>NC_044568.1:56236115-56836115 GCF_007565055.1 Rhinopithecus roxellana
CCCCAGACTACAACTCTGCCCCATCTCCGCTCCTGAAGCACTGCTAAAACAGGCAGGTCCTCTCAGAAGACCTTATTATCGATTGAGGAGAACAGTGAAATGACCAGAAAACAAGCAACAAGACAGCCTATCCTTTGGACCTGGTACCATTCCCCTCCACTGTATCTTAAGACGTTTGTATCCTAGCCCCAAAGTTTGGTACAAACACACAGACCCCAGCCTGGGTTCCCAGCCCCTCATCCTCTCTCCTTATGGAGGACAGCCTCTTAATATGCACGTACCAGGCCTGTGTTGAGTGTGTTATCACTCAACACACCCAAGGTCAAGGCCCAGAGAGATGCCCCTGGATACCATGGTCTCCATCTCTGGTGGATTCAAGATAGCCACAAACTTCTTCCCATCAACAGGTAGAATCTATTTCCCTTCCTTGAGTCAGGGTTGGCCTTGTGACTTGCTTTTAACACAGCAAAAGTTTCAGGCTTCTGCTTGCTGTCCCTTGGAAGCCCTCACAGAGAAGACCAGCTACTATGAGACCACCATGCCGTGAGGAAGCCCAAACTAGCCACAGAACAGGGAGAGACACTGCACAAAGGAGCACCGGTGGCCGAAAAAGCTGCCTGGGAACTTTCAGCCTGGCCATCAGCTGAATATATTCAGGTAAGGGACTCCAGGCAACACCAAGTGAGACAGAACAGCAAACCCACTGAATGAGCTCTGCCCAAATTCCTGATCCACAGAATTGTTGTTTTAAGCTCCTGTGTTTTTATACTGTTATAGAAAAATCTCCTTAAGCTGATAAGCAATTTCAGCAGTCTCGGGATACAAAATCAATGCACAAAAACCACAACCATTTCTGTACACCAATGACAGACAAACAGAGAGCCAAATCATGAGTGAACTCCCATTCACAATTGCTACTAAGAGAATAAAATACCTAGGAATACAACTTACAAGGGATGTGAAGGACCTCTTCAAGGAGAACTACAAACCACTGCTCAAGGAAATAAGAGAGGACACAAATAAATGAAAAAAGATTTCATGCTCATGGATAGGAAGCATCAAATTCATGAAAATGGCCAGTACTGCCCAAAGTCATTTATAGACTCAATACTATTCCCACCAAGCTATCATTGACTTTCTTCACAGAATTAGAAAAAACTACTTTAAATTTCATATGGAACCAAAAAAGAGCCCACAAAACCAAGACAACCCTAAGCAGAAAGAACAAGCTGCAGGCATCATGCAACCTGACTTCAAACTATACTACAAGGCTACAGTAACCAAAACAGCATGGTATTGGTACCAAAACAGATATATAGACCAATGCAAACAGAACACAGGCCTTAGAAATAACACCACACATCTACTACCATCTGATCTTTGACAAACTTGACAAAAACAAGCAACGGGGAAAGGATTCCCTATTTAATAAATGGTGTTGGGAAAACTGGCTAGCTATATGCAAAAAACTGAAACTAGACCCCTTCCTTACGCCTTATACAAAAATTAACTCAAGATGGATTAAAGACTTAAACATAAGACCTAAAACCATACAAAACCCTAGAAAAAAACCTAGGCAATACCATTCAGGACATAGGCATGGGCAAAGACTTCATGACTAAAACACCAAAAGCAAAGGCAACAAAAGCCAAAATTGACAACTGGGATCTAATTAAGCTAAAGAGCTTCTGCACAGCAAAAGAATCATCAGAGTGAACAGGCAATCTACAGAATGGAAGAAAAATTTTGCAATCTATCCATCTGACAAAGGGCTAATATCCAGAATCTACAAAGAACTTAAACAAATTTACAAGAAAAAAAAAAACCCCATCAAAAAGTGGGCAAAGGATATGAACAGACACTTCTCAAGAGAAGACATTTATGCAACCAAAAAACATATGAAAAAAGCTCATCATCACTGGTCATTAGAGAAATGTAAATCAAAACTACAATGAGATACCATCTCATGCCAGTTAGAATGGCGATCATTAAAAAGTCAGAAAACAAAAGATGCTGGAGAGGATGAGGAGAAATAGGAACCCTTTTACACTGTTGGTGGGAGTATAAATTAGTTCAACCATTGTGGGAGACAGTGTGGCGATTCCTCGAGGATCTAGCACCAGAAATACCATTTGATCCAGCAATCCTATTACTAGGCATAAACCCAAAGGATTATAAATCATTCTACTATAAAGACACATGCACAAATATGTTTATTGCGGCACTGTTCACAATAGCAAAGACATGGAACCAACCCATATGCCCATCGATGATAAACTGGATAAAGAAAATGTGGCACATATACACCATGGAATACTATGCAGCCATAAAAAAGGATGAATTCATGTACTTTGCAGGGACACGGATGAAGCTGGAAACCATCATTCTCAGCAAACTAACACAAGAACGGGAAACCAAACACCTCATTATCTTACTCTTAAGTGGAAGCTGAACAATGAGAACACATGGACATAAGGAGGGGAACATCACACACCACCAGGGCCTGTCAAGGGTTGGGGGGCAAGGGGAGGGATAGCATTAGGAGAAATACCTAAAAAAAGAAAAAAGAAAACAGAAACATCATCCTGAAACCAGTTTCCAGGCCTAGGGAGCGCATCATCTTCTCAGGTGACTAACACTGGGAATGGCCTTCCCTTTTAAGTCCTGAACCCTGATATGCAAAACTATCCCCTATCAATGATACTGCCAACAAAAGTGCTCATGATTGAGCACTAAGCTAAAAGTTTCACATACCTGATCTCTAGTCTTTACATCCACCCACAAGAAAGGTACCACTGGTGTGCCCATTTGACAGATGTAGACACTGAGGCCCAAGGAGGGAGTCACACAGACAGAATGGGAGACTCAGGAGGCAAGCCCAGGCTTGTTCAACCCCAACACTGCTGTCATACGTGGTGCCACATGACCTCCCCCAGCACACTGACCACCTCAGGGTCGTTCCAGGAAGTGCACACTCATGTCCCTCTGGGAACACAGCTTAGCTGTGGCCTTGGACCACAAAGCACAGCCACTGGGGCCAGAAAGGCCACTGTTAGATCAGTTTTGCTGCTGTTCCCTGGGCTCCTGTCAGGTGCATAACCTCCCTTGGTCCCTCTTAGAGAGGGAAGCAAAAGTTACCTTCATTTTCATTATAAATATAGTCACGTACAAAATTATTTGATCAGTGTTTTGCTTGCCTCTCCCACTAAACAATAAGGTCAATGAAATTAACCTGTCTCCTTCTATCAGAACTCAATACAGTGCTTTGCCCTCAGCAAATAATCCATAAACAGTTACTAAACAAATCAATAACTGGGAAGAATGAATGAATGAGAAATAAATGCACTTTGCTCGGGGCCATTTTCAAGGGCAACATCACCAACAACAACAACAACAAAAATTGCAGAAAATAGGCACTAAGTGGACCACAGAAAGGACACCTGTCTGCAAAAAGAAAGCTAAAACAGGAAGGCAGTGTCATCTGTTTGACCTCAGCAGGGCATGTGTGAATGGGTGACCCAAATTCTTCACCAGTCTGCATCACCGTGAATGACCACAGAAGGGCCAGAAGTACTGGTCTGGGGGTTGCAAATAAGTTGGAGCAGAAAGGCAAATTCACAAATACTGACGCTGCAAATAACGAAGACCAAGCATAGATGCTGAGAGAAAAACGGTCTCTTATGAGGCTGCTCATGGCCACGTTACCTGTTCTGTAGACTAGAGTCATCTGGGATAGCAAAGAAGCATGCGCTGGGCACGGTGACTCACACCTGTAAACCCAGCACTTTGGGAGGCTGAGGCAGGCGGATCACAAGGTCAAGAGATAGAAACCATCCTGGCCAACATGGTGAAACCCCATCTCTACTAAAAATACAAAATTAGCTGGGTGTGGTGGTGTGTGCCTGCAGTCCCAGCTACTCAGGAGGCTGAGGCAGGAGAATCATTTGAACCTGGGAGGCAGAGGTTGCAGTGAGCTGAGACTGCACCACTGCACTCCAGCCTGGTGACAGAACTAGGCTCCATCTCAAAAAAAAAAGGGAGAGAACCATGGTGAAGGACAAAAACTGGCAGAAATATGAACAGAGCGTGGGAAAGGCGTTGCTTCTTGGATGCTGTGAGCTACACAGTATGCGTCTCAGCCACACGAGCCAGTAAATTCTCTTTCTTTGCTTGAGCTGGTTTCTGACCCCGCCCCCAAGCCAAAAAAATCCTGAATGCTGAGGGCAGCGATAATTGGGGCATCAGACACTCTCTCTAGAATCAGAACAGAAGTGACAAGACTGGCCAACACGGGTAAGAGGAGAAAGACACATGTGTAGGCACACACACAGGCTCACATACCACTGGGAACAGAGAAAACAGCAAGTCCCAGGGCGCTCCAAGTCTGGTCCACGTGATTCCTCACACAGGGTTTAAGTGGGTCTCTGTCTTCATCTGGGTTCCCCCAGAAACAGACTCTGAGACAAGAATGTACATGCAAGGAGTTTATTTGGGGGGTATCCCAGGAATCACTGGAAGGGGAATGGGGTGGTGGACAGGGAAGGAAGCACAGCAAATAAAGGATGTGTCATCAAGCTTATTATACCTGTGAGCAAATAGAACCAAAGTCCATTGGGGAAGCCTGGGAGCTGGTGCAGAACAAGCCAGGAGTGTTCTGACTGAGGGTGAGGGAGCTGGGGTATTGATCTGCCAATTCCCCACACAGCCATGCCACCTCTGGAGGCACTAACACCCCAGCACTCCCAGTCTATCCTGCACCACAGGCTAGCAGAAGCACAGTCACAGGTGTTTCCAGCAAGTGGCCTGTGGTGTGCAGAGGTGTGTGCTGAGGGGATAAGGTCAGACACCAAGAGTGTCTGCAACAGTTTCAGTTCCCTGCCACAAAACCAACCAGTCCAAGTCACCAGTGGGCTCAGAGAGACCAGGGCCTGGTTCAGCACAGGTTCCCCCTCCCCCATGAGCTACTCACAACACACCTCCACACTCCTTCCTTACCCCTAGAATAAGAGTATTATATTTTAGAGGAAAATGCCTGGTAGACACCACCAACCTCACAGGCAGCAACCTTCATCAGGCAGGTCCAGCAGGCCATGAATTACACCGAGCTCATGTCTCCCCTGATCTCCTGGGAGCCTCCCCAGCATGCTCTGATAAGCCCCATTTTGCAGAGGGGGAAACAGAGGCCAGGCCCACAGAGGCTACGGAGTTTGCTCAAGATTGCACAGTGGTGGCCAGGCGTGGTGGCTCACACCTGTAATCCCAGCACTTTGGGAGGCTGAGGCAGGTGGATCACAAAGTCAGGAGATCGAGACCATCCTGGCTAACACAGTGAAACCCTACCTCTACTAAAAATACAAAAAATTAGCCGGGCAAGGTGGTGGGTGCCTGTAGTCCTAGCTACTCGGGAGGCTGAGGCAGGAGAATGGCTTAAATCCAGGAGGCGGAGGTTGCAGCGAGCCGAGATCACGTCACCGCACTCCAGCCTGGGCAACAGAGGGAGACTCCATCTCAAAAAATAATAAAATAAAATGAAAAGATTGCACAGTGATAGGTGGCAGAGCTGAGACTCAAACTCAGTGCTGTGGGCTTGGGCCCACACAGCCTCTCCAGTACAGTCTCCCAGGACCCTCCTCCCTCTCTCTCTAAAAGGGTCCCCTGGGCATTCTGACCTCAGGACACTGGGGATTCACTTCTTTGGAAGTTGAGGGGAGGGGTTTGCCTCCAAAACAGCCAACAGGCCTTGGCAAATGCAAAATAGTGCAGCCTTTTTGGAAAATAGGCTGGTGGTGCCTCAAAAGGTTAAATGTCGTCACAAATGCTTAAATGAATGGTTACTGTATGGCCTAGCAATTCCACTCCTAGGTGTACACCCAGGAGAAAGAAAAACACATCTACACAAAATCCTGCACATGAGTGTTCACAGCAGCACTATTAATAATAGCCAAAAGGTAGAAACAACCTAATATTGTTTGCATATCTGTCCCCACACCAGTTTCACGTTGAATTGTAATCCTCAGTATTGGAGGTGGGGTCTGGTGGAAGGTGATTGGATCATGGGGATGAATTTCTCATTAACGGTTTTGCACCACCTCTTGCTGCTGTCCTTGCAATTGTCAGTGAGTTCTTGAGAGAGAGCTGGCTGTTGAAAAGTATGTGGCACCACCTCCTTTCCTCTCTGTCTTGCTCCTGCTTTCACCACGTCACATGCCAGCCCCGCCTTCCCCTTCCACCATGATTGTAAGCTTCCTGGGGCCTCTCCAGCCATGCTGAACTGTGAGTCAATTAAACCTCTTTTCTTTTTAAATTACCCAGTCTCAAGTAGCTCTTTATAGCAGTGAGAACAGACTAATACAGTGACCCTGGGCTGTGCCTCAATGTTCTCATTTGTAAAATAGAAATAATGGGTATTGAACATATACACTGGTGGAATTAAGTAAGCAATAATACAGGGAAAGCTCTTAGAGTGGTACCAGATACATAAACGTATACTACATAAATGTCAGCTCTCATGGTTGTGTTGGTTGGTGACAGTGATGACAATGATGATGATGTGGGAGCTTGATGGGCTTCCTGCCTTGTATGAAGCTGAAAAAATGCCGCTTCGGCCTGAAACCAGCTCTTCCTTTGCAACTTAGACCTCAGATCCAGAAGGCAGAGCCCAGGTTCTGAGTAGCCCATTCTCCTCAGTGCTCTCCTCCCAGATATGCACACTGCCCCCATCCCTCAAGCCTGCAGAGGGGTTACCAGGGCACCCTGCCCTCCCTCTCCTGATGTAGGAGGAGGACAAGGCTGGGACAAGACATGGGCAGCTGTCCCTGTGAAATCACCAAATGAATCACCACGTTCAACAAGATAGGCCTTTGCTGTGAGGTCCCCACTGACCAACTGGAGAAGGAAATGCATTGAACAGACTTGAAACATGACCTAGGAAGCCTTGGCGAGAAGGTAGAATGGACGACTCAGGAGAAGGCCAACCAGAGCATCCAGAGGGGCCACATCAGTCATCCATCATCCACTGCAAACTCTCTCATGGCCCCCCGGCTCCCTGGAGGAAAAGCTGGAGTGCTATGGAGGCCTCCACAGTCCTGGGTCATGTGACCCCTGCTTCCTCCCCATAACTCTGCCCCCATCACCCTGCTTGGCCTCCTGGCTATCCCCAGAACATGCCCCACCTCAAGGGCTTTGCCCTGGCCATTCCTCAAGCCCTCAACACACTTACCTACACAGCCCACTCCTTCAACTTTTCCAAGTCTTTGCTCAAATGCCAGCTTCTCAGTGAGGCCTTCCATGTCCCCAGCCCCACGATCCCCCTTTCAGCATTCTATTTCTTTCCATATACAAAACTTTACTCAGTTACAACTTACAAGTCACGAATCACAAGTCTGCAGGCTATCCTATGACCACATAATGGTGCAGACTCCTACTCTCAATGGGCACGAAGCTCCCTGGCCGCAAGCTGAGCAGTGCTGACTGGGACACAAGCAACCCCCAAGAAAGGTTCTACTGTGATTACCCAGTAATCTGCAGAAGTGCAGCTGGCACTGAATGCTTGGGCCCAGCAATCAGATGTCACACCTAAATCTAGGACAGATGGCAAAGCTGGCAGACACACTTCTACATTTTCAGCCTCTGTGGGAAATTAAAGCTATCTGATTTCACACGCAAGGAGCACCACCATGATGATCATAGCACCTGCCACATGGAGAATGCCTTTGCTGCTTAGGGACCACAGAAGCAGATAATGCAAAAGGAGAAAAGAGATGTAATCTAGATCTGTGCTGTCCAATATGGTAGCCATTAGCCACATGTGACTTTTAAGCACTCAGAATTGAATTTGTCTAAATCAAGATGTGTTACAAGTATAAAACACACACTGGATTTTAAAGACACAGATCAAAAACCAGAATCAAATATCTCATTAATAATTATATTGTGTACATGTTGAAATAATAATGCTTTGGATATACTGAGTTAAATAAAATTTATTAATAAAGATAGTTTATTACCTCTTTTTACCTTTATGAATGTGGCAATCAGAAAATTTTAAACTACACACGTGACTGCGTACAGCGGCTCACACCTGTAATCCTAGCTACTCAGGAGGCTGAGCTGGAAGGATCACTTGAGCCCATGAGTTTGAGTCACTTCACTCCAGCCTGGGAGACAGAACAAAACCCCATCTCTATTTAAAAACCTTGGCGAGAAGGTAAAATGGATGACTCAGGAGAAGGCCAACCAGAGCAGCCAGAGGGGCCACATCAGTCATCTATCACCCACTGCAAACTCTCCCATGGCCCCCGGCTCCCTGGAGGAAAAGCTGGAGTGCTATGGCCACGTGACCCCTGCTTCCTCCCCATAACTCTGCCCCCATCACTCTGCTTGGCCTCCTGGCTATCCCCAGAACATGCCCCAAATAGAACAAACCAAATAGAACAAACAATAACCAAAAAGAGAAAACTACCTAAATGCTGCAAAACAACAATAGCAGCAACAACAACAACAAAAAAGCACTACTCACATGGCTGGTATTGGTGGTTCACACTGTATTTCCATTGCATAGCAGTGGTCCAGAAGCAGCCAGCTTTGGCTACTGCAGGATGGAGACATGGATGGCAAAGCATTGTGAGCGGAGTGGGGGAAGGGGGTGTGAGGCATCTGTTCAGATCTTTGCCCACTTTTTAATTGGGTTGTTTCCTTATTGTCGAGTTTTTGTTTTTGTTTATGTTTTGAGACGGAGTCTTGCTCTGTTGCCCAGGCTGGAGTGCAATGGTGTAACCTCGGCTCACTGCGAGCTCCGCCTCCCAGGTTCACACCATTCTCCTGCCTCATCCTCCCGAGTAACTGGGACTACAGGCACCCACCACCGTGCCCAGCTAATTTTTTTGTATTTTTAGTAGAGACAGGGTTTCACTGTGTTAGCCAGGATGGTCTCGATCTACTGGCCTTCTGATCTGCCCACCTCGGCCTCCCAAAGTGCTGGGATTACAGGCATGAGCCATCACGCCTGGCCTTTTATTGTTGAGTTTTAAGAGTTGTCTATTTTGGATACAGGTCCTTTATCAGTTCTTGTTTCATAAATATTTTCCCCTGTCTGTGGCTTGTCTTGTTAACCTCTTAACCTAAAGGCTTTTTGGCACATAGTGGTTGCGAAAACGTATCTGATGTTGTTCCTCTAAAAACTTTGGCAACCTTGGGCAAATCACTGAAGCTCACTGCACTTAGGAGTAAAAGAGGCAAAACTCACAGGCAGATTGTAATGACTAGACACTACACATGAATACCCATACACATGATCACATGGATACATGTGTGCTTGCAGTGCCCAGCACAATGTTGATGCATGGCAGATGCTCAATACTGCTCCCAAACTTTCAGGAACACTCTCTCATCCTGGTGTCCGCAGCACTTCCCAATGACATTTCTCCAGGTTCCCCTTAGGAGGTAACTGATGGCCAAACAGGAAGCAGAGGAGCTCAAAGTGGACAGTTAGGAATAGGCATTTCCAGGGCTCTGTGAAAAGAGTTACCAAATACAGACCCCCTGGGCTGAGGCATTAAACCTTGAAATGATGAAAAGTCTGTGCTATGCTTCACCGCAACATTTGGACAAACATCTACTGATGGAAACGAAGACAGGTTACCAACTATAAAAAATGGTCCTTGCTGCCACAAAAAAAGCAGAAGTGATGGTTAAAATGTATGATTCTTGACTCAAGCCAACAAGCACATCCTTGCCAATCAGTGTCTGTGCCCATGTGCTTCAAGCTAACATATCCAGAGTTTCCTCACTCATTTACGCCATAGTCAGCACCAACCCCATGCCAGATGGCAATGCTGGGGCCCAGAAAAGGTGAAAATAGAACACTGTCTACAAAAAGCAAATGTTTAGAAGGAAATTATTACATCAACTAAAAATCATACAATGAATGCTATGTAAGATAGAGCAACGAGCCATCAGGGAAATACAAATCAGAACCACAATGAGATACCACTTTACCTCCACTAGGATGGTGATAACCAAAAAGACAGATACTAACATGTGTTGGGGAGGACATGGGGAAGGTGGAGCCCTCATACATTGCTGGTGGTAAAGTAAATGGTGCAAATGCTTTGGCAAACAGCCTTGGGAATTCCTTAAGTGATTCAACAGTTACAGATAACCTAGAATTCCATTCTTAGGCACAGAGCCAAGAGAAATGCAAACATGTATTCACACAAAAACTTGTACATGAATATCCACCGCACTATTATTCACAATAACCAAAAAGAGTCCAGGCACGGTGGCTCATGCCTGTAATTCCAGCACTTTGGGAGGCCGAGGCAGGTGAATCACTTGAGGCCAGGAGTTCGAGACCAGTTTGGCCAACATAGTGAAATCCTCTCTCTCTTAAAAATACAAAACTTAGCCAGGCATGGTGGTACATGCCTGTAATCCCAGCCACTCGGGAGGCTGAGGCACGAGAATCACTTGAATCCAGGAGGTAGAGGATGCAGTGAGCCAAAAATCGCACCACTGCACTCCGGCCTGAGTGACACAGTGAGAAGGAAGGAAGGAAGGGAGGGAGGGAGGGAGGGAGGGAGGGAGGGAGGGAGACAATAACCAAACTGTCAGAAGGAAGGAAGGAAGGGAGGAAGGCATGGAGGGAGGGAGGGAGGGAGGGAGGGAGGGAGGGAGGGAACAAACAAACAATAACCAAAAAGAGAAAACTACCTAAATGTCTCTCAAGTGATGAATGCATAAACAAAATGTGGTCTAGCCATGCAATGGAATATTACTCAGTGATAAAAAGGAATGAACCGTTGATATACGCTACAATGTGAATGAACCTTAACGTTAGGCTAAAGCAGTGAGATGCAAAAAGCCATATATTGTGAGATTTCATTTACATGAAATGTCCAGAATAGGCAAATCTGTAAAGGCAAAAAGTAGATTTGTCATTGCCAGGAATGGGGGGAAGTTGAGGTGACTTCTAATCTATATGATTTGGGCGAAATGATGAAACATTCTAAAATTGATTATGATAATGTTGGTACAACTCTGAATGTACTAAAAACCACTTAACAGTATACATTAAGGGCTGCATATGGTATATGATGTTTATATCTCAATAAAAGTATTAATTTTTTTTGCACTTCGGGAGGCCAAGGTGGGTGGATCACCGGAGGTCAGGAGTTCGAGACCAGCCTGACCAACATGATGAAACCCCATCCCTACTAAAAATACAAAATTAGCTGGACATGGTGGCACATGCCTGTAATCCCAGCTACTCAGGAGGCTGAGGCACGAGAATCGCTTGAACCTGGGAGGCGGAGTTGTAGGCAGCTGAGATCCCGCCACTGAACTCTAGCGGGGGCAACAAGAGTGAAACTCTACTCAGAAAAGAAGGGGAGGGGAGGGGAGGGGACGGGGGCGGGGGGAGGGGGGAGGAAAAGGAATGGGAAGAGAGGACAGGAAGAGAGGTGAGGGGAGGGGAGTGAAGGGAACAAATCTATAGGTTCCTCATGAAGAGAAGGTGGTAGGTGAAGTTAGTAATTATACATGCAATATCACATAACTAGTAAGCACCTACTGGAAACACTTGGTAGCAGAAGCTGGAAGTACAGACATGAATAACACTGCACCCACCTGAAGGAGCTAGCTTCTAGTCTTTTCATTCCAGACAGAAAGTTGGTGGGCAACCCTGCACAGCCATAGATTTTTAGAAGCCAATTCAAAATGAAATGTCTGCCCAGCATGATGGCTGACGCCTGTAATCCCAGCAGTTTGGGAGGCTGAGGCAGGGGGATCACTTCTGGTCAGGAGTTCCAGACCAGCCTGACCAACAGGGTGAAACCCCTTCTCTACTAAAAATACAAAAATTAGCCAGGCGTTGTGGTGTGCATCTGTAATCCCAGCTACTGCGAAGCTGAAGCAGGAGAATCGCTTGAACCCTGGAGATGGACGTTGCAGTGAGCTGAGATTGTGCCACTGCACTCCAGCCTGGGCGACAAAGCAAGACTCCGTCTCGAAATAAAATAAAATAAAATAAAATAAAATAAAATAAAATAAAATAAAATAAAATAAAAAACAACTACATAATATCGAAAAAATAGGAGACTGGTTTTTAAAAAATAAGGTAGAATTGAGAGGTGACAACATAGAGCAGCCCTCACTCGCAGCGCCTCCTCAGCCTCGGCAACCACTCTGGTGGCACTCGAGGAGCCCTTCGCCTGCCAGGGCACTGTGGGAGCCCCTCTCTGGGCTGGCCGAGGTCGGAGCCACCTCCCTCTGCTTGCCGGGAAGTGTGTAGGGAGAGGCGCAGGCGAGAACCAGGGCTACACACTGCGCTCGCGGGCCAGGCGCAAGTTCCAGGTGGGCGTGAGCTCCACCGGCCCTGCACTTGGGGCGCCGGTGGCACCACAGGCCCCGGGTAGTGAGGGGCTCAGCACCTAGGCCAGCAGCTGCAGAGGGGGTGTCAGGTCCCCCAGCAGTGCCGGCCTGCCGGACGCTCAAATTCTCATCCAGCCTCAGCTGCCTCCCCATGGGGCAGGGCTCAGGACCTGCAGCTTGCCATGTCCGAGCCCCCACCCCCACCCCGCCCCGCCGTAGGCTCCCCCGGGGCCCAAGCCTCCCAGACGGGCACTGCCCCCCTGCTCTATGGCGCTGGGTCCCATCGACCGCCCAAGGGCTGAGGAGTGCAGGCGCGATTCAGGACTGGCATGCAGCTCCAGGTGCAGCCCCTGTGCGGAAGCCACTAGATAAAGCCAGCTGGGCTCCCGATTCCAGTGGAAACTCGGAGAACTTTTATGTCTAGCTAGAGAATTATAAATGCACCAATCAGCACTCTGTGTCTAGCTCTGGGATTGTAAACACACCAATCAGCACCCTATCAAAATGGTCCAATCAGCTCTCTGTAAAATGGACCAATCAGTAGGATGTGGGTGGGGTCAGATAAGGGAATGAAAAGCAGTCTGCAGGAGCCAGTCAGCGGCAACTCGTTCTGGTTACCCTCCAGGCTGTGGAAGCTTTATTCTTTCACTTTACAATAAATCTTGCTGCTGCTCACTCTTTGGGTCCACGCTGCCTTTAAGAACTGTAACAGTCACTGCAAGGGTCTGCGGCTTCATTCTTGAAGTCAGGGAGACCAAGAACCCACCAATTCCGGACACAGAATCCTACAGTAATTTCAAACAGCGAAGACATGTTTGTTGCAAATGGGCATTATCATAATTGGAAACAACCTAAATGTCCAGCATTGACAGGACAGATCAATCCATCATAGTGTGCTGTTGAGTGAAATTGCTCATGGATGTTAAAATCTACAACAACATGGAAAATCCTCACAATGTCAAGCAAAAAAATGCAAGTTGCTTGAGGGATACACACCACGCAATGTCTTCTATGTAAAGACCTGCAAAATATATTATATGTTAATCATAGATGAAAGTTTTAGAAATGGGAATTATAATTATTAAATCATGATACTGATTTCTCTAGGGAGGGAAGGGTACTTATGAAAACTTAACTATATCTGTAGTTTATTTCTTAAAAAAGATCCAAAGCAAATATCACAACTCATCTAGGTTGGTTGCTGGGGTGGTATTCATTCTCTATTGCTACTCTAACAAATTCCCACATGCATAGTAACTTCACTCAAACTGACTATCTTGCAGCTCTGGAGGTCAGCAATCCAAAAGTCGTGAGTTTCATGGGGCTAAAATCGAGACGTCACTGGGACAAGCTCTCTCTGGACCCTCTAGGGGAGAATGAGTTCCTTTGCCTTTTCCGGCTTGCACAAGCCACCTGCATTCCTTGATTTATGGCCCTTCCTCCATCTTCAGAGCCAGCTGGTACATCTTCCAGTCTCACTCTGACTCTGACTCTCCTGCCTCCCTCCTGCAAGGACCTTTGTGATTTCAAATCCACCCAGATAATCCAGGATCATCTCCCCATCTCAAGATCTGTTCAATCTGTTCAAATTGATCTGTTCAATCAATTTGCCGTATAGAGTAATATATTCACAGGCTCCAGGGATTAAGACAAGGGCATTTTGGGGGCAGGGAGACTTTATTCTGCCTATCATAGAGAGTTGGAAATAATAATAATAGCAATAGTATCACAATAGCAAAGATAGGGAATCAACCCAAACGCCCATCAACAATAGACTGGATAAAGAAAATATGGTACATATACACCATGGAATACTATGCAGCCTTTAAAACGAACGAGATCGTGTCCTTTGTAAGGACACAGATGAAGCTGGAAGCCATCATCCTCAGCAAACTAACACAGGAACAGAAAACCAAACACTGCATGTTCTCAGTCATAAGTGGGAACCGATCAAGGAGAACACATGGACAGAGGGAGAGGAACAACACACACCAGGGTCTGTTGGGGGCAGGGTATGGATGGAAGGATGGAGGAGAGATCAGGATAAATAGCTAATGCATGCGGGGCTTAAAATCTAGATGACGGGTTGATACGTGCAGCAAGCCACCATGGCACACATTTACCTATGTATCCTGCACATTCGGCATATGTATCCCAGAACTTACAATAAAAGCAAATTCAAAAAATAGTGATAATAGCAATAGTAGCTCTTATTGAGTGCTTGGGATATTTGCCAGGTACTGTGATACCCAAAGTATGATACATACTCCCCTAATCCTCATGAGAGTCCAGTGTAATAGGTACCACTATTATTCTGTTTTACAGATGAATGCAATGAAAAGCTAAGTAACTTGTCTATGGCCACAAATCTGATAAGAGGCATAGCCAAGATTTGAACCCAGGCAGTCAGACCCTAGATCCTTTGCTCTTGAGTATGTGGAGTTTGTCATATTATTTTCTAAACCAACATCAACGTTTAAAATAGTTAATAACGGCCGGGCGCGGTGGCTCAACCCTGTAATCCCAGCACTTTGGGAGGCCGAGACGGGCGGATCACGAGGTCAGGAGATCGAGACCATCCTGGCTAACATGGTGAAACCCCGTCTCTACTTAAAAAAAAAAACTACAAAAAACTAGCCGGGCGAGGTGGCGGCGCCTGTAGTCCCAGCTACTCAGGAGGGTGAGGCAGGAGAATGGCGTGAACCCGGGAGGCGGAGCTTGCAGTGAGCTGAGATCCGGCCACAGCACTCCAGCCTGGGTGACAGAGCGAGACTCCGTCTCAAAAAAAAAAAAGTTAATAACAGGCTGGGCTCAGTGGCTCGCACCTGTAATCTCAGCACTTTGGGAGGCCGAGGTGGGAGGATCTCTTGAGGCCAGGAGTTCAAAGCTACAGTATGACCTATGGTCACACCACTGCACTCCAGCCTGGGCGACAGAGCAAGACCCTGCCTCAAAAAATTAATTCATTAACTAAAATAAAATAGTTAATTATAATACTCAGATGGTCACAACGTAGCACAAAATGAAAAAGGCAGATTACTAAAGTACATTGCGAAAGCGTTACATGTTGTGAAAATGTCTTGTGAGTATGTTTTGTGGGGAAAAAAGATCTGGACACCAGGTGTTAACACACATCTGTCTGGGTGGTGGGGCGCAGTGGCTCACACCTATAATCCCAACACTTCGGGAGGCCAATCCGGGCAGATCTCTTGAGGTCAGAAGTTCAAGACCAGCCTGGCCAACATGGTGGAACCCCATCTCTACTAAAAATACAAAAATTAGCCAGGCGAGGTAGAGGGTACCTGTAATCCCAGCTACTCGAGAGGCTCAGGCTAAAGGGTTGTTTTTCTCACCCAGAAGTAGGTTAAAATGTGTCTACTAATGAATGTATATTACTTCTATAATGAGGGGGGAAAAGCAGTTGTTTTAATTAGGAGAAATATGCAAGGCCGGAGGGAAGCGGCCCAGAGCTGTCTAAACAGGAAACTGGTGTAACGTTCACTCTCCACCACCCTGGGCTTGGGCCCTTCTTGCCTCCCTAGGGACATGGGCCTCCTTCAGCCGTGCCACTGGCTGGTGTAGGGGCTTTTCCCACTGGCGGAGGCTGGTGGCAGGCCAGGGACAGCCTGGAGTGGTTGGAAGTCCTGAGGAGGGAGACACCTGGCCGATGAAATCCAGCCCAAGCAGGAGCAGAGAAGACGCAGTGGGATCCCTGAAGTCCGAGGCCAGGGGGACAGCCCCTCCTCCACCTCTTCTGAGTTCTGTGGGGTCTCCTCTTCCTGCTGCACATGCTTTCACCATGCTCTGCCTAATTTTGCTAGTTTCCATTCTACAAATTAGTAAGTTCCCATTTCTTTCTTTCTCAGAACAGAATCCTTCTTCACACACACAGATACTTCACCTCCCAAAACTCTCGCCTACCCCTGGCCACCAGCACAACTTGTGTAAATGAAAGCAGCACCTTATAGCTTCTTCCCAACGACGCTGTGACAGTGGAGAGGCCCCCAGGCTGTGAAGTGGCATCACCACTGATTCTAGTTCCAGAACTTCACCATCACCCTGTCGACGCTCCTTCTCCAAGCCCAGGCCTCCCCAGCCTCCCAGAAGAGCTGGGCTGCTTTTCTATCCAGGCTCAGATCCAAGGGCCCTTTTCCCTAGAAGACCCCTAGCTGTGTGCTACAGAAGAGCAGGAGGAGGACACCCCCTACACACGCGAGCTATGTCTCGGCCTATCCCATATACCCCACGCAAACACAAATGCAAGCACCTGCTGCCTGAGGAGACATATGGCAGCATGGGTGGGAGGCACCCTGTGTTAAGTACATACTGGACATGTGACGATCACCTACAAATTTAATCCCACCAGTGATCTGATGGGGTGAGCTCCACTATTACCCCATCTTATCGATAAGAAAATTGAGACTAAGGCTGGGCGCAGTGGCTCACACCTGTAATCCCAACACTTTGGGAGGCCAATGTGGGTAGATCCCTGGAGGTCAGAAGTTCAAGACCAGCCTGGCCAACATGATGGAACCCCATCTCTACTAAAAATACAAAAATTAGCCAGGCAAGATGGAGGGTACCTGTAATCCCAGCTACTCAGGAGACTGAGGCAGGATAATTGCTTGAACCCGGGAGGCGGAGGTTGCAGCGAACTGAAATTGTGCCACTGCACTCCAGCCTGGGGACAGAAGTGAGACTCCATCTCAAAAAAAAAAAAAAAAAGACAAAAGAAAACTGAGACTCAAAGAGGCCAAGTAGATTGCCTAAGGTCACACGGTCACTAAGTGCCAGGACCAAGAGTGGAGCCATGGTGTATGGTTAAAGAGGAAGTTGTCACAGAGATGCCCTATCTCAACCTCAGATACTGCCATGGTTAGGGAGCAATGGGAAGTCCGGCGCTGAAAGGGGCAGCCAGGGCCTTTTCCTGATTCATTTGTTGACCAGGTATCTGAGGAGCACAAGCCATGGGCCAGATATGGGCCAGGTGCTGGGAAGTCCCCCCGATGAGCAGAATGGACAGGGTCCCTGGCCTCCCAGCACGCATAGTCTGTGGGTCAGGACTGCCGAAGACCTGGCCCCAAGATCACGCCTTGCATGAAAGCAGGAAAAGTCAACCCCAGGATTTCTGATTTCAACTCCAAACTGCCCAGCACCTAAGTCTCTTCATCAAGACAAATCACAACACATCATTTTGCAAGCCTGGTATGCAAAAACCTATGTTTATATCTAAGACGGACTGGGGGCAGGTGGTGGAGATAATTTTTTTTTTTTTTTCAAAAATGATTCAGCAAGGGACATCTTTAACTAGATCCCTCCCCCAACTCAGCACAAACCCTAAGACATTGGACCTGCACTGACTTGTCAGGAACTCCAAATATACCTGCATTCCCAGAACTTGGCGCTATTTTTAAGGACAAATGCTGCCTCCCTCATTTACCCACTATACTGTATTCCCTCTTACACCCTCAGGGCCCAGGCCAGAACGAACGCAGCTAGAAAATAACATGACGCATGGAAGAAAGCAAGGGCTCTTAAATTCCATGATGACAAACCACAACCCATCCACAGTATCAGTGACCAAATGGGTAGGTCAATCCCTGTACTCACCCCATTGCCCTTAGGCCCCTGTTACATGAGAGTGCATTTGTGTGTTAGGCCTGCCACTCATGAAATACCAAAAACTGGGTGACTTAAACAACAGACATTTGTCTCACAGTTCTGGATACCAGAAGTCCAAAATCAAAGTGTCGGCGAGACTGGTTCCTCCCGAGGGAGAACCCCTGGTGTTCCTTAGCTTGCAGATGCATGACTCAGATTTCTGTGTCTGTCTACACATGGCCTTCTCTCCCTGTGTCTCTCTCCTCTTCTCATAAGGAAACCAGTCATTCTGGATTAGGGCCCACTGTATTCCATTATAACTTCATCTCAACTAATTACATCTGCAAAGACCCTCTTTCCAAATAAGATCACATTCTGAGAATGGGGATTAGGACCTTGACATATGAAACTGGTAAGGACAATTCAATCGTAACAGGCACCTACCACAGCCCAGAAGGAGCCAGACGATATCTTCTTACAGGAGACCACATCCAATCCATCCCCATGCCCAGGAAAGACTGGCCGTGCCAGGGGATACTGGTCTCCAAAGCAGGCCACTCATGTGCGCTGGCTTCAAAAGGCAAGGCCCATAGGAGACCTCTCTCTCTGGAGTCCATCCTTGGGAGGTTGCAAAACCAAAGCTGTCACTGATGGGGTAGCAACAGAAAACCAAGGTTTGGAGACAGGCTGTGCTGGGGAGGGGAGGGCCACAGCTGTGAGAGACACCCAAGAGGGCAGATGAGGCTAAGAGACATTGCCATCAGCAGCTCTTGTTACAGACGGGAAAGTCCTCAGTGCCAGTGGCTCACCACTTCCGTTTCCATGCAGCCCAGCAATGAGACTGTTCATTCTCCTGGATTCCTACAAGACCCCCAAACCCTTACAATCGTCCTACTTATCAGCCTTCACTGGGGCACCTACAGCTGCCTCTGTACCCTCCAAACTTAGGGGTTGCATAAGAGCCTGGAAGGATGCCCCCCAACTTAAGTCCTGTTCTTCCAGCATGTGGCTAGGGCATGTTTCCCAGCATCCTTTGCACTTGGTCACATGCCAAAGTCTGTTCATTAGAAGGTGGGAAGGGGTCAGGCACAGTGGCTCATGCCTGTGATCCCAGCACTTTGGGAGGCCAAAGCAGGAGGATCACTTGATCCCAGGAGCTCAAGGCTGCAGTGAGCTGTGATCACACCACTGTACTCTAGCCTGGGCAATATGCAAGACCCTGTCTCTTGGGGGAAAAAAATAAAGCAGGTGGGAGGAAAGAGATACATCCACTTCAGGTATGGCCCATAGAAACCTCCAACCCCCTGAGCCATCCGCCGCTCTTCCTCTTCCTCCATGCAGTGGTCAAAGGATTCTGTGGTAGCCTCCAACACCTTTGGAGATGATAGCACAGAGTCCCATTGTGATCAGACAGCAGAGTCCCACCCCCCAATCCCACTGGATCATGACTTGAGAGATAAACTTATAGGAAGAAATAACTTGTTACTGCAGTTAGGCTACCTTCACTAATAGGAAAGCTTTGTTGCTATGCCCTATGCCAGAATGCTCTCCCCACAGAGCTTCCATGGCTCCCTCCTTCTCATGCTTCAAGTCTCAGCTCAAATGTCACCTCTACAGAGAGGCCACCCTAAGGCCTTCCCCAGCTAAGCTAGTGTTCCTGGCTAATGACTCTTTATTACAGTACCCGGTTCCTTTCCTTGCTAGCATCCATCACAATCCAACATGATTGAATGTGTTACTTTGGCTTTTTCTGCTTTCCCTACAAGATTGTAAGATCCTCTAGAGATCTTCAGGGTCCTGTTCCCTACTTTATCTCCAGTGACAAGCACATTGCCCAACACACATCAGGTCCTCTTTGAGTATTTGCTAAATCAACAAAAGAACAAATTCTAAGAATATTCTAAGGTTGTCATCCAGGATAGAAGACGACTCTTGAATAACAAGACAAGCAATTCCTCAACTATCCAGCATAAGAGTAGGGCTATAGCAACATCAAGAATAAAAAGGTCAACTCTACTTTTCACACTGGCAGGCTCCAATATAGAGGACACATGCCCTACGGGGTGCAGGACAATCCCTTGGGTGTAGGAAGGAAAATCCTCACATAAAAGGAAGATGTAGTACTTATCCCATCCTTTCTATAATGCCATCTGCCTTTACACTGGATGATGATGATGATGATGATGACGACAATGACAGCAAGAGCAAAAAATACTTAAGCACATCTTAAGTGTGCCAGACACTATTGAAGCATTTTACCTATATCACGTCATTTACTTCTCACAAGAGTCTTATGAGGTATGTTCTTCAATTCTTCTCATTGTATAGATGAGGAAACGGAGGCCCAAAGAGGTGACATGAGAGACCCAAGTTCACACCCCTACCAAGTGGCAGGGCCAGGATTTGATGGCCCTTCTTTATACCATCACCGCATACCAATAACTGAAAGGCAAATAAGTTTATGGGCACTTCAGGCATTGGTTGGGTCTTATTTCTGATGAGATGCTTCATTGTAGGAGCTTGGGGACCACCCTCAGACAATGGATTTCTTCTTAGGAGATGCCAGCAAGAAAATATTATTATTCATTTAGTAGTAGTAGTAGTAGTAGTATTTTCACATTTATTTCAAAAACATTTTGATAAAATAACAACTTTCAAAAACATTCATTTTTTCCATGAAAAGAAGTCCAAGAGTGGATTTCAGGATGAGCCAAAATACAGCAAACTCTCGCTTCGGCACCCTTGTCCACAACAGCACTTTTCCAGGCTGTGTTTGTGGTCTTTTCCTAGTATCCCCCGTCTCCCCACTAATCCGGCACCTCTAGGATGAGCACCGCGTCTCCCTGCTCTTGGTACTTCCAACACCTGGCAGAGCAAGTCCTCTGCACACATAAGGAATTCATGTGTTTCCATCCTGCTGTCACGAAGAAAGTCTAAACGAAGCTGCCTGGTCTCAGGCAGGGTGTTCATGACACACACAACTGATACATCTTTGAGATAATTTAGGAGAAGAAAACAACACAGAACAGGAAGAAGACTTGAGACTGAGAGTAGGAAAAACAAGTTCAAATTGTAGCTCTGCCCTTTCCTAAACTTGGACATGTCACCTCATCTCCCCAAGACTCAATCTCTTCATGAAAAAGCAGGGATAGCTCCCCCTTCACTGGACCACTGTGGGAATTAAGGAGTTCTCTTTGATGTGCTTTCACAGAGACTAGGACACAGTGAGCATTCATGAGAAGAGGCTGTCATCAACGGTATCACTATTACCATTATTAAGTGGGAACCCCAAGAACCTAATACTAAGGAAACAGACAGCTCCCACGTTTGAGAATCCCTCACTCATGGGCAGCCACAACTTGCCAAAAATAAGCAGACAGAGAAAATATGCCTAAGCAAAAGTGAAAGTGGCAGGATAAAAAGCCTATTCAGTTAAGATGGACGCAGTCCAGGCCCTCAAAGGGGCTCATCACCACAGCTGACCCTAAAATTCCAGACCCACAAACAGGTGGCACCACATTGGCTCCTGAAACAAAATCCAAGCCTCTCAAATGGACAAGATGCAAGAGGACACCTAGGGCTCAACTCAGAAAGGCCCCAGAGCAGACCCCTTTCCACCCGGAGACTGCTCAACCGCGTCCCTCAGAAAGGAAGGAAAACTAACATACCCAACAGTGCCACAAGCTCCGTCCCTACATTCAGAGACAACCAGCTCCTTAACTCTATGCAGAAGGCCGGGGATGGAAGGAATCCCAGCACCATCTTATCCAAAACCCCTGGAAAGCAACAGGGAACCTGGAAGCCAGGAAGTGAGGTGGTGTGCTTCAGACTCAGTCTTCTCTACCAGAGGCCAGGCCTTAGGGGTCTTCACCAGGGGGCCTCTTTTTCTTTCTGGTCTTATTGTATTAAGTTTCTATTATACAATATTTCCCACATCTTAAAAAGTACATACAATAAAATCCATTTAATTCTCACCCAGTAAGACAGAAACTACTATTATCTCACTTGACAGATATGGAAACTGAGGCACAGAAATATAACGAAAGAATTAGCATCCAGTCACACTTCTAGTAAGTGGCTGATATGGTCTGGCTGTGTCCCCACCCAAATCTCATCTTGAATTGTCGTTCCCATAATCCTCATGTGTTGTGGGAGGTAATTGAATCATGGGGCCGGTTACCTCCATGCTGGTCTCATGATAGTGAGTAAATTCTCATGAGAGCTGATAGTTTTACAAGGGGCTTCCCCCTTCACTCAGATCTCGTTCTCCTTGCTGCCACCATGTGAAGAAGGCTTCTCCTTCCACCACGATTGTAGGTTTCCTGAGACCTCCCCAGGCATATTGTGATATTGTGAGTCAATTAAACCTCTTTCCTTTATAAATTACTCAGTCTTGGGTATGTCTTTTTTTTTTTTTTTTTTTTGAGACAGAGCCTTGCTCTGTCACCCAGGCGGTAATGCAGTCATGTGATCTCTGCTCACTGCAGCCTCCGCCTCCCAGATTCAAGCAGTTCTCTGCCTCAGCCTCCCAAGTAGCTGCGACTACAGGCGTATGCCACTACACCCAGCCCCTACACCTGACCCCAGGTAATCCACTCGCCTTGGCCTTCCAAAGTCCTGGGATTACAGGTGTGAGCCACTGCACCCAGGCTGGAGTATGTCTTTATTAGCAGCATAGGAAAGGACTAATACAGTGGCAGAGCAGGGATTTGCATCACAAATCAGGATTGAGAGTCGACATGTTCATATGGGAGCTTGGCTGCTGGTGGCCACCATCAGTTCCTGCCTACTGTCGATGTGTATGCCATTCCTTCTCTAAGAGAGAAATTTCCTTTCCTTGAAGCTGAGCTGAGCTTACTGATCTGAGTTGGTGCAAGTGATATCCCAGGATTTATGAGGCTGTCGTAAGAAGCCTATAGCTTCTGCCTGGGACTCTTCTGCTTGAGACCACCACATGGTAGATATTTGGTCAACAGTCCCAGCTGAGGCTGGGTGTGGTGGTTCATGCCTGTAATTCCAGCACTTTGGGAAGCCAGGGTGGGCAGATCGCTTGAGGTCAGGAGTTCAGGATCAGCCTGGCCAACGTGATGAAACCCCATCTCTACTAAAAATACAAAAATTAGCTGCATGTGATGGTACACACCTGTAATCCCAGCTACTCAGGGGGCTGAGCTGGGAGAATAGCTTGAACCCAGGAGGCAGAGGTTGCAGTGAGCCAAGGCTGTACCACTGCACTCGAGCCTGGGTGACAGAGATTACATCTCAAAAACAAACAAACAAAAAATAGTCTCAGCTAAGCCCAGTCTTCCAGCCATCACCACTAAGGTACCAGATGTATGAGTGAAAATTCCAGAACCTTTGAGGCCAGGTGACACCAAATGACCTCAGTCCAGGCTACAAAGAGTAGAAGAA
The DNA here is from genome assembly GCF_007565055.1 of Rhinopithecus roxellana. NCBI lineage: Eukaryota > Metazoa > Chordata > Mammalia > Primates > Cercopithecidae > Rhinopithecus > Rhinopithecus roxellana. The sequence continues at coordinate 56,259,498 of NC_044568.1, forward strand.
TCACCCAGCTTAGCCCTGCCCAGGTCTATAACCCACAAATCTACTTGTTTATATTACATGACACCCATTACTCTCACAGGATCAGGGCAGCCATCCCTAACTACCTAGCAAATCTGTCTCAACTCCACCCAAGCAGCTCTTCCACAATGAGCCCTCCCCATTCCTCACCATCTCCCCCACACCCCAATGGACAAAAGCCTTCCCTCCTCATACCATACCCAATGAAAACTTCCACTATGGTACTAAGCACGCAATCCTGCAAGGGTGAGTTTGAGTCTGTCTCCCCCTCTTGCAGGCTGGGACTCCATTCTTCCTCCTCCCTCTCTCTGAAGAGTTTAGCACTCAATATGATGGCAAACATGTGCTGAACAAATGAGAAAGTTCCAACAAAACAGGGTTCAGAGCAAAACCCTATTTTACCCAGTGACATTTTATTGCTGTGAGCAAAGCAAACACATGACTCTACGGCAGTTTCTCAACTCCTGCACCACTGACATGTTTGCTGGATCACCCTCTGTAGTGGGGACTGTCCTGGGCACTGTAGAACATTTAGCAGCCTCTCTGGCCTCTACACACTGGATGCCAGCAGCACCCTGTATCCCAGGTGAGAAAATCAAACACATCTCCAGACATTGCCAAATGCCCCCTACCTTGGAGTAGGGAGGAGGAGGCAAAAATCACCCTGGTTGACAACCACGCACTGCTTTAGACAGTAGGATCCAGTGTTTTACCCAGGGCTGCAGAGGGATTGTAACACCTGTCCAAAAGTCACACACCACTTGCCAACTATTCCAAAACCACGTGCTGGTGCTCCTCTCATGTGCACCTGCCCCTGAAGACCCCATAGTAACCAGCATGTTCCTGCTAACCAGAACCCCGTGAATGAATTGCCAGAGCTGGGAGTTCTTCTTGAGATGAAATGTCACCCTTCTCAGCAGGAGATTGAGCGGTGACACTGACAGTCCCCACCCAGGGCCTGAAGGCCTGCTCTCTCAAGGTGTGAGGGGGAAGGACCATCTATAAGCTCTTCACACATAATTGGCTTTCCTTGTCACTTCAGCAACAACGTCATCTCAAACAGGACCTCCACCAACAACGTCATCTCAAACAGGACCTCCACCAACAACGTCATCTCAAACAGGACCTCCACCAACAACGTCATCTCAAACAGGACCTCCACCAACAACGTCATCTCAAACAGGACCTCCACCAACAACGTCATCTCAAACAGGACCTCCACAGTGTGCTCAAAGATGCAAATCCAATCACGTCGTCCTTCTTCTGAAAACCTGAGAATGGACCCTACTCCCCCGCAGTCCAAACCCCTAAGCAAGACTTTAATTCCCTACACAGGCTGGACTCTACTAGTTAGCAACAACACGACAGTGGTGGTTCCCAACAACTGAGTGCCTGTCACATGCTATGAATTCAGCTGAGCCTCTCTGATGCATCTTCTCATTTGCTTCTTCCCAACCATGACCCTGTGGGGTAGACACCAGTGTTATTTCCATTCCACAGATAAGGGAATTAAAGTTCTGAGAGTGGAGGTAACTTGCCCAAGATCACACAGCAAAGTTCATCCAATGGCACTGGAAGTCAAGCCCCGCACTGCTCATATCTGATAAAGCAATATAGGCTCCATGAAGATTTGAATCCAATTTAATAACTGCTATATCTCTAGTGCCTAGGGCAGTGCCTACAGCAGGCATTCAAATGGCAAAGGGGAGGCAAAGGAGAGGAGCAAAGGTGGGAAGGGAAGGAGAAAGAAAGAGAAAGTGGCAGGGAGAAAAGGAGGGAGAGGAGGGGGAAGGGGAAAGAAGGGCAGTTTCTCTCCAGTGGCATAAGTGTGAAACCTGCCTAGTTACCAGACCATCTGGGGGATTTATTATAATACAGCGCCCCAGCCAAAGTGGTGAAATATCATTCTTGGTCACTCCAGGGAGAAAGAAGAAGGAAACAAAGAGGCTGAACAGATACACAAAAGAATGAATTGAGGCCAGGCATGGTAGTTCCTGTCTGTAATCTCAGCACTTTGGGAGACCAAGGTAGGAGGATCGCTTGAAGCCAGGAGTTTGAGACCAGCCTGGGCAACATAGCAAGACCCTATCTACACAAAAGTTAAAATACTAGCTAGGCATGGCGATGCTCACCTGTAGTCTCAGCTACATGGGAGACTGGGCAGGAGGATCACTTGAGCCCAGGAGTTCACAACTATAGTGAACCATGATCAGGGCATTGCACTCTAACCTGGGCAACAGAGCAAGACCCTGTGTCTAAAACAGAGAGCGAGAGTAAGAGAGCGCACCCACATAAGCGAGTGCAGTGATATTACTTAGCAGAAGGGGAAAATGACAGGGCATAGATTTCAAGCCAAAATCCTATCTCATGCCCATCAAAATGAGATTCAGAAGAAGGTTCCAATATGCTCTACTTTCTTTTATATATATATTTATTTTATTTTACTTTAAGTTCTGGCATACATGTGCAGAACGTTCAGGTTGGTTGCCTAGGTGTATACACATGCCATGGTAATACCTCATACTTTCAAGATCCTCCCTGGGTGTTTGATGGGCAGCTAGGCTTGGGATGGGCAGGTTGAGAAGAGAAAGGAACAACCTGCAGTCCACTCTCAATGTAGCCCACCTGTATTTACCAGCAGTGCCAACCCTCTCACCCCTTGTGGGGGAAGGGAGGGTGGTCACCCCAGCTGCAACAGGTTTCTGGGCCACCTGGGGGTGGAGCTGACCAATGCAAACAGTGGAGAGGGAAGATGGCTACCTCCACATGGGCAGTTTCAAATCAGGGCTCTGGCTCTGTGCCACAACAGACCCACTTCGCTCCAAAACCAGGAGAAGCCTTTCAGAAAGCAGTGTGATCACACTCATGATAGGATACATCAAATGAAGGATGACACCAAGCTACCAAAATCTACCTGTGGATGGCCAAGTTTAGCAGCCAGGCAGCATAGATGAGGGTACAGGCAACAGGTACTTTTACACCTTGTAGCTGAAACATACAGTGGGGCAACCTCTTTTGCGGGGTGCTGCCAAATTTCCCTTTAAAGTTAAAATATGCCATACACTTCAGCTCAGAAATAAACCTCCAGGAAGCTGTCCTTCGGATACACCCATACATACACATGAAGAATAATGCAAGGATCACCCTTCTGTATCACTGAAGGGAATATAAATGGTGCAACCACTTGGGAAAACAGTCTGACAGTTCCTAAAATGATGAAACTGAGTTAGCATAAGACCCAGCAATTCCACTCCTAGGTATATACCCAAAAGAAATAAAAACAGACACCCACACAAAAACTTGTAGAGAAACATTCTTAGCAGCACTATTTATATTAGCCAAAGGGTGGCAACAACCCAAGTGTTCGTCAACAGATGATTGACTACATAAATTGTAGAATATCCATACAACGTATCATGATTCTGCCATAAAAAGGGAAATTTCTGATCCATGCAACCAAGAGGATGAACCTTGAAAAACGCTGAGTCAAAGAGGCTAGTCACAAAAGCCCACATATATATGATCCATTTCTATGAAATGTCCAGAACAGGGAGGTTTATAGAAACAGAATTAAATTTAATAGTGGCTTACGTCTGGTAGGGGGGAAGAGGGGATGGGGCGATGGTGAAAGGTATTGGGTGTCATTTTGAGGTGATACAAATGTTCTACATTTGATGGTAGTGGTGCTTGTACATATATATAAATATACTAAAACCACCACACTATACATGCTGCATACAATGGGTGAATGCTATGTATATTATGTGAATTATGTCTTAATAAAACTATTATTTAAAAAAAAAAAAAAGAGTACAAGGCTGGATGAGGTGGCTTATGCCTATAATCCCAATGCTTTGGGAGGCCAAGGAGGGAGGATCACTTGAGCACAGAAATTTGAGACCAGCCTAGACATAGCGAGATCCCATCTCTACAAAAAAAAAAAAAAAAAAAAAAAATTAAATTAAATTAAATTAAATAAAAATAAATTACCCAGGCATGGTGGTGCATTCCTATGATCCCAGCTACTTGGGAGACTGAGGCGGGAAGGTCACTGGAGCCCAGGGGGTTGAGGCTGCAGTGAGCCATGATCATGCCACTGCACTCCATCCTGGGTAACAGAAAGAGACCCTGTCTCAAAAACATTAAATTTGTTTAAAAAAAGAGTACAACGATAGTCACCTCGACTAATAAGAAAAGCCTGGAAATAGCACAAAATGCTCGTCTCTGGAGTTAAACTGTTACATTGAGGCCTGTGCCATTACATGTCATGTGTCAAAGAAAGAATGAGATCAATGTGTGCTGATAAGAAACCACTGCCAACATCATTATTAATTAACAAAAAGAAGTCAAGGTGCAGAAGTGTACAGGAGTTCCCATTTTTTTAACCCACACATTATGCAAGCATAGACTATTTCTGGAAGATAAAAGTAATTTGTAATGAGCTTGCCTCAGCAGCATGGATTAGGGGCTGGGGAGGAGAAACATTTGAGTTGACTCCTTAACCCCCAGGAATATCTATTTCAATTAAAAACTAGTTAATTCAAAAACACAAATTAGAGCAAATCTTTGCAACTGAAAATTGCTTAAGTGCCTTTATTAGTTAAAAACAGTCTTAGAAACTTTAGGATCTGAACCAACAGACCAATCTAAAGGAGGTGGGGGAGGAAGGACACCTCTGCCAGGACTAGACCTGCATTTGAAAGCTACAAAACATTCAACAACTCACTCTCCCTGCTTGGAGACTAAAGCGAAGGCACCTCACTGCTGTGGTGTGCAGTAAAACACGGTAGCATTTGGTGACCAAGCTATGAGTTTCTGCAAGCTTGGGCTAGTTAGCCCTTAAGAGGACAGACGACTCGACCAGCTGTGGGAAGCAGACGATCCCTGATGCTGTCACATAGGGGACAGACCCACCAGGCAAGGAGGGCTGCCCGAATGTCGTTTCCAAGTTGGCTGACCCCGGCTTCTGTTATTTCACCAGAGCTGTCCTGGCTGAACCTCCTCCACCTGCTGTAAACCTCATCAGCGTCCCACACAAACTGGCAATGCTTTCATTTTTAGAATAAAAGAACACATCAAACCAACAACAACCACAGTAATGACAAGATAGGAAGGTGGACAGGTGCTCAGGCCAGGGCCCCAGAGGACGGGCCACACTGCCCCACCCAGTGAGTACTCACAGAAGCCCTCGATCTTGTCAGCGGTCTTGCTCCAGGCCACCTGCCGCGTCTCCATGATCACCTGGACGGTCCTCCGCTCAGGGGTGGACTTGCGGAAGCTGAACACAGTCATCACCGTCCCCAGCTCCAGGGCTCTCTTGATCTGGCTCTTCTCATATTCCGCAAGGGAATCCACATTGACCATAGTGGACATTGTGGGCCACTCCAGGGAGGAAGGAAGGAATCAGGACAAATCAGGAGGCTGAAAGGGCAGAATTAAAGAGTGAACTGACTTTAGTACAGAGGGGATTTAGGTAACAGGGCATGAACTTCAGGAACCAAAATCCTGTCTCATGTCAATCAGGATAAGTTTTAGGAGGAGGTTCTAGTGGCAAGGCATTGCTGGCCACTCAGAGAGCTCAGGCAGGACACAGAGGTTTAAATGGAAACTGAAGTGTGAGAAGAGCCCCTGGCCCCAAGGACCCCACCGTTACCTGGGCTTTGAATAACCAAATCACCCTGGCTTGGCAGTGACCTCCTCTCTCCCCAGCCACTCTTATCCTACAGAATATTTGAATAGCCAAAACAGCCCAGCCTGGCTCCTACCTCTCACCCCTGATCTCCAATATCCTTCTCTATCCTTTCTAGAGATTGCTAACCATCTCTTTACTTCCTAAGCAAAACTAAGAACACACACAAAAAATGAAATCAACAAAAACAAACCAAACCTTCAGAATCGTCCATGGAGACCTTGGAAAATGGTTCCTCTGCATAGAAATGAGGATAAAAGGCAGGAAATGTCAGCTCTTGGAAGCTTCAAGTTCAAACCCCAGAGAAGGTTCCTGCTGACTGTGTGGCTCTGCGTAGACTGCTTGACCTCTCTGTGCCTCAGTTTCAGCCTTTTTAAAACGGGAGTGTTCAGAAATGCACCAGCAAAGCACCTGGGGTGATGCCCAGCACCTAGCAGGTGTCCTTGATTGCTGTTTACGCTCGTGGGCGGTGTCAAAGAGGTGCTTGGGCCCAAGATCTTGGAGGAATCCTTTCGTGGACTCTCTCATGGCCACTTCCAATGCACCTCACCCTTTCACCGGCTCCTCCTAGGATCTCATACTTGAACTATTCTAATCCTGGTCTCCCCACTTCTTCCCTGACCTGCTAGGGTTAATTCTCAAACCCAGAGCCAGAAAGATCCTCTTAGAACATAAATCAAATCATGTCACTCCTCTGCTCAAAATCCATAGTCATTCCCTGAGCCCTCACTCTGTACCATCCCCTTATTCTGCCTCCCAAATCCCCAGAAACACATTGCCTGCCCCCAAAATAGGACTTAGAGTGAGGGAGCTCCTCAGGCCCTGGAGCTGAGCCACCAGGGACCCCCTTGCCAGCTACGCTGCAGCCACTACAAGAAGTCACTTAGATCCTCTGGGCTCATTTCCAATCCCACAAAAGAAGGTAACAGTATCCACCATCTAAATGTGTTTGTAAGGCTTAAACAAGATAATGTATCTCAGGCCCTTAAAACAATGATGCAAAGTCAGCACTCATTAGATTAAGCTATTGTTAAAATTACCATTATTTTTTCTGTTTCTTATCTCCTTCTTTCCCTCCAAGTCCCTGTAGATGCCTGGAGCTGTTACTCTGTAGCTCTCAAGGTTACAGAGTAGCACTAGAGAGACCTTTCCAGGATCTAAAGAGGAAGGAGTTCTGAGAAGCTGGTGTTCAGCCAGGGTTGTCTGCGCTTCCAGCCCGGCTCAGCCTCCTGCCAAGCTGCTCTGAATTTGTGCCTAGGTTCCCTCATCTGTAAAATGGAAGTTAAATGTCCACAAGGGGCGGCTGGGAGGACGAAAAGCTACAAGGTATGCACAGCCTGCAGCATTTAGCAGGGTCTCAGTTAACATTAATCAGGCACTGGGGAAGGCATTAATCAAATGTCAACTCTGTGCCAGGCACTGAGCTGGGGACTAGGATGCAAATGAGGGGAATGGGGAGGGGCTCAGGATTTGCCCTTTGCCCCCACCTCCCTCTACTGCACACCCATACCAAAGGCACCTCTTCGGCCAACCATACCAGCAACAGGAGATAATTACACCTGCCCTGTGCCCAGGTGGAAACAGACTAATTAACTGAGAATTCTAATGTGGTTACAAGTGCAGCAGCAGAAGCATGCATGGGGAGGCAGCGGGCAGACAGCATCACGAAGGGCCCCTAAATTTAATCTGGAGTGGGGCTAGGCACTTAAAGGACTCAGAAAAAGTTTTCAGGGGAAAAAAGCAGGCATCTGAATTCAATCTTCCAAAAAAGACGAAGCAGGAGGAACTGGCTTGAAGTTTAAGCAAAGACCGCGAGGCAGAACAGAGTATGTTAAATACCCTGCTGAGAGTTAATGTGCATCTTACCTTATCAGGAGAAACCTAAAACAACTTCCTGGTCATTACCCAGGACAAAGGGATGAACAAGGTGCCCCCATGGCCTACTTTATCCCTGTTAAGCAGCCATTTATTGGGCCCCTCCCCAGGTGCCAAGCACCCGTCATGTCTGGTTCATGTTATTTATCTCAATGGGAAATACTGCAGGGGAAAACTGAAATCCCAAGAGGTCACATTACTTAATCAAAGTCACGTAGACCTGTGGCAGCACAAAGATCAAAACCCTCACCTGAGTCCCAAGCCCCCAGTCCAGAACCCTGTGGCAGAATTTGGCCAGATATTAACTGATTTGCCAGTACTTGCCCCTCTCAAAAGAGGTTAAGGGACTTATCCAAGGTCACACAGATAGAAAGTAGCTGAAACTGGATTTGACCCAGGTGCCAACCACAAAACTCTTCACTATGTTGACTGTCCCCAGCCATGCATCCTGGAGTTCCACACTCCCAGGTCTCTAGGTCATTGTCCACTGGAACATAAGTAGGAAATACAAGCCCCATTATAACACCTTCAATTAGACAGAAACCAGGAAGGGACCAGGTTCCTCAGTTCTTTCCTGCCCTGGATCTGGGAAGGCCTTGAACTTAACCTTCCCCAGGGTTCCAGTTACTTCCAGCTTGGAAGCCCAGTGGATCAGCTCAGCCATAAACACCAGCTCTTCCATGCTGCCTCTCACCAATTTTTTTTTTAATACCTGCTCACAGGTTGCCCTAAAAGAGCAGGGGTGGAATTTACACTCTTACGTACAGTGGCTGACACCGTTCCTTTGAAAACACTGTATCCTCTCGGTTGCTGCAGGGTGGTGTCAGGTGCAGTAGTAACGTCCCTTCAACTATTGGAGGGACCTTACCACTCAAGTATTTGCCTGTGCCCCATTTTAACAGAATTGTTTTATGGGATTTTGGATGAAATCCTGTACTGGCTTACCATGCAGAGAGCACTAAGGAGACAAAAACTTCTTTGATTGCTGGTTTGGGGTTCCTGTATCTCACGAAATGCCCTTCTAAAGAAGCTTATGAGATACAAGAACATGAACGAGCTCATGAGATACAATTGGAAACAGATCTTCATGGCCATAAGATTCTTGGAGTCCACCATTCAAATCCTGCCAGCACCCAGCTCAGGCCTCCGGCGTGCCATGCTTTAGCAACTATGGCAGGGAGGTCTCCAAGGCCTTGACCCCAGGGGAGTGCACCAGCCATCACAGCAACTTCCATTTTGCTTCTGCTTTTTCGTTGTTGTTTTTTTTAAAAAAAAAAAAAAAAAAAAAAAAAAAAAAAAAAGGCTTGAAATTCCTTTTTTGTTCCTGTTTCCCATTCTTAATGGGTAATTCTATAAAACCACTTATTTTGTAAATACAAACATGGCTGAGTTTGAATAACTGATTTCTGCCATTTTTACATTTCGTGTCCTTCTAAAGGACATTTTCTTGTATCTCAAAATCTCATTCATGTTCTTGTATTTCATAAACTTATTTAGAAGGGCATGAAATGAGATATAAGGACCCCAAACCAGAAATCAAGGCAGTTTCTGTCTCTTCAGTGCTCTCTGCATGGTAAGCCGGTACAGGATTTCATCCAAAATCCCACAAAACAACTCTGCTAAAATGGGGCACAGGCAAATACTTGTGTGGTAAGGGCCCTCCAACAGTTCAAAGGACATTTACCACTGCACCTGACACCCACCCTGTGGCATCAGAGGGGATACACTATTCTCAAAGGAACGGTGTCAGCCACTGGAGGTGAGAGTGTAAATTCCACCCCTGTTCTTTTAGGGCAACCTCTGAGCAGCTATTAAAAAGCAAAACATGCATATGCTTTGATCCTGCAATTGTACATGTACAGAAAGACATGCACAAAGATGCAATATGTATGACAGAAAATCATGGAAGCAATACTTGCAATAGAAATACAAAAAAAAAAAAAAAAACAGGAAACAACTGCTCATCAATGTGGGGGGCCTCCTGGATAAGCCATGGTGCACACGCACTGAAGAATGCTCAGTTGCTATCAGAAAGAATGAGGATGATGGATAACAATTGGATCTGGAAAGATCTGTGAGGTCAATAAAAAAAATAGTTGCAAACAATAGTTGCAAGTGTATGCGTATAATACAATTCCATTTTTATAAAGGCGATCTGCTGGTAAATCCAGGAGAGTGGTTAGTATTTATTGGAGGCTGGGAGAGGGTACAGGATACAACTTGACTTTATATTAAGGGATGATGTAATGGGAAAACTTTTCTCTTTGTGTTCTTGCTGTTTTATAAATTAATGTTTGTTTGTTGTTTGTTTGTTTTGAGACGGAGTCTCCCTCTTGTCACCCAGGCTGCAGTGCAATGGCATGATCTGCGTTCACTGCAATCTCCACCTCCTGGGTTCAAGTGATTCTCCTGCCTCAGCCTCCTGAGTAGCTGGGATTACAGGCTCACCCCACCATGCCCAGGTAATTTTTATAGTTTTAGTAGAGATGGGGTTTCACCATGTTGGCCAGGCTGGTCTGGAACGCCTGACCTCAAGACATCCGCCCACCTCGGCCTCCCAAAGTGCTGGGATTGCAGGCGTGAGCCACCGCGCCCAAACAAGAAGTGTTTTCAAGTTTTTTCACCAGCAGTTTTTCACTGACTCTACCGAATGAGTGCAAAACAGCTACTCATGGGGTCTCTGCTTTTCCTCTTCCAGAGGAACTGCCCATACTCCAGTCGCTGGTGGGGGGTGGCAGCTGCATCATTAGGTGACTTAAACATCAGTGAGGCTCACAATGAGGACTGGCCCTGAGTTGGCATACACGTGAGTGCACACACAACTTTGCAAGAGAAACTGCTTGAGGCTGGCATAGACTTCAAAATTCTCTAACACTTCCCCACAGAACTGTAGCTAAGGACAAGGGCCCATGCCCCCACAGAATGCCCTTGAACCAGAGAGTCAGGAACTGGCCGAGGACTCTCCATGCATGCGCCCCGATTCTCAGCGAACCTCGTGGAACAGCAATAATCTCGACACAGCCCTGGAAAACAGGTTGGGTGGCTCCAGTATCCAGAAGGGGAAACAGACCCAAAAAGGTTCTTCAGCTTGCCCAGGGTCGCACTGATGGAACTGAAATGCAAATTAAATTCTAATGGACAAGGCCACCCGTTACCCTCCAGCATGTCACCCATTTAACACCGCTTCCCCATAGTTTCTCACCCTAGTTCGAGATTTGGGTACCAAGAGAGCCCCGCCCCAACCTCCTGCTGGAATCCAGACACTCCCTGCCCAAACGGGACACATCTTTAACTTGAACTCTTGCTGTGCAGGTAATGCCCTCATTAGGATTCCAAAGTATAACCAGGAACACGCACAGACACACGCATAATTACGCAGAGAGTTGTGGAGCGGGCATCGCATGTGTCCTGCAAGCTCTCCAAAAGTCTCGGGGAAGGACTGCGCCTCCCGCGGTATCGCTCCCACCCGCCACCCGCAACCACCGAAGTGAGACGGGGAAGTGTGGCTCCCAGCGTCCGAGAGCTCTGCGCACAGGGGCGGTCAGGAGAGACGGCGCCACCCCACGTAGAGCCGCTCGGAAAGAGGAGTTTTGAACGCCAGCCCCCGCACGACCTCTGACCTTCCTCCGGGTCCCCATTCAAAGTTGGGGCCGCCCCACCGCACAGACCGGAGAGGTGGCGCTGGCCCCGGGTGAGGAAGTGCCGGCGGCTGAGCCAGGATCCCTGACGTCACCAAACGGACCCGGGCACGGCGGGCCGGGGTCCCGGAGGGTGCGCCCCGTCCCTGCCCGCTCCGGCTGAGCCAGGGCGCAGACCCCCTCGGATACAGCGCCCTGGGCGCCGGTCCCCGCCGGGCGCAGGTCCCGGGGCGCCCTGCTTGCCTCGCTCCCGGCCGAGCAGCTCACCTGGCGGTGCCGCCCGGGCGCAGCTGCCTGCCTGCCCCAGGTTTGGGCTCCGAGGTCCCGCGCGCAGCCGCCCGCGTCCGGACTCGGGTTATTCCCCGCGGCTCACGCCCTCCGCCACCGGCTCTCGCTACTTCTGCTTCGGCTGCGGCCCCGCGCCACGTGATCCTCGGGGGCCGCCCCCCGCACCGCCCCGCCCCGCCCCTGGCGCGCCCAGCCTGATCTGCCTCTCGGAGCGCACCCCGAGCGCCGCGTCCCCGCGCCCTCCCCGCCGTGGGGCGGCCCAGGCCTGGAGCCCCGCCTCTGCGTGCCAAGGAAGAAACTGAGGCAGCCCGAGGGGAGGCTACCTGCCCGAGGCCACTTGGCCAGGTCCAAAGGGAATGCACCAATATCGCAGCATTCCTGGAGCGCCGGCCGCAGTCCAGGTGTTTGCTGTATACTTAACACACTCCCGGTCCGGCGCCCGGGCTCCCGCCGGTCATCCCGGCACTTTGGGAAGCCTAGACGGGAGGATCGCTTGAGCTCGAGAGTTCGAGACAGCAATGAGCTAGGATGGGTGTGGCCAAGCGACACTCCGTCTCAAAAATAAATAAATAAATAAATAAATAAATAATAAAAATAAATGTACTCACAATCACCCGCCAGGAATTGCCAATTCATGGCCCTAATTTGAAGCCCTGGTTGAGGCTGCGCTGGAGTCAGAGCACCCCTTACTGCTACCTTAGGCAGACCACTTAAATACCAACAGCCTCGGCTTCCCCAACTGAAAAACGTGATCAACACAGTGCCAGCCCCAAAGAGAGTCAGGAGCAAAGAACCCCAAACAACTGATGTCCGGTTTTCCTGATCTCATGAGAAGAAGCTAATATGTTCTTTAAGAAATTTATTTTTTCGTTCATATGTTGCATGAAGCTATCTGATTCAAACCCTTCCTATGCTCTTTAATGGAGGTATCTTCGTTGTGACTAGATCCAGCTTCAGAGGCACCTAGACAGCTGTTAGGCACTTGAATTTCACTTCTAAGTTGCTTGAGTTACACCTTGTTTTTTCAAAGAGGCAGGGTCACTGTCACCCAGCCTGGAGTGCAGTGGTGCCATCATAGCTCACTGCATCCTCAAACTCCGGAGCTCAAGCGATCCTCCTACTTCCACCTCCTGAAGAGATGGGACTACAGACGCACATCACACTTGGCTAATTTTCTCTTTTTTAGACAGGAGGTTTCACTATGTTGCCCAGGCTGGTCTTGAACTCCTGACCTCAAGCAATCCTCTTGCCTCTACCTCCCAAAGCACTGGGATCACAGGCATGTGCCACTGCACCTGGTGTGTTATAGGTTTTTTTTTTGTTTGTTTGTTTGTTTTTTTGAGATGAAGTCTCGCTCTGTTGCCCAGTCTGGAGTGCAGTGGCACGATCTCGGCTCACTGTAACCTCCACCTCCCAGGTTCAAGCGATTCTCCTGCCTCAGCCTCCTGAGTAGCTGGGATTATAGGTGCATGCCATCATGCTCAGCTAATTTTTTGTATTTTTAGTAGAGATGGGGTTTCACCATGTTGGCCAGACTGGTCTCAAACTCCTGACCTCAAGTGATCCACCCACCTTGGCCTCCCAAAGTGCTGGGATTACGGGCATGAGCCCTGCGCCCAGCCTGTTATAGAATTTTTGAATTGAGGAATATCACTGTCAACGTTGTATGCCAAGCCACAGGATTCGTTTGCTGACTTTGCAAGATCTGTGGATTCACTTCTTTCAGCACTCCTAACAAGGGTGTGTACCCGTGCTCATCAACACAGATCACTTAACACATCAACTTTTAAAAGAGATCTTGGAAGGACTCATGACATCAATCACTTGAAGTCATGGGGGCCAATTCCCCAGGAAAAAATGACTACATCTAGAGGCAATTTCTTTGCCTCAATTTTTTTTTTTTTTTTTAGAACTTCACCTTGTATTTATTTCAACCAATCTTTTTCACACTTTTGTTTTAGTATGTGTTATATAATGTACATAATATATTAGAACAGTCATATATACGTATAATTTATTACAAAGTCTACATGGATAGGGTAGTGGGTTAAATCTCTTGCTGACTAAATGAGAATGTATGCAGACCACTCTAGGGAGCCGTGGCTCCTAAAAGCCTATCTTGACAGATGCCAATTCTGGCTGGATTTTTCTCTCATCTGTGGAACCAAGCAAAAAAATAAGAACATGAAGAACAGGTTTCTGTTTGATCTATGTCTGTGAGCCTATAGCATTTTTGAGTTAAAATGTCCATTGTGTGTGAGATAATGGTCATAGTAGATGACAGTTTGCTTTCTTTTCTTTCAGGTTTTTAATTCCTTTTCTTCCTTGCCTCATTTTTTGCTAACCAAGCCCCAGCCCAACCCCACTCCGCCGGGTGAACAACTGAAGGAATCAGTGGATTGAAAGAGAGTACTGGGACCCCTCATCTCTTTCTCAAACTCTAACATGGTTGCTCAAAATAAAAGTAATGTGCTGGGTGCAGTGGCTCATGCCTGTAATCCCAGCACTTTGGAAGGCCAAGGCAGGCAGCTCACCTGAGATCAGGAGTTCACGATGAGCCTGGCCAACATGGTAAAACCCCCTCTCTACTAAAAACACAAAAATTAACCAGGCATGTTGGCACACACCCGTAGTCTCAGCCACTTGGGAGGCTGAGGCAGGAAAATCGTTTGAACCCAGGAGGCAGAGGTTGCAGTGAGTCAAGATGGCACCACTGCCCTCCAGCCTGGGTGATAGAGCAAGACCCCATCTCAAAATAACCACCATCATCATCCTCAAGGTGGCAGCTGCTGCTCTGGGAGGACTCCCGTGTAAAATGACACTTCTTTTCCAAAGGATAATAGGTAGGGAAGGAATCATTCTGTGTATTTATTTTTTTTTTCTTTTGAGATGGAGTCTCGCTCTGTCGCCCAGGCTGGAGTGCAGTGACCGGATCTCAGCTCACTGCAAGCTCCGCCTCCCGGGTTTACGCCATTCTCCTGCCTCAGCCTCCCCAGTAGCTGGGACTACAGGTGCCCGTCACCTCGCCCGGCTAATTTTTTGTATTTTTTAGTAGAGACGGGGTTTTATGGTGTTAGCCAGGATGGTCCCGATCTCCTGACCTCGTAATCTGCCTGTCTTGGCCTCCTAAAGTGCTGGGATTACAGGCTTGAGCCACCGCGCCCAGCCTTGTGTATTTATTCTTTTTCAAGGAATAAAACAGAGAAAGAAACCACCCCGGGCCGGGCGCGGCGGCTCACGCCTGTAATCCCAGCACTTTGGGAGGCCGAGACGGGCGGATCACGAGGTCAGGAGATCGAGACCATCCTGGCTAACACGGTGAAACCCCGTCTCTACTAAAAATACAAAAACTAGCCGGGCGAGGTGGCGGGCGCCTGTGGTCCCAGCTACTCGGGAGGCTGAGGCAGGAGAATGGTAAACCCAGGAGGCGGAGCTTGCAGCGAGCTGAGATCGTGCCACTGTACTCTAGCCTGGGCGACAGAGCGAGACTCCATCTCAAAAAAAAAAAAAAAAGAAAAGAAAAAAAGAAAGAAACCACTCTGTGGGTTCAGACACATGAGGTAGAAAGACCCTGTCACAGGTTAGCTGTCAGAGGGCTTGAGGGGGTTAAGTCAGTGGGTGGTGGGGGCAAGACTTGAACCTCAGCCTGTCTGGTGTCAGAGCCCATGGGCATGGTGACCTGCCACCCATCCCCAGATTAATAAGAGACATTCAGGCAGGGAGATGTGTGTTTGTAGCCGCTCTACATAGATTCACAAATGGGTCAGCAAGTGACCTCAAAGGCTAGGGGGAATCTTTCTTTCCTTTTCCTGTAAAAGATAGAAGGAGGGGGGTGGATGGGTAAGAAAGAAAAACCTGAAAGAAAATTACATTTTAAGCTTCATCATCTTGACTCTTTTTTTTTTTTTTTTTTTTTTGAGACAGAGTCTCGCTCTGTCGCCCAGGCTGGAGTGCAGTGGCCGGATCTCAGCTCACTGCAAGCTCCGCCTCCCGGGTTTACGCCATTCTACTGCCTCAGCCTCCCGAGTAGCTGGGACTACAGGCGCCCGCCACCTCGCCCGGCTAGTTTTTTGTATTTTTTAGTAGAGACGGGGTTTCACCGTGTTAGCCAGGATGGTCTCGATCTCCTGACCTCGTGATCCGCCCGTCTCGGCCTCCCAAAGTGCTGGGATTACAGGCTTGAGCCACCGCGCCTGGCCATCTTGACTCTTTGTATTCTGTGTTGCTCACCAGTCCTTGGGCATGCAAATGCTTGTCCCTATTACCCTCTTCTCTTTGTTGGCAGCCATGGTGCATTGGACCATTAGCCTCTCTGGGTATCAGTTACCTCATTATTACATCTGTGGGTATCAGAAATGCACCCACATCTGAGGGGGATTGTAAGATGGGGGAGGTAAAGCACTCATCCCCATGGGGCAAAACCAGGGCTGGCTATTTTAGGAATTGTTACTGGGAAGAAGACCTACTGTGAAAGCATGAACTTGGGAAGCAGGGAATCTGGGCTCCAGTCCCAGGTCTGTGCCTTCCTTAGTTGTATGACTGTGGGTTGCTCAGCCACCCGCTTTGGACCTAATTTCCCCATCATAAGACCCACCTTTGGCATATCCAGAATCAGCAAATCTATAGAGATAGAACGTAGATCAGTGGTTGCCAAGGACCAGGAAAGCAGAGAGTGGGCCTATCGGAAGGTAACGGATAAGGGGCACAGGGCTGCTCTTTGGGATGATAAGAATGTTCTAAAATTGATTGTAATGATGGCTGCTCAACCCTGTGAATGTGCTGAAGTCTCTGTACTGTACACTTTGCATGGATGAGTGGCATGGGATATGAATTATACCTCAGTAAAGGTGTTTTCAAAAATATCTGTGGTCTGGGCACATTGGCTCATACCTATAATCTCAGCTATTTGGGAGGCTAAGGAGGGTGGACCACTTAAGCCCAGGAGTTCAAGACTAGCCTAGGCAACATGATGAGACCGCCATCTCTACAAAAATCTTTAAAAATCAGCCAGGCATGGTGGCATGTGTCTGAGTCCCAGCTACTCAGGAAGCTGAGGCTGGAGGATCACTTGAGCCCAGGAGGCAGAGGGTGCAGGCAGTGAGCCGAGATCATGTGCCACTGCACTCCAGCCTGAGCAACAGAGTAAGACCCTGACCAAAAACAAAAAAAAAAAAAACTCTTAGAGGGTTATTTCAAACCTAGACCTCCTTTCTCCTCCTCCACCCACACCTCCAAAGGCAGTGACCAGGCTGAGGTCCACCACCCTGCCCCAGGGAACCTCGCCAACCCTACCCCTCTACCCCCACAACCAAAATGACCAGAAACCCCCCCCCCCGGGAGCCCTTGAGCCCAGTTTCCTTTCCCAACATTGTTCGGAGAATCACACATCCCTGGGGACGAGCCGAGTCCCAGCTGCTGGCTGGCAGGCCTCTGTGACAGGAAGTACCACCCACAATGGGCTTGCAGTGGGGTTAGGCCTCACTGCTGCTGGGGGCAGGGGGAAGGCAGACCCCTCTGCTATTTAAACTGTGGCCAGCTTGGTAGAGCCTCTGGTTTAATGTTAATGGTTTCACTTTTTTTTTTTTTTTTTAATCGCCCAGGCTGGAGTGCAGCAGTTGGATCTCAGTTCACTGCAACCTCTGCCTCCTGGGCTCAAGTGATTTTCGTGCCTTAGCATCCTGAGTAGTTGGGACTACAGGTGTGCACCACCATGCCTGGCCTTTTTTTTTTTTTTTTTTTTTTTTTTGTATTTTTAGTAGAGATAGGGTTTTGCCATGTTGGCCAGGCTGGTCTTGAACTCCTGACCTCAGGTGATCCACCCACCTCGGCCTCCCAATGTGCTGTGATTACAGGCGTGAGCCACCGCGCCTGGCCCCTTTCATTCATTCAACAAACACTGAGCCCTTATTTAATACCAGGCCTCGTGTCTTCCTGTCAAAGGCTGACGTAACAAATTATCATGAACTTGGTGACTTACAAAAAAAATGGAAATATATCATCTCAAAGTTCTGGAGGCCAGAAGTCTGAACGCAAGGTGCCAGCAGCAGCACTGGTTCCCTCCTTAGGCCCTAGGTGAGAATCTGCCCCATGCCTTTCTCCCACGTTCTGTGGTTGGTGGTGATCCTGTGCTCCTTGGCTTGGAGCTGCATCACTCTAACTCTGCCTCTGTCTTCTCGTGGCCCTCTGCTGTCTCAAATATCCCTCTCCTTTCTCTGGTAAGAACACCAGTCCTCCGATTTAGTGTCCACCCTGAATCCAGGATGATCTCATCTTCAGATCCCTAACTTAATTACCTCTATAAAGGCCCTATTTCCAGCCTTGCACCAGTGGCTCACACCTGTAATCCCAGCACTGTGGGAGGCCAAGGCAGGCGGATCGTTTAAGGTCAGTAGTTTAAGACCATCCTGGCCAACATGGTGAAACCCCGTCTTTACTAAAAATACAAAAAGTAGCCAGGCATAGTGGCACAGCCGGTAGTCCCAGCTACTTGGGAGACTGAGGCAGGAGAATCATTTGAGCCTGGGAGGCAGAGGTTGCAATGAGTAGAGATCCTGCCCCTGCACTCCAGCCTGGGCAACAGAGAGACTCCATCTCAAAAAACAAACAGGCAAACAAACCTTATTTCCAAGTAAGGTTACATTCACAGGTACAGGGTTTAAGACTTAGTTTTATTTGTTGTTGTTTTTTTGGGGGGGCGGGGGGGTCACAATTCAACCCACTATACCCTATATTAGGAAAATAGATTAGACCTCTTTACCTCTCAACGAGGAGACAGCAGGAAGAGACACTTACTATCACAGAACGGCAAGAGCGGAATTAGCGGGACGAATCGGGCAAGGGCTAATCCTCTGCCTCACGGAGCTGGGAAGACTTCTCAGAGGAGGTAACCTCAGAACTGGGTCCTGAGGGATGAGCAAGAGTTCTCCAACAGCACCAGGGAGAGAGAAGCTTTGTCTAAAACAAGGCTGTGTTTCACAAAACTCATCAGTGCTTCTAGAAGTCAGAATAGTCCCGGCTACCTGGGAGGCTGAGATGGGAGGATCGCTTGAGCACAGGCGTTTAAGGCTGCAGGGAGTTACGACAACACCACCATACTCCAGCCCGAGCAACAGAGAGAGTTTGTCTCACACACAAAAAGAAGTCAGAAGAGTGAGTCTCACTGCCTCGGAGGTAGCAGAAGGAAGGACCTTAAGGGCTGTGATGTTCTAGGTTTTGATCTTGTGGTCACATGGGTTAGTCACTTTATGAAAATGTACTGAGCTCTGTATTTCTGATCCGGGCCTTTTTTTTTTTTTTTTGTGAGATGGAGTCTCGCTCTGTCGCCCAGGCTGGAGTGCAGTGTCCGGATCTCGGCTCACTGCAACCTCCGCCTCCTGGGTTCACGCCATTCTCCTGCCTCAGCCTCCTGAGTAGCTGGGACCACAGGCACCCGCCATCTCGACCGGCTAGTTTTTTGTATTTTTAAGTAGAGACGGGGTTTCACCGTGTTAGCCAGGATGGTCTCAATCTCCTGACCTCGTGATCCGCCCGCCTCGACCTCCCAAAGTGCTGGGATTACAGGCATAAGCCACCATGCCCAGCCTGATCTGGGCCATTTTATGCATGTTATACCTCAACAAAAAGTTGGTATTATTATTTTGAGACAGGGTCTCACTCTGTAGCCCAAGCAGGAGGGCAGTGGTGCAATCGCAGCTCACTGCAAGCTTTGTCCCCTGCCCAGGCTCATACAATCCTCCCACCTCAGCCTCCCAAGTGGTTCGGACTACAGGCACACATCACCATGCCTGGCTAGATTTTTGTATTTTTTTTGTAGAGACAAGTTTTCATTGTATTACCCAGGCTGGTCCCGAACTCCTGAGCTCAAACGATTCACCCACCTCAG
Source organism: Rhinopithecus roxellana (assembly GCF_007565055.1). Taxonomy (NCBI): domain Eukaryota; kingdom Metazoa; phylum Chordata; class Mammalia; order Primates; family Cercopithecidae; genus Rhinopithecus; species Rhinopithecus roxellana. The sequence continues at coordinate 56,278,888 of NC_044568.1, forward strand.
CCTCCCAAAGGGCTGGGATTACAGGCATGCACTATCATGCCAGGCCAAAAAGTTAATATTTTTTAAAGGCTGTTCAATATGTTAACATGTCTCTGATTTTTTTCTCCTGTCAGTGTTTTCTCAATATTCTTTACTATGCATGTCTTAGTTGTCATAGAAAACTAAAACTGTTTCAAAACCAAGGCTGCTGGAAGTCAGGAGAATGGTTGCCCTTGGGAAGGGGGTGATGAGCAGCACGCCCAGGCAAGTCCTCAGGGTGCTGGTTTCTCGGCTGGGGTGTGAGTTATGTGGGCGTGGGTGTGTTCGGTGTGTGAAGATCCAGTGAACTGCACACTTCTCTGCATTGTTACGCATCAAAAAAAATTAAAATACAAGGCAGTTAGCGAAGGGGGTGGAAAGAAAGCATTTGGAATCTTTTTGGCTTACCAAAATCCACGACATTTATTGAATATCTACCTTGCATCAGGGCCCTTCGTGCAGTGAATGCATTTCATCCTCACAGTGAGATCGGGAAGCCCCTTTACTTTCAGGACAGTTTTACAGATAAGAAAACTGAGACTCAGAGGCATCAAGTGACCGACGGGAGCGAACCACCAGTGGTGACAGAACTAGAATGTGAAGCTCCATGCCTTTTTCAAGACCCAGGATTACTTACACTTCTACAGAGGACTCTCAGCTCTCCTGGGGGGCCTTAAGAAAGTCTGAGATGCGCCCGGAGTTATTGGCCGTACTGAATCAGAACCTGGGGGCAGGGCCTGGGGATCTGCTTTTAACTGCCCCCCACCGCTATCATTCTCTTGCACCCTCTAGTATAGGCACCAGTGCCTTTCATTGAAACAACAAGGAAGAAACCCATGCAAGCCTGTTCAGAGGTAGAAGCAGTCTGGGCACTTTGGGCAGATATAGGAAGATATTAGCCTTAATGGTAAGGGGGTTTTACCTGTAGCAACCATTTCAGAAAGACCACCTCATCACTCATAGTGAGTTCCTTTGTGGGGGAGCAGAGAAACTCACATGGCATCTGAAACAAAGTTACCTTAAGCGCTATGTCAATAGATCCCTCATGCATGCAGTCAAGAAATTCATTCATTCAATGAATGGCCTCATTCAGTCAGCCACAGCATTTCTTGAGCACCTACCACATGGCAGTCACTACTACAGGCCGAGGATAGGAGAAGAAAGATTTATTCTCTGTCAGGAGTTACAGACTGCTGGGGAAGACCAACTGGTTAAAAAAAAATACACACCTATTAAAATGGTTAAAATAAAAACAACTGATGATAGGCTGGGTGCCGTGGCTCATGCCTGTAATCCCGGCACTTTGGGAGGCCGAGGTGGGTAAATCACCTGAGGTCAGGAGTTTGAGACCAGGAGTTGAGGCCAACATGGTGAAACCCCGTCTCTACTAAAAATACAAAAAAATTCCCAGGTATGGTGGGGGACACCTGTAATCCCAGCTACTCAGAAGGATGAGACAGCAGAATCACTCGAACCCAGGAGGCAGAGGTTGCAGTGAGCTGAGATCGCGCCATTGCACTCCAGCCTGGGAAACAGAGCAAAACTCTGTCTCGGAAAAAAAAAAAAAAAACCTGACCATAACACCGAGTGCTGGTGAGGATGTGGAGCAACTGGTGGAAATGCAAAGCAGTGCAGCCTCGTTGGAAAACAGCTGGGCAGTTTCTTTAACAAGTTAAACACTCACCGTATGACCCAGCAAACTCACCTGTATTTACCTAAGAGATATGAAAACATATGTCCACAGAAAAACACTAATGTTTATGGTAGTTTCGTTCATAACCACTGTAAACTGGAAACAACCCAAATGTCTTTCATTTGTGACTGGATAAACATTCATACAGTGAAGTAGCTCTCGGCTACAAAAAGTCATTATTGATACACACAAGACCAAGGCTGAATCTCAAACGCATGACTGTAAGCCGAGTGAAAGACGCCAGCATTAGGCCGGGTGTGGTGGCTCACACCTGTAATTCCCAGCACTTTGGGAGGCTGAGGTGGGTGGATCACCTGAGGTCAGAAGTTCAAGACCAGCCTGGTCAACATGGTGAAACCCCATCTCTACTAAGCATACAAAAATCAGCTGGGCATGGTGGTGGTCGCCTGTAATCCCAGCTCCTCAGGAGGCTGAGGAAGGAGAATCACTTGAACCTGGGAGGGAGAGGTTGCAGTGAGCCGAGATAGTGCCATTGCACTCCAGCCTGCGCAACAAGAGCGAAACTTTGTCCCTCCGCAACCCCCCAAAAAAGACACCAGCATTAAAGGTTATAAACAGCATGATTTTACATATGACATTCTGGAAAAGGCAATGTTATACAGACAGAAAGCAAAACCATGGTTGCTAGGGGCTGGAGTGGGAAGAGTTGTTGGATATAAAAGAGCATAAGGGAATTGGGGAAGAGTGAGGAAATTGTTTTATACTTTGATTGTGTTGGAGATTACAACTGTATACGTTTGTCAAAACTCATAGAACTAAAAAAAAAAAACACCTCAGAACTGTATATCAAAAAGGGTGAATTTTACTGAATGCAAATAATATTTTTTAAAGAAAGAAACAAGATTTGATTACAATACAAGTGATAATCCCAAAAAGAAGGAGAAGAAATGATAAGTGCCGGTTAGGAAGGCTTCCTGGAGGTGATGGTCCTTAAGCTGAGCCTAGTAAAAGGACAAGAGTTTATCAGTTGAGGCCAGGCCCAGTGGTTCACACCTGTAATTCCAGCACTTTGGTAGGCCACGGTGGGGGATCACTTGAGGTCAGGAGTTCAAGAACAGCCTGGCCAATATGGTGAAACCCCGTCTCTACTAAAAATACAAAACTTAGCTGTGCATGTTGGCACGCACCTGTAATCCCAGCTACTGGGGAGGCTGAGGCACAAGAATCTCTTGAACCCAGGAGGCAGAGGTTGCAGTGAGCCGAGATCACGCCACTGCACTCCAGCCTGAGTGATAGATCGAGACTCAGTTTCAAAAATAAATAAATAAATAAATAAATCCAAGAGTTTATCAGTTGAATGAGGTGGAAAAGAGCAGGAATCCAGGCAATGGGAACAGCAGGAATGACATCCACTCTGAGGCAGGACTCAGCTGTGCACGAGTGACTAGCAAGGAAAGCAGGGCTCACCCAGGGTCCCTTGAGACTTGCTAAGGCATTTGGACTTTCTTCTGGGGATAATGGGGAGCTACTGAAAGCCTTAGAGCAGAAGAATGACCTGGACAGACTTCTGGTTTGGAAAAGTTCTTCTGTGGGCTGTAGGGAGGTGGGAGAAGGGAACCAGGCTGGAAGCAGGTTGAAGTCAAGACCAATTCAAGTCATTCTTCCCTGTGAACATACGTTCTTGGATGAGACATTTGTCACTCCATGAACGATAACTGAACATTTGCTGTGTTCCAGGAAATGTTCTAGAAGCTGAGGGTACAAGAATGGACAAGGGGGAATAAAAAAAGACAAAATACCAATGACTCTTCTATTCTACTGGGGAAGACAGACTATAGACAAGGAAACACATAAACAAGATCATTTCCAGTGGGGTGAGCACTTTAGCAGAGCAGATGAATATAACAGGGGAGGAAGGGCTGGGTTTGCACGTGGTGGTCACAGAGGCTTCTTGGAGGAGGGTGACCTGAGGAGGAGGAGATGGAAGAGAGGCTGGCTAAGTGAGGGCCTGGAAAATGAACTTCTCAGGCAGTGGGCTCAGCAAGTACAGAGGCCTGATTGCTTTTGAGGGTTACAAAATGGTGCAGAGCTTGAGGGCAGGGTTGGAGGTACAGCCAGGGGCCCCCCTGTGTCTCCAGCCCTGCAGAGGAGAAACAGAGTGGCTTCCCCTAGGAGTGGCTATGTTTCCCTCCTCTGCCTCCCCCATGTTTTGGTGAATAACAGTTTATGACCCCACTTAGAGAGAAAGGCAGCTTTCCTCTTAGCTCTAAAGGTCATAGCTGTTGCCATCATAAACAGTGCCCATGTTGACAAAATCACACCAGCACCAGGACACAGAGATGGAAGACAGGAGACAGAAGAGGTAGGACACACCTGGGAAGGCTAAGCCTCATTTACAAAGTTAAAAAATAAAAAGTAAAAAAATACTCAACTAAGCAAACACACATCAGTGTCTCGTGACTCATAGCAAATGCCTGCATCTGTCACCTGGGTCCCCCGTCAACAGAGTAAGCACCCTGTGGGGGCCCCCAGGACCCTTTCCTAGTATGTAACCCACCTTGTCTACACAGCAGCTGTCCACAGGAGACATTCCTTCATAGACTGAGCTTTTGCATTGGGTCTGAAGTTAGCTGTCAACCAGCCATCCAGACCACCACTCAGAAGGGGCCAAAATGTCATTGAAAACATGCGTCAGTTTCCCAGGGCTGCTATAACAAACACCATAACTCCCCGTGGTGGCGGCTAAAAGTCTGAGACCCCGGGGTCAGCAGGGTTGGTTTCTTGTTTATTTATTTATTGAGATAGACTCTTGCTCTGTCACCTAGGCTGGAGGGCACTAGCCCCATCTCGGCTCACTGCAACCTCTGCTTCTCGGGTCCAAGTGATTCTCCTGCCTCAGCCTCCCGGGTAGCTGGGATTACAGGTGCCCATCACCACGTTCAGCTAATTCTTGTATTTTATGTAGAGACAGGGTTTCACCATGTTGCCCAGGCTGGTCTCGAACTCCTGACCTCAAGTGATCTGCCCTCTTTGGCCTCCCAAAGTGCTGGAATTACACGCATGAGCCCCCACACCCGACCAGCATGGTTGGTTTGTTCCGGAGGCTCTGCGGGAGATGGTCCCATGCGTCTCTCCCAGCTTTGGGTGGTTGCCGGGAATCCTTTGTGTACTCTGGTTTGTAGATGCCTCTCTCCAGCCTCTGCCTCAGGTGTCACATGGTGCTCTCCCTGTGTGTCCCTGTGTTGTCCTCATATCGTCTTCCCTCTATGCATGTCTCTGTGTCCAAATGTCCCTCTTCTTATGACACACTAGTCATTGATTTATTTTTTATTTATTTTTTGGGGGGGACAGGGTCTCGTCTCACTCTGTCACCCAGGCTGCAGTGCAGTAGGGTGATCACGGTTCACTGCAGCCTTCACCTCTAGGCTCAACCAATCCTACCACCTCAGCCTCCCGAGTAGCTGGGACCACAGGTGCACACCGGCTAATTTTTTGTAGAGATGGGGTCTTACCATGTTGTCCAGGCTCATCTCGAACTCCTGAGCTCAAGTGATCTGCCCACTTCGGCCTCCCAAAGTACTGGGATTACAGGATTGAGCCATCACGCCCAGCCTCATCAATTTAGGATGTACCCTAATGCAATATGACCACATCTTAACTTGATTACATCTGCAAAGACCCTCTTTCCAAATACGGCCATGTTCTGAGGTTCCAGGTGGACATAAATTTGGGGGACACTGTTCAACCTCGTCCACAAGGTAATAAACAAGATGGAGAAAATTAGGCTTGCCAAAGGCCTCTGACACAGCTGGGATGGCCAGTGTTCGGCCTGTGGCTGAAAGACTGAGACCTGCACGGGGCATGCTTGGCCAGCGATCGGTGTGGCAAAAGTGTCTTTGAGGAGAGTAAGTCTATTCAGACACCGGCTGTGGACAATTGCACTTTCCAAAGACACAGCCCCTGATTCTTCCTCCATCCTACATGCCCTTTCACAGTGTGACATTGACATTTGTCCATGGAGAGATGGGGTCTGGGTTTTCCTCCCTTGAACCTGCCAGATCTTTGTAACTTTTCGCTTTTCATTATGTACGTATTTATTTTGAGACAGGATCTCACTCTGTCCCCCAGGCTGGAGTACACGTGGCTCAATCACAGCTCACTCCAGCCTCCTGGGCTCCAGCAGTCCTCCCAATCAGCCTCCTGAGTAGCTAGGGATACAGGCTCACACCATCATACCTAACTCATTTTTTAAATTTTTTGTAGAAATGGGGTCTCACCATGTTGCCCAGACTGGTCTCGAACTCCTGGGCTTAAGCAATCCTCCTGCCTCAGCCTCCCAAAGTGCTGGGATTACAGGCTTGAACCACTGCACCCACCCTCAGAACTACGTAACTTGTTTTTTTTTTAGATGGAGTCTCTCTCTGTCGCCAGGCTGGAGTGCAGTGGCACAATCTTGGCTCATGGAAACCTCTACCTCCTGGATTCAAGCAATTCTCATGCCTCAGCCTCCCGAGTAGCTGAGATTACAAGTGCCTGCCACCACACCCAGCTAATTTTTGCATTTTTAGTAGAGACGGGGTTTCTCCCTGTTGGCCAGGCTGGTCTTGAACTCCAGACCTCAGGTGATCCGCCCACCTCGGCCACCCAAAGTGCTGGGATTACAGGCGTGAGTCACCATGCCCAGCCCCCTTTGTAACGTTTTATAGCTGCCTCATTAGAATGTAGCAGAAGGGACAATGTGTGACAGCTTTTGCCTAGCTTGAGGCACACACCTTAGGAGCCCAAGATGGCGTTAGAAGACCAGCCACCCTGACCTCACCGTGCTGAAGAGGTGCCCAGGGAGCCCCGTCAGTAAAGCTCACCTCTGCTCAAGTCCTCCCAGCCCAGGCACAGGTTGTGAGAGTGAGGACACCTTGGAGATGGCCCCAGCCCAAGTCGGCACCCACCTGCAGCTGGACGAGAGACCCTGCAGAGGGTCGGAACTTCCCAGCCATTCCCAAATGCCCGACCCACAGAAACCATGAGAAAATCTGAGTTATTGTTGCTTTAGGCCACTACATTTTGGAGTCATCTGTTATGCAGCAATGGATGGCTGATACAGGGAGATTATTTTGCTGAGTGAAACTTGCAAATCTAGGCTATAGCAAAATCATCTGGGGCAGTGGAGGAAAGGCTGGGTTCTCCCATCTGGAACTTTCCTTCTTTGCCTTCTGTAAGGCCTATTTTTCAGTCTCCTCTAAATCAAATCTGAATATGCAAGTATTTTTATCTTTTGTATTTTCTTTTATTTTTTGTTGATTTAATTTTTTTTTTAAGAGACAGGGTCTCACTCTGTTGCCCAGGCTACAGTACAGTGGCATGATCATAGCTCACTGCAGCTTCGAACTCCTGGGCTTAAGGGATCCTCCTGCCTCAGCCTCCTCAGTAGCTGGGACTACAGGCATGTGCTACCATTCCCGCTAATTAAAAATTTGTTTGTCGGGCCGGGCGCGGTGGCTCAAGCCTGTAATCCCAGCACTCTGGGAGGCCGAGACGGGCGGATCACGAGGTCAGGAGATCGAGACCATCCTGGCTAATATGGTGAAACCCCGTCTCTACTAAAAAATACAAAAAACTAGCTGGACGAGGTGGCAGGTGCCTGTAGTCCCAGCTACACGGGAGGCTGAGCCAGGAGAATGGCCTAAACCTGGGAGGCGGAGCTTGCAGTGAGCTGAGATCCGGCCACTGCACTCCAGCCTGGGCGACAGAACGAGACTCCGTCTCAAAAAAAAAAAAAAAAAAAAAAAATTTGTTTGTAGAGATGAGGTTTCACTATGTTGCCGAGGCTGATCTTAAATTCCTGGCCTCAAATGATCCTCCTGCCTTAGCCACCCAAAACCTTGGGATTAGCAAGTATTTTTAATGCCCATTTGAAGGGGCTCTGGCTGATCAGCCAGGCTTGGGGGTTTGGGGGGAAATTGCAGCAGGGCATTCTTTTGCCCAGGCTGTTCCCATTGTCAGGAAGTCCCTGGCCTGCCTTTTCACTCTCCCCTCAACCTAATGATTCTGTTTCATCCTATAGGACTCTGTTCCTTATGTTAAAGGAAAATACAGACAATTTTATATACTTTTTTTTTGAAATGGTGTCTCACTCTAATGCCCAGGCTGGCGTGCAGTGGCACAATCTCGGCTCACTGTAATCTCCACCTACCAGGATCAAGCGATTCTCATGCCTTAGCCTCCCCAGTAGCTGGGACTACGGGAGCATGCCATCACAACAGGCTAGTGTTTGTGTTTGTAGTAGAGACAGAATTTTCCCATGTTGGTCAGGCTGGTCATGAACTCCTGGCCTCAGGTGATCTGCCCACCTTGGCCTCTCAAAGTGCTGGGATTACAGGCGCGACTCACCATGCCCAGACCATTTTGTTTAACAGTTGACAGCCTCTTTTTAAAAAAATAATAGCAACATACGTATGCGTTTGCCATTACTTTGAAATGCATTAAAATTAACATGCATTACTAATTGGAAAGAGGCATAGATAGATGTGATAAAACAGAGTAGATGTTCAGGGACCACACGCGGTGGCTCATGCCTGTAATCCCAGCACTTTGGGAGGATGAGGTGCGCAGATCAGCTGAGGTCAGGAGTTCGAGACCAGCCTAGCCAACATATAGTGAAACTCCATCTCTACTAAAAATTACAAAAAGTAGCTGGGCGTGGTGGTGCATGCCTGTAGTCCCAACTACTTGGGAAGCTGAGGCAGGAGAATCGCTTGAACCCAGGAGGCAGAGGTTAGAGTGAGCCGAGATCACACCACTGCACTCCAGCCTGGGTGACAGAACAAGACTCCATCTCTCAAAAAAAAAAAGAAAAGAAAAGAAAGAGTAAATGTTCAGGGTGAAATCTTAGGTAGTGGCTAGATGGATGCTTGCTATACAACCTTTCTACTTTTCTGTATGTTTTAAAATTTTTGTAATAAAAGACTGGAAAAATGAGAAGAGCAAACAAATACATAGCAAATACAATGAGCTAGATACAGTTCTAAGCCTTACATCTGTTACCTCATCCCAACCTCAGCCCAACCCAAGAGGGATGTTCTATTGTGATCCCTATTTTACAAAGGAGGAAACTGGGGCATAATGAAGTTCAAGCCATGCTCAAGTTCGAAAGGTTAGCTGAGGGATATAGATGTGACTCTAACCCAGGCAGTCAGCTCCCAGGCTGCCCAAGCTTAACCATTACAACACGTCACCTCTCACCCATGTACTGCTGTTATAATCAGAAGTATTATACTTTCATAATTACAATACACTTACATTTAAGTATTATCATTATTATTATTATTTTAAAGACAGGGTCTGGCCCTGTTGCCTAGGCTGGAGTGTAGTGGCTTGATCATAGCTCACTGCATCCTTGAACTCCTGGGTTTAACAGATCCTCCTGCTTCAGCCTTCTGAGTAGCTAGGACTACAGGTATGCACAACCACACCCAGCTAACTTTAAAAATGTTTTTGTAGCTGGGCGCAAATGGCTCATGCCTGTAAGGCCAGCACTTTGGGAGGCTAAGGTAGGAGGATCACTTGACCCCAGGAGTTTGAAACCAGCCTGGGCAACATAGTGAAACCTTGTTACTACAAAAAAATACAAAAATTAGCCAGGTGTGGTGCTGTGCACCTGTAGTCCCAGCTACTGAGGAGTAGGAGAATCACGTGACCCCAGGAGGTTGATGTTGCCATGAGCTGAGATCACGCCACTGCACTCTAGCCTGAGTGACAGAGTGAAACCCTGTCTCAAACAAACAAACAAAAATTTTAAGCCAGGTGTTTCACTATATTGCACAGGCTGGCCTTGAGCTCCTAGCCAGAGGTGAGCCTCCTGCCTTAGCCTCCCAAAGTGCTGGGATTATAGGTACACGCCACAGTGCTCAGCTAATTTTTTTTTTGGGGGGGGCGTAGAGACGGGGTCTCCCTATGTTGCCCAGGCTGGTCGTGAACTCCTGGCTTCAAGTGATCCTCCCACTTTGACCTCCCGAAGTGTTGGGATTATAGGCATGTGCCATTGTGCCCAGCCCATTTAAGTATTATATACTGGGCTCTGCCATTCTTTTTGGGTGCCCATCAAAATTTGCCCTCCTATATTTGACTGCCTCCCCATATGAGGCCACACCTTGCCAAAGAAAAAGCCAGATCTTGTTTTCCCAGACTCCCTTGCAGCTTGGGTAGGGACACTCAGCTGTGCCCCAGAGTCAGACATACCAGCATCCGGCTTGTGTTCAAAAGCCACCAACAAGAGAAGCAGGTGTCAGAGGGTACATACCTGGCAAAGGTAGAGGCAGAAACACCTGGTATCTGGAGGCAGAGAAACAGAGGGTGCCACACCCTGAGCCCAGCAGAACCAGCCATGCTCTGTGCCCGGTCCTGGCAGTGGGCACTGCTCTACTGTAGCAATCCCACCTGTGGTTGTGCTTTGTTTCTGGCTGTGTCGACTCCAGACCGGGATCTCTGCCCTCCTCGAGATTCGCCAAGCCACCTAATATCCTTTAATAAATTCCTTGTTCTTCCTTACACTAGAATGAATTCCTGCTGTGCCTCCCACAACTGACAGATACATTGTATTCTTAACTATAGAAAGAAAACTCTGCAGAGCTACAAGACTGGAAAAGAGCTACTGACAAGCTCAGTGGAATGGGTAACATACAATTTAAGGGAAATTTGACAAGTATATGTCCATATGTACAAGCTATAAGCTATCCTTGGAAGATCATCTAGAAAGCGGCAACAGTAGCGGTCCCTAGGAGGAGTTTGGATGACAGGGGCTCCAAGCACTGGGGCTTTCAAGACAGATCAGACTTGAAAGAAACTTTGGAGGAAGCAGGATACGGTGGCAGAGGCACTGAGAGAGCCAGGCTTTGCAGTGGACCTATCAGATTGAAAATGCAGCTTTCCTGCTTGGGAGACTCACTGAATCTCTGGTTTTAGACTTTTAGAATTCTGCAGCAGTGCACATATTACCTATCAAAAAATAAATCACAATTAAGTTTATTAAAAAGGCAAATAAAAAAGATTAAATATTAATCATAGTGGTCTCTGGGCGGTTCTTTTTCTATCTCTTTGTACATTTTTGCCTTTTTCAAATATCTTAGCATGAGGATGTATGCTTTAAAAATCAAAAATAAAACAAAACAATGAGAAAGAACTGGAGCTACAGAATGGGAAAGAATATTTGCAAATCATGTATCTGATAAAGGACTTGTATCTAGACTCTATAAAGAACTCTTACAACTCAATAATGAAAAGACAACCCAATTAACAATGGGTAAAGAATCCAAATGGACATTTGTTCAAAGAAAATATACAAATGGCTGATAACAACATGTAAAGATGCTATCTGGGAAATGTAAATTAAAACCATAATGAGGTATCACTCCACACCTGCTAGAATGGCTAAATTTAAAAAGATGGACAATAGCTGGGTGTGGTGGTTCATGCTTATAATTCCAGCACTTTGGGAGACCGAGGCAGGTGTATTACCTGAGGTCAGGAGTTAGAGACCAGCCTGGCCAACATGGTGAAACCCCATCTCTACTAAAAATATAAAAATTAGCTGGGCATGGTGGTGTGCACCTGTAATCCCAGCTACTCAGGAGGCTGAGGCAGGAGAATCGCTTGAACCTGAGAGGCAAAGGTTGCAGTGAGCCAAGATCGTGCCACTGCACTCCAGCCTGGGTGACAGAGAGAGACTCTGTCTCAGGAAAAAAAAAAAAAAAAAAGAGATGGACAGTAACAAGTGTTGGTGAGGACATGGAGAAATTGGAACTCTCCTACACTGCTGGTAGGAGTACTAAATGTTGCAGCTGCTGTGGAAAATAGTTTGGCAGTTCCTCAAAAGGTTAAATGCAGAGCTACTGTATGACTCAGCAAGGCAACTCCTAGGTAAATGCCAAAAAGAAATGAAAACTCATCCACACAACGCTTACATATAAACTTTTTTTTTTTTTTTTGAGACGGAGTCTCTCTCTGTCGCCCAGGCTGGAGTGCAGTGGCGGGATCTCAGCTCACTGCAAGCTCCGCCTCCGGGGTTTACCGCCATTCTCCTGCCTCAGCCTCCCGAGTAGCTGGGACTACAGGCGCCCGCCACCTCGCCCGGCTAGTTTTTTTGTATTTTTTTAGTAGAGACGGGGTTTCACCGTGTTAGCCAGGATGGTCTCGATCTCCTGACCTCGTGATCCGCCCGTCTCAGCCTCCCAAAGTGCTGGGATTACAGGCTTGAGCCACCGCGCCCAGCCTACACATAAATGTTAACAGTAGCATTATTTATAATAGCCAAAAGGGAGACATCCCAAATGTCCATCAACTGATGAATGAATGAACCAAATGTGATCTCTCTATAAAATGGAATATCACTCAGCAATAAAAAGAAACGATTTACTGATCCATGCTACAAAATGAATAAACATTGAAAATGCAATGGTAAGTGAGCCTGGGTACAATGGTTCACACCTCTAATCCCAGCACTTTGGGAGGTCCAGGCAGGCAGATTGCTTGAGCCCAGGAGTTTGAAATCAGTCTGAGTCACACGGCGAAACCCATCTCTAGCCCGGCCTGGTGGCATGCGCCTGTGGCCCCAGTTACTCAGGAGGCTGAGATGGGAGGATCACGTGAGCCCAGGAGGTGGAAGCTGCAGAGAGCTGAGATCACACTGCTGCACTCCAGCCTGGGTGACAAATCAAGACAGTGTCTCAAAAAACAAAAGAAAACAACAACAATAACAACAACACATGATGCTCAGTGAAAGAAGCCGGACACAAAAGGCCACGTGGTATATGATTCTATTTACATGAAACGTCCGGAATAGGCAAATCCACAGAGGCAGAAGGTAGATGAGTAATTGAAGGTAGATGAGTAATTGAAGGGAGTGGGAGAAGGGAGTACAGGGAGTGGCTGCCTAATGGGTATTGGGTTTCTGTTTGGGGTGATGAAAAGGTTCAAAAATTGATTGTGGTGATGATGTCATTGCTCTGTGAATACACTAAAAGCCATCGAATCATGGTTTAAATGGGTGAATTGTATGATTATATGAATTATATCTCAATAAAGCTCTTTTCTAAACGTAAAAAATAGAAAGTGCTGGCTGGGCGCAGTGGCTCACGCCTGTAATCCCAGCACTTTGGGAGGCCGAGGCAGGCAGATCATGAGGTCAGGAGATAGAGACCATTCTGGTGAACATGGTGAAACCCCGTCTCTACAGAAAAAAAAAAAAAAAAAATTAGCCGGGCGTGGTGGCAGGTGCCTGTAGTCCCAGCTACTCGGAAGGCTGAGGCAGGAGAATGGCGTGAACCCAGGAGGCGGAGCTTGCAGTGAGCTGAGACTGCACCACTGCACTCCAGCCTGGGTGACAGAGCGAGACTCCATCTCAAAAAAAAAAAAAAAAAAGTGCTGAAGGAAAGTATGAAACAACAGCTTTTTTTCTTCTTCTTTTCTTTTTCTTTTCTTTTTTTTTTTTTTTTTTTTTTTTTGAGACAGAGTCTCCCTCTGTCACCCAGGCTGGAGTGCAGTGGCACTATCTCGGCTCTTCTGCAACCTCTGCCTACTAGGTTCAAGCAGTTCTCCTGCCTCAGCCTCCCAAGTACCTGGGATTACAACCACCTGCCACCACACCCGGCTAATGTTTATACTTTTAGTAGAGACAGGGTTTCACCATCTTGGCCAGGCTGGTCACTAAACAGCATTTTTTCTATAAGGCTGTTTTTATTCTTTCGTTTTTTTGTTTGTTTGGGTGTTTTGTGTGTTTTGTTTCCAGGGCCTAACAGAAAATTGGAGCCCAGAAAATGGGTTGGTGGATGGATGAATGGATGAATGATTGGATAATGAGATGACTGAACGATCGGATGGGTGGATGAGTGGGTAGATGGAATTTCCAATGTGGTCCCTCCTAGAGCTTCCTTTTTCCTTTAACTCACCCAAAAGTAACGGAGATGCAACTACTCCAAAATGATTCTCCTTTCAAAACCCTCCATTCCAGCAGCGTCTGAGCTCAGGCAAACAACCACTCACCAAGATACAGAGTCACTACACTTCCTGCCACATTTCCTCCCCTTTGCCCAAAGTAGCTGCAAGTGGGAACCACTGGAATCCCATACACAATTTCTAAAAGCAGGCGCAGAGGCGCAATGTGTGTGTTCCAGGCCTGTGCCCCAGGCTGTGGGGTTCTCAAGACAGATCAGACTCGGAACAAACTGCTGAGTAAGCAGGATAAGGCGGCAAGCTCACTGCAGAGCCAGGCTTTGCAGGAGACACATCTAGGTTCAAACGCAGCTTTGCTGCTTGGGCAACTCACTGTCTCTCTGGGCTTTCAGCTCCTTCTCTGTAAAACAGTGCCAGTAACACCCTCCTCGTGAAGTTCATGCCTCTTCAACACCAATATTAATGAGGTGTTCACTCGGGACCTGGTACCTAGCACTTAGCTTCCTTCTTTCCCCGACCACCTCTGTGCCTGGCCTCCCCTGGCCTGACACACTGTATGGTGTGGTCACCTTCATAAGCTCTGGTTTCAGATGACCTGGATTGAATACAGGCTTGGCTCCTCCACTGTGTGACCTTGGGCAAGATACTTAACCTCTCTGTGCCTCAGTTTCCTCATCTGTAAAATGGGGTTAATAATAATAGCTGCCGTATAAGACATAAGTTTGTTCTGAGGATTAAAGGAGATAAATCTTACAGATCGCTGAGGTCAGTGACTAGCATATACTATGCACTCTGTGAATACTGACAATAATAGCCCAGCATAGCAGCATACTCCTACAAGAAGCCCTATCTGAAAGACGGTAGGGGGCAGTGGACACTTGGCAGTTGGCCCTGTAGGGGAAATGTGGCCCATCCATTGGGCCTCCCTGACGGTGCCTGGGCTTAGCAACCCTGTTTGATCCTGTGGAATAACGACAGTTCTACTACCCTGCTTTATGGCCATCCTATCTGTGGTTTTTAACAGGAAGCCGTCTTTCCTCCCAGACACTCTGGTGCCTTTCCTGGTCTCCATGGAAACAGGCCAGGCTTGGTGCTGCTGACTGGCCTGGAGTTAGGGTTTGGTGGAGGACAGGTTGGAGGCCATGTGCTTACCTGGGGGCACCAAGGAAAGGACCATCTTCCAGATGGACTTCATGGAATGTTCTTTTCCTGATGCCTGGAGCTTGAGTGAGGGGTACCCTCAGAACTTCTGCAGAGATAGTTTCAGAAGCTGATGTTAAAGGAACAGGCTGAGGCTGGGTGCAGTGGCTCATGTCTGTAGTCCCAGCACTTTGGGAGGCCGAGGCAAGTGGATCACGTGAGGTCAGAAGTTTGAGACCAGCCTGGCCAACATGGTGAAACCCCGTCTCTACTAAAAATACAAAAATTAGCTGCATGTGGCGGTGAGCACCTGTAATCCCAAGCACCAGCTACTCGGGAGGCTGAGGCAGGAGAATCATTTGAACCCAGGAGGCAGAAGTTACACTGAGCCAAGATCAGACCACTCCACTCCAGCTTGGGCGACAGAGCGAAACCGTGTCTCCAAAACGAAAAAAAAGAAGCTGATGTTAAAGAAACAGGCTGAGGCCAGGTTTAGTGGCTCATGCCTGTAATCCCAGCACTTTGGTAGGCTGAGGTAAGCAGATCACTTGAACTCAGAAGTTTGAGACCAGCGTGGGCAACATAGTGACACTTCATCTCTACCACAAAATAGTAATAATAATACAAAAATAGCCAGGCATGGTGGTGCATGCCTGTAGTTCCAGCTACTTGGGAGACTGAGGTGGGAGGATCACTTGAGCCCAGGAGGTCGAGGCTGCAGTGAATCATGATCATGCCACCGTACTCCAGCCTGGGTGACAGAGTGAGGCCTTGTCTCAAAATACATACATATATATATATATATTAAAGGAACAGGCTTGGGGTGGTTTCCCATGGTCAGCCGCCTCTCAGCTCAGCTGGGCAGCTCTTCCTCGCTTGCTAAGACTGAACCCATCTTTTATCTCATCTGATGCCTGCCACAATAGCAGAGGAAGTGGGGATTTCCAGACCCATTTGACAGATCAGGCAATGGGGGCTCAGAGAGGGTAAGCAATTTGCCTAAGGACACACAGCTGGTTCTTCCTCTTCCAATGTTCCCTCACTTTGCACCATTCCCTTTTTGATGACGTTTGTGGGAGTCACTGCTTCTGATCCAGAATCAGATTATTATTTAAAATAAAAGATAATAATGGTAACTAAAGTTTGAATACCTACAATGTAGCAGGCATTTCCTACACATTATTCCATTTAATCTTCATAGCATATTTTATTAAATATCCCAGCGCAGGTATTGGTGTCCTTTTTGGGGATCCCTCCCACACATACTTCAGACAGGCCTTTGACATTGCTAGGGAGACACATGAGGTTCCCACTAGTGAGCTCTGCCGTGGGGCCTCACAGTCACTCATTCAATAAAGCAGGTATTGAGCACCTACAGCTTACCAGGTCCTTGACAAACTGTGAAGTGAGGTGCACTGCTTTGTGAATTTCCAAACGGATCACCACCCAGCTTGGTATGAGGTAAAGGCAAAAGGGAAAGGAAAGGAGACGGGAAAGGAGGTGAATGAGGTGGGGAGGGGTGGGAATGAGACAGCAAGGGGAGGGAATGAAGTGGGGAGGGGTGGGAATGAGATGGGGAGGGGAGGGAATGAGGTGGGGAGGGGTGGGAATGAGATGGGAGGGAAGGAGGCGGAGGGAGGAGGAGGCGGGGAGGGGAGGGAAGGAGGCGGGGAGGGGAGGGAAGGAGGCGGGGAGGGGAGGGAAAGGGGCAGGGAGGGGAGGGAAAGGGGCGGGGAGGGGAGGGAAAGGGGCGGGGAGGGGAGGGAAGGAGGTGGAGAGTAGGTGGGGAGGGAAGGGAAGGAGGTGGGGAGGGAAGGGAAGAAGGTGGGGAGGGGAGGGAAGGAGGTGGGGAGGGGTGGGAAGGAGGTGGGGAGGGGAGGGAAGGATGCCACAGCCACTAATGCAAAGGCCACAGCCATGACTGTGGGATGGGGAAAAGATGAAGGGACTTCAGCCGTTTTATCCCCAGGAGAAGTGGCTGGAGGGCTTGGAGAGGGCCTGGGGAGTGGGAGGTGGCTGTGGAGGTGAGACTCCCCCATCCCTGGACCAACAGCCAGGGCTCCATGGTGGGGCCAGACAGTCCCACCTTGGGTGGAGGCTAAGCGCGTGTGAGGCACTGCCCTGTGTCTTCCCTTGCCTGGCCTGGCCGCCATCAGAGGCCCACCCCAGGGGAGAAGATTCTAGGAGGAGGGTCCAGGCCAGGCCTGAAAGGACTTCACTCCTTGGTGACTATCCCTCAGGGCTGACCCAGTGACACAGGTTCTAGGAACCCACTTCTACGTTTGCCGCCTCCATCTCCACCTCCACCTCCACCTCCACCCCCACCCCCACCCCCACCTCCACCCCCACCCCCACCCCCACCCCACCCCCACCTCCACCTCTACCCCCACCCCCACCCCCACCCCCACCTCCACCTCCACCTCCACCTGAGTTCCCACGTCCTCTCCCAAAAGCCAGCACTGCTGGGTGCAGTGGCTCATGCCTGTAATCCCAGCACTTTGGGAGGCCAAGGCAGGCAGATCACTTGAGGTCAGGAGTTTGAGACCAGCCTGGCCAACATGGTGAAACACATCTCCACTGAAAATACAAAAATTAGCTGGGCATGGTAATGTATGCCTGTAATCCCAGCTACTAACGAGGTTGAGACAGAAGAATCACTTGAACCTGAGAGGTGGAGGCTGCAGTGAGCCAAGATACCATTACTGCACTCCTGCTTGGGCAGCAGAGTGAGACTCTATCTCAAAAAAAAAAAAAAAAAAATTAAATTAAATTAAATTAAATTAAATGGTTAAAACGGTAAATTTTATGTTATGTATATTTAACCAGAATACAAAAAACAAACAAACAAACAAAAACCTGCCAGAACTTTAGCACAATGCTGACCTCTGCATAACCCACCAATGACCAATGTGGATGTTTTACCAAACTGGCTCAATGGGGCTGTGAGTGGTAAAACTAAAGCTGCTGCTGTGTGGACCTGAGCTTGGATGCACCTGCCACAGGTGGGAAGCGAGGCTGAGGTGGCAAGGAGAGGCAAGGCCGAGGGGGTGTGGAACGGTGCGAGGCCAGGAGCAGAGCTGAGCGGCCACTGGCTGTCCTCAGCAGAAGCTGGTGGGGCACCCTGGACAGCTCAGACTGAGCCACAGGCACTGGCTAATCGTAGCTCATACCACTATTGAGCACTTGCTGTGTACCAGGAATTTCTACAGACCTTCGAAAGTACCATGGTTGATCCAACCAAAGGAGAAAAGCAGCCTGCCCGAAGCCGCCAGTTGACAGGTGGCAGTGCGAGACCTGGAGCCAAGTCTTTCATAGCTGTCGTCTCCCTGCTGGCAGCTCTGCCTCCAGCAGCCATTCACTGGGGAGGTGCCTGGTGCTAGGCTGGAGCTTGCAGCACTGGCCCTCACTTCCCTGGGCATCCTGAGGGCTCTGGCCGTGCAAGCAGTGGGCCTCGGTCTACAGGTACGTCCTTCATCGAAGTTGCTGGAAGCAGATGTAGGCCAGGCCAAGACTCAGGGTCAGTGATTCTGTTCTGTCTGGGGACGGGGAGCTAAGGGGATCACCTCTCCCAGCCCCTCCTTTGGGGGCTCACAGAGACCTCTGGGGAAGAGGTGATGGAAGCTGAAGTGGACTCTTGCTCTCCTGCCCTCAGCCCAGGGGCTGAGCCACTCCAGGAGGGTTTCGGAGGCCTGCCCCGCCCCCAGCTGCTATTAGTGCGCCATGGCCAGCCACCACTGCCTCAGGAAAAAGAGGAAGTGGTCAGAAGCCAGCAAGAGAGAGCCTTAAAAGAGGACATGTCCCAACCCTCAAAATCCCCTCCCGTCAGGCGAAGTGGAGAAGCTGGTTGCGCACTTCTCGGAGCCGGCCGGGAGCTTCTTGGACCTTCCACCCAGAGAAGCTGGAACCTGCTTTCACCCCACAATGATGTTCTAAAAACACCCTTGAATTCTGAGGGTCTCCAGGCTTCCAGCATCAGGGAACTCTGAGAGGCAGTGGTGGGGAACACTGGAAGCTCCCAGCTCAGCACCCAGCACTCAGCAGGCTCATAGTTCATGCGTGATAGAGGGGGCCTACATCACAGTGAAGAGCTGTAGGTTCAAATCCTAGCTTTTTTATATATACTATATACATATGTTATATATTTTTATATTTATTTTTTGAGGTAGGCTCTTGCTTTGCTGCCCAGGCTGGAGTGCAGTGGCATAATCTCGGCTCACTGCAACCTCTACCTCCCAGGCTCAAGCAAATCTCCCCCCTCAGCCTCTCGAGGAGCTAGGATTACAGACACCTGCCATCACATCCAGCTGATGTTTATATTTTTAGGAGAGATGAAATTTCACCATGTTGGCCAGGCTGGTCTTGAAATCCTGACCTCAGGTGATGCACCCACCGTGACCTCCCAAAGTGCTGAGATTACAGGTGTGAGCCACTGCACCCGGCCTCTTTTATATATTTATAGGGTAAAAAGTGACATTGTAATCTATGAGTACAATGTGGAATAATTAAACTAAGCTAATGAACATATCCATCACTTCCAACACTTAACTTTTTTGCGATGAGAATGAATTTACTCTTAGCAATTTTGAAATGTACTATACTCTATTATTAATGACATTTACCATGCCATACAATAGGTCTTAAAAAAACCTGTATTCCTCCTATCTGAGATTTTGTACCCTTTGACCACCATCTCCTCATTTCCCCTCCTCCAGCCTCTGTAACTGCCATTCTACTCTCTGCTTCTATGAGTTTGACTGTTTTAGATTCCACATATAAGTGAGAACGTGTGATATTTGTCTTTCTGGGCCTGGCTTATTTCACTTAGCATAATGTTCTCCACCTTTGTCCATGTTGTCACAAATGACAGAATTTCCTTGGCCATCAGTCTCCAGTTCCAGGCTGGACGCAGTGGCTCACTCCTGTAATCCCAGCACTATGGGAGGCTGAGGCAGGCGGATCACCTGAGGTCAGGAGTTTGAGACCAGCCTGGCCAACATAGTGAAACCCCATCCCTACTAAAAATACAAAAATTAGCTGGGCATGGTGGAACGCACCTGTAATCCCAGCTACTGAGGAGGCTGAGGCAGGAGAATCACTTGAACCCTGGAGGCAGAGGTTGTAGTGAGCTGAGATTGCACTACTGTACTCCAGTCTGGACAACAAGAGTGAAACTCTGTCTCAAAAAAATAAATAAAATAAATAAATAAATAAATAGGCCGGGCGCAGTGGCTCACGCCTGTAATCCCAGCACTTTCGGAGGCCGAGACGGGTGGATCACGAGGTCAGGAGATCGAGACCATCCTGGCTAACACGGTGAAACCCCAGTCTCTACTAACAATACAAAAAATTAGCCGGTCGCAGTCCCAGCTACTCGGGAGGCTGAGGCAGGAGAATGGCGTGAACCCGGGAGGCGGAGCTTGCAGTGAGTCGAGATTGCACCACTGCACTCCAGCCTGGGTGACAGAGCAAGACTTCATCTCAAAAAAATAAATAAATAAATAAATAAATAAATAAATAAATAAAAAGGCCAGGCACAGTGGCTCATGCCTGTAATCCCAGCACTTTGGGAGGCCGAGGCAGGTGGATCATGAGGTCAGGAGATCGAGACCATCCTGGCTAACACCGTGAAACCCCGTCTCTACTAAAAATACAAAAAAATTAGCTAGGTATGGTGGCGGGCGCCTGTAGTCCCAGCTACTCGGGAGGCTGAGGCAGGAGAATGGCCTGAATCCAGAAGGCGGAGCTTGCAGTAAGCCAATCACACCACTGCACTCCAGCCTGGGCAACAGAGGGAGACTCCATCTCAAAATAAATAAATAAATAAATAAATAAATAAATAAATAAATAATCTCCAGTCCCCATTCTGCTTTTTAAATGCTGAATCGTAGTCCATTGTAAACATGTGGCACATTTCTTCATGCATTGATCTGTTGATGGACACTTAGGTTGATTCCATAATTTGGCTATCGTGAATGATGCTGCAATGAACCTGACAGTGCAGACATCTTTCAACAAACTGATTTCAAAATTTTGGGTAAATATCCAGAAGTGGGATTGCTACGCTGGACTTTTTTTTTTTTTTTTTTTTCTGAGACATCACCCAGGCTGGAGTACAGTGGTGCAATCTCAGCTCACTGCAATCTTTCCCTCCCAGGTTCAAGGGATTCTTCTGCCTCAGCCTCCTGAGTAGCTAGGATTATGGGTGCCTGTCACCATGTCCAGCTAATATTTTTGTTGTTGTTGTATTTTTAGTAGAGATGGAATTTCACCATGTTGGCCAAGCTGGTCTCGAACTCCTGGCCTGAGGTGATCGGCCCGCCTCGTCCTCCCAAAGTGCTGGGATTACAGGCATGAGCCAGCATATCCAGCCGAACTGCTGGATCTTACACATTGTTTTCTATGTTTGCTAAAACATATATATCTCTATGTGTTTATAACTTTTTTTTTTCACAGTGGGATCATATTATTCTACTGCTGTTTTTATTTCACAGTATATTGTAGATCTCTTTCTAGGTCAGCATATCCAGCCAAGTTTCTTTTTCTCAGCCACGGCACTTCGCATTCCATTATGCAGATGGATTACAGTTAAGTGAAGCAGCTGTCCATTGATGGACATCTCAGCTCTTTCTAGGTTTGTGTCTTTGCTTCATAAGCAATGAACCTTTGGACATGTATCCTTGAACACTGGAGTGAGTATAGAGAAAGAAAAATCATTTGCCGTGTAAATGCTGGACACACATCAAAACAATTTTGATAGAAACACCAAATTGTCCTCCAAATACTTCGTTGCTTGAATTGGTAACACTCATCTGTGTCTTTATTTAACGAAGTCCAGGCGCAGTGGCTCATGCCTGTCATCCCAGCACTTTGGGAGGCCAAGGTGGGTGGATGACTTGAGGTCAGGAGTTCGAGACCAGCCTGGCCAATGTGGTGAAACCTCATCTCTACTAAAAATACACAAATTAGCTGGGTGTGATGGTAGGCGCCTGTAATCCCAGTGACTCGGAAGGCTGAGGCAGGAGAATCACTTGAACCCAGGAGGCGGAGGTTGCAGTGAGCCAAGATCATACCACTGCACTCCAGCCTGGATGACAGAATGAATGAGACTCCATCACAAAAAAATAAAAAATAAAAAATAATTTATTTAATGAAAAAGGCTAGTTTGTTTAATTTGACAAAAATCAAGCAAGCGATTTTTAAAAGTCTGCCTCTTCAGGGATTATAGAGATGTTAAAAAGCAACCCAGATGAGTTTAGAGAACAGGATCTTTGGCTGAGTTAGCTCCTAGCCTCCCAAATAAACCACCCAACCAGTTGTGCGAGAACATGTAAATCAAACCCCTGGTTTGGCTGCCCGGCATCCTAGACTGCTGTTTCCTGCCTGAGGGGCCCCTTGTGAAAGTCGCAGTGGAAAGCAGCTTCAGTGAGCATCACAGCCTAGAAGTAATCCACACCCTCATCTTCTACCCTGAACTCTCTCCTGCCACCCCCACAGTGCCTGGAGAGGTCCCCTGCAGGAGGGAAGGAGCCAGATTCAGTCATAGTCAAGACTCTGTTTCAGTCCCAGCTCTGCCAGTGTCTCATCAAGCCTCTCTGAGCCTCAATTTTCCTAATCCGTCAAACGTGCCAGATAAAACCTAACTGGTTCACAGGGTTGCAATGAGGATAAGATGTGAAAACAGATATGAAAGATATCACTGGAAACAGATATCACTGGCTTTCCTTCCTTCTGTTTTGGGATTACCGTCAAGTCTACAAATGAGGAATAGGAGATCCGAGTGTGGGGTTTTCTGACCACAAGTGCTTTCCCAGAAGCAGTCTTCTTTGAAGTTTTTTTTTTTTTTTAATTTGAATAGTTTATACAGGCACATGGTACGCCATTCAAAAGGTCTAAAAGGGTAAGTGCGAGAAGTGCCCTGCTTACCCCTAATGTCCCCTTCCCCAATTCAGTTCTCCTCCCCGAGGCATCCTTGTTCACCTCTTTCTTGTGTCTCCTTTCAGACTCAGTCTTTGACATTTCCACAAAAATGCGGCATTCTGCATACCCTGCTCTGCACCTTGCTTTTTTTTATTTTTATTTTTTATTTTTTATTTTTTAAGTTTGAGACAAAGTCTAACTCTGTTGCCCAGGCTAGAGTACAGTGGCACCATCTCAGCTCACTGCAACTTCCACCTTCCAGGTTCAAGCAATTCTCGTGCCTCAGCCTCCTGAGTAGCTGGGATTATAGGCATGTGCCACCATGCCCAGCTAAATTTTGTATTTTTAGTAGAGATGGGGTTTCACCATATTGGCCAGGTTGTCTCAAACTACTGGCCTCAGGCAGGTGCGGTGGCTCAGGCCTGTAATCCTAGTACTTTGGGAGGCTGAGGTGGGCAGATCACCTGAGGTCAGGAGTTTGAGACCAGCCTGGCCAATACGGTGACATCCTGTCACCTTTTGCATTTTTAGTAAAGACGGGGTTTCAACATGTTGGCCAGGCAGGTCTCGAACACCTAACCTCAAGTGATCTGCCCGCCTCGGCCTCCCAAAGTGCTGGGATTACAGGCGTGAGCCACCATGCCCAGCCCCATTAATATTCTTAAATTTTGTCATTTTGAAAATGTTTGAGTATGTCTGCAGGAGAAATTCCTAGAGGTGGAATCACTGAAGCTGCACATATATGCCTTTGTAATTTTGAAAGCTATTGCCAAATTGCTCTTTATAGAGGATAAACCCATTAATACTATCAATAGTACTGTTTGAGGATGCTTGACCCAGAAGCTTGTCATACGTTTTTAACTTTCATCTAACTGTGTCCTAGCTAGCAAGGCGGTTGGTGTACGTTTGCTGAATCCCTGTAGATGACAAGATTTCCTTACCTTTTTGCCTATGAATTTTGGCTGGAATTTGAATGAAATTGTAACTCCCAAAATATGACAAAGTCCCCTGTGCTCTCCTGGAGCAGAATTCATACTCCTGGTTACAAAGCACATCTGTTTGCTTTGTAGGCTCTGCTGATTCCAAGAGAAGAGGGCAATAAATGTGTGTCAGGCACTGTATCAGTTACCTGATCAATGTTTTCAAGCCTGAGAAGTGGGAATTATTAATATGCCCACTTTACAGATGCTTGGGAGGTTAAACTGCATGTTTACTTACGTTCGAGTGAGAAATAATCAATTCAGACAGGAATGGCATCACAGAAGTGTGTGTTGCTCTTATTCTCTGCCTCCTTGGGTGTTGGGGATGGAGTGACAAAACCAAATCCACTTAAATTCAAAATCCAAAAGTTGTTCATCCCCTGCCGGTGCTGGGGTGAGAGCCCCTCGGTTCCCACCTCCTGACTCCGGGACTACGTGAAAACGACCCTCCCCAGAAGGTACCACTGTTGGAGCTCACCCCGTCACGGCGGCCGTTTGGACTACATTTCCCAGAATGCAGTGCGTTCACCGCTGCGGCCATGCTTCCGTTTCCGCCCCAGATGTTTTCTGGGAGTTGGGGTGTCCACCTGTGCTAGGGGGTGAAAACGCAAGCACTCAGGGCACCCTGCTGGTGGTGGCGGCGGCCCCCTACGTGGCACAACTAGATGAAGTTATAAACCGGGAAGTACTGTGGAGGCTGAAAGCGTTTCTACCTTACTTTATGCAGCAGGCCGACCTTGTTTGTGGCCACAGCGCCCTGAGCAGCCATGGGCTGGTCCTGTCTGACTTTGGGGTTAATAGAAGTTCCATTCGACTTTGGCATCGTCTTGCCTGCTGAGTTTTCTAGGGGCCATGAAATTCCTTCCCTGGTTCTGTGACATCATGTTGTCTCCAGAGGTGCATCTTTGTTCTTCCTCCTTCAGACATTTAGTCCCTTCTAATAAAGAAAAAGGAAGGATGCACCTTTGAATGGGCTAGTCTCGAGACAGAGAGTCAGGTCGTTCGTTATATGACAGCCAGGAAGTGCAGGAATAAAGTCTGGCCGCTGAACTCAGCTCTGAATGGATAACTGAAAGCAGAGGTTCCCAAGTGGGACTCTGTTTAAGCATACATGCCCATGCCCCTCCACATCTGCTGAATCAGCCTGGGCCAAGCTCCCCACTGAACCTAATGTCAGCCAAGGTCACAACCTGAGATTTACAGGAAAAATGCAAAACACCAGCATTCTAGACTTAACCTACTTTTTCTTATAGAAGCTACCAGACTGCCCACCTTGAGAACAGTAAATGTGCAAAATTTATCTCTGTATCCGCAGGAGCCAACCACATGCAGCCCACAATAGGGAGCAGACTTGGGGTTGACATCCAGCTGGTAATTACCATATGGCCTGCAGTCTGTGGCCAGTGGCCATTAGTTAGGGTCCATGTCATCTTGGTGGTTAAATATGTTGAATGCAACCCTGAGTTATAGTCGTTGCTTGGATGCAACTGAGCAAAATTCAACTTGGGAGAGGCAGAGGATGGTCAAACATGAAGATTTTAGGTGACAACTCTAAAGGATATTGCACCTTATAGAAAAGAGAGGTTTCTGTGGCCACAGGTGGTCCAAGAAGGCTTCTGGCAACTCTCCTTACCTCTCACGGGTCAGCACTAGGTCACATGCCCTTCCTGGCCAATCAGTGGGAGGGGGGCTAGGAATGCCATCGCTGGCTTAGACCAATCAAGATTGAATCTTGGGCGGCTGGGTTACCCAACACAACCTTTTCTAGTTCAGCCTTGCAGTGACCTGGATGCAAAATCCAGCCCTGTTGCTGGAGGTCATTTACAACCAGCACTTAATCATCTCATATTCTTTGCTGAATGTTTATGGAATCGACAGGAAAAAGGTTCCACTGCATAACATTCTTTTTAAAGTCCAGGATTGGGGTTAAGATGAGACACTTTGGCTCCAGAAAAACCAACCCTTCTTCCTTTCCCCTTCCTTCCTGCAGCATCCAGCCTGTTGGCCCCCTTTTTCACCGCTCCAGATACTCAACAATTCCAATTCCTGGACTGGGAGCAGTAGCTCATGCCTGTAATCCCAGCACTTCGGGAGGCTGAGGTGGAAGAATCGTTTGAGCCCAGGAGTTCAAGATCAGCCTGGGCAGCATAGTGAGACCTTGTCTATACAAAAAAATTTTTTAATTAGTTGGGTATGGTGACCCACGTCTGTAGACCCAGCTACTCAAGAGGCTAAGGTGGGAGATCACTTGAGCCCAGGAGGTCAAGTCTGCAGACAGCCATGATCTGGGAGACAGAGCAAGACTGTCTTAAAAAAAAACAAACTTGTCTCCTTATCATCCCCACCAGCTTCACCATCATGACTGCTGTTTATGGAGTGCCAAAAGATTTGGAATTTTTTTGGTTACAAGTGGAAGAAAAGTCACGTCAATCTGTTTTAATCAAAAAGGGAAGTTGGCTGGGCGCAGTGGCTCACACCTGTAATCCCAGCACTTTGGGAGGCCGAGGCGGGTGGATCACGAGGTCAGGAGTTTAAGACCATCCTGGCCAACATAGTGAAACCATGTCTCTACTTAAAAATACAAAAATTTAGCTGGACACAGTGGCAGGTGCCTGTAATCCCAGCTACTTGGGAGGCTGAGGCAGGAGAATTGCTTGAACCCGGAAGGTGGAGGTTGCAGTGAGCCGAGATTGCACCACCGCACTCCAGCCTGGGTAACAGAGCAAGACTCCGTCTTAAAAACAGGGAAGTTATCCCCTCATGTAACTGAAAACCCAGGGCTACAGTCACAGCTGGATCAACGGGCTCCAACGACGCCATTTCATCTTGCCACTCTCCCCCTCCCTTGGGGTGGGCCTCAGCTCCAGGCAGGCTGCCTCCCACAGGAGCCCTGCATAACTGCAGCTTTCCTTCCTCCCAGCTTCACATCCACAAGAGAGAGGATCTGCTAACCCACCAGTTGCAGTAAAAGCCCTGAGCCCAGCTCTCCTCAGCTCAGGGTGGATGAGGTGCCCATTCCTGAGCCCAACCTCACCCCATTCACTCCACTCTGGCCCGTCTGGCCTCTGGCTCCAGGAACGTCCCTCACTCCCTCCAGCCTCCTGGCTGTTGAGCACGCAGGTCGCTCTGCCTGGGCTCTTTGCCTGGGTGACCAGTGTTCCAGCAAGTCTGTGCCAGTCGGGGTCCAGTCAAGAGACAGAGCACACTGGTTCTTTTGTTTTGTTTTTGTTTTTGAGATAGAGTCTCTCTGTCACCCAGACTGGAGTGCAGTGGTGCAACTATAGCTCATTGCAGCCTCAACGTCGTGCTCATGTGATCCTCCCACCTCAACCTCCCAAGTAGCTGTGACTGCAGGTGTGTGCTACCATGCCCAGCTATCTTTTTCTTCCTTTCCTTTCCTTCCTTCCTTCTTTCCTTGCCTTTTCTTTCTTTTCTTTTCTTTTTTTAGTAGAGACAGGGTCTCGCTATGTTGCCCAGGCTGGTCTCAAACTCCTGGGCTAAAGTGATCCCCCCACTTCAGCATCCCAAAGTGCTGGGACTACAGGAGTGAGCCACTGAACCCAGCTAGACTGGTTCTTTTGCCAGATAAAACATGATAGGTGAACTGTGAAGCAGGTATTGAAAACCAAAAAGATGAAATGAGACTCTAAGGTATTGCAAGTTGATAATGACACAGAGCAGGCTGGAAGAACAAGAGGAGCGGGACCAATGATAAGAAATTCGAAGCTGGGAGGAGGAGGGGCCCTGTGAAGCTGGGTCCCAGAACCTGAGGATGCCTGGCCAGATGGGAAGTGAGGCTCCCCAGCCCTGGTTCACTCCCCTCTTGTAGCACCTGGCCCTTTCCTTCATATCACCCTCCATGGGGTAACAAATGATTATATATGCTATCATCTGTCTTGAAGTCTCCCCACCAGCTCCCTGAAAGCAGTGGGATGCCTGTGGTCACTCCTGTCCACCCCAGTTCCTGGCACATACTAAGTGCTCCTTAAACCATTGTTGATGGAATCATTTCTCAGGGGTAGTGCATGGGACATTCCTGCCCTGGCTGGACTAAGACTCTGCCACATTATCTAAACCCTCCTTCACCCTGCATGGGGGCTGGGGATCCAGGAAGAAAGGCTGGGTCCCAGGAGTAGGACGAAAGATGACAGTCACTCTTAGAGTCATACACATGCAGGGTCATCACCTGTGAAGCAGCACCATCCTCAACTCTGCACCTGGAGCCCCTCATTGGTCTCATCCCAGTCAGGCTCTTCCTTGAGCACTGCCCGGCACCTAGCAGGTTGAATGCATGAATGAGACCTAACCCCTATTTTCCAGGGATACCATGTACTTGGAGTAATGGATTCTCTAGGTCGTCTTTTGACTGAGAGCTACTCTGCTACCTTTTCAATTTTAGCCACCACACCCCCCAGCCCCGTCCCCACAATGGTAACTTTTGTGTGCTTTCTACCACAATTAAAATCTGTGTTTAAATGTTGAGCACACAGAGGAAGCGAGTAGAATTTTGAGTATTGGAGGCAGGGAAGGGTAGGAGGGAGGGGAGGATGGGGGAAGTTGGTGAATGGACGCAAATTTCAGCTAGGTAGGAGGAAGGCGCTCTGGCGCTCTGCAGCACTGTAGAGTGAATATGGTTATGGCTTATTGTAGGTTTTCTTTTTTTTTTTTTTTTTTTTGAGACGGAGTCTCGCTCTGTCGTCCAGGCTGGAGTGCAGCGGCCGATCTCAGCTCACTGCAAGCTCCGCCTCCCGGGTTTACGCCATTCTCCTGCCTCAGCCTCCCGAGTAGCTGGGACTACAGGCACCCGCCACCTCGCCCAGCTAGTTTTTTGTATTTTTTAGTAGAGACGGGGTTTCACCGTGTTAGCCTGGATGGTCTCCATCTCCTGACCTCGTGATCCGCCCATCTCGGCCTCCCAAAGTGCTGGGATTACAGGCTTGAGCCACCGCGCCTGGCCGGCTTATTGTATATTTTCAAAGAGCTAGAAGAGATTTTGAATGTTCACAACACAAAGAAATGACAAACATTTGAAGTGATGGATATGCTAATGACTCTGATTTGACCATTATACTTTTTTTTTTTTGAGACAGAGTCTCTCTTCACCCAGGCTGGAGTGCAGTGGCACGATCTCAGCTCACTGCAACCTCTGCCTCCCGGGTTCAAGCAATTCTCAGGCCTCAGCCTCCCAAGGAGCTGGGATTACAGGCACGCACCACCACACCAAGTTCATTTTTGTATTTTTAGTAGATACAGGGTTTCACCATGTTGGCCAGGCTGGTCATGAACTCCTGGCCTCAAGTGATCTGCCCACCTTGGCCTCCCAAAGTGCTGGGATCACAGCTGTGAGCCACCACATCCAGCCTGATCATTACACGTTTTATATGTGTGTCAAAATATCACTCTGTAGCTCATAAATATGTACAAATTGGGAAAAATCCGAAGGGTAAAATATTTTTACGGAAAAAAAATCTCCCCCCACAAGTAATAAGCCATATGATATAGTGGATGCTTTGGAA
Organism: Rhinopithecus roxellana; assembly: GCF_007565055.1. Classification (NCBI taxonomy): domain Eukaryota; kingdom Metazoa; phylum Chordata; class Mammalia; order Primates; family Cercopithecidae; genus Rhinopithecus; species Rhinopithecus roxellana. The sequence goes on from NC_044568.1 coordinate 56,308,056, forward strand.
CCAGACTGGGTTCAAATAGAAGCAATTCTACTTCCTGGCTGTGTGAGCCTGAACAAGTCACTTTACCTCTCTGAGCTGTAGTTTCCTCATCTGTAAAATACAAGTAAAATAACCTCAAAGCCCCAACACAATACCTGACACACAGTAGGTACTTAATACAAGTTTGTTTCCTCTTGTTGTAAATGAGCTCTAATCACATCAGGCCTGCAGGACCCACCTCCCTAAGAGTGGGCCAGTGTCCCAGCGTGACGCTGGGCCTGGATGTCGGGCAGCAGGTGGACCAAAACAAAGGCCAAGAGCCCTGGTCCCATGGGGGAAGGGGGCTGCCTTGGGGGAACCTCTCTTGCTCTATGGGGCACAAAGGGCGCATGGATTAAAACTCTATTCAAACTTTCTTAAGCAAACTGGGAGATTCTGTCTCACATCTGTGGGAATTCCAGGGAGGATTCTGGCTGGCAGGCAAAGTGGATCCAGGGACTCAAGAAAACTTTCAACGGGTTGGTCTCATTCTTTTCAAGTCCTATGTGCCAGGGATGCTGACCACAGCCCCAGGCCTCTGCACCCACAATGGGAAGAGGAAGCTGTTTTTTGTTTTGATTTGGTTTCAGTTTTTTGTTGTTGTTGTTGGGTTTTTTTTTTTTTTTTTTTTTTTTTTTTTGAGATGGAGTCTGGCTCTGTTGCCTAAGCTGCAGTGCAGTGACACTGTCTCAACTCACTGCAACCTACGTCTCCCAGGTTCTCCTGCCTCAGCCTCCTGGGTAGCTGGGATTACAGGTGCATGCCACCGCGCCCGGCTAATTTTTTTTACTTTTATTAGAGATGAGGTTTCACCATGTTGGCCAGGCTGGTCTCGAACTCCTGACCTCAGGCCATCCGCCCACCTGGGACTCCCACAGTGCTGGGATTACAGGTGTGAGCCACCACGCCCAGCCAGGGAAAAGGAAACTTGACTCGCAGAGCCTCTGCACACCAACCCCAGGAATGTGCTCATTTGCTGGGGGGGTCACATGCCCACCCTTGACCCTGTGACTGGTCCACACACTGGGATGCAGTGATTGACTGTGCCTGTGTCACATACCCTGTGGGAGGGGGAGGGCAGGGTTGGTACCTGTGGTCGACAGCTCCACTGAACCAGCTTCCTAAGGAAGACGGTAAATGTCACTAGAAGAAAAGTGAACCTTACTACCTGCGTACCTGCCACACACTGGTTTTCTTCTTTTTTCTTTTTTGGAGATGGAGTTTCGCTGTGTTACCCAGGATGGAATACAGGGGTGCGATCTCAGCTCACTGCAACCTCCACCTCCCAGGCACAAATGATTCTCCTACCTCAGGCTCCCGAGTAACTGGGATTACAGGCATGGGCCACCACACCCAACTAATTTTTGTATTTTTAGTACAGACGGGGTTTCACCACCTTGGCCAGGCTGGTCTCGAATTCCTGACCTCAAGTGATCCACCTGCCTTGGCCTCCCAAAGTGCTGGGATTACAGGCATGTGCCACTGCGCCTGGCCCTACACACTGTTCTGAGCACTTATTAATTCATTTCATTCTTTTAACAATCCTATGGAGTAGGCGTCATTTCATCATGCCCATTTCATGGATTAAGAGTTGGAGGCGGCCGGGTGTGGTGGCTCAAGCCTGTAATCCCAGCACTGTGGGAGGCCGAGACGGGCGGATCACGAGGTCAGGAGATCGAGACCATCCTGGCTAACACAGTGAAACCCCGTCTCTACTAAAAAAAATACAAAAAACTAGCCGGGCGTAGTGGCGGGCGCCTGTAGTCCCAGCTACTCGGGAGGCTGAGGCAGGAGAATGGCGTAAACCCGGGAGGCAGAGCTTGCAGTGAGCTGAGATCTGGCCACTGCACTCCAGCCTGGGCGACAGAGCGAGACTCCATCTCAAAAAAAAAAAAAAAAAGAGTTGGAGGCACAGGATGTTTAAGTACCTTGCTCAAGGTCACAGTTGGTGAGAGGCTGGGAGCCAGGATTCAGCCCCAGGCCGTCCGGCTCCAAGTCCACGTGCTTAACCACCACGCCACTTTGCCTCTCCTCATTCCACAGAAGCAAGAGTCTGTCCTTTTAAGGTCAGCCACAGGAGAAGGGGTCCCAGCCATTCCCTGGAGGAGTATAGGAGAGCAGCTGGACCTCAAGTGACCCAGCCTCAGCACAAAGCCTGTCTTCAGTGCCCTCTGCCTGGAAAACGCTGGGGGCTCCCAGAGAATGTACCAGAAATAGAGGCCACTTCCCAGCCTCCACTCGAGGGGAAAAAGCCCCAGCCTGAAGACTCAGATACTGACCAACTTTGCCACTGCCACGAGCACAAGTTGGCTGTGTGACTGTAGACCCGTCACTGTCGTTCTCTGGGCCTATTTCTTCCTCTCGCACATAAGCAGATTGAGGTTTAATCCCCTGGGTTCTCGCTGAGGAGAAGCTTGGGGTGAACTAATACCCCAGCCTGTGGTTGACCACCAAGTTCTCTGGCCTCAACAGCCCCAGGTGCTGGAAGAACAAAAATTCCCCCGGCCCCCACCCAGACACTGAGCACCAATGGCTCCTGGGCTCCTAGAGGGAGAAGGCCCAACGGCGGCCCCAGCTTCCTCCTGCAGAGCACTCTCTAGTTCACGCTCATCACTCCTGGGCCTGCCCTTCCCACTCCCTCTAGGCGGCACCCCTCCCCCTGCCAGGCTGGGGCAAGTTCCGCCCCTGCCACAACTTCCCCATCTACCGTCTTAGCCCCCAGCCTGTTGTGAGTTCTTGAAACAGGTACCAAAAATTCACAAGGGCACTGACCAGTGCCAGCTGGAGTGATTTTGTCCCTCAGGTAGGGTTTCCAGATTTAGGAAATAAAAATGCAGTCTTTGGACATAATTATACAAAAACATGTGTTTATCTGGAACTCAAATTTTTAAAGTTAAATTCAAATTTAACTACTTTATTTGGCAATCCTGCACTCAGGGGACATTGCCTGTATCTGGAGACAGTTTTTGATTATCCCAGCTCAGGGGTGCTACTGGCATCTAGGAGGTCAAGGCCAGGGATCCTGTTCAATACCCTACAGTGCACAGGACAGTCCCACCACAGTGATCCGGCCCCTAATGGCAATGGTGCTGAGGGTACGAAACCTCCCCATGATGGCCTTCCCAGCCCTAACACACATGCTCGCCTGCCATCTTGGGAACTTGTCAGAGGAAACCGTGGTGATCCTTACATGAAAGTCAGGGAAACTGAGACACGGGCAAACTGTCTTATTCAAGGTCACACAGTGCCGTCTTCCCTTCTCTAATAAACTCATTGGTTCTTCTACAACACGGAGTCATGCAAGGCCAGCTAGGAAATGCAGGTGGGCAGAGGGGTCAGATAAGAGCCTTTCAGGGTTCCCAGACCCCCAGGACTGGGGTCCTTTGGGGCTGGGTAAGCCAGCCCTGGAGAGGAAGAGGAACCATGCTGACAGGCGTCACCACCAGGCTGTTGTCAATCGTGCCACCAGGGGGCAGCAGAGACTGGGAAATAATTCTGCACACCTTGCCCTCCCCGGCACTGCAAGGAACTCAATTCCTGGCCAGCCCCACCCCTCCCCCGGCCCAGAATCTGATGCAGCTGCTCTAGGACGGGAGCCAGGCATCCACATTTTTTAAAAGTGCTCTCAGGTGATTCTGTTGTGCAGCGAAGATTGCGAAATTCTGGTCTTAGGCCTTGGTTTTCTTTCTTTCTTTTCTTTTTTCTTTTTTTTTTTTGGAAACAGAGTCTCACTCTGTCGCCCAGGCTGGAGTGCAGTGACACGATCTGGGCTCACTGCAACCTCTGCCTCCTGGGTTCAAGCGATTCTTGTGCCTCAGCCTCCTGGGTAGCTGGGATTACAGGTGCCCACCACTACACCTGGCTAATTTTTTGTATTTTTTTAGAAGAGACGGGGTTTCGCCATGTTGGCCAAGCTGGTCTCGAGCTCCTGACCTCAAGTGATCCACCTGCCTTGGCCTCCCAAAGTGCTGGGATTACAGGCGGGAGCCACGGTGCCATCCAGTCCTGGTTTTCATCCCTGATTGCACAGCAGCATCACCAGGAAACTTTAAAAACTACCACTGTAGTTTTTTAAAGTCTATCCATGGGTGCATGGATAAACAAATGTGGTCTAGACAGACAACAGAATATTAGTCGACCGTAAAAGAAATACAACTCTGACACGAGGCCAGGTACGGTGGCTCACGCCTGTAATCCCAGCACTTTGGGAAGCCAAGGCAGGCAGATCACCTGAAGTCAGGAGTTCGAGACCAGCCTGGTCAACATGGTGAAACCCCATCTCTAGTAAAAATACAAAACTTAGCTGGGTGTCATGATGTGCACCTATAGTTCCAGCAACTCAGGAGGCCGAGGCAGGAGAATCACTTGAACCTGGGAGGCGGAGGTTGTCGTGAGCTGAGGTCACGCCACTGTATTCCCCTGGGTAACAGAGCAAGACTCCATCTCAAACAAACAAACAAACAACAACAACAATAACAAAACGAACACATGGTACAATACGGACGAACCTCAAAGATATTGTGCTAAGTGAAGTAAACCAGACACAGAAGGACAAATACTGTAGTTTCTGCAAACAGGAGACTCATAGAGCAGTCACATTCACAGAGGCGGAAAGCAGGACAGTGGCTGCCAGGGCTGCGGGAGGAGGCAGAAACGGAGAGTTTGTGTTTAATGGGCACAGAGTTTCCCTTTGGGAAGATTAAAATGTTCTGAGGAGGATGGTTGCATGGCAGTGTGAATGTACAGAATGCCACTGAATGGGACACTCAAAAATGGTTAAAATGGGCCAGGCATGGTGGCTCATGCCTGTGATCCCAGCACTTTGGGAGGCTGAGGAGGTTGGACCACCTGAGCTCAGGAGTTCCAGACCAGCCTGTGCAACATGGTGAAACCCCATCTCTACCAAAAATACAAAAAATTAGTCGGGCATGGTGGCGGGTGCCTGTGATCCCAGCTACTCCGGAGGCTGAAGTGGGAGGATCTCTTAAGCCTGGGAGGCGAAGGTTGCAGTGAGCTGAGATTGCGCCACTGCACCCCAACCTGGGTGACAGAGTGAGACCCCGTCTCAAAAATAGATAAATAAATAGTTAAAATGACACATTTTATGTTATATTTTCATTATAATAAAAAAAGCAGGAACATATATGCTGGATTTCACAATTAAAGCTTAAGATCATTCCACTAAACAAAAGCACAGATGCCAATGTCCAAGTCTGTCCCCAGACTAATAAGAAAATCGGGGTTGAGGCCGGGCGCGGTGGCTCAAGCCTGTAATCCCAGCACTTTGGGAGGCCGAGACGGGCGGATCACGAGGTCAGGAGATGGAGACCATCCTGGCTAATACAGTGAAACCCCGTCTCTACTAAAAAATACAAAAAACCAGCCGGGCGACGAGGCGGGCGCCTGTAGTCCCAGCTACTCGGGAGGCTGAGACAGGAGAATGGCGTGAACCCGGGAGGCGGAGCTTGCAGTGAGCTGAGAGCCGGCCACTGCACTCCAGCCTGGGCGGCAGAGCAAGACTCCGTCTCAAAAAAAAAAAAAAAAAAAAGAAAAGAAAATCGGGGTTGATTCTCAAAACTGATATTTTCTTAGTGTCCCGGAGGAATTTAACATGCAGTCACTGTTGAGAATCTCTGCTGTAAAATCATTCTAAGATTTCAGCACTCGGTAAGAATTATTGCTGCTCTAGCCATTTATCTCTTGTGATGGTATTAAACTGTGCCCACAGATTCTTTTATACTCCTCCTTCAAGAGGTAGAAACTAGTCGGGCATACTGGCTCATGGCTGTAATCCCAACATTTTGGGAGGTTGAGTCGGAAGGATCCCTCGAGCTCAAGAGTTCGAGACCTCTCCATCTCTACTAACAATACCAAAAAATTAGCAGGGCATGGTGATATGCTCCTGTAGTCTCAGCTTCTTGGGAGGCTGAGGCAGGAGGATTGCTTAAGCCCAGGAGGTCAAAGCTGCAGTGAAGTATGACTGCACCACTGCGCTTCAGCCTGGGCAACACAGTGAGACCCTGTCTTAAAAAAACAAAAAGAGGTGGAAATTACTTCCTTTCCCTTTGAGTGTGGGTTGAACTTTGTGATTTGCTTCTAACAGGAAAAAAAAAAAAGGAAAAAGCAGAAGTAAAGGGGTAAGACCCAGAGACAAGGTCATCAGAGGTACTTTGGCTTCCATCTTGGTCTTTCTCTTTCTCGCTTGAATCATTGACCATGAATACAGGCAGCTGCCATGTCAGGAGGGCACTCACGTAGCCTATGGAGAGGCCAATGTAATGAGAAACCAAGCCCTCCTGTTAATAGCTGTGCAGGGGATCCATCATGTAAGTGGATCCTCCAGCCCCAGGCAAGCTGTCGTATGAAACTGCAGCCCTAGCCACCATCCTGACTGCAGCCACGTGAGAGGCCCTGAGCCAGAACTACCCAGCTAGGCACTCCCAAATTCCTGACCCACAGACATGGTGAGATAATAAATGTTTTCTGTTTTAAGCCACAAATTTTGAAATGATTTCTTACACAGCAATAAACAACTAATATACATCCATCCGTGAATCACTCAACGATCCACACATCCATCTATACACCCAACCATTTATTCACCCATCCACTCACCCACCAATCTATACATCCATCATCCATCTATCTATCCATTGATCCAGCTACTCATCCACCCAATCATTCACTCATTCATTTACCCACCCATCCACCCACCCACTCATCATCTACTCAGTACAGAACCCAGGGCCTACCCCACAGTAGATTCATGTAAATATTTGTTGAATGAATGAACCAAACATTTTATAAATGTCTGCTCTCCATCTCTTGCCAAGACAGGCCAAGAGAGGCTCAAATGTGGCTGCTGGACCACTGTGAGATGAAACCAGTGTCTGGTTCTGCCAGAGCAGCTCTGGCCTCTGGATGCTGTTGGCCACCTCCTAGGCCCATTTGGCATCATCCCCTTCTGCTAAGAACCACCCACCCTTCTCTCACCCACACACACGCAAGCTGCATGGGCCTGCCTAGTAGGAAAAACCTGGCTCTGTCCCTCCCTCTCCCCCACCCCACCCGACACGCACCCGCTGGGGCTGGTCATCCTGGAAGCTGCTTGCCTTTCCAAGAGAGTTTGTGACAAGAAGATTTGGGTTCTTTGAGGTTCAATAACTTGGGCCAACTGGGGCAGCCATAGGGAGGTTTTTGGCAAAGACCTGGCTGCCTCTTCCCGGAGAATGTCATGCAGGCCTGGGCCCTGCCCCACCCATCCCAAATACCCACTTCCAGCCTATTCCCTTCTCTTCCCTCGTGGTTCACCTTACAGGCTCGGGCCTCAGTTTTCTCATCTATAAAATGACAATGGCGAGAATAGTTTGGAGATGAGATGACACGTGCACAGGGGAACCTTCAGCAAGGGACCCGGGGAGCAGCAAGTGCTGCAGTGCATGTGGGGCTACTGTGGACCGAGTGGATGGACAGTGAGACCAATGACACCCAGAGGCCCATGAGAAGCCACTGACCTGGCCCTCCCCTCTCCTCCCCTGTGCCCACTCTGCCCTGGCTGCATCCCCTCCTCCTGTTCTTCACATTCTGTGCCCACTCCCACCTCTGGGCTTCTGCACTGGCTGTTCCCTCTGTCTGGAACACTCTTTCCCCAAATACCCACTCAGTTCCCTTCTCCCTTCCCTCAGGTTTTTGTTCAAATGTCACCTTCTCAGTGAACCCCCAACTAGATACCCTTTCTCCATTCTCACTAGTCCCCTTTCTGGATTAATTTTTCTCTACTGTATTTATCCTTTTAAAGTACTACATCTTTTCCACCTTTCTTTCTTTTTTTTTTTTTTTTTTTTGAGATGGAGTCTCACTCTGTCACCCAGACTTGTGTGCAGTGGTACCATATCAGCTCACTGCAAACTCTGCCTCCCTGGTTCAAGTGATTCTTGTGCCTCAGCCTCCCAAGTAGCTGGGTCTCACCACACCAGGCTAATTTTTGTATTTTTAGTAGAGACGGGGTTTCACCATGTTGACCAGGCAGGTCTCCAACTCCTGACCTCAAGTGATCCACCTGCCTCAGCCTCCCAAAGTGCTGGGATTACAGGCATAAGCCACCACACCTGACCCACTACGTCTTTTCATTGTTGATTTTGTTATTGCCTGACTCCTCCCAGAGCATAAGCTTCATAAGAGTGGGAGTTTTCGTCTTGTTTATTCATAGCTAGATCCTCAGCATCCACCAGAGCGACCGGCACATAGTAGGTGTACAGTCAACATTGATGAATGGAGGAGGGATGGATAGTGAATGTATGTATGGATAGATGAATGAATGGGTGGACGGATAGACGGATGGGTGGGTGGGTGGATGGATGGGTGGATAGATGGATGGGTGGGTGGATGATGGTGAATGGATGGATAGATGGATGGGTAGATGGATGGATGGATGAGTGGGTGGGTGGGTAGATGGAAGGGTGGATGGAGAGAGGATGGACAGATAGATCTTCCAGATAGATGGAAGGACGGATGGAGAATAGACGGATAAAGGGTGGGTGGATGGGTCAGTGGGTGGATGGATGGTCAAAATAAGAGGAGATTGAGTGAGCCTTCTCCAGCAGTCTTGAAATCACCATCTAGGTATGAGTTCCCCACATTCTAGAGAAAGGTAGAAAGCCAAGGGCCGACACCCGGGGCTTATTAAAAAGTAGTGCAAAATGTTCCACTCTCTCCGTATGTCATCCCATCTCCAACAGAAGACTGGAGGTCCATGAGCAGGGAGAGAAAAAGAGGGAAATCCCCTTCCCAGGTTCCAGGTTCACTCCTGTCCTCCAGCCACCCCTAGCCCAAGGCAGGTGATGCTTGATCTTCATGCTGCCTGCCGGGACTAGAGGAAAAAGAGTTGCCAAGAGGTGTCTGGGTGGGGAGAGGTGACCACAGCAATGTCCTCCAGTCTGCAAGTCAGGGCAGTGTGAGTTTCTGGGAGTCACGTGGACACCAGGAGGCAGTAGGCCTGAGACAGCTTCCTGTTATCCCACCCAGAAAGGAAAAAGAGACCCAGCAGGGGGCAGCGGGAGGTGGGAGGTGGTCCACAGGGGGAAGGGGCTGGGGGCAACATGGCCTGGGGACCATCACCTCCACCCCTGCCTCATGGGGTCTCTCCCAGAGCTCACACCTGGGCCACCATTTGAATATCCCCACTGTCAGCCAGAGAAGCAGCAATGGCCTATGGAGGATAAGGGCAACACCAGCAAAATGAGGCAGGTACTCAGAAAAGGGAGGGGCTGAAGGAAACAGGAACACAGTTTTGAGGCCAAAGTCTTAACTAGTGTAGACTGACCTTTTGCTACAAAGGTATTTTAAGAAACTGGAAAAGCCCAGGCATGGCGGCTCACACCTGTAATCCCAGTGCTTTGAGAAGCCAAGGTGGGAGGATCACTGAAGGCCAGGAGTCTGAAAACAGCCTGGGCAACATGGTGAGACTCCCTCTCTATAAAAAATTTAAAAATAAGTCAGGCGTGGTAGCACTGGCCTGTAGTCCCAGCTACTCAGGAGGCTGAGGTGGGAGGATCACTTGAGCCCAGGAGGCTGAGAGTGTGGTGAGCTATGAGGGTGCCAGTGTACCTCAGCCGGGGTGACAGAGTGAGACCCTGTCTCCAAAACCAAAAAACACATCTATAAAAAAAAACAAACTGGAAAGATTTGACAGAGCAGCGCGTAGCACCAAGAACACCGTTTCACACATGTGCTCCAGGGAACACATGTGTGAACACAATAAATAAACCAGCGGCTTCCACAATGTCCCTTGTAGGTCCTGGGGCCACAGGGAGGATTCCGTGACCTCATAAAGCATTCAGGACACCGCTTGGCATAAGGAGGGACTGGATCAATGTTCCTTAGCGAATAGGCATTGAAAACAAAACAGGGGGAGTGGAGGGTGGTCAATAAGAGGCTGCTGGTTCCCTGTTCCTGTGCTCCTGTGGCAGGCCAGGTCTCACTAACACAGGCCTCATAACAACGGTTTCGGAACTGACTGAGTGGTTCAGTGAAATATTAGAAGCTGAGAGAGCCTGTGCCCTTCTACAAAGGCTGGACTGTCACAAAAGCCCACCAAAAGTTTTGCCTGGGCCTTTCCTGGGCCTTGAAGCATGACAGGATAACAAAGGAATTCTTAATGGGACCCGTTTAGGATTAAACAAGTTTTATTGGGGGTCTGAAATAACTCCCCAGACCTCCACAGACAAGTTTACTGGGGGGTCTGAAGGAACTCCCCACACCTCCATGATTTAGCAGGAGACAAGATAAGGGTAGTCACCCCAGCACCTGGACCCATTTAGATGAACTAAATTTACTGAGGCTCCAGAGGAAGAGCTTCAGGACTCAGACCTTAGCGATAGAAGTTAATCACTTATGTCTTTAGATGAATGCACACTTAGACGTAGACATGTAGCTTAGAAGGTATATAAGCTCTGGAAAACTTTGTAATTTTGAGTTGGTCTGGGGATAATCTCCAGGCCTTCTCCCTGTACCCGGTTACAGAAATCAACTCCTTCCTTTCCCCGTTCATCTGCATCTGGTTATTGGGCTGGAGAATAAGCAGCTCCACCCTCAGTTTGGTCCGGAAACACTCCTGTTAAAGGGAGGACCACAGGAGCATGCCAGAACACTCTTATGCCAAGACAACTTCCAGATTGGGGACTAAGTCCGCCCCTGAGAGGGCAGTCTCTGGACCCCACGGTGGGGAAGCCTGGGCCCCCATCTCAGGGGGTTCCTCATCGGCTACCCCATCGGCTACCCCAGAAGGCCGAAGCCACGTCTGGGCGACACGGGGCGGGCTGGGTGCTGCAGGGAGCCCTCCCATTCTGGGCATCCTGCCTCTGCCAGGGTTATGCTCCTAGGTGGAGCCACCGCCTGCGCCTGCACCGCCTGCAGGACCCAGGTCTGTGCCTTCTGCTTCCCTCAGCCTCGCAGAGCCTCCCCGCCCCGGGCTCCCGCAGCTGCAATGCTGGGCAGGGAAGCCGGGTCTCCATGACAACGTTGACGTCACCGGCCCGGGGCTGGGAACTGCCTCCCGCCCCCAGCAGCGGCCAGGCCCAGCCCCAGCCCGGATCTCCAGCAGCTGGGACCCCAGGAAGGTTGGCGCCGCCGACCGTGTCCTCTGACCTTCCCGTCCCGGCCACCAGGGGCAGACAGGCGTGAACAGGCCAGCCGGGCTCTCACCTGCCTGCCACCTTCCCGAGATCCCGCTTCTTCCCGCCCTTCCCTTTTGTCCTCAAATTGCTCTCAGCTGGTTGCAAGCTCAACAGACCTTGCTTCCTGTGTCATTAACTGGAAGCCCCCTCCCGGGAGAATGTGCATTTTAATAGAATGTGGGGAGTGATGAGCTCGCTGCTCCCTCGACGGCTTCACCTCTGCCTCCGTTTACTCCACAATAAAGAACAACTCCCAGATTATCATATAGCCCCTCCCCCATCCCGGGCGTCTACCCTGTAACAGCTTCCCACTGCCCTAGTGTTGCGACTTCAGAGACCTCGGCTCTCCGCAGCGACCCAGGCCCCCGTACCTCCTCCGGCTCCTCCTCCTCCTCCCTTCCAGGGTCTGTTCCGCCGCCGAATTGCCAGGCTCTGCCTGGGGGCCTCAGCACGTGCTCTTCCCTCTGCCTGCAAGGCTCTTCCCTCCTCCGCCTCCCCTCGGGCTGGAGACTCCAGCTTCTCTCCAGGTCTAGGCTCGCAGGTGAGCTCACTGCTGCCCCCTCTTGAAGGCGCTCACAGCAGCCTGCTGTCCCGAGGGTGAGGACTGTTAACAATGAAGTGCTGTGTGTTTCCAAACAGCTACAGGAGGCGTCTGAATGTTCTCACCACAAAGCAGTGATCAAGGTTTAGGGTGATGGATTTGCTCGTTACCCTGATTTGATCATTACACAATGTGTACATGTATGGAAACCTCGCGTTACACCCATAAATATGTACCATTGCCAAGTGTATCTGAGACATCCCAAAGTATCTGAGACAGGGCTCAATCAATTGAGTTTATTTTGCCAAGTTTAAGGACGTGCCTGTGACACAGCCTCAGGAGATCCTGATATGTGTCGAAGGTGATCAAGGTACAGCTTCTTTTTATGCATTTTAGAGAGGCATAATACATCAGTATGTGCAAGACGGACATTGGTTCCATCTGGAAGGGTGGGACAACTCAAAGGGAGCAGGGGCTTCCAGGTTGTAGGTAGATGTAAATTTTTTGTTTGCCAATTGGTTGAAAAAGTTAATATCTGTGGTAAGAAATGTCTGAGTCATGGCCAGGTGCAGTGGCTCATGCCTGTAATCTCAGCACTTTGAGAGGCCAAGGTGAGTGGATCACTTGGGGTCAGGAGTTCGAGACCAGCCTGGCCAACATGGTGAAACCCTGTCTCTACTAAAAATACAAAAATTAGCCGGGTGTGGTGGCACATGCCTGTAACCGTAGCTACTTGGCAGGTTGAGGCGGGCTGAACCTGGGAGGTGGAGGTTCCAGTGAGCCAAGATCACGCCACTGCAGTACAGCCTGGACAACACAGTGAGACCCTGTCAAGAAAAGAAAGAAAAAAGAAACAGAGAGAGAGAGGGAGAGAGAGAGAAAGGAAGGGAGGGAGGGAGGGAGGGAAGGAGGGAGGGAGGAAGGAAAAAAAGAGCCAGGTGTGGTGGTTCATGCTTGTAATCCCAGCACTTTGGGAGGCCAAGGCGGGTGGATCACGAGGTCAGGAGATCAAGACCATCCTGGCGAACATTGTGAAACCCCCGTCACTACTAAAGTACAAAAAAATTAGCTGTGCATGGTGGCAGTGCCTGTAGTCCCAGCTACTCAGGAGGCTGAGGCAGAAGAATGGCGTGAATCCAGGAGGCGGAGCTTGCAGCGAGCCAAGATCGCACCACTGTACTCCAGCCTGGGCGACAGAGAGAGACTCCGTCTCTAAAAAAAAAAAAAAAAGAAAGAAAGGAAGGAAGGAAGGGAGGAAGGGAGGAAGAAAGAAAGAAAGAAAATGTCTGAGTTGCAATATGGGTTGTGGAGACCAAGGTTTTATCATGCAGATGGTGCCTCCACGTAGCAGGCTTCAGAGAGAATAGGTTGTAAATGTTTCTTATCAGACTTAAGGTCTGTGTTAAAGCTGGAGGGTATAATGAGAAATGTCCAATCCCCTCTTCCAGGACGGCCTGAACTAGATTTTCAGGTTAATTCTAGAATGTCCTTGGCCGAGAGGAGGGGTCCATTCAGAAGGCTGCAGGGCCTTACAATTTTATTTTTGGTTTACAGCATCCGTTAAAAATAAAATAAAATGCAAAACAAAAAGGAAAATGAGGCCGGGCGCGGTGGCTCAAGCCTGTAATCCCAGCACTTTGGGAGGCCGAGACGGGTGGATCACGAGGTCAGGAGATCGAGACCATCCTGGCTAACACCGTGAAACCCCGTCTCTACTAAAAAATACAAAAAACTAGCTGGGTGAGGTGGCGGGCGCCTGTAGTCCCAGCTACTGGGGAGGCTGAGGCAGGAGAATGGCGTAAACCCGGGAGGCGGAGCTTGCAGTGAGCTGAGATCCGGCCACTGCACTCCAGCCTGGGCGATAGAGCGAGACTCCGTCTCAAAAAAAAAAAAAAAAAAAAAAAAAGGAAAATGATTTGTATGATCATTTGTTTAGCAGTTGCCTCCACGCCCAGACTGTATATGGCCTGAGGGTGAGGATGGCATTAGTTCTATTCATTCCTGAGTCCCCAGCGTGCCGGTCACACAGTGAGTGCGCAACACATATTTTTAGACAGCCTTATTGAGGTATAATTCATACACCATTCAGTTCACCCTTAGAAAGTGTACAGTGCAGTGGTATTTAGTGTATTCAGAACTGTGCAGACCTCATCATGTTGGATTTTAGAATGTTTTCATTACCCAAAAATGATACCCTGTACCTGTGGGCAGTCACCCTTCTATCCCCCATCTCCCTCAGCCCTAAGCAAGCACTAACCTACTTTCTGCTTCTATAGACATTCTGGATGTTCGTATAAATGGAATCACACAGTATGTGGACTTTTGTGACTGGCTTCTTCCCCTTAGCACAGACTTTTAAAGGTTCTATTTGATACATTGTGCTCAATGAATAAATGAATGGGTGACTGGATGAATGAAAGGCTGTGAGAAGCAAAGGCAGGGCCTTCTCCTGATGGGATGATGGGCAGTGGAAAGGAGGGCTCTGGGTACACTTTGGGATCCACGTCTAATAAGGATGCAGCACTGACTGAGTCTACAACTGCCTGCCCCGGGCACATCTCTGAGGGTCTGCAGCCCAAGATCAAAACCCCAGTCTTGTGGCCCAACCCCTGAGTTTAGATGTAGGTCAGATGACCTACCCACCGCCCCTCGTTCCACGAGAAGAGCCGCTTTCTGTTCTTCACACTGGCATTTTTCATTCATTCATTCATTTATTCCACAGGGTCATGGTTATGATCTACAAGTCCTTTGTAAATGAATATACTCTTTTTTTAAAAAATCAATTGCAAGAGACAGATGGTGGCTCTCAATTGAGACTTTGGGTTAGACCTGGGAATCTTACCTCTGCAAGTCCATTCTGCCAGAACTCATTCCAGGAGGTCACGCCTGAGACCTGAGGTCACGCCTGAGACCTTTAGTGCTTGGTCTCAGCGTTTCATGGGACAGTGCTCCCAGGGGACTCGGAAGGCCTCTCTGTGAACATGGACACTAAGTAGAAATGATTTTCCCAACATGTAAGTGCTGTCTCCATTCCTGCCCCCTCAGTGCCCCAGTTCCTTTTGTTTGGTTTTTGTTTTGTTTTTGAGATGAAGTCTTACTCTGTCGCCTAGGTTGGAGTGCAGTGGCATGATCTTGGCTCACTGCCTCCCAGGTTGAAGCAATTCTCCTGCCTCAGCCTCTCAAGTCGCTGGGACTACAGGCATCTGCCACCACGCCCGGCTAATTTTTCTTTTCTTTTTTTTTTTTTTTTGAGACGGAGTCTCGCTCTGTCACCCAGGCTGGAGTGCAGTGGCCGGATCTCAGCTCACTGCAAGCTCCACCTCCCGGGTTCCCACCATTCTCCTGCCTCAGCCTCCTGAGTAGCTGGGACTACAGGCACCCGCCACCACGCCCGGCTAGTTTTTTGTCTTTTTTAGTAGAGACGGGGTTTCACCGAGTTAGCCAGGATGGTCTCGATCTCCTGACCTCGTGATCCGCCCGTCTCGGCCTCCCAAAGTGCTGGGATTACAGGCTTGAGCCACCGTGCCCAGCCTAATTTTTCTACTTTTAGTAGATATGGGGTTTTGCCATGTTGGCCAGCCTGATCTCAAGCTCCTGACCTCAAGTGATCCACCTGCCTCAGCCTCCCAAAGTGTTGGGATCACAGGCATAAGCCACTGCACCCAATCAGTGCCGCACTCCTTATTATATGGCCACTGCCTTGGCTACTGGTTTATAGAAATTCTAGAACTGCATTGTCTACACAGCAGCCACCAGCTATTCATGGCTGCTACGGAGCACTTGAAATGTAGCTGGTGTGAACTGAGATGTGCTCTAAATGCAAAACACACACCAGATTTTGTGTTTGGCGGAAAAATATGTCAACTATTTGACATGGCGGAATTCATTAGTATGGCGGAAAAATATGTCAACTATTTCATTAGTCATTTTTTATATTGACTACACATTGAAATAATATTTTGGATATGTGAGGTTAAATAAAATATAATTGTCACAGCATTTTGGGAGGCCAAGGCAGGTGGATCACCTGAGGTCAGGAGTTGGAGACCAGCCTGGCCAACATGGTGAAACCCGGTCTCTACTAAAAATACAAACAAATTAGTCAGGCGTGGTGGCAGGTGCCTATAATCCCAGCTACTCGGGAGGCTGAGGCAGGAGAATCACTTGAATCCGGGAGGCGGATGTTGCAGTGAGTCAATAACACCCCATTGTACTCCAGCCTGGGCGACAAGAACGAAACTCTGTCGAACGAACGAACGAATGAAAGAAGGAAAGAAAGAAAGAGAGAGGGAGGGAGGGAGGGAGGGAGAGAGAGAGAGAGAGAGAGAGAGAGAGAGAGAGAGAGAGAGAGGGAAGGAAGGAAGGAAGGAAGGAAGGAAGGAAGGAAGGAAGGAAGGAAGGAAGGAAGGAAGGAAGGAAGGAAGGAAGGAAAGAAGGAAGGAAGGAAGGAAAGGGAGAGAGAGAAAGAAAAGGAAGGAAGGAAGGAAGGAAAGAAAGAAAGAGAGAAAGAAAGAAAGAAAAGAAGAGAAAATATATTGTCAAAATTAATTTCACCTGTTTCTTCCTCCTTTTTAAAATGTGGCTACCATAATATTTAAATTTATCTATGTGGCTTGTCTTCTATTTATTTTAAACAGGGTACAGGTATGGTCTGAAGCATCCCATATCTGTGATGGATGCATCTCCAGGGCTGTGAAATGCATTACTGCTGTTCACAAAAAGCCCACAGGGAATCATTGTCTCCCACCTGCCCTGTCCAGCAGTAGCCAGCAGATGGGTAGGGAGAGCCCCAGAGAGGAGCTGCTTCTAGGGTAATGCTGGTCCCAGGAAGTAGTGGGATTGCAGAGCCTCCTTCCCAGTGGATCTGAAAGCCCTGTCTCCTCGCTGGCAAATCAAAGAGGAGGAACATGCCTGGTGTTCTGGGGGGAAACGGTGCATTGCTCCTGCCGGCACAGTTACAGAACAAACGGCCTACAGATCTGTCACCAGGAGCGAGGAGGAGTCTCTTCCATCCTGTCCTCATCCTTCTGGTTCTGCAGAGATGACCCAAAATGCTCCAGAGAAGGTTTCATGGCCCCGAAAGGCAGGTTTCACTACAGTGATGAGTGGATCCGGCACGTGGATTTCTTTGCTGACAGGCATCTCCCTGACAAATCGGAGGGAAGCTAGCCCAGGCTTCTTGTACATGCAACCTATGCAGTCACACAGAACTGAGCTTAAAAGGGTCCTGTGCTTGGCTTAATGCTCTGCTAATGTTTTCTTAAAATTCTTAATCATTTTTGGAACAGGGAGCTTGCACTGTCATTTTTCACTGGGCTCTGCAATTGACGTCACCAGCTCTGAGCCCAGGCCTGCTCCAAATTGAAAGTGCACAAGAAATACCTGAAGATCTTGTTAATACACAGATTCTGACTCAGGAGGTCTGGGGTGAGCCCTGAAGCTCTGCATTTCTCATGAGCTCTCCAGGAATGCTGATGCCGCCGGCCCACAGCCAGACATTGAGCAGCAAGGCTTCTAGACCAGTGGTCTCAGCCCTGGCTGCACACAAGACTCAGTTAACAAGCTTTTCCACATCACACGTCCAGGCCCCACCCCAGAGTCAGCAGGTTTTAAAGCTCCTCAGGTGATTCCAATGTGTAGCCAAGGCTTCTAAGGCAGCACTTCTCAAATTCCGTGTGCACACAAATCAGCTGCAGACCTTGTTAACAATGCAGATTGGGCAGGGCACAGTGGCTCATGCCTGTATTCCAAGCACTTTGGGAGACTGAAGTGAGCAGATCACCTGAGGCCAGGAGTTTGAGACCAGCCTGGTCAACATGGCAAACCCCTGTCTCTTCTAAAAATACAAACAATTAGCCAGGTGTGGTGGCGGGCACCTGTAATTCCAGCTGCTCAAGAAGCTGAGGCAGGAAAATTGCTTGAACCTGAGGGGCGCAGGCATAGACTGCAGTGAGCTGAGATCACGCCATTGCACTCCAGCCTGTGCACCAAGGGTGAAACTCCATCTCAAAGAAAAAAACAAAAAGCCAAAAAAAACCAATGCAGATTCAGGCCTGGTGTGGTGGCTCACACCTGTAACCCCAGTACTTTAGGAGTCTGAGGTGGGAGGGTCGCTGGGGGCCATGAGCCCAAGAGTTCAAGGCTGCAATGAGCTATGATCACTGAATTGCACTCCAGCCTGGATGACAGAATGAGACCCTATCTCTAAAATAAACTAGGCTGGGTGCAGTGGCTCACACCTGTAATCCCAGCACTTTGGGAAGCCAAGGCAGGCAGATCACTTGAGACCAGGAGTTCAAGACCCGCCTGGCCAAAATGGTGAAACCTTGTCTCTACTAAAAATACAAAAAATAGCTGAATGTGGTGGTGGGTGCCTGTGGTCCCAGCTACCTGGGAGGCTGAGGCAGGAGAATCGCTTGAACCTGGGAGGTGGAGGCTGCAGTGAAACAATATTGTGCTGCTGCGCTCCAGCCTGGTTGAGAGAATGAGACTCCATCTTAAAAATAAAATAAAATAAAATAATTAAAATGCAGATTCTGATTTGTCATGTCCAGGTGGATCCTGAGACGGCATTTCTAGCAAACTCTCCCGCCATACGAAGGCTGTGCATACCTGGATCACATGTGGAGTAGCAAAGCTCTAGACTCAGTCAATTGTCTATTTCTGGTTACTATCAGCCCTGGAGTGGGGACAGAAAGGAAAGGCAGCACTAGGATTTTCAGGGCCTCGTCTGTATGTGGATGGAGCACACTGAAAAAATGAAGTCTAATATCCCACCATGATACATGTGCAGGTTGTGCACTGCACAAGTATGCCACGTCTATGGGAGTCCGTTCCCACCATAGGTTTGTATATTTATGATGACAATTTTCCAGCAGATGGCAGTAGAGTGTTTTAAGGAAGGAACACAAGGTTCACCAAGAGGCTTCATAAGGATCGGCAAGTGTTGCTTGGATAGAAGTCAGGGTGCCACCACTCCCTCTCCCGAGTCCAGACACAACAGAGAGGAGGAACAGCCACCTTTTCACTGAAAGAAAAAATCTCGCTGGGCACAGTGGATCACACCTGTAATCCTAGTACTTTGCAAGGCTGAGGCAGGAGAATTACTTGAATCCAGGAGTTTGAGACCAGCCTGGGCAATGAAGGGAGGCCCTCGTCTCTTAAAAAATTGAAAATTTAAAAATTAGCGGCCGGGCGCGGTGGCTCAAGCCTGTAATCCCAGCACTTTGGGAGGCCGAGACGGGCGGATCACGAGGTCAGGAGATCGAGACCATCCTGGCTAACACGGTGAAACCCCGTCTCTACTAAAAATACAAAAACTAGCCGGGCGAGGTGGCGGGCGCCTGTAGTCCCAGCTACTCGGGAGGCTGAGGCAGGAGAATGGCGTGAACCCGGGAGGTGGAGCTTGCAGTGAGCTGAGATCCGGCCACTGCACTCCAGTCCGGGCTACAGAGCGAGACTCCGCCTCAAAAAAAAAAAAAAAAAAAAAAAAAAAAAAAAAAAATTAGCAAGGCATGGTGGTGTGCACCTGGAGTCCCACCTGCTCAGGAGGCTGAGGCAGGAGTATCTCTTGAGCTTAGGAGTTGGAGGCTGCAGTGAGCTAACAGGTACGATCGAACCCCTGCACTGCACCCTGAGTAACAGAGTGAGACCCTATTTCAAAACAAAACAAAAAAAAGTTTTTGATGTTGCTTTTTTTATTGAGATAAAATACATGAAACATAAACCATTTAAAATTTTTTATTTCAGTGATGTTTAGAATATTCACAATGTGTGCGACCACCACCTCTAGTTATAAAACATCTTCCTCATCCCAAAAGAAAACCCCACAACCACTAAGCAGTCACTGCCCATTCTTCCTTCCCTCCCATCCCTGGCAAACACCAGTCTGCTTTCTGTCCCTATAGATTTGCCAGTTTGGGATGTTCCAAATACAGAATCCTACAATATGTGGTCTTTTGTGTCTCGATAATTTCACCTAGCATGAGGTTTTTGACGTTCATCTGAATCATAGAATGTATCAGCATTTCATTCCTTTTTATGACCAAATAGTATTCCATTGTCTATATGTATCACATTTATATATTTATTTATTTGTGATGAACAAAATTTCTCTTTTAATTTTTTTTTTTTGGACAGAGTTTTGCTCTTGTTGCCCAGGCTAGAGTGCAGTGGTGCAATCTTGGCTCATTGCAACCTCGCCTCACGGATTCAAGTGATTGTCCTGCCTCAGCTTCCCAAGTAGCTGGGATTACAGGCATGCACCACCACACCTGGCTAATTTTGTATTTTTAGTAGAGACGGGGTTTCTCCATGTTGGTCAGGCTGGTCTCCAACTCCTGACCTCAGGTGATCCACCTGCCCTGGCCTCCCAAAGTGCTGGGATTACAGGTGTGAGCTACCGTGCCTGGCTCCTCTTTTATAATTTTATTTATTTTTTCCTCTGCTTTTAAAGGCAACGTAAATGGACAAAATTTTAAGTGTTTCCACTTGATGCCACTTTTTAAAAGTTGATGTGGCTGGGCGCGGTGGCTCAAGCCTGTAATCCCAGCACTTTGGGAGGCCGAGAAGGGCGGATCACGAGGTCAGGAGATCGAGACCATCCTGGCTAACACGGTGAAACCCCGTCTCTACTAAAAATACAAAAAACTAGCTGGGCAAAGTGGCGGGCGCCTATAGTCCCAGCTACTCCGGAGGCTGAGGCAGGAGAATGGCATAAACCCGGGAGGTGGAGCTTGCAGTGAGCTGAGATCCGGCCACTACACTCCAGCCTGGGCGACAGAGCAAGACTCCGTCTCAAAAAAAAAATAAAAAATAAAAAAATTAAAAATAAATAAATAAAAGTTGATGTGCAACATATATGTTAACTTACACAAATCTTAAGTGTAGAGCTCTGTGAATGTGTAAACATCTGTGTAACCACAGATCAAGATGTGGAACACAGAAAGTTCCCTCCTCGCCTTTGTATTTGTCCATTTTCACACTGCTATAAAGATACTACCTGAGATTGGCTAATTTATAAACAAAGGAGGTTTAATTGACTCACAGTTCTACATGGCTGGGGAGGCCTCGGGAAACTTACAATCATGGCGGAAGGGGAAGCAAACACGTCCTTCTTCACAAGGTGGCAGGAGAGAGAAGAGTAAATGAGACAGGAACTTCCAAACACTTATAAAACCATCAATCTCGTGAGAACTCACTCACTGTCATGAGAACAACATGGGCAAAACTGTTCCCATGATCCAATCACCTCCACAAGGTTTCTCCCTCAACACCTGGGGATTACAATTCAAGATGCGATTTGGGTGGGGACGCAGAGCCTAATGGTATCACCCTTCCCAGTCAATAACAACCCCCCT
This sequence comes from Rhinopithecus roxellana, assembly GCF_007565055.1. Classification (NCBI taxonomy): domain Eukaryota; kingdom Metazoa; phylum Chordata; class Mammalia; order Primates; family Cercopithecidae; genus Rhinopithecus; species Rhinopithecus roxellana. The sequence continues at coordinate 56,329,148 of NC_044568.1, forward strand.
TAGAGAGATAACCAGTATTGTGACTTCTATCATCATAGATGATTTGTGCCTATTCATAAATTTCTACAAATTGAATCATATAGCAAATCCTTTGTTTCTGGCTCCTGCCACACAACATAATACTTACCCAATTATTTCATGTCATTGTGCATATCAGTCGTCAGTTCTTTTTCTCCTGTTTTGTAGAATTCCATCTTATGAATATGTCACCATTTATCTTTCCATTCTCCCGTTAATGGAGACATTTGTGTTGCTCCACTGTTTGGCTCTCCCACACTTGGTTTATTCATTCTTCACACTTGGTTTATTCATTCTTCACACTTGGTTTATTCATTCTTCTGACAGTGGACATTTGGGTTGCTTCCACTTTTTGGCTATTATAACTAATGCCACTATAAACATTCTCATTTGTGTCTTCTGGTGGATGGATGAGCTCAGTGCTCTTGAGCTCTTCTCCTGCACATGCAGGAGTGGAGTTGCAGGGTCCTAGAGTAGGCATATGTTTAGCTTTAGTAGGTAGGCTCTCCAAAGTGGTTGAACCCATCTATCCTCCCATTAGTGGTGCATGAGAGTTTCTTTCAGCAACCACCTCCATCTCTGAAAACAATGCAAACTGGTTCTCAGGCTCCCAATGGCAGAGCCCTACCAGGTTGGCCAGGAGGCCCCTCTGTCACTGATGGTCCAGGAAGGTATACCTGGTGACTGTGCAGTTTTCCTGGTAGAGTCTTCCTGGCCCACCTCAGGAAGGGCTGCCCCTTCACCCTATTCCTCTGTCCTCTAACATGGTTAGTCACTGTCTTAGGCTGGGCTTTCCTAGGAGCAGACACTGAGATAAAGATTTTCATTTAAGAGTTGGTCCCAGGAAATACCAATGGGACAATGGGAAAATGAAGTGGAGAAGGGAAGGAAATCCTAACAAGCCCGTGAGCACTGGGGGCAGCTGGAGATCAATGCCAGGGAGGGACCCTGGGAGCCAGAGGAGAACATGGGCTTCAGAACTCTACACTCCCCATGAGGAGTGAGGGAGCTGGGGTATTGATACACCACTTCCCATATGTCATTGGTTGAGGGCTGCTGCCTGGGCAGAGGTGTTAATTCTAGGCCCTTGCAGCCTGCCTTAGGAAATAAGCCAAGGAAACTGAAAGTCAGCCTTGACTCCGTGTGCACCCTCCCTCCATACCGACCACCATGTGCTGCCATTCTAAGCCTGAGCTTCCCTTGAATCTGTGTGTTTCTCCACAGGGTCCAAGCCCCAGACCCATACTCATCCATTTACCAACAGTGGAGGGATCTTCCCACAGTGCCTGGGTTATAACCTTGTCTCTCTCCCCTGCTTACCGTGGACCTTGACCAAGAGATCCAGACTTTCCTGGCCTCCACTTCCCCGTCAATAAGGGGTCATGTTAGCATCTGCCTTGTAGGCTTGCTTCAGTGTAGTCCTATAAAATCATTCCTACTGTGCCTGGTGCTATGTAAGTGTTTTGTTTTAAAAATGAGTAAAACAATTGCAACCTTTTTTTTACAATTGCAACCTTTTTTTACAATTGCGCATACCTCTCAGGACAAATCCCAGACTCCTAAATGTGATTCATTAGTCTTTGGCTGGTCTCACCTCCACCTTCCCCTAACAGTGTGCTGCATGATGGCCCTAGGACATACATCCACCTGGAACCCGAGAATGTGACCTTATTTGGAAAAACAGTCTTTGGGGCCCGGTGTGGTGGCTCACACCTATAATCTCAACACTTTGGGAGGCTGAGGTGGGAGGATCACTTGAGCCCAGGAGTTCAAGACCAGACTGGGCAACATAGTGAGACCCCATCTCTACAAAACATTTTTCAAAATTAGCTGGACATGGTAGTGCACATCTGTAGTCCTAGCTACTACAAGATTGAGGCAGGAAGATTACTTGAGTATGGGAGTTCAACACTGCAGTAAGCCACGGTTGTGCCACTGTACTGTAGCCTGGGTGACAGAGCCAGACCCAGAAAGAAAGAGAGAGGGGAGGGGAGATGAGGAGAGAGAGGAGAGGAGGGAGGGGAGGGGAGGAGACTGGACTGCAAGGATTGCAGTTTTGATTAAGGATCTCAAGACAAAGTCATCCTGGATCATCCAGGTGAGGCCTGAGTTGCTTCCACTTTTTGGCTATTAAGTCCAGTGGCATGTGTCCTTATAAAAAGGGAGAAGACAGACAGGTGATGTGGCCATGTGAAGGCGGAGGTGGAGGCTAGTGCTGCAGCCACAAGCTAAGGAGCACCAGGAGCCACTGGAAGCTGCAGGGGTAGGGCATGGGTCCTCCCCGGTGCCTTCAGAGGAAGCACAGCTCTGCCTACAACTTGATTTTAGGCTTCTCCAAACTGCTAGAGAACAAGTTTCTATTGTTTTAAGCCCCCCAGTTTGTGGTAAGTTGCTACAACTGATATACTCTGTAACCAAGTACTTAGTAACAAAGTATCCAAAAGGAGGCCACTTAAAATGAGATTCATCTTCATCCTCTCACAGTCTGGCAGCTAGAAATCCCAGTCTTGGTGTCTTTCTGAGGGCTGTGAAAGGGAAGCTGCCACATCCTCCCTCCTGGCTTCTGGTGTTCACTGGCCATCTTTGGCTTGCGACTGTACCACTCGAGTCTCTGCCTTCATCCTCACGTGGCCTCTCCCTCTCTCTGTCCCTTCTCTCTGACATCCCTCTATGCATATCTCTGTGTCCAAAATTTCTCCTTCCAGCTGGGCATGATGGCTCATGCCTGTAATCTCAGCACTTCAGAAGGCTGAGGCAGGTGGATCACTTGAGGCCAGGAGTTCGAGACTGCCTGGCCAATATGGTGAAACCCCGTCTCTACTAAAAATACAAAAAAAATTAGCCGGACGTGATGGTACATGCATGTAATCGCAGCTACTCGGGAGACTGAAGCAGGAGAATCACTTGAACCTGGGAGGTGGAGGTTGCAGTGAGCTGAGATCACACCACTGCACTCCAGCCTGGGCGACAGAGCAAGTCTCCAAAAAAAAAAAAAAAAAAAAAAAAATTCCCCTTCTCAAATTGATACCAGTCATATTAAACTTGTGCTCACCCTAATGATCTCACTTTAACTTGATCACCTCTGTAAAGACCCTATTCCCAAATAAAGTCACTTTCTGAGGAACTGTAGTTTAGGACTTCAACATATCTTTTTTGGGGGATACAATTCAACCCTGACAATAGCACCCCCCTCAAGCCCATCGCACTTCCCACTGGCCATTCCCAGCATATATCTGGCTCTGGTCTGTGGCCAAGTCTTTGCACACCCCCTTTTCCCCTCTGGTGACTCAGCAAAAATTTCATTCTTCATTCTGTACAATATCACCTCCTCCAGGAAGTCTCCCGTGATGCCCATAGGCCTGGGTTCACTGCCCACCATCTGTGCCTGCCATAGTGTCCTGTCATGGCATTTGTCATGCAGTATGTGACTTACACTTTGTCAGCATGCTTGGGTGCTGAGCCTCCGGAGGACAAGGGCCATGTCTCTTGCTGCTCTTTCTTCTTTCTCTAAACCACTTTATTGCGGTCTAATCAACATACAAGAAGCCGTACATATTTAACTCATACAACTCAATGAGTATGAAGATGAGTATACAGCCGTGAAACCGTACTGAAACCGCCTTTGCAAAATTGTAACAGAATAAATGATGGCAGTGAAAGATCAGACCTAACCGACTCCATCTTCTTCTAACCTTTAAGCTGTCCTTGTTCCTTCCTGGACTTAGGCCAAACTAACTTCGGGAAGGAATTCAGTTCATGGTTTGACTCTGAAACAAAATTGATAACAGCCCTTTCCCAGAAAGACCCCCTTCTTGCCTGGGGACCAGACTGCCTTTGCAGGACTAACAAATTAGCTACAAGATTAGAAATTACAGTTTAGGGCCAGGAGCAGTGACTTATGCCTATAATCCCAGCACTTTGGGAAGCCGAGGCAGGCGGATCACCTGAGGTCAGGAGTTCGAGATAAGCCTGGGCAACTCGGTGAAACACCGTCTCTTCTAAAAATACAAAATTAGCTGGGCGTGGTGGCACATGCCTGTAATCCCAACTTCTCGGGAGGCTAAGGCAGGAGAATCGCTTGAACCTGGGAGGCGGAGGATGCGGTGAGCTGAGATCGCGCCACTGCATTCTAGCCTGGGCAACAAGAGTAAATTTCTGTCTCACCAAAAAAAAAAAAAAAAAAAAAAAAAAAAATTACAGTTTAGGGGGTCATGCAGCCTCTGGCTCCAAGAGTATGAACCTTCCCCAGATTGCTCCTGGGGATAACATCACTATTGTAAAACCTAAGATTATAAGATTAGTGCTTGAGATATTTTGTAGACCCTGTGCTCATCGATCAGCTGACACCACCCAGACAAGTCATCTGGCTCAACCAGTTCTGCCATCCCACCCAGGGACAGCAAACAGCAAGAAAACTTCACTTCAACCCCCTGTGATTCCATCTCCAAAGCCACCAATCAGCACTCCCCACTTCCCAAGCGCCTACCCGCCAAATTATCTTTAAGATCTCTGATTCCCGAATACTCAGGGAGACTGATTTGAGTAGTAATAAAACTCTGGTCTCCCGCACAGCTGGCTCTGCATAAATTACTCTTTCCCCATTGCAATTCCCCTGTCTTGATAAAGAGGCCCTGTCTAGGCAGTGGGCATGGTGAACCCGCTGGGTGGTTATATACAAGAAGCCATATATATTTAACGTATACAACTCGATGAGTATGAAGATGAGTATACAGCCGTGAAACCGTACTGAAACCGCCTTTGCAAAATTGTAACAGAATAAATGATGGCAGTGAAAGATCAGACCTAACCGACTCCATCTTCTTCTAACCTTTAAGCTGTCCTTGTTCCTTCCTGGACTTAGGCCGAACTAACTTCGGGAAGGAATTCAGTTCATGGTTTGACTCTGAAACAAAATTGATAACAGCCCTTTCCCAGAAAGACCCCCTTCTTGCCTGGGGACCAGACTGCCTTTGCAGGACTAACAAATTAGCTACAGGATTAGAAATTACAGTTTAGGGGTCATGAAGCCTCTGGCTCCAAGAGTATGCACCTTCCCCAGATTGCTCCTGGGGATAACATCACAGTCTATGCCATAAACCTTTCCATCTCCTTCAAAAGTTTCTTCCCACTGCCTAGTTATTTGTTACTATGAGTGTGTGTGATAATAACATCTCCATGCTTAGCAAATTTTAAGTATATACTATAATATCGTTAACTATGGTCATTCACCGTATGGTACATCTCAAGGGCTTTTCCATCTTGCATACCTGAAACTTTGTTCCTTTTGACGAATATCTCCCCACTTCCTCCTCCCCTCAGCCCTTGGTGACCACCATTCCACTTTCTGTTTCTATGAGTTTGATTATTTTAGATTCCTCATTTAAGTGGTATCATGCAGTATCTGTCCTCCTGTGCCTGGCTTATTTCACTTAGCACACCATGCCTTCCAGGTTCCTCCACATTGTTGCAAATAGCAGGATTTCCTTCTTTGTAAAGGCGTAAAGGAACACCACTTTGGAATGGTGTTGCATTGTGTGTATATCACATTTTCTTTATCCATTCATCTGCTGATGGACAATTGGGCTGATTCTCTGTCTTGACTGTCATGGATAGTACTGCAGTGAACATGACAGCACAGGTCTCTTCTCTAGATCCTGGTTTTAATTCCTTTGGATAAGTCCCCAGAAGTGTGATTGCTGGATCATATATGGTAGTTCTGTTTTTCGTTTTTTAAGGAAGCTCCATACTGTTTTCCATAGTTGCTATCCACCAATTTACATTCTCAAGGACAAGGTACCAGGGTTCCCCTTTTGTCTGCACCCTCGCCAACATGTGTTATCTTGTTTTTGATAATAGCCACACCTAACAGGTGTCAGGTGGTATCTCACTGTGGTTTTCATTTGCATTTCCTTGATGATAAGTGCCTCTTTTTTTCCTTCTTTTTTTTTTGAGATGGAGTCTCCCTCTGTCACACAGGCTGGAGTGCAGTGACGTGATCTCAGCTCACTGCAACCTGTGCCTCCTAGATTCAAGCAATTCCCCTGCCTCAGCTCCCGAGTAGCTGGGATTACAGGCGTTCACCACCATGCTGGGCTAATTTTTTGTATTTCTAGTAGAGACGGGGTTTCACTATGTTGGCCAGGCTGGTCTTGAACTCCTGACCTTGTAATTTGCCTGCCTCAGCCTCCCAAAGTGTTGGAATTACAGGCATGAGCCACTGTGCCCAGCCCCTTTGCCCATTTTTATTTCTATCAAACAAATTCTGACAGACCTTTGCCCATTTATTTATTTATTTATTTATTGAGACAGAGTCTTGCTCTGTCACCCAGGCTAGAGTATAGTGGTGCGATCTTGGCTCACTGCAAGCTCTGCCTCCTGGGTTCACACCATTCTCCTGCCTCAGCCTACCGAGTAGCTGGGACTACAGGCGCCCGCCACCACGCCTGACTAATTTTTTGTATTTTTAGTAGAGACAGGGTTTCACCGTGTTAGCCAGGGTGGTCTTCATCTCCTGACCTCGTGATCCGTCCACTTCGGCCTCCCAAAGTGCTGGGATTACAGGCTTGAGCCACCGCGCCCGGCTTGTCTGTTTTTTGATTGGGTTTTTTTTGTTATTGAGCTGTAGGTCTTTTGCTGCTTCTCACATGTTTTCTAGCACTCCACCTGGACCTGTCGGAAGTGGGTCCTCAGTAATGAATTGCTGGATGCATGAATGGATGAACAAGGCCAAGCCCTTTTCCAAGATTCTCTGACCTCTTTTTCTTATTGTGCTCTTGGGGAGCTTCTAGCAAAGTCTAAGTACCTTTAGAGCAGCCTGTCAGTCACAAATGACAGCTCAGCTTACCAGGTTCTCATGTTGCACGACTGTGGGGAGCGCCATTCACACTGCACTGTAAGTGACCGGAAGACAGCACATTCTAAGACAGGTGCTGTAAGTGGGGCAACCTGGAGATGTGCATTGCCGGGCAGCCCCAGAGCTGAGCTTGTAAGAATCCAATTGTTGTTCTCTTGGGTGAGCTTCACACTGCTCCCAATGACAGGATCTGTCTTAAATTTCCTGAATTAATACTCCTGTCCCAGGCATGGGGTTAGATTTCTGTTGGACTCTCACTGGGCCCATCTGGGGCCGGCACCAACAGTTGCTGGTTTTGCTTGGAGGTGGAGGACGGTCATTGAGGTAGGTCCTCGCAGAGGACCCCTCAGAGAGAAGAGAATTATGGAGAAAAGGAAGGAAGTGCTAGCTATGAAGGGTAGGTGGGGCTCCAGGCTAGGTAATTAACAAGGGATGCAGAGGCACCCAGGAACCAGGAACCAAGGGGAGCTCTTACCACTCCCGGGTTGAAGGGCGAGGGGAGTACGCGGTGTAACTCAGTGCAGCTGGGAGGAGGCACAGGCCAGGTGTGAGCATCACAGAGGTGCAGGCAGGGGTTAGGGACGCTGAGGCACCCAGGATCCAGCAAGAGGCAGTTCCCAGGCTAAGGCTGAAGGGGTGAGACAGGGAGCTGTGTTACTTCGAGAAATGGAATCCTGGCGGGCAACCCACGGAGGGAGGCAACTCCTGCCAACAACAGGCACAGAGGCTGGGATGCCAGGGAAGACAACCCCTACTTCTTCCAGCAGGGAGCCTGCATTCTCTAGCCTCACCCAGTGGGCAGAGGAGCTCAGCTGCTGCCAGGCAGAGCAGGGAGGAGGGCTGAGAGTGGCCCCCGGCTGCACCTTTCCCCAACCCTTAGAGCAATGAACCCTTAGAGCAATGAACGCCAGGCCCTACGCCAGTAGAGAGGGCAAGATGGAGCAGGCTGAAGTGTCTGGCTCACGCATGCACATGTCTGTACCAGTAGCTGGTCATCTGGTCCAAGGATGGGATCTCAGGGAGCCAAGGGCTTTTTGGACTGTTCATTTGATGCCCTTGGTGAGGCCTATCACCCCCGCAGTCAAGAGCCCTCCTGTCGTTTTCCACAGTACCTGCATTCCCTGGGTGACCCGAGGAAGGCACTGCTGAGTGACTGACACTCTCACCCTTTTTTTTTTTTTTGAGATGGAGTCTCACTCTGTCGCCCAAGCTGGAGTGCAATGGCGAGATCTCGGCTCACTGCAACATCCACCTCCCAGGTTCGAGTGATTCTCCTGCCTCAGCCTCATGAATAGCTGGGATTACAGGTGTGGGTCACTATACCTGGCTAATTTTTGTATTTTTAGGAGACATGGGGTTTCACTATATTGGCCAGGCTGGTCTCGAACTCCTGACCTCAGGTGATCCACCTGCCTCGGCCTCCCAAAGTGCTGGGATTATAGGTAGGAGCCACCGCACCCAGCCTTCTCGCTTTTCTTAAAAAGACTTGGCAGAGGCCTCTAGAAGGAGGCCACCAGGGCACAGAGAGAGGTGTGGACAGGTGGGGCAGGTAGCAGAGGGAGCTGGATGGTGTGGGAAGGACAGGGTGGAGGCTGGCAGAGGCAGCTGCAGCCACAGAGTCTCTGGAGAGATGGCTTTGGGCTGGGCCCACAGTGGAGAGGCAGAGGACTGGATCATGGACATCCTGGATTTCTGTCAGCATGTGGGGGCAGGACATGCCTGGGCTGAGGACAAGGACACCCCTGCTGAGCTGGGGGACCCTGAAGGGTGACTGGTTTAGGAAGAGGGGTGAAGATAAAGCATTTTTTCTTTCTTTTTTTGTTTTTGAAACGGAGTCTTGCTCTGTCGCCAGACTGGAGTGCAGTGGCGCAATCTCGGCTCACTGTTATCTCCGCCTCCTGGTTTTAAGGGATTGTCCTGCCTCAGCCTCCCGAATAGCTGGGACTACAGGCACGTGCCACCGCGCCCCTCTAATTTTTGTATTTTTAGTAGAGACAGGGTTTCACCATGTTGGCCAGGATGGTCTTGATGTCTTGACCTTGTGATCCGCCCACCTCAGCCTCCCAAAGTATTGGGACTACAGGCGTGAGCCACCGCACCCGGCCAAGATAAAGCATTTCTTTTCGGACTTGTCAAGACTGCCTCTGGAGACATCTAGGGGGAGTAGGCAGCTGAAGTGTGGGTCTAGGAACCTGGCACTGACCAGCAGCACAGCATCACCTGGAAGCTCGTCAGGAATGCAGATTCCCAGGCCCCACCTAGAGCTGTGGCATCAGTATCTGCGTTTCCACAAGACCCCCCCAGGTGGATGGAGGGCACATTCCGTGGAGTAGCTCTGGGCTAGAGCTTTTGTAAGGCCCTGCTGAAGAGCAGCATTGACCTTGGTCTATGACGCGGAGTCGCAGCTGGGGAGCGAACTGTTCCCACGGGACACGTGGCAACATCTGGAGACACTCTGGTTGTCATAAATGGGGAAGGGGTGCTACTGGTGGATAGAAGCCAAGGATGCTGTTCAATGTCTGGTGACGAACACAACAGCTCCCTGCAACAAACACGGCTCCGGCCCCACTAGCCAACAGCAGCCAGGGTGCTGAGCCCTGGTCCTCAGGAAGTGCGTGCAGATGAAAGTGAGGGCGTCCCAGTACTGTCGGAGCCTCGGACTTCCCACCTGGGCTTCGCCCCCTCCTTGGACCTTCTCCCCCTGGGCGCTGAGACACCACACACAAAGACCAGACACTGATGAGTCACTTACAGTTTATTTTTGCCTGAAAGTATTTCACATCTCTTTGTACACAGCTACGTGACAGTAGTATTAACCATCAGGAAAAGCAACAGTGCGAGGGGAAAGGTGGCATGTCTTGTTTCTTCTTTTTTTTTTTTTTCTTTTTAATTTTTTTTTTTCTTCTGCTTCTTCCTGCACCAGAGTGCTGTGAAGTATGGGACTGGAGGGGCACGGGGAGAAAAAAAAGAAAACCAAACAACTAAAAACAACAAAAAACAAAACACAAAACGGAACACACTCACACACACACGAAATAAAACCTGGCACGGAAAATGAATTAAGACTGGAACCCAGTTTCTTTTTTTTTTCCTTTTTTAAAAAAATGAGGGCATCGTAGGGGGGTAATAAAGTCTACCTAGCAAAGTATAAAACGACAAAAGCATGGTTTCCATTGAATAAGATTAAATATATATAAAACAAGTACACTGACTGTGGGGTAGGTTTGGAGGTGCCGGAGGAGGGAAGTATTTGTGCTAAACCAACAGAAAAAAGGGCTGGGGGGAGAGGGGGACCCCAAATAAACCATCAACGGGCTGTTCTGTACAGTGAGGGCTTGTTAAGAAAAAGCCGACTGTTTATAAAAGAAACGGAGGTTGGTTTGTCTTCGGAACAGGTGGGGACAGAAGGAGCGTCTTCGTTGCAGTGGTCACACGTGGAAGGTGGGGTGGGGAGGGCAGTCGGGCTGGCGGAGGCAACGTATCTCTCTTTTCCCAAGAGACCATGCAGAGAGGCGGGCATGCATGGGGCCACGTGAAGCACACGATGGCAGGGGGAGCCCATGGGTGACAGAGTCTCCGCTGGGGACAGGGGACAGCAAAGGCTGACAGGGACAGGAGCTCCCTGGCGGTGGGCAACAGCTCTTTTACCGGGGTGGACTGGAGAGGGCGGGTTAGCAGCCTCCCGTTCAAGTCTAAAAGGCGCCGAGAGAAAGAGCTTGGGCCTTAGAGGAGCGAGGGGATCTCAATCCTTCCTCCTCCTCCAGCCTGAGCCCCACCTTGTGAGGGAGTTGGAGACATTTGGAAATCAGAAACGCACAGTGGTGGGTGGGGGAGGTGGGCAGACAGACAGACAGACGAGAGAGCATTAGCATAAGAGAATCCATCACGAAAAAACAATGAATTGTTCCAAGGAGGTTCTTTTTTTCTCTTTTTGTTGTCTGTTTCCGTTAAAAAAATAACAATACTACTACCACTAACCCGACAGCTGACTGGTTTCTACAGTACTACACGCCGGGGCGGGGTGGGGGGGGCGGGAGGGTGGGGGACGGGTCGAAGACTTCATAAATAAGAGGCGGGTCCCAGACCCGCAATTTGTCAACATGTCTTAAATAGGTGCATTATTTAAATCTTATGTACAACAAGAATCACTTTGCATAGCAATGGTGAGGACACAGGACGGGTGCAGTGATGTGACTGGGTCTTCTTGTCCCAAGGGCGGGGGGCGAGTTCGCAGCTCAGCTCGGAGCCTCTAGGAAGAAAGCATCCTTCGTCCGGCCCGCAACGGTGGCATCAGAGTTGACTTTTCCCACACGACGGCATCAAACACAAAGGCAAAGAAAATCCACAAAGGGTCCCCCACCCCCCAGCCCACCCCCAACCCCCTCCCCGACCCGCTGATGCTCCTCTTGTTGCTACAAAGTCCACTTTAGATCAGGTCAAAGGTTCCAATTACGAAGCTAAAAGAATTCGGTGGGGGCTGGGCGTGCTTGTGGACCCCTCCCCACCCCCTCCCCCCTCCGCCCCCAGAAAGACTCCCCATCTATCTCCCAGCCAGGACACCAGGGTGGGACCCCAGGACCGGCTGCTCTGCGGCTTAGTCAAGAGTTGTTTTGTCGCGGTTGCAAATGTCTTCCCGCCTGGAGCTGGGAGCTTCACCAGGCTTCCGTGTAGCGGACATCCACTTCCTTCAAATTGGGAAGCTTGGCCTGCGGGTGGCAAGAGGGGTCCTTGTCACGCGTAGGCCATTCCCTTGCAGAAGCTGACAGTACCTGACTCCACCCACACTGCCCGCTGGGGGTCCCTGCCACCCTCTCCCCACCTTGGTGCTGTGGGCTCCCTGGGCTCTTGGAGGGTTGGGTGGCCTTAGGCAAAGAACAGGGCAGGTGGGATGTGCCCTGGCCCCAGAGAAACCAGGCAGTGGGGCTCCCGTGCCCCCACCTCAGACAGGCTTCGGTCTCTGTCTTTGCCAGTGGAAGCACTGGGGTTTGAACCCAGGCCCTGCCACTTGCTGCTGCTTGACCGTGGGCAGATAACCCAGCCTCTCGGAGCCTCAGTGTCTTCCTGTGTGGGCCAATCTGATTCTAGTCCCTGGCTCAAAGGATGGTGCTAGGGGTTAAATAGCAAATGCAGAAAGCCCAGGGCACCGTTATAAGCCCTATGAAAGGAAACTGTTCTTATTTTTACTATTAGTGATATTCTCATCGTTATCAGAAAATGGACAGGGTGAGTGATGCGGATCCCAGTAAGTCCCAGGTACCCAGGCTTTGCCTTAGACTCTTCCCACTTGGGGTTTCCCCTTCGCTGGATGCGCTGCTAGACTCTACGATTCCACCTGCTGCATCTCTCCATTGTCTTCTGCTTTCTGTTTCTGCTACCCAGACTTCCACTCTTCTTTTATAAACAGTTGGCTTTTGTTCTCAACAAGCCTCCACTAAACAGAGAGGTAGCTGCCTCCTAACTGGCCTCATGCCTTTACTTCCTCCCTCCCAACTTTCCTGTACACTGCCCAGCATACCAGCATACTTTTTGGATGCATGCACACGTATGTATGCATGAGCATGCACACGTATGTATGCATGAGCATGCACACGTATGTATGCATGAGCATGCACACGTATGTATGCATGAGCATGCACACGTATGTATGCATGAGCATGCACACGTATGTATGCATGAGCATGCACACATGTACACACACGCACATGCAATTCCTCACTGCTGCTCTCCTGTGCTCAACAACCCTCAATGGCTCCCCACTGCCCAGGCAGAGGTCACAGGTGGGGACCTGCAGCCACCTGCAGTGCTATAAAGCATACTAAGCCAGCCTTTCAAAATTAGGAGACTTCCCAGAAGAATCTAGATTTCAAGGTTCTCTTGGAAAATGGGAAGGTCTGGCCAGACTGGGCAGTGAACAGTGGGGCGTGGCCTGCCTGGCACTGAGCGTAGGCTCCTCCTCCAAAGGAGAAGCAGCTGCTGTTTGCTCGAGTCCCCTCCACAGGGAGGCCGGTCACAGGCTGGCAGCATCAAGTTGGCATCATGTCTCTCAAATGTGTGAAAATGAAAAAATCGACTGAAAGTGATTTTTCTTCCCGAGTGGCCTTTCATGCACTCCCCATGTCCTCTTTCCAGCTTGTTCTCAGTAGCGTCTGACTTTCAGCACTCTGAACTCAAGACAATCCAGGCAGCATTTCTCAAACATGAGTGTGCACAGGGATCCCCCGGGGCGGGGTTACCTGGGGTGGCCTGGATCCTGCATTTCTGTTGGCCCCCAAGTGGTGCCAAGGGCGCTGGTCTGCAGATGCCACCTTGAGTGCTGAGGTCTAAACGCTGGGGTGAGTGATCTGCTGGCTGTGTCCCTGCCACCTGCTGTGTCCCATACATCCTCCCTTGGACCTCACTCTCTGCTGATTGTCCCTCCTGGCCCCACCAGGCCCTGTGCCCACCTTGGTTTGCTGAGCTTGCCTGTGCCTGCCAGAAGGGAGTGTCCCCTGGGCAGGGACTGTGGCAGCCACACCTTGGTGTCCCTGTCCCTGACATGGGCCTGGTACATAGCAGAGGCTCCAGAAGCATCTGGAGGATGCCCCAGTGAGCACGCCCTGGCGGCAGGAGACCTGGCTGTAGGAGATGGGCCCCAGCCAAGGGCTGCTGGGGGATTCCCTCTAAGTGGCTTCCAGGGCACAGAGGTGCCAGCGTGGCTCACGGGCGCCATCTGTGCCTTCTCACCTTTGAGCCCAGCCCTTCCCTCCCAGGATGCTGGCCCTCTGCCGGTCCCGCCTGCTCCTTCTGGGGCAGCTGGTACAGCCCCAGGAGGACGGGGTGACAGGATGACAGGAGGCAACTGAAGGCCTGGCTCCTCCAACCTTCCCAAGACGTGCAAGTGCGTTTCTTAAAACGCCCCTGCCTTCTACCCTCTGATCCTTTTTCTTTCTCTGATTTCACTTGCTGGCCTAGTGCTGGTGCACTGCAGCCCTCAGTGGTGTGAGGCACCCGCCATGCTCAGCCCTCCCTGCTTCTACTCCTGCTCCCTCTCAAAATATTTATTTCCTAACACCCAGAGCACGCTTTGAAAAGCGTGACTCGCTGCTCTGCTGTGACCTGTGAGGGCTTTTTCATCCGGCCCCAGCCCATTCCCTCTCTCAGTTCCTGGCTCCATTTGCTACAAAGCCAGGCCTTGACAATCTCTTCTGTCTCAGGACCTTGACACTTGTTCTTCCTCTCGCCCTTTGTATTTCTGGCTTCTTACCTTTTGGGTCTCAGCTCCTGCAGCCTCTTCATCAGAGGGGCCATCCCTGATCACCCCAGGCCACACAGGCCCTCCTATTTCCAATGACTTCCCTGCTGCTTCCTCTTTGTTACTCCTTTTGACCTGCCATTATTTATGTATTGATCTGCAGGTGTCATCGTCTTTTACTGAAGAATGAGCTCTGGGCAGCAGATGCACCAGCATCCAGATGCCGGCTGGAGAAAGGAGGGGAGGAGAGAGGGGAGGAAGGATGGAATTACCTTCAGATCTTCGTAGGTGTCAGCTGAGAGCTTGGTGCTGTTCATGTTTAAACTGCAGAGACTCTTCATGGCTGTACAAGAGACAGATCCAGTTGTTAGGAGAGTGAGGCCCCAAAGGTATGCAGGTATGGGATGGCCAAGCTGGAGGAGCTGAACGCAGGTGCCAGGCCCCCTGTTAGGAGATGGGGCTGGGGAGGAAGGTTTTGCAGGCGCAGCCAGGATAGGTGGCCCACTAGACGCTGAAAGTCTGTTTCAGGCATGTGCTGGTCTGAACAGAGCCTTCGTTCTCTTCCCATCCTCTGAGTCTCCCTCCCCTCTGGTCCCTCTGTCGTGTCCCCCCACTGCCTGCACGTGATGTCCCCAGAGCTTGCCTGTCACACCCCAGACCAGGCCCAAGATCTCCCCGCTAAGGGAACCCCGGATGCTCCCCGCCATCGTCATTGACTCAGGTGCTGTTTCTTGAAAGCAAGCCTCAACCTCTGCTTTGTGTTGGAGTCACAAGGAGAGCAGACCCCTCCACCCACTCCCAGAGATGCTGAGCAGGGCTGCAGCGGGGACCAGGAATCTGCACTGTTCACGAGGACCGCGCCCCCCTGGGGAACACCAGTGGAAGCAGTACATTTGCATTTGCAGCCAAACTGGCCGCGCGCTGCCTCTCTGCTTCCATTGACCCAGTCACCTGCCCCCACCTCCTCCCAAGCCATCCAGAATTTGCCAATGACCCGGTAGGAGTCATGGCCCCGGCCCAGGATGCCTCCCCCTTGGCCAACTCCCACAAATCTGTCTTCACACCCAGACTCAACAGCACCTCTCCCGGAAGCCTTCCCTGACTCTTCCCACTGAGCCATGGGTCTTCCTGTTTAAAGCAGTGGGCCTGGAAAAGGGAAACCTGGTCAAATACAGAATCCTGGGCCCAACATCCCTGAGGGTAGTTCAGTCAGTTGGGGCTGGGGCACAGGAATTGGCCCTTCTAGGTTCCTTGAGAATTCTGTGGCTCCTTCTATTATGACAGGGCTTCTCAAATGTCAACGGGCCCGGGAGTCTCCCAGACATCTGCTTACCGTGCGGTGTCTGAGTCAGGAGGTCCGAAGTGGGCTTGGGAATGGACATTTCTGACCAGCCCCCAGAAGACGCTGCCGCCACTGGTCGGGGGACCACAGTGGCAACACACTACAGCCCCATCCTCGAACTTGACCCCTCAGTGGACTGCGAGTGTCAGGAGGGCATGGGCTGGCCTTATTCATTTTTTCTACTGCCTCTAGAATATAAGCTCCCTGAGGTCAGGGATATTTTTCTCTGTGTTGTTCCTGGCCCTTGGAATGGTGCCTGGTCCAGAGCAGGTGTGCAGTGAACACATGTTCGTGAATGAATGAATTTCTCTATCTGTGCACGGTGCAAAGTCAGCGCTTGGCCAGTTTGGTTGAAGCACAGAAGGAATGAATAAAGCAGCCCCTCACCCCCCAGTTGCCCCCGAGGCACTCACAGCTCAGGGCCAGCAGGCCAGCGTCTGTGACCGGGGTCTCGCACAGGTTCAGCACCTGGAGCATGGTGAGGTGTTCCGACAGGAGCCGCAGGCCGGCGTCTCCAAACTGTAGGGCACAGAAACACTCAGCCCTCTCCTGGCCACCTCTGGGGAAGTGACTCGGAGGCTGGGGCAGAGGTGGAGTAAAGGGATGGGGACAGAGCCTTGCTCTCAGGCCCATGGCCCACCAAGCCCTCGGGTATGGGCTGCGCTCGCTTCCCCTAAACAATCCCATGCCTCTCTGACCCGGGTTAGAATCTAGCTTCTGCTGTTGGGAGTGGAGCCAGGCCAGGGCCCCCTGGGAGTCAGTTCTGCCTCCATGAAGGAGGGCTTTGAACTTGTCGTTTCCTAGCTTCGAGATGCTGCCTAGGCGGCTTTCTCCTGCTGGGTGGACAGTGGAAGGATAGGGCTGGGCCAGGGTCAGGCTGCAGGGACTGTCCCCAGTTTCTCTTCTGGAAAACGAGGGTGAAGGCAGAACCTGCACTTCACAGGCGTGCAGTGAAGGCCCCTTCATCTGCCCTGTGCAGAGTACTGAGCGGTGCAGTTGACACTGAGCTGGGACTCAGCAGCCACTGGTGTTACTATACCAAAGACCCAGAAACCTCCTGCGCAGCCCCGGGCAGGCCAGTGAAGCCCGGCTCACGTCTCAGCTCCACCTCTCAGAAGCTCAGGACTCGGAACTGCGCACAGTATTTCCAACTGGGAAATGGGCCTCAGGGCTTCATGAAGCCCTCAACCTCCTCTAGCCTCGGGGATTGCGTGCTGAGCTTGAGGAAGGGGTCGTGTGGTAAGCAACGCCTGGGGTGTAGGCAGGGAGGCGGGTGAGGGGGTAGGGAGAAGGGTGAACGAGTTAGGAAGGAGGGTGGGGGGGCAGGGAGGAGGGTGAGGGCAGGGAGGAGGGTGAGGGGGGCAGGGAGAAAGGCAAGGGGGCAGGGAGGAGGGTGAGGGGGCAGGGAGGAGGGTGAGTGGGCAGGGAGGAGGGTGGGGGAGCAGGGAGGAGGGTGAGGGGGCAGAGAGGAGGGTGAGGGGGCAGGAAGGATAATTACGGGACAGGGAGGAGGGTGAGGGGCAGGGAGGGTGAGGGGGCAGGGAGGATAATGATGGGGACAGGAAGGAGGGTGAGGGGGCAAGGAGGAGGGTGAGGGGGCAGGAAGGATAATGATGGGAGCAGGGAGGAGGGTGAGTGGGCAGGAAGGAGGGTGAGGGGGCAGGGAGGAGGGTGGGGGGCAGAGAGGAAGGTGAGGGGACAGGGAGGAGGGTGAGGGGGCAGGGAGGAGGGTGAGGGGGCAGGGAGGAGGGTGAAGGGGCAGGGTGGAGGGTGAGGGGGCAGGGAGGAGGGTGAGGGGGCAGGGAGGAGGGTGAGGGGAGCAGGAAGGAGGGTGAGGGGCAGAGAGGAGGGTAAGGGGGTAGGGAGGAGGGTGAGGGGGTAGGGAGGAAGATGAAGGGGCAGGGAGGAGGGTGAGGGGGCAGGGAGGAGGGAGAAGGGGCAGGGAGGTGGGTGGGGGCAGGGAGGAGGGTGGGGGCAGGGAGGAGTGTGGGAAGCAGGGAGGAGGGTGTGGGGCAGGGAAGAGGATGAGGGGCCAAGGAGGAGAGTGAGGGGAAAAGAAGATGGTAGAGAATAGGGAGGAGGGTGCAGAGGTGGAGGAGGTGTGGAGGGCCTGGAGCAGGGTGACAGGATGTACCTGAGTGGACCACAGGTTCAGCTGCTTGAGCGAAGGCAGTTTGATGAGGTGCTCAGCGCAGGCACTGGTTACATTGGTGAAGGCCAAACTGAGGTTCTCCAGGTTTCCGAAGGAGCCAGAGCTCAGCAAACGAGCCAAGTCAGCGTCCTGCGAGCAGACGCGGGAGAGGCCTGAGGGACCTGCTGGGAGCTCCTGAGACCCTGGGCCCTCCTATCCCCTACCCTCCTCCTCTCCCTCGCCCTACAGGGAGCTGTTCCTGGGGGGCGGCAAATCCCAGGAGCCGAGGTGGGGGCACGGCTTGGTGGGATGGGCCAAGGGGGTGGTCAGAGAGGGAGGGGCTGCCGCACATCCCATGGATGACAGCTGCCAGGCGGAGGAGAAAGCCTCCAGTGCTGTGACTCACACCCTGAGTCACCAGCGGGGTGTTCCGAGGCCACGATCCTCCCACAGGCGTCTGTGTGTGTGTATGTCTGTATGTGTGTATATCTGTGTGTGTCTGCATGTGTGTCTGTATATGTGTGTGTCTGTAACTGTGTGTGTCTGTGCATGCCTGTGTATGTGTGTGTGTGTGTGTGTGCTGGTGTGTCCGTGTGTCTCTGTGTGTCTGTCTGTGTGCATCAGGGTATGTGGCTGGCTGTCTCACTCCCAGGCAGCAGCTCACGTAAACACTGAGGCCACACTCAACTCTAACGAATGAAGACATCAGCGCATGCCTAAGCACTGGACTCGGAGGTTCCCGAGACTCCCCTCCATCCTTGAGTGTTAGTGGCCATGTGGCTGCCCGGAATGAAGGTTGATTTCCAGCCTCCCTTGCCACTAAGTGTGGCCCCACACACTAAATCCAGAAAATGGGATGTAAGTAGACATGTCAAGCAGAACTTCCAAGAAGTTTCTTAAGAGGAAGGGGTATGTCCTCCTTCCTGCTGGCTGGAATAGAAACAAGATGGCTGGAGCCTGAGCAGCCCTTTTGGTCCAGGAAGTAGCAGCCATGTATCAAATATAATGGGGGCATCAGAATAGAAGGAAATAAGATCCTTAAAGACCTTGCAAAACGCGAATGGTAAGATACACAAGCCTCCAAGGGTTGCTGTGAGGATAAAATGAACTAATAGAATAGCACCTGGCACACAAATGCTCAAGGTATATCTGCTATTATTCCCAGTATTATTAATAACTGGATATCAACACCGTTATCACCAACGATCTATATCACATTTTAACCTTCTTTTTGGTTTTCGTATCTCTTCCTGTAAGCTACCTCCTGGAAGAGCTGGCGTGTTAAGTACTAGGGGGTCCTTGTGCCTCGCCCTCCATCACCTGCCATCTCAGCAGCAGACACCACCTGCCATTCCCCAACAGAGAGGACCAACCCACTTTCTCCATCCAGCCCCAAAGAGAACCAAACCAACTCACTGTCGACTTGGAGGGCAGTGTTAGCCTGGTGGGCCCGCCTTTCCTTTGCTGCAACAGAAACCAGGCTGGTTACAACCATTCTTTTCCCCAAGTTTCCATTCTGGACTTCCACCTCTGTTAACAGCGCTCATGGAGCCATCGTTACTTTCTTGGTTGTACAAGGCAACATGGTGGTCTTGGTCTCAGGGGCAAAGCCAGAGATGGGGTTTGAGCACAGGTGGTTTATTGGAAGGTGACCCCAAGAAACACCAGTAGAAGAGTGGGGAAGTGACACTGTGGCTGCCCATAATGGGAGGGGTGTTATCAATCCAGCTATCACTGGATAGATGGGTACCGGCACCAAATCCCACCAGGGGACTCTAAGAAATGGTGGAGAAGCCATGTCTCAAACATATCTCACTGAATGGGTGAAACGTATCTCACTGAAGGGAGCTGGGGTATTTATACACACTCTCCCAAGAGGGACTGGTTGACGGCTGCTCCAGGAGATTAGAAGGCATCAATTTCCTGCCCCTTCTGTCCTTCTGTGCACACACGTGAGTATACGCATGTGGACATACAAAGTCCTTCAGCAAAGAGGTGTGGGTGCTGGCATTTGAAAGTTGGGCCCCCATACACTTAAGTGGAAGGGTGTAAGCTACATGGAGGAGGGAGGGTGGGCACTGTCCTGGCCAGGCTCCAATGAGCTATGTGACTCTGGGCATTGCTTTGCCTCTCTGGGCCTCTCTTTGATTACCTGAAAAGTGGCAGGTGGTAATACCAATTTCTTGGGTTTGGAGAAGAATTCAATGAGACTGAGGTCCACTCAGGTCCACTCAGGTCCAAGTACTAGCTCCCCTGGAGCCCGCCCTGGCCTGCTGGGCAGGGGAGTGGTCCGGAGCAGCCGGGGACTCACCAGCTCCTTCAACTCCCGCTGCCGGTCGCACAGCTGCTCATACATGCGCTTCCCCACGTCTGTGCTCTCCAGGGTTGAGATGATCTGCAGTTGGGTGTCGTTGTTGTCAATGATGTTGTATTCCAGCATCAAGCACAGGATCTGCCCAGAACCACAGTGGTGCATTATGGACCCGGCCTGCCACTCTCGCTAAGCACACTCTGTGCATCCCAAGGGTCTTGTTTTGAAAACCAGCAACCCCACTCTCCCCTCTCTGCAGCCCTGGCTGTGTGAGGTTGGGCAAAGCACCTGCCCAACTTCCTGCCTGTGCAATGGTAGCACCAGTGCCCACGCACTGAGGTTCTCCAGGTTCAAACGTCAAAGGACATGGGAGTCTCCCAGGCATCTGCTTACCGTGTTGTGTCTGGACACGGGGCAGGCCCCTGAGGATGTCTGCAGGCCCCCAAGCACTGGTGGAAAGCCACACCTCTTTCTCTCCCCAGTTTCTTCCCCAGTGGCTGTCACAAAGTAGGTGTTCAAGCTCACAGAATGGCTCGCAGCCCTGGGCCCATCTACCACACACAGCTCCGGAGAGGGCCTTGTGGCTGTATATGTGGCTCACCTGCCTGGGAGTCAACATGCCTGAGAGCCCTGCCTCTGACATTGCCTTTCCAATGACTTACTTTTATTTATTTATTTATTTTTTGAGATGAGGTCTTACTATGTCGCCCAGGCTAGTTTCGCCCCCCTGGGCTCAAGCGATCCTCCTACCTCAGCCTCCTGAGTTGCTGGAACTACAGGTGTATGCTATGGTGCTCAATTCTCCTAGGACTTCCCACTCGCCAAGGAACGGTCACTCCACCCAAGCTTTTCACAGCACCTCTTGTCTGTCTCCTGTCTCCCTGCTCAACCCTCCCCCATGGCCTCCGAATCCCTGTCACAGGACAGCCTAGACTAAATCCAAACTCCTTCCCAGCACCTCTGGGTACCCAGAAGGCTCTTCATGCACATCCACCCACATCCCAGACCTCTTGCCCCTTGGCTCCCTGTGTTCCAGCCACCCTGGCCCTCCCTGGTGCAGGACCTCAGCCCGGGCTGTCCCCATAGCCTACTCAGCTCCCACCTTCCCCAGGGCTCACACCTCCTCCAACTCTCATTTCCATGGGAGCTCCCATGGCTTGGCCGCGCCTGCCAACTCTTCGATGCTCTTCCCACTGAGGGGTGAAGTCTAGCTCCCACGCCTTTGACTGAGGGCCGGCCGCGGTGACTCACTGCCAGCAGTAGGATGTGGCAGAAGCGATGCCGCCTGCCTTCCAAGGGAGGCTACGTTAAAAAGTGATATGGCTTCTGCCTTGGTTCCCTTGGGACAGTCGCTCTGGGAGTCCCAGGTTTCTGGGGACTTTGGAGCATGCAGGGAGAGAGAGGAGCAGCAGCAGGTGAGGGGTGGCCTGCGCGGCTGGGTGTGTGTGTTCTGGGCAGGTGGGCAGACTACCCGGACACCAGGAGGTGAAGAGTGTGGCTGAGGAGCACCGCCCCGCAAAGTGTCTGAGGCCTCTCAGGCCAACGCAAGAAGCCTTGGGGCTCATCCAACCTGGCCCCATCTGACTAATGAGGCCCCAAGTGAGAAGTGCGTAGCTGTGCCCAGGCACCCCAATGCCCATGTGCAAAATAAATGAGCGATCTTGTTTTAAAGCCCTCACTTAGGGGTGGTTTGTTACACAGCAATAGATGAGCAGAACAGAAGCAACCCCAACCCCACCGATCCATGGATCAGCTGGATCACACCAGAAACAAATATACCGTGTGATGAAGGCTTGAGGCTCCCGCTAAGCTCAGGGCGGCCGGGACTGCATGCCTCGCCCACTGCCCGCCCGTGCCTGCAGCAGCTCCTGGCTCCCAGCAGATGCTCTATCAGCAAGGACAAGGGATGGGGAGCCAGCCATCCCGCCAGAGACCCCGACCAGCTCCTTACCTCCACCATGGTCTGGTTTCCCCTCAGTGCCAGGAGCATGCAGGGACCCAGCTTGTTTTCCGCCAGGGAGAGCAGGAATTTTTTGGTCTTGTAACAGGAGCCCATGAGGATGTGCACCTGTGAGGCAAGAAGGCCCAGGTGAAGGGACAGAGACACCCAGTGCCAGCCTCCGGCATGCCGGCAGGAAGTGAGCCCAAGTCACTGAATAGACCTGCCTACACGCTGTCCGGACAGCCAGGTGTTCTAGGATCACCAGGCCCCCGGGGATGCAAGAGCTCCTTCCCCCGCACACGGTCTAACCCAGATGAACCCTGAGGACGCTACGCTGAGTGGAATAAGCCAGTCGCGAAAGTCACGTTCACGATACCTCTTTTCATTCTGTCTTTTGCCTTTTATGGTTTTTAGTAGGACCTGATTTAACTGCAAGCCCCATCTCAGCAAGGGTATCTTTCGTATAAATTTATAATACTAAACGCAATAAAAGCTGACTAGAGTGCAATTTAAAGTCTATTGATTGAAACAAATGCAGCCCTTGCTATTTTTATTTTTTTCCTCGCTCTACTGTCCAGGCTGGAGTGCAGTGGTGCAATCTTGGCTCACTGCAACCTCTGCTTCTTGAGTTCAAGCAATCGTCCCACCACAACCTCCCTAGTAGCTAGGGTTACAGGCATGCACCACCACGCCTGGCTAATTTATTTGTATTTTTAGTAGAGATGGGGTTCACCACGTTGGCCAGGCTGGTCTTGAATTCCTGAATTCAAGTGATCCGCCCGCCTTGGCTTCCCAAAGTGCTGAGATTACAGGCGTGAGCCACTGTGCCCGGCCCTTGCTAGTTTTTAAAGTATCCGTAACAGAGTCTCTAAATATGTAATCTCCTGCCATTATAAAAGTTCTGATGTTTTAAACATTGATTAAGTTGAAGTTTTAAGCAGAAGGATGATTCTGACTCCACTTACATGAGGTGCCTGGATAGGGAAATTCAGAGACAGAAAGGAAAAGTGGCTGCCAGGGACTGAGGACGAGAGGAAGGGGGAGTGAGTGTGTAATGGATGCTGAGTTTCAGTTTGGGAAGATAAGAACGTTCTGGAGATGAACGGTGGTGATGGTTGCGTAACAACGGGAATGTCTTTAATGTCACTGAACAGTGTGCTTACAGATGCTAACTTCTACATTACGTGTATTTTACTGCCAAAACCAAAAAGGCCCCCTTCTCTGCTCCCCTTGGGAGTCAGCTGACAGTCGATCCTTTGAATTCCTGGCACCACTGGAACCGGGCAGAAACTTCTAGGCAGGCTTTGCAAGGGGGGTGTACATCTTGGGGTAGGGGACGTGATGAAGCCCAGCTACCTCTGTCAAGCCCGCTGTGAGCTCAGAACGGTGTTTTGGGAGACTGTCTGCCCCAGGAATCCAAGAATTGGCAAATCCTGCTCCCTCCTGGGTTATGTGTTGGGCGGTCTTTTGTTCTGGTGTATGGGTGATGGGGGCCCAAGGGCAGGGGTCCCCAGCCACCAGGGCTTGGGGGAGGCCTGGACAACCCACTGGCTTTCCTCCAACTTCACACAATGGCAAATGCCCTTGGCGGTGGAGAAAGCAGCCTCATCGAGGGGCCGGCTTCCAAGCCATGCGTCTCCATGGCAACAACACACTTCCATCCAGTGGCTGCCTGCTTCCTTCCTTGTGTATATTTTTTCCGCTCCATCATGAACAGCTCTGGCATACAAATGTAACCTCTCGGGCTGGGAAGCTGCCAGCTCCCTGAGCTTTCTTGCATCGAATCCCCACACTGTAGGGTGGGGGTGGGGGTGGGGCTGCTGAGCGTTGCTATGGTGAAGCTGTGACATCAGCGGAGAACCCGAGAGGTGACCGAGAGCGCAAGAGAGGTGGTGCAGGCTGGCAGTGGCAGTCACATTCCTAGATGCGCAGGGCCCTGAGAGGCCTGGGGTGGCAGGCAAGGAGTGGAGAGGGAGTGCATGAGGCAAAGGGCCTAAAAATAAGCCCCTTTCAAGAAGCTTCCAGGGGCAGCGCCTCAATTTGTCATCACTGCACAAACATCTTTGCTAAGTTCAGTGTGGAGAGCCAAACCACCCAGCAGAGAGGAGAATCACCACTGGCGTCATTTCTGAGCAGTGCCTGTGCCGGCCCACCGGGCGCCCTGCATCTGCTGTTGCATGCAATCACTATGGTAACCTCGAGAGGCCAATGCGATGCTCCCGGACGAGGGGCTGAAGCTGGCAGAGGCAAGTTACCAGCCCAAGGTCAACAAGCTAGATCCTAGCAGAGCTGCAACTGGAAGCCCAGTTTGAGTGTGGGAGCACCAGTGACCAGTAAATGGAGCTGGTTTTCTCAGCAAGTAGAGTTGGTGAGGCTGCTGACCACTAGGGTGCAGCATATGCCTTGGGGGAGGAAGAGTCTGGCCCTTTACTCCTGGAAGAAAGCATGTGGGCCTGGCCAAGGAAAGGCTTGGAAACAGAAGGCCTATGTGACCCCAGGCACGCCACCGAACCTCTCTGGGCCTCTGTTTCAACAGAGGTGTAATTCAGCAACAAGGATGCTGTACCGATTAAAAAGGATAGTGCACGTGAAGTGATGGATACAATGCTGGGCACAAAGAAAGTCATCATGGATGCAGCTGTTGGTTTGGTGACCTCAGACCGCACACGATGGTGGGAACAATCATCCTGACCGGGATACCTCCTTTTAAGGATTAAACAAGCTGGTGGACCTGCAGTGCTTTCCAGAATCCCTGGTCCCATTGGGCACTGAATCCCTTGTAGGAACATAACCATGACAATGAACTGTGTGACCTTAGGCAGTAACGCCCCAGGCTTTAGCTGCCTTGGGTATAAATTGGGGCAATGACATGTGTCCTCTTCTCACTAAGCTGTGAGAGATGGAGTGCAACTGGGATGCCAAGTGCTTGGCTTGGAGCCTCAGATAAGAAATGAGTAAGTGACGGTCACAGTCACCACCACCACCACCTTCAAGACCAGCACTGTGTAAGCGTGGAAACTCCAGGGCTGGGCCCAGGTGATGGGCGCAGCTGTTTAACTAGTCAGGCACGGCAAGCCCAGGGCCCCCTGGAAGTCACCCCACTGGGGTCCCACTGCATACCATGCTGGCAAACAGCTCCCCGTCATCGTCACAGGCCACTCCTCCGGGGCTGTAGAGCTGGAACCAGCCATCTTTGCCGGCCCGCACACTCAGCAGGCATGAGTGGACCTGCCAGACAGGGGAAGACACAAGTGTGAGCTGCACGCAGCCCTGGTGACAAGGGCGACCATGATCTGCACACATGAATGGGAAAGGCTCGGGCAAGTCCTGAAGTCAAGAAACCGGCTTGTTTCCTCCAGCAACCCCCAGTCTTCCACCAAATGCCATGAAAGGTCTTTTGGGAGACACCGTGGCCCCCACACCCTGGGGGATTCTGGCTACTGGCTGTCACTTGCACAGGAGGGAGGGCAGGCCCTGGCTTGATTGGCTGATCTGAATGAAGCGGGCCTGCTGCTGCACCAGGCAGAGATGTCCAGAGCAACCGCCCGCAATCAGCCCCCTTTCCCCTTCTCCTGCCCCTTTCCCCTTCTGCTATGCCTTCCTCTGGGCGGGGCCATCTCCTGGGTCTCCGTCCTCTGTCCGGTTCTCTGTCCTCCTCTCTCTGTGTTTCTTTCTTTTTTTTTTTTTTTTTTGAGACGGAGTCTTGCTCTGTCGCCCAGGCTGGAGTGCAGTAGCCAGATCTCAGCTCACTGCAAGCTCCACCTGCCGGGTTCACGCCATTCTCCTGCCTCAGCCTCCTGAGTAGCTGGGACTACAGGCGCCCGCCACCTCACCCGGCTAGTTTTTTTTTGTATTTTTTAGTAGAGACGGGGTTTCACCGTGTTAGCCAGGATGGTCTTGATCTCCTTGACCTTGTGATCTGCCCGTCTCGGCCTCCCAAAGTGCTGGGATTACAGGCTTGAGCCACCGCGCCCGGCCTCTCTCTGTGTTTCTAACTCCTCTCCCGTGCTCTCTGCCCTCTCTTTAGAAACCTCTCCCTGCTGTCTGGGGTTCTGCTGCCCCTAGCACCGACTCTCCCTCTTGGGTGTTTGCCTTCTTCCTTTCCTTGACTTGTGTGGGCACCATCCTTCCCTCCAGGTATCTGCCCTGCTAATCTCTCTCTCTCTCTCCCCTTCTTGGGGACTCTGCCACCCTCTCTCATTAGGTCTCATCCCCACTTCCTTCCCTGAGTCTTTGTCCCTCTCCACTGAAGGATCTCTGTCCACGGCTGTGGGCAATTTCAGTGCCAAAAGCAGAGCTCTCACATTCCTTCCCAGAGCTGTGTGTCTGTGTGGATGGGCCTGTTTGTGCATGTGAGCACACATGTGTGAGTGCATGAGAGGAATTCCACATCCACTCTGGCCCCTGCTGTGATTACACAGAGAGAGTGGGAAGGAGGGAGAGGGGGGAAGCGGCGAGAGTGAGGGAGAGAGAGAGCAAGAGAGCGAGAGTGCGCACAAAACACAAAGGACTTTTCCCCGCCTCCTCCCGTCCTTGGAAGAAAGCTGAGAGAAGTTCCTCATTATTTCCTTTAGGAAAGGACAATCTGCTGCCAAGAATCAGTTACCCACAGATACTAAACTGATCACAACCCACACATGAGCGCACAGAAAACAAAGGCAGTGGATTTTATTTTTCCCTCTGAGCTGAAAGAATTATCAAGGGTTTACTTACCGACTTCAAAGCAATAAGGACTTAGCAGTATAAGATGCCATTCAACAAATATAGCCAATAATTTTAAAGGAAACAACTTTGGCTTCATTTCGGAAGGTGTGAAGGTAGCAGGGAAGGGAGAAAGAAGAGTGAGGAGGAAAAGGGAGACAGAATCATCAGCAGAGAAAAGAAAGAGGCAAACAGGAGAACAAGGGCCTGGGTGTGGGACTTTGGCCAGGGGAGCTGGCTCCTTCCAGATCCGCAGGTCACTCGGGGCCTCATGCACGTTACCCGGGTTTGAAAATTACCCTCCCAGCAGCTGGCCCTGCCTCTCTACTCCGAGAAGCAGCTGGTACCACTTTTGTTCTCCAAATGTCCAAGTCTGGGTTTGAATACAGGCTCAGTTCCCAGGTGAATTCTGAGCTGCTGTCTTCATAGGTGGCAAGGAATGACTTAAGTTTAAGAAGAAGAATGGAGACACTCACTGGTCCCCGACATTTAAAAGCACCATATCCACCGTTTCTCCTTTTTCCCTCCATGCCTGAGGATCCCCTGGGGAAATGGGTGTTTAGAATTGCAGTGTTTCGGAACTAGATTCTTCAAGACCCCTCCAGAACTAGGATTTTCAGTGTGGCCTGGAGACCAGCCCCTCAGAACCACGTGGGATGTTTGTTCAAAATGCATCGAAATGCATATGCTTGGCTCCACCCAGGCCCCATGAGCTGGAACCAGGAAGGGATGTGGGGGCGGCGGGGGGGGGGTCTGCCTTTCGAACAAGCTACTCAGGTAATATAGTTTGAGAACAGTTACTCTAGAACTTCTGGAATTACAGCCTGATAAACTGCGGGTTCTGAGTCAGAGAGACCCACCATGGGTGGACATGGCCAGACCTTGGTGTCTGTGTGTCCTCAGATTCCTTCTCAAACACCATTTTCCACCCTCCAGACTAAGGTCCAGTTTGATCCATTTAGCAAAGTCCAACCACTTCACTACCACCTTCTCCAGCAAGCCTCCTGGGGATGGCTCCATGGAGAATAACCCCCTCTGTCCTCTGCCTGTCCTTCCCCCTGTTCTGCTGGGAGCACGAGTCTAGGTCTGTCCTCAACTGGGAGTCAGGCCCCTACCACACCCAGAACTCATGCACACACAAGCAGGCTGTGAGCATCTCAGGGCACAGCACACAGCGCAGTGAGCTGGTTATCAGCACGAGGTTTGAATCCTGCCTCAGTCGGGAACCAGCCGTGCAACACTGGGAATACTATCGAAGACACTCATACGGACGCTGTGAGGATGAGAAAAGGAACGTGTCTGGCCCGGGGTGCAGCACCTCATAAAGGACAGCTGCTGCTGCTGCTGCTACTATCAGGTGATGCAGGCCCAGGGCTACGGGCTGGCTTCCTTGCCCACCTAGGTCCCTGCCCATGTGCACAGGCTTGGGGGCAGAAGGCGGAAGGCTGCCCTCTCCCTGGAAGGCCAGCTTTGGTGAGGGACACAGCAGCCCTTCAGGGAAGCCCTTGGCCACCATGACCAGGAAATAAAAACCTAGCTCTGATCCCAGCTCGGATTCCTCGCTCTTCCCAATGATTCACATAATAGCAGAACCAGACAGGATCAAAATGCTGCCTCAGAGCTGGCTGGGAGCTGCCGGGCCAGCCCAACCCGAAATCAAGGCCTCGGCTGTGGGGAGAAACCACCAGCCAGCGGAAAACCACGCCGGTGAGCCGGCGCTTACAGTAAAACACTGACATCACGGGCTGGGCTCTGCACCAGGCGCGGCTGTGTCTGCACAGGCAATGGGTCTCTGAGAGTTGTTCTGAATGCCTGTCAGTGACAAGGAGGCCCCCACCAGAGCTTCAGAAGGCCTCTGAGGGGCCCTCGTGCATCCTGCTATCCCGAGACGGCGGGCCTGAGATGCAGAAAGAAAGGCCTCACCTCTTGCCGCGGGTCTTCAGCGAACCTCTGAATCACGTACTTCAGTTCCCTGGAAGAGACGAGGTGGCCAGAGTTACTGCCGGGGTCTGGGACTGAGGGGGAGGTATGGGAAGGGGAGGGGATGGTGTCAAGGAGGAATGGGCCAGGGAGCTGGGCAAGCGGGTGGATCAGGGATGCCAGGAGAAGCCACCACTGCCTCCCAGAATGCACGTGCCACGGAGGGAAGAGCTCAGGACAGAGGCCGTGCGTGCCAGAATGGAATGAGGGCGGTGCCCAGAAACTCACTTGGTGAACTTCTCGTGTGCGAGAGCTCTGTAACAAAAACAGGGGAAAACACGGCAGTTAGCAGAAGCGTCGGAAACAGCACAGTGTTCCCAAGATTAACCTCTGGGGACGTCTAGACTTTATGTCTGATTCAAAGAATGAAGAGGAATTTGAGTGAAATGCCAATATTTTGTCCCCACTCAAAGCTCCAAAACAAAGGCCTTCTTTGAGGAGGCGACAGATCACAGCAGCGGGAACAGACTGGGCGCCCCATTCCCAAAACTTCCCTAGGCCCACACCTGTGAACAAGAGGGGCTAAGCTGCTGCCTGAGCACGTGTGGGTGCACATGGGCTCCAGGGACCCAGGTGTGTTCATTAATTGTTCCACAATTAAGGCGGGCGGCACTCATTACTGCACACATCAGCGGCCATCGGGGACCATTCTTCTAAGCCAGTCGCCACAGCCAAGAACACCCAGGCCTATGGGGACAGGGGCTGAGGCCAATGACGTCATGCCTCTGCCGAGACTGAGTGCCTCTTAGGAGTTGGATTTCTCTGGTCTCAAGTCCTGGGACCCTCGGGGACTGGCCAAGCCAACAAATGGGGCAATTACTGCATTTCATAAACACGCTCGGCAATCAGCTCCTTCGAGAACCCCAGCTGCCTCCCGAGGCTGGCTCCTTCCAACCTCTCGAAAGAGACTTGGAGGCATTTTAGGGCCTGGTTATTCTGACAAAGCCTTCTCTTCAGGCCATTATCCACCAGACAGCATTCTCTCTAGTTTCCAGTGATCACTTCAATAAGGTGCTAGGGGCCGGCGAGAGAGAGGCCAAGGGTCTGTTTCTGGCCAGGTTTGCTGCGGAGCCTGAGCTGAGCATTGTAAAGAGTGCAGTCAGAGTGCTTCCAGCATCTCAGTACGGCACAGCGAGCAACTCCACGTGCTTTATCTTTTGATTCTTACTATCGCCCTTGGAAGAGGAGCGGCAGGTATTAAGGTTCCCATCTGGTGCATAATAAAAAATGTTAACTGCACGGCCTGCCAGGCGCCGTGGGGAGGGCTCTGTTTGCATTCTTAGCTCATGAATCCCTGTGATAATGCAGTCAGACAGCTCCTACAACGTCCCTGTTCTCCTGAGTTCCCCATTTTTCTGATGAGGGGAGGTGTGCCTCCTCAGAGGTCCCACAGCTGAGGACATGGCTGAGCTAGGACCGACGTCTCCAGGGTCTTCCCACTGTGACTCGGCTTCCCCATAACATGACTGGTCCCTTACTAAGGCCTTGGACAACTGAGGCTTGCCTCACAGGTGGGAGGGCTCTGGGGATGCGCATGGGACTTACTCTTTGGGGAATGGAATGGGTTGAAGCAAACTGGCCAGAGACGGTCTCCAGTCATCATAGTCCGACCTAGAACGAGAGAGGGTGACAGTCAGCTTCGGTTGGGACAAGGAGAGGTTTACGGCACGGTCCCAGATGGGCCAAAAGATGGGATGAGAGGCTGGCAGGAAGTCAGTGGCACTGACTCCTCCACCCACTGCCACCTCCAGGATGAGCAAGTCAATGTTCTCAGCGTGGCCACGAGGACTCACAACCAGGCCTGTGCAGACTTCCTCATGGCACCCGAGGGCGTGAACTGTCCACTCCTCAGACTTCACAGTGCCCTCTGAACCACGGCTACATGATCATTGTTCATTCCCTCTTTGGGACCATTAGGGGGTGCTCTGGGCGGAACTTTGCCCCCCATTCATATACTGAAGGTCTGTCCCCAAGTACTTCAGAATGTGACTGTACTGGGAGATACAGCCTTTAAAGAGGTGATGAGGTTCCAATGAGGCTGAAGACAGATGTCCTTAGAAGAGGAAACACGGACACGCAGAGCAGAGACCAGCCAGGACTCAGCGAGGAGGCCGCTGTCTGCAAGCCAGGAGAAAGGCCTGCAGAGAAACCAGCCCTGCCCACACCTTGATTTCAGGGTTGTGCCTTCCCGAACTGACAGAAATACGTTTGTTGTGTAAGCCATGAAGTCGATGGTACTTTATAGCAGTCCTAGCAAACTAACGTACTGGGCTTAGGCTGGGACCCTGGGGCCATTCTCACCTTCAGTGATCAGAATTGAGTGGAAATTCTATACACGGTTTCATAAAAAATAAACACTCCATGCTGTGTGTTTGTAATTTGGGTCAAACTGCCTGATTTATTGGATTCCTTTTTTTTCTTTTTAAAAATTTATTATTATCATTATTATTTGAGACAGTCTTACTCTGTTGCCCAGGCTGGAGTGCAATGGCATGATCTCAGCTCACTGCAACCTCCACCTCCTGGGTTCAAGTGATTCTTGTGTCTCAGCCTTCTGAGCAGCTGGGATTATAGGCATGCGCCACTATGCCAAGCTAATTTTTTTGTATTTCTAGTAGGGATGGGGTTTTGCCATGTTGGCCATGCTGGTCTTGAACTCCTGGCCTCAGGTGACTCGCCCGCCTCAGCCTCCCAAAGTGCTGGGATCAGCCGGGTGTGGTGCCTCACGCCTGTAATCCCAGCTGCTCAGGAGGCTGAGGCAGGAGAACTGCTTGAACCTAAGAGGCAGAGGCTGTAGTGAGCTGAGATCACCCCACTGCACTGTAGCCTGGGCAACAGAGTGAGACTCCATCTCAAAAAAGTAAATAACCCAAAAAAGTAAATAACACCTGCTGGGATTACAGGTGTGAGCCACCACACCTGGCCTTGGTGGATACTTTTATTTTTGCTTTCAGACAACAGCTTTTCGTCTTTTCTAAGAGTTGATGCTAAATACCTAGGAATTCAACTTACAAGGGGTATGAAGGACCTCTTCAAGGAGAACTACAAACCACTGCTGAACGAAATAAAAGAGGACACAAGCAAATGGAAGAACATTCCATGCTCATGGATAGGAAGAATCAATATTGTGAAAATGGCCATACTGCCCAAGGTAATTTATAGATTCAATGCCATCCCCATCAAGCTACCAATGACTTTCTTCACAGAATTGGAAAAAACTACCTTAAAGTTCACATGGAACCAAAAAAGAGTCCAGCATTGCCAAGATAATCCTAAGCCAAAAAAACAAAGCTGGAGGCATCACGCTACCTGACTTCAAACTGTACAAGCCTACAGTAACCAAAACAGCATGGTACTGGTACCAAAACAGAGAGATAGACCAATGGAACAGAACAGAGCCCTCAGAAATAATACCACACATCTACAGCCATCTGATCTTTGACAAACCAGACAAAAACAAGAAATGGGGAAAGGATTCCCTATTTAATAAATGGTGCTGGGAAAATTGGCTAGCCATATGTGGAAAGCTGAAACTGGATCCCTTCCTTACACCTTATACAAAAATTAATTCAAGATAGATTAAAAACTTAAATGTTAGACCTAAAACCATAAAAGCCCTAGAAGAAAACCTAGGCAATACCATTCAGGACATAGGCATGGGCAAGGACTTCATGACTAAAACACCAAAAGCAACTGGCAAGCAAAAGCCAAAATTGATAAATGGGATCTAATTAAACTAAAGAGCTTCTGCACAGCAAAAGAAACTACCATCAGAGTGAACAGGCAATCTACAGAATGGAAGAAAATTTTTACAATCTACCCATCTGACAAAGTGCTAATATCCAGAATCTACAAAGAACTTAAACAAATTTACAAGAAAAAATCAAACAACCCCATCAAAAAGTGGGCGAAGGATATGAACAGACACTTTTCAAAAGAAGACATTTATGCAGCCAACAGACACATGAAAAAATGCTCATCATCACTGGCCATCAGAGAAATGCAAATCAAAACCACAATGAGATACCATGTCACACCAGTTAGAATGGCGATCACTAAAAAGTTAGGAAACAACAGGTTCTGAAGAGGATGTGGAGAAATAGGAACACTTTTACACTGTTGGTGGGACTGCAAACTAGTTCAACCATTGTGGAAGACAGTGTGGCGATTCCTCAGGGATCTAGAACTAGAAATACTGTTTGACCTAGCCATCCCATTGCTGGATATATACCCAAAGATTATAAATAATGCTGCTATAAAGACACATGCACATGAATGTTTATTGCAGCACTATTCACAATAGCAAAGACTTGGAACCAACCCAAATCTCCATCAATGACAGACTGCATTAAGAAAATGTGGCACATCTACACCAAAGGATACTATGCAGCCATAAAAAGGATGAGTTCATGTCCTTTGTTGGGACATGGGTGAAGCTGGAAACCATCGTTCTGAGCAAACTATTGCAAGGACAGAAAACCAAGCACCACGTGTTCTCTCATAGGTGGGAATTGAACAATGAGAACACCTGGACACAGGGTGGGGAACATCACACACCGGCACCTGTCATGGGGTGGGAGGAGGGGGAGGGATAGCATTAGAAGATATACCTAATGTAAATGATGAGTTAATGGGTGCAGCACACCAACATGGCACACGTACCCTAGAACTTAAAGTATTTAAAAAAAAAAAGTTAATACTAATGATGGTAATAACAATGACAATAATAACAGCAGCTCTGATGTCATGGAGACTTTCTACATACACTTCATTATGCTAAGGGCTTTACCTTAGTTCATTTACTCTTTATAAGAGCACAGTAAAGTCAATGTGACTAACCCCACTTAACAGATGAGGAACTTGAGGCTCAGAGGTTCAAGGTCACATGGCCATGGCGAATGAGGAGTCAAATCCAAGCTTCTGTGATGGCAGAGCCTTGGCTCTCACCAGCCCTGAAAGACCACAGCTGGGATCTTAGCAAAAGCCAGCGCCTGCTTGGGTAAGGAAGGAGGG
The DNA here is from genome assembly GCF_007565055.1 of Rhinopithecus roxellana. Classification (NCBI taxonomy): domain Eukaryota; kingdom Metazoa; phylum Chordata; class Mammalia; order Primates; family Cercopithecidae; genus Rhinopithecus; species Rhinopithecus roxellana. Next base: position 56,362,670 of record NC_044568.1, read on the forward strand.
CTAAACCTCAGTTAAAGCAGGTGCAGGAAGGACCACGCTGTTCGCCTGACTTCACTTAACCCTTTCACGAGACAGCCTTCTTCCTGTGTGAACAGCCAGCGGGAGAGGTCAGTTATCTACTCCGAGTCATCTACACAGCTAGGAAGGCGTGAGGCTGGACTGAGAACCTGGTATTTCAGGCTCTACCACACCACGGTGTGTGGTGAAGCCAGGCACTAGGGTGTCACCCTCGTCCGACCCTGGGAAGACCACTGTCCCACAACAGAACAGTATTAGCACTGCTGACAAGGTAGATGCAATTCGCGCCGCGCTGCCTGCACACCGGGGCTTGAACCAAGGGCACTTCCTGTGTTCGCTCATGGGATCTGCCCAGAGGACCCTGTGTGGTGAGTCCAAATGATGGACAAGGAGTAATATGGAAATTCACTGACTGTGACCACAGGGCTGTGACACAGCCAGGCCACAGCAGGGAAGCAATAGCTTCGGGAGTTTCCTGAGGCCCAACAGGCTGCTTCCCGACCAGCTACCAGCACGGCTTCATAAAGAGGAAGTTTTTTGGCCAACTCTTGCCCCCAAAAGCTAGGAGCGTCCAGAGAACTCTCCGGCGTCTCAATCTGAGTACAGATGGGCTTGTATCACACAGCAGAGCACTCACACACGGCCCCCAGAGACTGCAGTCATGACAACCCCTATTTTACAGACGACAAAAATGAAGCTCAGAGCTGTTTGTGATTTCCCACAAGTCACCGGCAAGTGGCTGAGATCTGACCTCAGGTGCTTCTAAGACCACGACCCGTCCTCTCCAGCACCTGCACTGTGTTTATAACCAGTTCCCCCACCTGGGTTCCGGATCTCTCTAGCTGTAGCGACTCTGCTGGAAAACAAACCCAGAGGTAGTCAGTTCTCGCCTAAGCCAGGCCTGGGCACCTCTGAGGGCCCAGAGCTTAAAACCCTGACACATAAAGTGAGGGGTGGCCGCTAGAGCAGTCCCCACCCGAATCACAGAGCTGTCCCTGGGTGCTCCCCAGCCTCTGACCATCTTGCCTCGGACCACCCCAGGGAGGGGGCCAGGTCTCATCTCTGAGTCCCCCATGCTGGGCCCTGGGCTGGGTGGATGGCTGGTGCTTGGGAGGGAACTGCTGAACCCAAGACCCAGTGCACACTGGGACTGGGCCAATGACAGAGCCTGGGGCCTGTGACTGGCTTCTGAACAGAAGGGATATTGAGTCTCCATCTGGCGGACTAGCATGTGCCACCAGGTGCCAAGATCGAGTGGGATGCCGATTAAGATCCTGGCTTGGACTGGGGCAGGAGGTGGGATCTGAACCCTTGTCCACTGGCCCATGTTGGGGAGGTGCTGCAGAGAGATGCCCCACTGACACCTGGGCACCACCCATGGGAGAGGCCAGCAGGTGCTCAGACCCGGGCTGGGCAGAGGGGTGGTCCCGGGACCCCTACCCACATACAACTTATCACAGATGCACTGTGTATCAGTTTGTGTGCTGTGTGTATAACTGCCCTATATAGAAACAGGGAGAAGTTTTTCAGCAAGGACAAATGTTCACTCCCATCGACAATGAGCGGTTTAAATAACCCGAGTGAGGGCGTTTCCTGCCCCAACTTCCTCCAAATAAACCCACGATAGCGTGCGTGGCAGCCTTCAAACCCTGATCACACCCTGGAAGCTTCTGAGGAAAGGCTCCGATGCCAGGCACAGAGAAAAGAATGACCAGGAAAGCCTGTTGCCTGAGATAAGTCCTGCCTGTGATGCCAGTGGCCGCTCACTCACTGCTTACCCAACTTGCTCCCTTAATCCCCAGAATGGTACATGAGGGCAGAGGGTGCCGGTGAGGAAGCTGAACTCTGCGCCTAGGAGGCAGGATGAGGACTGAGAGCAGGTCCACTGGACTGCCGTGCTCGAGGGCAGAAGGCCCAGGTGCCATGCGGCCTGGGGGTCTCAGAGCTGCAGGAGCCTGAGGCCTGTCAGGTGCATGTCAGGATGCAGAGACCCCTTTATGCCCCCGTATTCACACGCTCCCTTCCGAGGGGTCATCTGTCTTTGCAGCTAGCTTGTCTTCCCTCCAGAAGAATCACCTTCCTCCTTTCCTCCCACCTGTCCCTGACTCATGGTTTCCAGAAAATGGAAATTCAGTTGACAGCAAACCTCATCTGCAGTGCCTGCCGCGTGCCATGTGCTATCCAAGGACTCCCCATGCGTCAGCCAGTGCAGCAATCCCAGCAACTCAGCTGGGCGGGTGCTCTTGGCACCCCCCTTTTATAGGCAGGAAAATGGAAACAGAGTGAGGGACTGCCCTGGCCCCAGGCCACACAGCTGGTGAGAGCTGGGATCTGAACCTGGGAGCCTGGCCCCAGCATCTGTGCTCTACCATCTCAATAACAATGTCTCACAAGGAGGGTGGCCCGGCTCACACCTGAGGAGGACGATTTCCCCATATCACAAGGGCACTGGTGGGCACATGGTAGCTCGAGCCTGTAATCCTAGCACTTCGGGAGGCTGAGGTGGGAGGATCGCTTGAGGCCAGGAGTTCAAGACTAGCTTGGGCAACATAAAGAGATCCCATCTCTAAAAAGAAAAAAAAGTTAAAAACAAAAAGTAAGCCAGGCAGGTGGTGTGCACCTGTAGTCCCAGCTACTTGGGAGTCTGAGGTGGGAGACTTCCTTGAGCCCAGGTGTTCGAGGCTGCAGTGACCTGTAACTGTGACTGTACTCCAGCCTCGGTGACAGAGTATCTTAAAAAATGAAAGGGAGGGGAACACTTATTTTTTTTTTTTTAACTTTTTTTTTTTTTTTTTTGAGACGGAGTCTCGCCCTGTCGCCCAGGCTGGAGTGCAGTGGCCAGATCTCAGCTCACTGCAAACTCCGCCTCCCGGGTTTACGCCATTCTCCTGCCTCAGCCTCCCGAGTAGCTGGGACTACAGGCGCCCGCCACCACGCCCAGCTAATTTTTTTTTGTATTTTTAGTACAGGCGGGGTTTCACTGCATTAGTCATGATGGTCTCAATTTCCTGACCTCGTGATCCGCCCGCCTCGGCCTCCCAAAGTGCTGGAATTACAGGCGTGAGTCACCACACCCGGCCATTTTTTTACTTTTAAAATAAAGCGTATTCTATGCAGAAATGTCATGAAATACAGAACTCTAAGGAGATTTGAAGTCACCCACAATCAGAGAAGTCAGGGTCCCCATGGGGCGCTATGAGCCCCAGCAACAGGCCCATGGTCACTTGTCACTCCTGAGCCTGTTCTGTGAACCGCGAGCGTGGTCTGCACTCCCAGGTGCTCAGCCCAGTGGGAGGCTTCGGCGTGTCTGAGGCGGGGTCTGGACAGAAGCCTCCTCCTCTAGGTCTCCCAGCCTGGGGCTCCACTTCCTGGCAGCTACCACAAGTACCAGAGGGGTGCAGGGGAAGGAGGGAGAGGGCAAGTGGACTTCCTTGCCTTGGCCCAGACCAGCTTGGAAGCCTGTGACCCCAGTCTGACCAGGTTGGTGGATGAATGGGAGGCGCTGGACACAGGTTGTCGTGGAGGTGAGGCTGGGTGTCCCCCAGACTGGCAGGCCCACGGGGAAGGAATGAGGAACCCTCCTGTGCATGGGCCTCTCTATGACAGGCCTCAGCACAGGCCCCAGTGGCTAGCAGAGTCCCTGCCTTGAGACTGCCCTGGCTCTGGGTGGGCCTGTTATCCTAGGATGGGATGCCTCTGGCCACTGGGGCAGTCTCCCACTTGGCCAAGCCAGGCCTGGGATGGGAGGGTAGGCAGCAGGTAGGGTGTGAGGGACCTGACTGCCCACCCAGGAAGGAGGAAAGAGGGCTGCGCCCTGCCCAGTTCAGGGAGGGAGGGGGTGGGTAGGCAGGCAGGTGCCTCACGCATCCTGCTGACCCCAACATGCCTCAGGCATAAGGCACCTGCACATTTAACCCTCCCATGAATGGGGCCTTAGAACCCCCATTTCACAGATGAGAAATGGAGGCCCAGAGAGGTTCAGATACTTGTCAAAGGTCACAGAGCTAATGGGGGACATGTTGGGCCCAAACAAGGCTTTGTGAGTGCAAAGCCCGGGTCTCCCACTTCACGCAGCTCAGTTGGGATTTTAACCCAGTTCAGAAGATGCCACCTCAACTGGAGCCCTGTGCTGCCCTGTGGACAGCTTCCTGCCAGCCTCGCTGCTTTTCCTGACTCACAGAATCTCCCACAAGGTGTGGGCAGAATGTGGTGGCCTCAGGGTGGCCTGATGCTTGGGAAGGCCTGGGGCATGAGAAGGTTCATGCGGGAGCACATTCAGGCCACTTTGTTCCTGCTATGCAACATCCAGAAATATCTGCTCCCTTTAAAGAGAAACCAACTGGTCCGGGGATTTGATCCCAGGCTGAGAAACAGCGGCTGTTACCCCCGAGGCGGGGGTACCTCAGGAAAACTCCCTCTCTCTCCACCTGTGCGGTCATCCCATCCGGGACCTTCCCAGGCCCCACAGCAGATCTGCTGGCCTTAAATGCTCCAGGGACCTTTGAGTTTCTACAGAGTTACCATGTGCTCCAGGAATGAGCAGTTTTAAGTTTCCAAACAGGATGGACATGGTGGCTCATGCCTGTAATCCTAGCACTTTGGGAGTCCGAGGTGGGCAGATCACTTGAGGTCAAGAGTTCGAGACCAGCCTGGCCAACGTGGCGAAATCCTGTCTCTACTAAAAACACAAAAATTAGCCAGGCTAGGTAGTAGACGTCTGTAATCCCAGCTACTGGGGAGGTTGAGGCAGGAGAATGGCTTGAACCTGGGAGGCAGAGGTTGCAGTGAGCTGAGATCGTGCCACTGCACTGCAGCCTGGGCGACAGAGCGAGACTCCATCGCAAAAAAAAAAAAAAAAAAGAAAAAGAAAAAAAGTAAGTACATATAAGAAAGAACTACCTAGAAGAATCACAGACGTTTTAAAAATTACAAAACAGGCTGGGCACAGTGGCTCACACCTGTAATCTTTGGGAGGCTGAAGTGGGCAGATCATTTGAGGTCAGGAGTTCGAGACCAGCCTGGCCAACATGGCAAAACCCCGTCTCTACTAAAAATACAAACATTAGCTGGGCTTGGTGGCAGGCGCCTGTGATTCTAGCTACTGGGGAGGCTGAGGCAGGAGAATGGCTTGAACCTTGGAGGCAGAGGTTGCAGTGAGCGGAACTACTACAGGTAAGTCCCCTGGCCCTGTCTCCCGGTCATTAGGACAACCCCAAATTCATTTGCATTTCCCTGAAGTTCCCCAAGGGAGGAGCCTCTTCCAGCCGAGCTGCAGCCCATCAAGGGCTCTTTTAAAATCTAACATTTGCAAAGAGTCCCCAGCAGTAGGTAGGAGCCGATCGGGGCGGATCAGAAGCGCGTCCTACCCCTGTGGCCCCAGTGTGCCGCGGTTCCACACTCTGCCCATCTGAGCACTACAGCAGCCCCGCTGAGCCCTTGATGTCACTGCTCTTAGCACTTGGCAACACTTAGGTTCAGAGGGACTGAGTACAGGGACCAGTATGGTATTTGGCGTAAAGTCTGGCCTGGCGTAGGTATGCAACGAAAGCTGGATGAAAGAATGAATAAACGGGTGGCTAAATGAAGGTGTGAATCACACACAGGTGCCCAGCAGGAAAACAGCTGGACTCTAAACGACTACAAATCCCAAAGCTCTTCTTCGCCTCCCGAATCCGTGTTCTTTTCATCACCCCACCCCGCCTGCACCTCACGCGGTGATTTTTTTCCAACATCAGCCTCGACCTGCATTTGGAATAGTTTTACTTTTCAAGGATCTCCAGGAAATTTTTACAACTTAGGTTAGTTACTTTTCAAAAGTGTCAAATTCTAACGATGCAGAGACCTTCCTATGGGAACACGCAGCAACTGATCAGTCCTCCGAGAAGACACGCATTTTACAGACAAGAAAACTGAAGCTCAGAGGAGCCAAGAACACTGGCCACAGTTCCACAGCAGCTCAGGCCTACGGCTGCATTTCCTCAAGGCTGAGATGCAAGTTTCCTGCACTCCAGGTGTGCGATGAATGCCATGCGGCTTTTATGTCTCAAAGCACAGTTAGGGAATCAATGACGCATCTCGCCCTCAATAGTATGGGCAAGTGGCGGGAACACAGCTGCATCATAAATGGTGGCTACTCCCATTGGCCAGGTGTTCACCTCGCAGAGGTGTCTGCTCTGTGCCATCCACTCAGGGCTGGCCCCTCCCATCTCTTTCCCAATGCCAGATGCAGCCATACTTGTGCCACCTCCCAGCCTGGGACCAGAGGCTCAGAGAGGATGACCAACCTTCCAAAGTCATAACTAGTATGTGGCACAGGTGGGACTGGAACCTAACACGGTCTGACTCTGAGTCTGTGCCTTTCCTGATGTATCTCACTTTGGCGCCCTTTGAGCAGCTGGGGTTGTTTGGGTCCAACCAGTTTGAGGCCTCCAGTGAGCCAGCAACTGAAGCAGCCTGCTGGGTGTGGGGAGGAAAGTTGTTGGTAAACACAGTTATCAGGCCGAAATTGTGTTGAGCTCCCCCAAGGTGGAAGAGGCTGCTGGAAGCATAATCCCATTTTGTGGAGGTTTTGGGGCTGGGCGTGAGCTGCTCCTCTGCGTAGCCCCATCGAGAACCCCTCCTGGCTTGTCCTGACTGTCCTGGGCCCTTGGCGATGGCCCCGACCCCCACCTGTGCCCTGGCAGCTGGGTGATGTGGGGCAGGCAGGGGGTCTGGACGCAGATGGGGGAGAACAGAGTCCTCATTCATGAGCATGTTTATGAAGAAGGAAAAAACGTGTGCCAACTGCGTTATGAAACTCAAACCTTTAGTGCTTAATGAGAAGTAGGAGTCAGGCCCAAAACAGCAGAAGGCCCAGTGGTTCATGGTGTTTGTAAAAACCAGCTGGAATTGGGGAGCTGGAGTGGACAGCAGGGCCAGTCTCTGGCCTGGAGGCTTCTAGCTCAATCAGAGCAAGGAGACCCCTCCAAAAATCCGGGGAGGTGCCCTAACCCAGCTGCCGCTGGGAGAGCTGGCACCTTTCCTTGCCTTGAAGACACTCAGGTCTGTGATGTGTTCTTGGAGATACTCTCTTAGTGGGATCTGGAATTCCACTTGGCTGGGGGTGGAGGTCACTGAATGCAGTTATGCCCTCACCCGACCTCTGCTGCTGGGACCACGAGGCGGGGCTGGTCCTGAACCCCTGGGCACACCCCACCCTTTCCTCTCTGGGGCCAAAGTCAGGGCAGAGGAGGCTATGTTGGGATGCTGCCTCCACGGTCTCCTTCAAACCAGCAGAAGCCATCTTATGACTGTGTGTGCCCATGTGTTCACCTTCGCAGACACCACAGGCCTTGCTAGTAGAGCACAAGGGGCACCCCAAGGTGCCGCCCAGCCATTTCTCCAGCTCAACAGGCCCTCAGAAGCTGCCCTCTGTCCCTCCAAACCCTGAGCAGACTCCAGGAGCAACACACACATGACAGAATGAACAAACGCTGCCCAGCCACGAGACCACACAGGGTCTCAGGGAAACCCCGCCCACCCACACAGACAACAACCCAGGCACTGGGCTTCCAAGTGGCCTCCCTGCAGGCTGAGGGCCCCAGGAGCCCTGGTTCTAGACAGGCATCATGCACTGGATAAATGTGACAACACAGCTGTACCCCCAACCCCTCCGAAAAGTCCAGCAACCACAAGCAGCTGCATCTGAAAATGCCCATCTCTGGATTCAAAGCTCCTGAGAGTGGGGCAGAGCCTGTTCCGAAGGAAGGAGTTTGTGGGGCGAGAAAGCGGGAGGTGTCTGCTGAGTGTCTGCAGACCTGAGCTTGTCTGTGGAACCACATGGCTCTGTGGGGGGCAGAAGGGAATAGTCAATGAGGTCCCTCAAACTGGGGCTCCTGGAACCAGGTGCTCATGGGTTTGAGATGTGTCAGGTGGAACGTGTGGATGGCAAGGCTGGAGAGACCCTTAGGGGTCAAGGATTAAGAACTGTACTCCCCTCTACCTTAGTCACACAACTGAGGTTCAGGGAGCGGGAGGGACAGGCACAGAAGGAGCCAGCTCAGAAGCCACACCACCCAGAGCAGCCCCGGGTCCACGGGTCTCCTACACCCACACCCAGGCACACGCAACACCAAAGTGTGCACACAGACACCCAGGCACATGGCACAAATACGCAGAGCCACATACCCAAGACAGACTCACACACTCCTGCACATGACCCCTCACTCACTCAGACACATGCATATCCACAGATATTCACACCCCAAAGACACACGGCATACATGGCTCACACAACACACACACACATGGGCTCACGCACATACCTGCAAACATATACAGAGAAACACACATGCTCTCCAACCCTACAGCACAAATGGTTATACCCACATGCATGCAGCCACAACCACTCGTGCACAAAAGTAGCACAAGTGAGTAGACATACCCACTCTTGTGCATTTCACACACACACACCACACACACACACACCCCCCTATAGAGAAATCCACATGCATGCCCACACCCATCTCCTATAAACACACACACACACTCAGCAGACCACGTGTGCTGTCGCACCCACATCCACCCATGGCCATTCATGCAAACAAAGACACTCACAAGCTCAGAGGATCCCACACACACAACACACCAGAGATGTCCACATACTCACAGACACACTTGGGAACCCTTGTGCTCCTGCACACCCTGGCAGATGTATCCAGATCCTCACACACACACAAACTCGTGCAGACATATGTACACATGTATGCTTGGGCATGCACCTTACACACGTGCCCAGGCACTCAAGCATACAGGTACAAAGCCATACATGCACCCCACGTGTGTGTATACACACACATGTTCACAGATACACAACCACAGCCAACTGTGCACATACCCACGTGTCCCTCACCCACCTGTACATATGCACCCTGCATGCCTGTACTCACAGCCACACTTGTGCTTACGCACACTCTTGCACACACCAGCTCGTGTGCACTTACACACACACCACTCTACCTATGTAGTTTGGACCAACAAACACAGCCACACCCAGCAGCAAAGCCCAGTCTCCTCCCGCCTGCCCTGGTGGCGGGCACGCGGGGAGCACTCACAGCAGCTTGAGGATTTCCACGTAGCAGCCGAGCGTGCGGTCGGCCTGGGGGCCCAGCTCGATGCTCATGGTGCTGCAGGCGGGGCTGACCATGAGGCAGTCGATGAGGTTGGGCTCGCTGTCGTTGCCCGCGCTGGCCGTCAGCGCCGGCTTGGCAGTGCTGGTGCGTTCCACCTCCACGTGGATCTCACTGGAGGCCACGACCACCGACTTGAGCCGGGCCTCAGACAGCGTGGCTTCCTGAGACACCAGGTCTGGGCTGGGGTGCAGAAGGCGCAGAGGTAAAGTGGGCTTCCGGTCGCACGGCTGTTGGCAGCCATTCCGGATTTCCTTCAGGCTTGGGGAATTGTCGCGGCTGGGGGAAGAGGTGGGAGAGGGCACATGAGTACAGGCACCGTTCATGATGCACCACGACCCACCAGGCTAAAGGCCTTCCTGAATCCCAGGATGAGGCCACAATGTAATACTATCATCATCCCTGTGCTAGAAATGAGGAAACTGAGGCTCAGCCTGGGTGCGCGGCTTGCCCAAGGTCTAGACAGGAAGAGGTGGGGATGGCAGCCCAACCCAGGTTGCCTGTCTCTACAGTCCATGCTGTCACTTCAGCACATAACAGGCGCTCAATAAACATTTGCTGACCGACTGAGTGGATGCTGATCTCTACATGACAGCCATAAGGCTCTTGGCATTCTCCACGAAAACACCACTGGCCACTTTCTTGATAAGCCAACAGGATCTACTATTTTGCTTTTAGTTGCTTCCTGTGGTTTAACTACCCTCCAATCCCTGACCTCATGCCACAATGTCCTCCAGGACTCTGCTCTCCTGGCCCCAAACCCAGCCAAGTGAGCAAGCTCAGTATCTGCCCTCCTCCTGGGAACCCACTTCAATGGGATCCCAAACCCCAGAATTCCAGTCTGGGCCCTGGAGTCTAGCCCTCCTGTCTGCAGAACCCTCACTCCTCCTGGGTAACCTTCCAGGCACAGCATCTCTAACTGCCCGGAGGAACAGAAGCCTGCACAAGGTGTTAACAGGTGACTCAGAAAGGGGCTCTATGGCATTATTGATCTCACATTTGTTAGGGAAATGCTGGGGCAAACGAGATGACATTAGGCCTCTTAACGGCAGGACCTGTCAGAGCCTTGACCTGGTTAAAGTCCCTCCTCTGACTGAGTGCTTCCCGAGGTGCCCAGTTGCCTGGGAGGTACATTGTTGTAAGGGACAGTAGTACCATCAACGGGTTCCTCTGCTGGTGCCCATGGGCCGGCACAGCGCTAAGTGCAGTCATACAGATGCTCACAGACATCACTGAACAGTGATTCCTGTTTCTGTGCCACAGGTGAGGAAAGACAGTCTCAGAAGTTAAATGATCTACCCCTAATTAAACAGCCCATGAGTCGATGGAGATGGGATTTGAAGCCAGATCTCCTGGACCCCAAAGCCCAGGATCCTTCTAACTAGGTTGGCTTCCAAGGTCCCCTAAGATCTGTGCAGGTCCCCTCCTCCAGGAAGTCTTCCTTGATTTCTTCCTGCTACTCTTGCCCTTCCTACCCTCGAACTCCTCCTAAACCAAAGCTTTCCACCCCTGGCTGGACACCAGGATCCCCTGGGTATACTTCGAAACATCCCAAAGCCCAGTTAGACAGGAATCTCCAGGGTGGGACCTGGACATGAGCAATTTTTAAGGTTCCTCATGTGTGTGGTCAAGGTTGAGATCCACTAATCCAAGACTTCGAGCACAATGGCACAATTGAAAACAGCTGCTTGTCTAGTCCTTCCCCAGATGTGTCACAGGCATGGATCCTGTGCCTCTAAAGGGGCACCCAGGCTTGAGGACAGGGCCACGCTGCTGGCATTCTGCTTGGGGAATTGTTGTGGCTGGGGGAAGGGGTGGGAGGGAGCCTGTGAGTAGCCCCTCCAAGGGCTGTGTGCAGAACTTGAGCCCCATGCACAGGAAGGGTCTGAGTGTATCCAGCACATGCCAGGAACCAGGCCTGAGCTGAGCCCACCAACGGTGTTTAATAAATATACTTTCAGCTTTGCTGGGACAAATAATCCGCCGGCTGAAGTCCGAGGATTCTATCGTTGATAAAAACTCGTGTGTGGTCTGTGATGGGGGGAGACCTAAATTCTTTGGTTCGGATCTGATTTGCTCCCGAAGTGCTCAACACTCCATTTCTCTTCGTTTGCCTTTGCTGGGTTTTAAAAGTGGATTTTCAAGGCTGTTTGGCTCAGATTGGTGATTTTCGAGAGAGCCACGCTAACCTGGGTCAAGCTGTCTGTTCTTTTCAGTGTGAGTACATTGTGTACATTTGCCCACAAAGAGCACTGTGGATGGCCTGGAGGACATGACGGGCTTTATCTTTAAGGGACTGACTGAGGGGGCATCATGGACCTGAGCCCAGGAAACGTGTTGGCAGTATCGTGCTTCTCTGGGTGACATCCAGAAACTTCTGGCATCAGCTGGAACCCAAGCTACTGTGGGCTCCGAGGGGGCTCAGCATGGCTGAGCCAGGGTGGGTGGGAGGCAGCAGGCACCGCCTCACCCTCGCCAGCCTCCAACCTGGCATCTCCTTGCCATAGCCACCTAACAGTTCCCCAGGGTCACATCTGCCCCCTACTCCATCCTCCTCACAGCAGCAGCCAGAGGGGAATGGAACTGAAATCCCATCACGTCCCTTCTCCACTTACAACCCACTATGGACTCTCCAATGCTCCCAGGATAAAAGTTCTGCCACTGAAACCCAGGACAGCCCCGCTACTTACAGTGTAATCCCCAGCTCACGGCTTCGCCTGGGAGCTTGTGAGACAAGCAGAGTCTCAGGTCCTGCCCCAGACCTGCTGAATCCGAATCTTCAATTTAATGCCAACCCCCTAGAGAGTCCCAGGCACCAGGAGGTGTGAGAAGCTGCCTATGCATGGCCCAGCGCTGCTTCTCTCTCCAACTCCATCTTTTGCTTCCCTTTCCTTCTCTCTGTTCCAGTCACACTGGATTTCCTTTGGCTCCTCCCATGCAGGGACCTCCACATTCAGCGTGCAGCAGAATGACTTGTGCAGTTTGTTTAGAATGCAGACTCCTGGGCCATACCCCAGAAATACTGCAGCCAGGAATCTATTTTAAAGCAGTCCAGGTGATTCTGAAGTAGTGGTTCAAGGACCCGTAGATACAAAAACATTGTAGACGGGCACGGTGGCTCACCCCTGTAATTCCAGCACTTTTGGAGGCTGAGGGGGGAATTTAACTCGAGGCCAGGAGTTTGACACCAGTCTGGCCAACATGGCAAAATCTCATCTCTACTAAAAATACAAAAAATAAAAATAAAAAATAAAAAATAAAATAAAATAAAATAAAATAAAAATTAGCCAGCTGTAGTGGTGCACACCTGTAATCCCAGCTACTTGGGTGACCGAAGCATGAAAATTGCTTGAACACAGGATGCGGAGGTTGCAGTGAGCAGAGATTGCGCCACTGCACTCCAGCTTGGGTGACAGAGTGAGACTGTTTCCAAAAAAATCCAAAAAACAAAAACAAAATCATTGTGACCAATGGCACCTTCACCCATCACTGCCAGGCCTTTGCCCGTGTGGTTCTCTCCCTGGGTCACCCTCTTCCTGCTTCTTACCTGGAGAACAGCCAGGAGGTATCAACGTAAACGTCACCTCCCCAAGGCTCCTTCCAAAAACAGATGCCAGGGCCATCCTAATTAAATCAGAATGGCACTGGGAGGGTCCTGGGCACTCTTTTGTTTTTCTTTTTTTTTTTTTTAAAAAAACCCGAGATATGTAACCCAAGGAACACTGGTAAATGTCTAACCACCAACTCTCCAAAGAAAGAAGCCCTGATCTGGCCGGGCGCAGCGGCTCACGCCTGTAATTCCAGCACTTTGGAAAGCTGAGGCAGGCAGATCACTTGAGGTCAGGAGTTTGAGACCAGCCTGGCCAACAAAGTAAAACCCCATCTCTACCAAAAACACAAAGATTAGCCAGGTGTGGTGGCCCACACCTATAATCCCAGCTACTTAGGAAGCTGAGGCAGGAGAATCGCTTGAACCCAGGAGGTGGAGGCTGCAGTGAGCCAAGATTGTGCCACTGCACTCCAGCCTGGGCGACAAGAGCAAAGTTCTGTCGCAAAAAAAGGAAGAAGCCCTGATCTGCAGTGCTTACCAATTACTTTTGTGTAAATACTCCCAGCACAGCTACTTCAAGCTACCAATACGATATCATTACAGAACTTGGAAGGGACGTGTTCCCAAAAGAAATGGGTGAGCTGGCTCCTGCACACTCTGGGTATAACTTAAATACTGTAGGCCAGGCGCGGTGGCTCACGCCTGTAATCCCAGCACTTTGGGAGGCCAAGGTGGGCAGATCATGAGGTCAGGAGATCGAGACCATTCTGGCTAACATGGTAAAACCCCGTCTCTACTAAAAATATAAAAAGTGCAGGCCTGGCACTACCATCTGGCTTCCGTTTTCTCCTCTTTTTGCCTCATCGTGTTGTCAGCTCCAGAACAGGCCCTTGGGAATGAGCAGCCTCCCATCTCCACATTCTGGCCCCTGGAGTCCCTGCACTTCTTTCTCATCAGGGAAGTGATTCAAGGTGGGCCATGGTCCCCTTTGAACATTGGGACCTGAGGCTGAAGGCATTAAAACAGTGACCCTCTCTCATGGCCTGCTGCAAGGAAGCAGCCCCTGATTTATCAAAAGCCTTTTCCTGCCCCTTCCCAAGATCTCAGCAGTATAGCATTTGTTTGAGAAGTCCCCTCTGCACAGGTTTTCAGCAACTCCGAATGCTCTACCACCTTCATTTTGAGAAAAGACTGAAATACCCTCCTGCCATATCCCTAGCTCTGGCAGGGTCTGGATTCATGTTGGTCTCTTTAGAGTTGTGCAGTGTACCACCTGAACAACTGGGTGGCTGCAGCAGAGACCACTGCGTTCTGCATGTCACATCCCCTCCAATGACACCAGAGGTCACTGCAGAAAGTTTCCCATAAAGTAATGGCATCTACATCAGTTTGCATCCCGGGAGCAGTTCTCAGCCAGCGAGCGATGGGAACTGGTGAGTGACTACCCCAGCACAGCCAGCCTTGGCTGAGCAACTCTCAGCAGAGTAATTCTCAGTGTGCTCCGCATGGCCTCCTGGGGCACAGTGGGAGTGCATGCCAGCTACCCGAAGTGGTCACCTGATTGCTTGCTTGCTTGCTTGCTTATTTATTTATTTTTGAGAAGGAGTCTTACTCTGTTGCCCAGGCTGGAGTGCAGTGGTATGATCTCGGCTCACTGCAACCTCTGCCTCCCAGGTTCAAGCTATTCTCCTGCCTCAGCTTCCTGAGTAGCTGAGTACAGTCATGTGCCACCACGCTCGGCTAATTTTTGTATTTTTTTAGTAGTGATGAGGTTTCACCATGTTGGCCAGGCTGGACTCGAACTCCTGACCTCAAGTGATCTGCCTGCCTCGGCCTCCCAAAGTGCTGGGATTACAGGTGTGAGCCACCCAGCCTCATCTGCTTATTAATTCATACTTTACTGCTGTCCTTCCTTCCTTCCCTGTCCCGCAGTGTTTCCTGGGACCATGTTCCTAGGAAGCCACTTCCACCCAAATGCTGGTCTTGGAGTTTCCTTTTGGAGGCTCCAAAGCCAGGCGGAGACCCTGCCTCACCTCTTCCGGTCACTTGCTACCCCACCACTTGGTTTTATTGCTCGCACGGTTTTTCTTACCCTCTGACATGATCTTGCACATTTACTTGTACATGATCTCTTCCTGGTAGAATGGAAGCCCCAAAAGAGCAGGGAATTTGTGATCTTGCTCGCTCTCTAGCACTGCAATTGTGTCAAGCACACGGCAGGCGCTCAAGAAAAACAGGTGCAGTGGCTCACACCTGTAACCTCAGCATTCTGGGAGGTCAAAGTGGAAAGACTGCTTAAGCCCAGGAGTTTGGGGCCAGCCTGGGTAACATAGCAAGATCCTGTCTTTACAAAAAAATTTTTAAATATTAGCCATGAGTGGTGGCATGTGCCTGTGGTCCCAGCTACTTGGGAGGCTGAGGTGGGAGGACTGCTTGAGTCCAGGAGTTCGAGGCTACAGTGAGCTATGACTGCACCACTGTATTCCAACACAGCCTAAGTGACAGAGTGAGACCCTGTATCAAAAAATAAAACCATGCAAATCATGGGCTAAAGCCTGTGTTCTCAAAGGCAAGACCAGGCAGGCTAAACCTTACTGTCAACCCTTGTCCCCAACAATGGGCACATATTCACACCTCCATGTGCACACACGCACACACAGTCACATGTATGTGTACAGTTCACACATGCATTTGTATACCCATGTGCACACATTCACACACACACCAGTGTGTCATACCTCTCCAGTGGTGAGAGATCTTCAGCATAAAACATCTGTCCCTAAAGCCAAGCAGCTCTAACAGCCTCGCAGTTGCGGTGCTGATTCAGTGCTTGCTTCTTCAGCAGCATCCCTGGGTTCTGGGCCCAGGAATCAGTGGGCCCAGGGGAACTGCCAAATACACCATGAGGTCTGCCCAGTAAACAGCTACTCCACCTCTCCGGCCTGGTCAGTTCTTGGTGACTGCCCATGATGGGGGTGACAGTCTGCCCCTCCCAAGCCCTCTGGGTGGCAGTGGTTCAGCAACTGACCTGTTGATGAACTCTTCATAGCAGGAGTAGATGGCAGCCAGGCACACAGCCACCAGGTTGGGCAGGACCCGGGGGTGGGGGCAATGCCCTGTGGGGCCGTGCATGCTGGAAAAAAGCAGAGGGCCGGGGTGAGAAGCCTGCAGGAGTGAGGCCCACAGACAGGGGAAAGGGGACAAGGGAGGGCCACTGCTCAGGTACAGGACTGCCCGCTCTGCCAGCACCGCTTGGGGGGCTCTGAGAGCCTTTGCTGTGCAATTGGTGGCACCAGGATTTGGGTCCTGTCTGTGCCATGTGCAGGCAGCAGAAGGCAAAGCTCCCGGCTGTGCACTCCAGATTCAGGGTTCCTGGGTTCAAACCCGAGTGGCTTTGGAAACCTCCTAAACCCTCCACCCTGTTTCTGCAGCTATAAAATGAGGACAGCAGCCCCTTCCTCGGGGTTACAGTTAGGACCAACTTTTCTAATTCACAGACAGACCTAGCAAATGGTGGCCATATGTCCTGCGACAGTCATGCTCACACCTGGTGGTTCAGGAATAATTATTCCTAACACCTCATTCTACTTTCAAACATGTCCTGATTTGGAAGAAAAATGATGAGGGTCATTTTGGCTTAGCATAGAGTCAGCAGCATAGTCAATAAGTCCTCAATAAGTGCCACTAATTATTACTCGTCATGGCTATTTTTGTGGTCCTAAGGATAATAGCTATACCATCTCTGGGAAGTTGTCATCAAGGCTGCTGTCACTAAGAATGGCCTAACCTGACAAGATTTTGCAAACCACAGCTGGGTGGTGTCACCAGGGCTCTGGCCTGAGGGCATGTCACAAAGCCACCCTCAAACGGCTTCGTGAGTTCCAGGTGAGCATATTTAGGAAATATGTAGTTTCAGAACTTGTTTAAATGGGTTATTGTGATTTTCTTAAAAGATGAGAAGAGTCTGGGGGCAGTGGTTCACGCCTGTAATCCCAGCAATTTGGGAGGCCAAAATAGGTGGATCTCCTGAGGTCAGGAGTTCGAGACCAGCCTGGCCAACACGGTGAAACCCTGTCTCTACTAAAAATACAAAAATTAGCCAGGCATGCTAACATGTGCCTGCAATCCCAGCTACTTGGGAGGCTGAGGCAGAAGAATTGCTTGAACCCGGGAGCCGAAGGTTGCAGTGAGCCAAGATCGAGCCACTGCACTCCAGCCTGGGTGACAGAGCGAGACTCCATCTCAAAACAAACAAACAAACAAACAAACAAAAAAGATGAGAAGAACAAGAATGATGACAGCTTGGCCTGACACGAGACTTCTGCCGTGTTCTCTATGTGTTGTGTCTACTAATCACTGGAGCATCACACTAACTGGGCGATGGGTGCTATGGCTCTTGTGTTACAGATGAAGAAACTGGAGCACAGAGAGAAAATTTAAAATTAAAAAAAGCAAAAGCAAGACCCCTCCAAAAAGAAAAAACCAAAACCAAAACCAAAACACCAACCCCAAGCACCAAAAGTGAGTGAGGAGCAAGAATATTTGGCTTCCTGTGGGTTATGTTTAAGGGGTGATTGTTCAAGCAGCCGTCGATGCTCTGGGACCACCAGGGGTAGGAGTGAGTCCTCAACACGTGGCGCCCACAGCCCAAGGGGTCGTGGGACCTGAGGAAACAGCAGTGTTGCTGAGGTCCACTGCCATTTTCCGAGTTCCTGTCGGGCACCATGCAGCGGGCTAGGGGCTTCCTCATAGAGGGAGACTTCATTTAATTACACAACAGCCCCCAGGGATATCTGAGGAAATAGGATCAGAGAAGAAAGTGGCTCCGAGGCTAAAGAGGGGCGTCACGCTGGAGACCCACCTCTGAATGAACTTCTTCACCACTTCCATCCCCGCGTTGAGCTCGTTCAAGGCAAGGATGTACTCCTGAGTAAACAGCCTCAGTCGCGGGCACTTCCCAAAGTCCTGCAGAGAGAGCAGAGGAAAGGAGTCAGGGGATGGTGCCAGGCAGGGCAGGAGCCCAGGGCAGCCACGACACCGGAAGGAAGGGCAGGACCCAGCTCTGCCTGGAGCTGTCGATGGGGAAGGCAATGGGGAAACGCCAACTCTCTCGAAAGGACAGGTGGCGTCTACTTCAAATAACGGCGCCGTGACACCTGCACGTCCGCTCTGAAGGACCATCTGATGAGCAGGCGCTTTCGGCTGTAGAGAAAGCCACTCTCAAAACGCACGTACGGGACAAATGAGATGAGACAAGAGAAAAGAGAGCCAGAAAGGCTGGGGGGACAAGAGAGGGTGCTTCTGACGGGAATGTGGAGTGTGGAAGGTGGTGTGTGAGACGTGGGTGTGGAAGGAGGTGTGTGAGGTGGGTGTGGAAGGAGGAGAGCGTGAGGTGAGTGTGGAAGCAGGAGAGAGGTGGGTGTGGAAGGAAATGAATGAGTGTGAGGTGGGTGTGGAAGGAAATGAGTGTGAGGTGGGTGTGGAAGGTGAATGTGAGGTGGGTGTGGAAGGAGGAGAGTGTGAGGTGGGTGTGGAAGGAGGAGAGAGGTGGGTGTGGAAGGAGGAGAGTGTGAGGTGGGTGTGGAAGCTGAGTGTGAGGTGGGTGTGGAAGGAGGAGAGAGGTGGGTGTGGAAGGTGAGTGTGAGGTGGGTGTGGAAGGAGGAGAGAGGTGGGTGTGGAAGGTGAGTGTGAGGTGGGTGTGGAAGGAGGAGAGTGTGAGGTGGGTGTGGAAGGAGGAGAGAGGTGGGTGTGGAAGGTGTGAGGTGGGTGTGGAAGGAGGAGAGTGTGAGGTGGGTGTGGAAGGAGAGAGGTGGGTGTGGAAGGTGAGTGTGAGGTGGGTGTGGAAGGTGAGTGTGAGGTGGGTGTGGAAGGAGGTGAAAGGTGGGTGTGGAAGGAGGTGTGAGAGGTGGGTGTGGAAGGAGGTGAGTGTGATGGGGGTGTGGAGGTGTGAGGTGGATGTGGAAGGAGGTGAGTGTGATGGGTGTGGAGGTGTGAGGTAGATGTGGAAGGAAGTGAGTGTGAGGTAGATGTGGAAGTGAGTGTGAGGTGGGTGTGGAAGGAGGAGAGTGTGAGGTGGGTGTGGAAGGAGGTGAAAAGTGGGTGTGGAAGGAGGTGAGTGATGGGGGTGTGGAGGTGTGAGGTGGATGTGGAAGGAGGTGAGTGTGATAGGTGAGTGTGAGGTGGATGTGGAAGGAGGTGAGAGAGGTGTGTGGACGTGTGAGGTGGATGTGGAAGGAGGTGAGTGTGAGAGGTGGGTGTGGAAAATGAGAGGTGGGTGTGGAAGGAGGTGAGAGAGGTGGGTGTAGAAGGGGGTGAGTGTGAGAGGTGGGTGTGGAGGTGTGATAGGTGGGTGTGGAGGTGAGTGTGAGGTGGATGTGGAAGGAGGTAGAGGTTTGTGTGGTGTGAGGTGGATGTGGAAGGAGGTGAGTGTGAGAGGTTGTGGAGGTGAGTGTGAGGCAGATGTGGAAGGAGGAGAGTGTGAGGTGGGTGTGGGGGTGCGAGGGGGTGTGGGGAGGTGCGAGCGGTGGGTGGAGAAGGAGAGTGTGAGAAGTGGGTGTGGAGGTGAGTGTGAGGTGGATGTGGAAGGAAGTGAGTGTGAGAGGTAGGTGTGGAAGTGTGAGGTGGGTGTGGAAGGTGTGAATGTGAAGTGGGTGCGGAAGGTAAGAGGTGGGTGTGGAAGGAGGAGAGTGTGAGGTGGGTGTGGAAGGCAGTGAGTGTGTGAGAGGTGGGTGTGAATGGATGTATGTTTGTGAGAGGCTGGTGTGTGACAGAGGCATGCATGTGCAATGAGGAGCCTGGGCACGTGTGCATGCACCAGGCATTAGTGGCAGGAGAGGCACTGGCATGTGTCATTACCATGAGGGGACAGGGCGACGGCCCTGATGGGAGGCCCCACCTGTGCCACACTAGGGAAAGCAGTGCCTGCACGTCTCCATCCACCAGCCTCCCGGAACTAAAGGGTCCACTGTGGGGCTCTGTCGAGGGGCCAGGTCAAGGACACAGGGACCCTGCCTGTGCCGGCCGAGGGCCATAACTGGTGGCTGCTGTGCTCGGCCTCTTCCAGGTGTCAGGAAGACAGGGGCCATGCCACAGAGAGCTCTGCCAGGAGGCAGGAAGGCGGCACCCAGCCCAGTGGCGGGCTTGGGGCTTGCCAGGAGCAGAGGAGAGAGGCATGGGCTGGACAGGAGCCTGTGAATCTGGCTGCCACATTCATTCCCAGAGTCGTGGCTAGGGCTGGGGAGGTGCTGGGACTGCCAGCCCCTCGGGCTGTGCCTGGCCAGTCAGGAGCGGCACGGCCCTCTCCAGACCCTCCATAAAAGTGATGTGGCTGACCAGCAAGACACGGAGGGGAGCCCGGAGTCTCCAGACCTGTCCCTCTGTACCCATCTCAGTGGAAGCTGTTTTTTTAAAGAGAGCAGCCTGAATCAGGACTCTAAGCTGTAGAAAAGAAATAGAGACCCCTTCAGGTCTAACTGACCCCGAAGCTGGCATGAAAGCTCTGAGTGGAACCCGTTCCCACCATGCCCTCCCGCGAGCTCCCAGGAGAGTTTCTAGAGCCACTGGGGGCTTCTTCACGTGGAGTCAAAGGGGCTGAACTGGGTCCTTAAGAGACAGTGGAGAGGGAGCTTTCACTCATCTGCCTGCTAGGACTGTCGCGCTACATAAAGAGGGAAGCAGAGTCCCCGGAGCAAGTTCACCTGCCTCACAAGTATTTAATCTGGCTTTGGGCTGCCACGTCTGTCTCTGGGCCTCACTGTCTCCACAATGGAATGAGGGTCCACAGAAGCGCTCTCTAGCCCCCTTCCACCATTAGGGTTTTATGATTCTATGAACTGCTTCAACAGAGACTTAGGTAACTGTCATCTTAGCTACTGGATTTTTGAATAATCAAGGTCATTTCCATGGAAATAAACATTTACAGAGGGATCCAGCAGCCTCTGAAAAATATAATCCCCTTGGAAAACTGGAGGTCAGATTACCTGGTGGTCCGCTGGGGACCACAGCCATGTCATCTTGCCTCCTTTGCCACAAGAACACTCCGAGTGGCATGGGGGCACAGAGATACATGGCCATTCTTCACAACGCAGTTTGGCGCGTTATTTGGATTGAATCTCCAGAGGAACATACTAAAGACCCACTTCCTTTTGTTTCCACTTTTTATCTCGGTCTAGCAAGGAACGTTCTTTGAGACTCTCAAAGCTCCAGTTTGCTCATCCATGAAATGGGGCACATAACATATTTGCAAGAGATACACTTGGAATGGGGGAGCCCCCCAAATCCCACAACAGCACTGTGGCTATGTTCCCCCCATTTCCTAAATGTCTGAGAGCCTCCTTAAGGAAAAACACTGTATTTGGGGTGAAGAGAAGTCACTGTTCATGCTACCCCAACAGGCTCATGGCTTATGCTCCTTAGCCAGAGACTTGACCCCCACACCAGCTGAGAGCACCAGCTTCGAAACGGTGCTGCTGACCCACGGCCACTCATTAAGCATCAGGGAGCATTCAATGAGTGAATGTCAAAGCTCTCTCTCGCCCACCGCCTGTGTTGTTAGGATTCCATGAGGTCAGGTCTTCCCGTGCCTGGCATGACCATAATCCTGTTTAATACAGTCTGTTCTTCTACACGAGGGGCAGATCCTCCTCGGTCCTCCCTGCAGTTCTCCTCTGACGCCACCCCTCATGGTGTGTAATTAGTAGGCGCCAAGAACAAGGTGGAATCTGGGTGAGTTAAAGCATCCCCAGACACCTGGGATCACTTAGGGGGTACTCGTTACAAATGAGGCGAGGACTCATGGCTGAGGGTCCCTACTCTCTGCCAGACCGCCACAGATACTATAAATTCTGGGTCTGCCGAGAGTTGTTCTGATTTTTATAGAGAAAATTATTACATGGTCAACACTCCAGGCCCATAAAACTAACCAAATACAAGAGAGGCGTTGTATGGTGAAGCCCTGAGAGGCTGTCTGAATTCTGAATTTTTTCCCTTTGAAGTCAGATGTCCCCAAAGAACCTTTATGAAACGGTTTATTGACTAACATGGAATATGCAAAAATGTTTATGTGCCGGAAGAGGCATTCCCCTGTCAAGTATGTCCTGGGGGTATGGCTCTGCCACTGACAAGTTAAGGTCCTTTGCAAGAAAACCTGAAGAACCTTTGCTCTGAACTCCAACATGGCACGGCCCTCCCCATACACTACACCCGCAGTGATTTTAAAGTTAACGAGTAGGGCCCCTTTCCTCCCAGGTAGCCAAAGCCAGAAGGATCTCCTCCTTGAAACTATGAGAGCCCAAACTAAGGCAGAAACCGCTTCCCATCCCCCAGTGGGAAGTCTCCTTGTCCTGGAGAAAGAACTGCACAGGGTGTCCCTCTCCCCTGTGTTCTGAAAACAAGAAATGAATTTACCCCAAATCTAGGAGGGGCTCAGAAATCAGCAACAATTCAATTATGGTTTGCAATCGCTTAGGGTAGAGAATGGTACGTAGTGTTCATTATGGTACTAACATGATTCAGTTGGTAGTGGTGGCCTGGAAAGCAGGAGGGGAAACAGTCTGATGCTATACCTGGCTCTACAGGAAGAGTGCTGTAATTGATTAATGATGTCTGCCATGAGTATGGAAGGGGTAGAGGAGCACACGTATCATGCACTTCCATTCCTGACTGGGGAAGGGGCTGTAGGTGATACAGTATTCTTCAGGGCCATGATGTGGAGACAGGCAAGCTACATCACAAGTGAAATGATTTGTGGTTACCCTTTCTCAGTTGTTTTCACACGCTCCAGGAGGCTCTAAAGTCTGTGGTGGTGGCTGGCTCAGTACAACATGTGACTAGGAACCCTGGCCTCAGGCTGTCTGCTCCTTAGCTCCCCCCAGGAGCACCCACAGCTGCTCATCAGACCCTGCCTATCCTGTCCTGCCTTTCTGGGTCCCAGATTCCTCCTGTGCACAGATGTCATGGGAAGGGCACGAGGGTTAATGACACAATATACTCAAAGAGCGTCACACTCTTGACTCCAAGAAAGTGTTCAATAAACATCTGCAAAAAGATGTTATTCTTATTCCTACCTGTGGCCCCTGTGGCCACTTAGGTCTGACTCCAAGAAAGTGTTCAATAAACATCTGCAAAAAGATGTTATTCTTATTCCTACCTGTGGCCCCTGTGGCCACTTAGTGGACCTAGCTAAGCCTCAGTTTCCTCGTGTCGTACAGGGCAAATAATGGCATTTGCTGCTGTCCCTGGAATGATGAGGGAACACCAAGGGGCCACACAGATTACAAGCACCCCACCCACTGTAAGTGTGCAAGTAAACCCTGCCTTTGTATTAAAAAAAAAAATTAAAGGCCATGCTTTATTCAGATTTCCTCAGTTTTGCCTTCATGTCCCTTTTCCATTCTGGGATTCCATGGAGGGCCCCAAATGACATTTAGTCGTCATGCCCCCTTAGACTCCTCTGAGCTGTGACAGTTTCTTAGAATCTCGTTTTTGATGACCTTGACCGTGGGGAGGACTGGCCAGGTACTTTGTAGATTGTCCCCTTCTTGGGATTTGTCTGATGTTTTTCTCATGATTGCAATGGGGTGATGGGTTACTGGCAGGAAGATCATAGAAGTCAAATGTAGTTTTTATACATCATATCAAGGGGAAATTCTGTCAAACTGGCTTATTGTTGTTGATGTTGACCTTGATCATCTGACTGAGTCTGGGTGTGTCTGTTTTCTCCACTGCAAGGCGACTCTTGCCCCCTTCCACATAGTGCTCTCTGGAAGGACCTCGCTGTGCACAGCCCACACTAAAGGAGGGAGAAGTTATGCTCTGGGTCCTTGAGGGCGGGGCATCTACAGACATTATTTGGGCCTATTCTCCCTGGGAGGCTTTCCTCTTCTCCTCCAGCCATGGTATTTTTGTAATTCTTTTTTTTTTTTTTTTAGACGGAGTCTCGCTCTGTCGCCCAGGCTGGAGTGCAGTGGCCGGATCTCAGCTCACTGCAAGCTCAGCCTCCAGGGTTCCCGCCATTCTCCTGCCTCAGCCTCCGGAGTAGCTGGGACTACAGGCGCCCGCCACCTCACCCGGCTAGATTTTTGTATTGTTTAGTAGAGACGGGGTTTCACCATGTTAGCCAGGATGGTCTCGATCTCCTGACCTCGTGATCCGCCCGTCTCGGCCTCCCAAAGTGCTGGGATTACAGACTTGAGCCACCGCGCCCGGCCTTTTGTAATTCTTATGTACTGCAAAAAGATTCTTCCTGTTGTCATAATGGAGGACAAGCTGTACAAAACCCCCAAAACTCCTTAACCAGAAATCAACCCCATTTCCTGGCTGTCAGGCTGGGCCAATACTATCCCCCAAATCTGTGCCAACACAAAAGGCCAGGTAGGTGCACGGGGCCTCATGCACTGGGAGCTGGGGTCTGGGTGTTGGGGCAGGGGGAACTCACCATGTTATGCTTGAGGATTCGCTGCACCACGGGGGTGAACACCTCGATGACCACCATGGACCGGGGCCGTTCTCTGCAGTGCTGGGGAGAGAGTGGGGTACAGTTATCGTGGGCCTAAGAATGTTCTGACCACAGCCCGGGGCTGCTAGCAGGGCTGGAGACACTCAGCCCAGCTGTGGGTGCCTGGGTTCCCTTGATGAACACTGTTGCATCGTTTTCTAAAAATGAGTTTATTTTGGAGGGGGGGCCAGTTCTAAGGTTCAGAGCGGAATGGAGAGGAAGGTAGAGAACTTTCCCAGATACCCCCTCCTCCGGCACGCACGGCCTCCCCAACTATCACTGCACATGTTCCTATTAAGGATGAGGTGGGGGCGTTCCAGGCCCAGAAACGTACCCTGGGCACTCAGGCCAGTGGGCATGTGGGGCACTGGAAAAAGAATCCTGGTGGAGAGACAGGGCCCAAGAGAACAACACAATGCTGTTTCCCTTTCCTGTCCCCTGATGCACACACAGAGGACTCCCTGGGCAGGGGGTAAAGTGCACCACGGTCCCCTTTCCTCCCAGGTGCCTGCGTTTTCACCTCACAAGCTGGTCTCATTGGTGGACACAGCACACGCCTCCCCAAAGGACCGTGCAGTGTAACAAATGTAGCACGTACACCCTGTGGGGTATTTGTTACAATGGATAACCCCACACTGACACATCATTGTTACCCAGAGTCCACAGGTGACTTTAGGTTTCACTCTTGGTGCTGTGCGTTCTGGGTGTTTAAATAAATGTCTGATGTCCTGGAGCCACCATTGTAATATCAGAGGAAGTCGTTTCACTCCCTAAAAATCCTCTGAGCTCTGCCAATGCATCCTTCCCTCTCCCCAATCCCTGGCAACCACCGATCTTTTTATTGTCTGTATGATTTTGCTTTTCCCAGAACGTCCTGTAGTTGGAATCACGCAGTGTGCAGCCTCTTCAGATGGGCTCCTCTCACTCACTCACATGCATTTCAAGTTCCCTCTTTCTCTTCGTGGTCTACTAGCTCGTTTCTTTTTAGTGCTGAATAACACTCCACTGTCTGGGCGTTCCACAGGTTATTTATCCATTCACCCACTGGAAGGCATTTTGGGTGCTTCCAGGTTCTCGCAGTCATGAATACAGCTGCTGTAGCATCTACATGCAGATGTTTGTGTGGACAGGTGTGTGGAAGTGATTTGAGGAAATACCTAGGAGTGCCATCGTCTTAAAAAGTTTTTTCTTTTTTTCTTTTTTTGGAGTTAAAAAAGTAGATGAGATGAGAGCTTTTGTTTGCTTTTTGTTTGCTTTTGACCTTAAAGCTTGAGACAGTTTCAGATGGTACACATAGGCGTCCTGACATGGTCCTTATTTAATATATAATGAGACTTTTGTAAAGCTAAGACTCTGCATGTGTGGTCTGAAAGACCTTGGAAATTGGGTATGATAATATGAGGGCTTTGGCATTTGAACACCAGGGTGCTGAAAATTCTGTGACTCTTCAATTGGTGGCTTTAGCACTCGGGTGGCAGTCTGCAGGCCCAATTCACCACCAGTGTGGCGTTTTGTCTTTCAGATTGGAAAGGAAGCCCTTCACAGGCTGTGCAGACAAGGCCCAGCCCCTCCCTCGTGTCCTGCACACATTTATCACCCGCCCGGCCCCTGGATGAGGATGCTGGACCTGGGATAAGAGAAATCAGGGCTCCCCTGAGAAAGCAAGATGAATAAACTTTCCTCAGATCTTGGAATTTGGCAGGAGGTTGGCAGAGCAGACGCAGCGCGGGAGGCTTTGGTCCCCTCAAGCTCTCCTCTCTGGGCTCCAACTCCCAGAGGGAAAACAGCCAAAGAAGCATCCCACGTGGCTGGGACCCCCCTCCCTTCAAAAGGCAGACGGCCCTCTTTGAAACACCCACACGGGATTATAGCAAAGAATGCCAAAAAGGATAACTTTTTCTACCTCACCCTTTTCCAAACTGTGCTACCGGGAACACTGAGGTAAGAAACACAGTGAGACAAGTGCAGCCTCAGGTAGGAAACACAGTGAGGCAAGTGTATCTTGTTCTACAACAAATATCCAGTGTTCTAGAACCAGAGTTTGAGAATCATGAGATCTGGGAGAAATCCTAAGCTTGAGAGGCAAGCATGGGGCAGGTTTGGGTTAAACTGGACAGGAGATGGAGGAGGTGACCTGCTGTGACAGGCAGAGGAGCAGCTAGCCGTTCTCTCAGGATACTGGGTTATTTAACTCCATGCTGCTGGGGGCATGATACCCATGAGGCCCAGGGGCAGAGAAGGCCCTCGTGTGCCCGGAGAAGCCCGGGGCCTGTGTGTATCCACACCTGTACACGCACACACACACACACGCTCGCGGGCGCTCACTTTCTGGGCCCGGGGGCACACATTACACATGCCCACATTAAGGATGGGGGCAGAGGTCGTTCCAGGCCCTGACAAGTACCCTGGGCACTCAGACCAGCAGGTGTGTGGGTCGCTAGAAAAGGAATCCTGATAGGGAGGCAGACTCCAGGAGGACAACAGAATCTTGACTCCCTTTCAAAGCTCCTATCCCCTGACACGTACACCCTGGGGCGGGGGGCCGGGGGAGGGCAAGGGAAATCAAGTGCACCACAGTCCCATTTCCTCCCAGGGGTCTGCTGTTCCACCCCACAGGCGGGTCCCACTGCTGTACACAGCCCACACCTCTCCAAAGGACAGCAGGTGACCTTGGCAGGAGGCAGGTAATGGGAGCGTGAAGGGATGAGGACTAGCTGGGCGGGACAGCAGGGGTATGACAGGGGAGCGCTGAGAACATGTCTTTCCAACGACGTACAATTATTACACTGAAAAAAAAAACCACACACAGCGAAGAACAAAACAGGTTTGTGTGCTGGTTTGGCCTGAGCCGAGAAGATGTGCTCTGGGAATGAGAAATGCCTGGTCCCCAATGTGCCCTGGGCATGTCCTATGTGAAGCCCACTGCAAGGCTGGTGCCGGGTACCTGGCAGCGGATGCCCTGCTCCACGGCTCCTCTAAGCTAACCTGGAGCACCATGCTGCCTCCCGTGTTCAGGGAAAGCCCCACAGCCGCACCCCACCGTGGGCCAGCCACTGCGCAGAGGAACCTTGGCTAATAATAACCCAGCTCTGACGTCAGGAGCCCAGGAAATCTGCAGCAACCTGTCTCCCAAGACAGCCGGGAAGTGATTCCAAGAAAAAGCAAGATGTTCCCCCTCTGACTCTTTGTCACCTGTCTGGCAGAGAGGTGGGTGTAACCCTAAGGATGGGTGCCTGGCATGCCCTCTGCCTGTGTCTGGGACCATGGCCCAAGACTGTGGGGCCCAGGTTTTCGGCCTTTCTGTGCAAACCCGATCCCCAGTGTGCACACACCGAGGGAGGCAGCCCCCTGCAGCCAGACCCCAGCTCAGCAACCCCGTACCTTGCAAAAGAATTCACAGAGATCGGGTGGTGGGTGGTTGTTTTCCAGCAAAGGAGCGATTGCCTGAAACGCAACAAACAAGGATCAGGAACTAGGGGGTAGACAGCCACGAAAAGACTTCGAACAATCTCCAGGCCGTATTGTGAAGAGAAAAAAATCAATACAGGGCGACACACCGTGCATCACATCATTCATATTAAAAGCAAAAATAAAAAGAAAAATAAAAAACCCAAAACCCAAAAAATCCACAACCATATCTGTCTGTGTGGGTTTGTCACCACCTGCAAACAAGATGTTTCTGAAGAGGGCACTGGGATGGGATGATACCCTCTTTTCCTGATGAAAACATACTCATACTCATGAAATACTTGCAAAATTGGCCAGGCACAGTGGCTCACGCCTGTAATCCCAGCACTTTAGGAGGCCAAGGCAGGTAGATCACTTGAGGTCAGGAATTCAAGACCAGCCTGACCAACATGGTGAAACTCCGTCTCTACCAAAAATACAAAAATTAGCCGGGCGTGGTGGTGCGCCCCTGTAATCCCAGCTACTCAGGAGGTTGAGGCAGGAGAATCACTTGAACTCAGGAGGTGGAGTTGCAGTGAGCCGAGATTGCATCACTGCACTCTAGCCTGGGCGACAGAGAGACTCTGTCTCAAAAAAAAAAAAAAAAAAGAAAGAAAGAAAAGAAAAAAAGAAATACTTGCAAAACGATATTTTAAATAAAATTAAAAGTTCTATCACAGCTAGTATGGCTGGGGTCGGGGTCTGAACTTGAACCTAGATTCACCTTTAAGCCCACGTTCTTCACCACCATGGTGAGCGCCTTCCATAGTGAGCCGGACCACAGCTGGGGTTTGGACTCCTGGTCCAAGACCAGCAACAGTTACTATTGCCTGGCCAACGCAATGAATAAAACCAACTCAGGCTATGGTAGAAAAATTAGCGCATAAAAAAACTACCAAGCACGTGGGAGAAGACTAATTGCCAATAGGGCAAATAAGAGGATGTAACTGTTGGAATGAAAGGAGGCTCCAGAAGTTGTCATAATAATGACAACAGCAATAGTAATAAAAGAATGCTAGAAGGGGAGGCTGTAAAACGCAGGGGTGAGGGTCAGGCCCTCAGATCAAATTCTTTCCTGTTCTCAGGCATTCTTGCTGAGCCGGGAAGCTCAACCCGACCCAACTAAGGGTTCAGTTCAGCCATATTAGCTGGATAAATGCAGCCTGGATTTCTCGGATCAAAATTTCTTTCCCAGGCTTGTCCTGAATGCAAGCCCTTGTCCTCCATCCAGAGCTTCCAGGCACCCAGTGGGACCCACAGGTGTTGCTGGCAGGGAGAGGAAGGCAGTACTTCCTTCCGGCTCTCACACTTGCTCCCGGTTCTGCAGCAGCCCATCTTACCACTTTGCCTTTGCACATGGAACTTCCCCTGCCTGGAACGCCTTCCCCAGCCTGCTCCGTTTACCTGACATTTTCCTATCTCTCCTTTTAAGATTCAGCTTGGTCACCTCCTCCTGAAAGTCCTCCATCATCCTCCTCCCAGTACCCTCCCTGACACAGGTTAAATACCTATCCTCTGCACCCCCACTAACACCCAGAACAAACCTCAGCCCTTGGCTATGTTATTTTTGTATTATCTGTTGACCCGCCAGGTTCTCTCAGCATACATTCAATCCTCAATGGCAGGCCTTATGTCTCGTCCAGCTCTCTATCTGTGGGACAGAGTTAGTGTCTGGCACATAGTTAAACTCACATGCTCAGCGAAGTTCATTAAATGAATGGATGAATTAATACTATGGCAGAAAAAGGTGGTGGGGAGTGACTGGGGGTGCCCAGGTTGACTTGGTCTCCTGTTCTGGCAAGAGAAGGCAATGGATAGTCAGGGTGAGAGCATGGAGAAAACCTCTACACTGTTAGCAAACACCCACTGAGGGCCGACTATGTGCCAGACACTGGAGGTGACAGCAAAGGTAGAAGCTGCTGCCTTGACTCTCTACAATCAAAGGCCTGGAGTCCACCTCATTTTGTGCATACCATAACCAGCTTGGCTTGCCAGGGCCGACTGAGTGGGTCCCTGAAGGCCTCGATTCGGCTAAAGGAGTCTGAGGGGCCTAGTGACTGATGCTGCTCTTGTTCTGTACCTTGCAGCCAGGAGACATCCCAGGCAGCTTAGTTCCAAGGTCCCCTCCTGGGCACAAAAGACTCTGCCTCTTGCCTCTATTTCATCTCCCATCCGCCTGCTTCTCATTTCCTTATGCTTTACGCTCCAGAAATGCTGAAGCTTCCAGAACGCACCACGTTGCTTTAAATCTTTGTGCCCTTGCACATTGTTTCTTCTCTCTGGGATGCTTTTATCCCGTTTTGCCACCTGGAAAACTCCTACTGATCCTTCAAAACCCAGCTCAGATATCACTACCTCCAGGAAGCTCTCTGGCTTCTTTCCCAGGGGAGTTTATCACTCTACTTACTCTCTGCACTCAATGTCTCTATGTTTTGCGGTGATCACTTTTGTCTTCTTACAATAGATAACGAAATCCTTGGGGATTAGGTTATCTGAATTCAAATACACAGCACGGTGCTGACCATCTAGCAGGTGCAATTTCATTGCTTTCTTCTCTCAAGTGAGAGTTAGGTTTCGTAGCTAAAAGTCATCCAGGAAGATATTTTACCCCAAAAATGCTTACGTCATGGTAGAGTCCCAGAAAATAGCATCTCACTTTATGTATCACAGGGAATTAAATCCAAGTTCTATTTGTGGATTAATTGGCAGACATGTCCTGGGACAAGAAAGAGGACATTTACCTTTCAGCTAATGGGGTGACGCCTCTGAATAAATTATACGGTCTCTGCCATCTCCTGCCTTCAACTCCCTAGGCAGACTCAGGAAGGAGGAGGCGATTATGATACATTTGCTACAAACCTCAAAGACAGATAATTACACTCCCTCTCCCATCAACTGGGGCTCTGAAATGTGCAAAGGCAGAGGGAGATGCGACCAGCTTGCTAGAAAAGACAAAACGGAGCAAGGCCAGATGCTCTGGTGGATTACGCAGGCGCCAGAATTACCCCAAACCAGGAAAAGGGTTGTAGGCTCCAGGAGGCGGAGGTGGGTGGAGGGTGCGTGTTCGAGAGGAACTTACCACAATGATGTTTTCATGCTCCTGGGTGGTCAAGTTTGTGTTCTAAAGGATTGAAGGGAGACAGCAGGAGGAAAAGAAAACATAAGAAAATTAAGAAAACGAGCATTTGGATTTCAAGATCCACAGTTTTGAAACATCTTCAGCGTCACAGACCAACTATCACCGTCATTTTTTCTTAATTAAACAGATCTGAACACCCTCAGAGACAAGGTTGGGAAGGGGGAAAAAGTATGGTTTTGGGGCAGGGAGAACTGAGTTCTTGTCCCTGTTTCAGGGCTTGAGTTATGTGACCTTGAGTGAGTCGAGTCTGGGGGAGACTGTTTCTGCTTTGGTAAACGGGGTTTCCAGTAACCTCATTAGGCTGTTGGGAGAGGATCTGGTCCTTGTCAAAGTGAAACTGCTTAGAAGCCAGAGGGCAGGTTCATAATAAGTATGTAAAGAAACAGACCTTTTAAGAGTCCTAATGCTGTGCCAGGCAGCGTTTTAGGAGTAACACGTATATGATTTCAGTGTTTCTCAAACTAAGTTCCCAAGGAACACGAAGTTCTGTGAGTGGGCCCGAGATGTTTTAGCTGAATTCAAATTCTAGCAACTGACTTGCAAAAACATAATTAGGTTGAATGGATTACATCTGCTGAAATTTTAGGGGTCCTGTTTCCTTCCCAACCTGGACTTCTCTTAAATAATTGGTAACCGTTAAAGGTTGAACATCCCTTACTGAAATGCTTGGGAACATGTGTTTTGGATTTCCATTTTTAAAAAAATTTTGGAATATCTGCATTATACTTAACCAGTTGAGCATCCTAGTCTGAGAATCCAAAACCTGAAACTCTCCAATGAGCGTTTCCTTTGAGTGTCATGTTGGTGCTCAGAAAGTTTTGGACTTTGGGCCAGGAATGGTGGATCACGACTGTAATCTCAGCACTTTGGGAGGCCAAGGAGGGTGGACTGCTCGAGGCCAGCCAGGGGTTCAAGATCAGCTTGGCCAACATGGCAAAACCCCGTCTCTACAAAAAATACAAAAATTATCTGGGCATGGTGGTGGGCACTTGTAATCCCCGTTACTCGGGAGGCTGAGGCAGAAGAAACATTTGAACCCAGAAGGTGGAGGCTGCAGTGAGCCGAGATTATGCCACCACACTCCAGCCTGGGCGACAGAGCGAGACTGTCTCTAAAAAAGAAAGTTTTGGACTTTGGAGCTTTTCAGGTTTCGGGATTAGAGATGCTCGACCTGTGCCGCCATCTGTGAGTACGTGAACAAGGAAAGAGACGGATGTGCCACAAACAAGGAATCATGGGAAAACTCCAAGTGTTCGCCCTTCTTTCTTGCTAGTTTCATGGTGTGTTCCGCTTTGCTTGTCTGTTTTGGTAGACACACAGTGGTGCCGATTCGTATTTCCTAACAGAGCCACGTTGGCTGCTTGTAAAGAGACCCCTCATTTGAACAGTGTTGGCAAGATCGATTGTTCTGGTTCTAGACAGAGTCCCATGGCTCCCACCACCTAGACAGGCTTAAGGCATACGGGGGTGTCTAATGTGTTGACAGCAGCCAAGGCAAAAGAAAAGCTCGCGAGCTATGAATTGGCTTTTGCCCAATAAACTGGCTCCCCGAGGGCTGTGGGAGACCGTGAAGCCGGGTCAGCATCTGAACAACACGAGTCTCTACAGGTCCCTATGAGACGTCCTGACCTAGGTGAGGCCAGACCCAAGACACCTAGGCTCCAGGCATGTGAAAGGATGTTTTTTGGATTTGAACACCCTTTTTTCTCTAGTGGATATGAGTGGAGTTTGAGCAGCCTGTTTATGGTAGATTATTAACTATCAGTCATTTTTCAGCCTGGGGGAGCAGCCTGGCCTTGGTCTCTCCTTATGACTGCTGATGAGCTCTCTATGCCTCAGGCACTGTGTAAGAGCTTTGTTTTGCTCATGCCACCAATTTCTTTTGATTATGACA
Organism: Rhinopithecus roxellana; assembly: GCF_007565055.1. Lineage (NCBI taxonomy): Eukaryota > Metazoa > Chordata > Mammalia > Primates > Cercopithecidae > Rhinopithecus > Rhinopithecus roxellana. The sequence goes on from NC_044568.1 coordinate 56,395,379, forward strand.
GGTTCTCTACTATCCCATTGACTGATCAGCTGCCTGAGACTGACGGGATGCAGTGACTAGCAGGTGCAGGGTAATATGGGGTGGAGTGAGGATACGAACCCGTCTGTTCTGACTCCAAAGTCTATATTTCCTGCCACTGAGCTATAGTGCTCCACCACTCATTCAAGAGGCAGTTCCTTATTTTGGGCTGCCAAGGGCAGCTCGACACATCCATCCCTCGCCCCCACCCACACACCTTTTCAGGATGGCTTTGGTGACCATGGACACCACTTCCTTTGTCCCAGTCACAAGGCAGCCCATGTATTCTACAGGGAGCCTTCTCTCCATCAGGGCCATTTTCCACCCCCGGTAGAGCATGTCCACTAATAGCCACTGCATTAGAGGGAACACCTGACTCTCAAGCTTAAGTGGCCACTCTACATATAACTCAACAGAGGCCTGGGAGGGCGGGGACAGCCAGCTTTGCTTTGCTGGTGGACGGACAGTTCTTTCTCAGAACTGTTTTGCATCCTTAACAGCTCCCTCCACGATGCCCCTCTGCCTGCTCCCTCCTGATCCTTCCAGTTTCTAGTCGGTCTGGTGATGCCTGGAACCTCTCCAGAGGAGGCCTTGCAAACAACTTGAGTAAACAGAACAGAGAAAGAACCCAGCCCCAAAACAGGGCACGGAGGTCGAAGGCAGGTGTTTGTTTTTCCAGCTACTAGCTCCAGACACCTGGCTGACGGCGCTTACAGGGTTCAGACCACAGCCATCCCTTATGACAGTGAAAAGGTGGCCCTATATCAAAGGCCCTTGCACGTTAGGCACAGTGCCAAGCCCTTCATGTGGATGAGAGCATCTCATCCTCCGTCCTATGAAATGGGTACTCATCTCAGACCCAATTTATAGAAAACAACTGGGCACAGAGAAGCCTAGCAACTTGTCCAAGGTCACTCAGCTACTGAGGGCAGGACAAGGTCCTTCTGACCCCACAACACGCACTCTTAATCTACACAGTCACACACTTGCCAAAAAGTCTCTACCAACCCAGGTTTAGGACACATCTATGTGCAGGGGCATAAGCTTCACCATTGGGCAGACCCGGGTGAGGGTCCTGGCCTAACACTTATCTGAATGGCCCCGTGTAAGCTACTTAACCTCTCGGCACCCCTGGTTACTCCTCTATAGTATTTTAATACTTACCTTACAGAGTCCTTGTGAGAAACTGGGGAGGTCTAAGGGTCATCAAACTGACCACTGCAGAGTATGCATGAGTGGATGCTGGGTCAGGCAGACTGGGCTGGAGTCCCAGCTCCATCCCTCATGAAATGTCAGCTCTCTTCAGTAACGTAGGGTGAGTAATGCTGACTCCTTGCCTGACACAGTAGCTTCAAAGCACATGGAAACTTCTTCCATTTTCCTACTTTAAATATCTTTATTCCTCCATCCTGGCACTTAGGGGTCAGCTGCCTTTGAGATTTTTACTTTAAACACCCTCAGCCAGGTGTCTGGAGCTAGGTGTGGTGGTTCATGCCTATAATCCCAGCACTTTGGGAGGCCAAGGTGGGGGGATCGCTTGAGCCCAGGAGTATGAGACCAACCTGGGCAACATAGTGAGACCCCATTGGTAATTACAAAAAAAAAAAAAAAGCCCAAGAAGGGATGTGAAGGCCAACAGGCATGCAGTCACCTGAAGCACATCTGAGAGGGGAAAAAAAATCTTGCCCAAGGCAGGCAACATGGCACGTCTGTTGCCCTCATCACTGCCCTGATTTAAAAAGGGTGTGGTGGTGGTCAAGCCTGGCAGCGCTGAAGTGGTGGCCAAGTTGGTCTCAAAAGCACTTGGCAACTCTAAGGTGGAGCTTCTAGCTCCATTACAAACTTGCCATGTGAGTTGGGTAGGTCACTCAGTATCACTGGGCCTCAGTTTCCTCATCTGCGAAGTGAAGACAGAAAGGACCACCTTTCAGAGAGAATGTGAGTTTTAAAAGAGAGGCTGTCTCACTTTGGGAGGCCAAGGCAGATGGATCACTTGAAGTCAGGAGTTCAAGACCAGCCTGGTCAACATGGTGAAACCTTGTTGCTACTAAAAATACAAAAAACTAGCTGGGCACGGTGGCACGCTCCTGTAATCTCAGCTACTTGGGAGGCTGCAGCAGAAGAACTGCTTGAACCCAGGAAGCGGAGGGTACAGTGAGCTGTCATACCACTGCACTCCAGCTTGGGTGGCACCTGGCACCTGCCTGGCTTACTACAGGTGAGCAGGGACCCCTTCTCCAGATGAGAAGTCTGCAGCTGGGGCTGGACATCTGGCACCCAGCCTCAGAATTCCAGCCACTCTGTGATTCATTTCCCAGCCTGGGTTTTCACTCCTCTTGGAACGATGCTGGTCTCCCAAGTGAGGACACCACCTCTGACCTCTGTCCCTCTGCCTGAGACTGTCACTGCCACCTACTTTCTACCTCCTACCCCGCCTCCTCCCAGAATGAGGGGCCTTCTCTACTCCGGAGACACAGAGGGCCGGTGACAGGCTCCTGTCCCAGGGCAGTGGCCAGCCTGGGCCTGCAGAGAGAAGGGAGGGCTCCAGGAAGCCGGGCACTTGCATGGGAGCTTGACGGGGGTGACTCAGGAACCGGGGGTGCCACTGTCAGGGGAGGGGGACAGAAGCATCACTCTGGTGGCCGTGCACAGCTTAAATCAGGAGTCATCAACTCCAGTGTTCCCAGAGGGCCCGGTGAGCAAATAAACGAGAGCAGTATTAATATTTGTAAAGCACCTAGAATAGCATCTGAAACAGAAAACAGAAAGAAGCACATTTCCGAAGCGCCTTCTGCCTAACCAGCAGCAGGACAGACTCGCTGATGAGTTTCATTGTTCACTGCCTGTCTCCCCTGCCGGGACACAAGCTCCAGGGGGGTAGGGGGCTTGTCTTTGCTTGAATTCCCAGATGGTGCCTGGCACAAAGTACACATTCAACATGCGGGGAGGCCAGCAAAGCAGATGGCACAGGAAGCCCAGCCGACAGGTAGCACCAGGTAGCACCAGCTGCAAACCGCGGCTGGATTTTCTGATTGTTTTTAAAGAGAACCTGGAAATTCCCAGCGTATTGTGAAATATCCTAATTTTAAAAATGGTGTTTAAATTAAACAGAGCACATCTACAGGCTTTGTGGGGTGACGAGGGCAGAAAGCTAAGTCCCCCTGGACCCGTGAACTCATGCGGGCCACTGCTGGGGGAAGACAGAGATGGGGCTGGGACTACCGGCCCCACTGTACAGGGCAACACCTCCTCTTCCGTGCCTACAATCCCCGGGCAGCACAGCTGGAAGCAGCTGGGGCAAGCCTCCCTTACCAACTCCCACACATGGCTGGGTGGGCAACTGCGCACCTCCTTCGGCAGCAGGGTGACAACACAGCCCACATGGAGCTCTGCCTGCGCGTGCTGCTTGGCGTGGAGCCGGTGATGGCGGAGGGAAGGCAAACAACATAAAGGGGTCTGGGGGGAGGCGTTTTACCTCTGAGAGCAGTTTCGAGACAATTTCCAGTGGGGCCTGGTTGATGGAGTCGTCCTGCAGGGGGGATGTCAGGGCCATGTCCACCAGGGTCCGGATCTCTTTCAAGACAACTTCCCAGCGGCTTGGGTTACTCAGCACTTTCTTATATTTGTAAATCTTTTTCTGGTTGAAAGAGATAAAGAGACAGCAACATGTTACTCATGTAAGGAGGGCAGAAGATGGAAGACAATCAAAGAATCAGATGGGTTAGGGTGAAAAGGCCCTGAGAAACTGCCAACTTGGCCCAGTCCCCGTTTATGAGGAAACTGACACCCCGAGAGAGGAAGGGTCTCGTTCAAAGCCACAGGGTGCGTTTGCAGCCGGGCCTCCTGACACTAAAGACTCATTTCCCACACAGGCTCACTTCCGCCCGATGATAATCCTTGATAGATGACCTTTTTCTTTTTTCCTGTTTTTTGTTTTTGTTTTTGCTAAAAGGATGAGGAAACCGAGGTACACAAGAGGTTAGAAAATTTGCCCAAGACTCTAGAGTTGGCAGAGCTGAGACAGAAACCTGCGTCCTGACTCTCAAGCCAGTACCGTCACCACCATACTATACTGTCTCCACACAGTTTCCAATGACTTAAAAAACAAAATGGGGAGATTTCTCTTTTAGATCGTATCTTTTGCCAAACTCATTCCCCAGGGATTCAAGTGCAGTAACAGTGGGAATGGTCAGTCCACAAAGGGGCTTTCTCTGAGTTGAAGGCACTGTTTCCGCCTACACCATTCCCAAGAGGTCACCTGAAGACAGGTAGTCAGCCAGGGAACATGACAGACAGGATTAAGGCTGGGAATTAAACTCCAGCCAGGTAGGGACTAAACCCAGAATGCTCCCCTGGAAACCCAGCGCTGCCCTCCGCATCCACCTGGTGAGGAAGAGAAGAGTGCTCTCACCTTCGCTTGGGCGCTGTGTCGAAGCCAGAGAGTGGTTGGGGCAGGGGCTGCTGCCTCCCTGGATGTGAGGCAGGGTTAGTTCCGCCTCTCTGACATCATGGAAACGGAGGCCCTCGGAAGGCGGAGGTCTGGGCCAAGCGCTCCCTCCACCCCCGCCCTGGCTCCTGCCTTTGCAGCTGCCTGCCCCACTGCACCCGGCCTGCTTGAGAGACTTTCTAACTGGATGAACTCCTTCGTTAAGTGCTCTGCTCCTTAGGGAGAGCCTAATTTTAGTATCACCGTGCCAGCAGCCAGCTGGGGTGACATGTCACAATCTCTGAGCCACAGTCAGAAAGAGGAGGGGGGAGAGGAGGGTCCCTTGCTGACCGCTAAGGCTCAAACAGAAACCTACAAGCTGCCAGAGCCTACCTGACCGCTTAGTTTCTGAGCTAGGAATTATCAAGCGGTCTTGGGACGCACTGCTATCAAGGAAATATTTGGGAGACACATTCCATGCCAAGTCGAACAGTTACTTCTGTCGGTGAGGCACAGTGGTGGGATGGGACGTGGACCTGAGTCGGAAAGATCTGGTTCTTCCTAGAAAACTTTCACCTTCTGAGCCTTAGGGTCCTGTTCTGTAAGTCAGCCTCAAAAATAACCTGTATCTCTTTCCATCTGTAACCCTTATCCATCCTAGACCCATGTGGTCCACTCTATGGAGTCGCATTCCAAAGTAAAGTCCAGCCAAAACAGCCAAGAGTAACAAAAAGGAACACTGAGACTGCATCTGTCTCTTGAAAAACTGAAGGAGATGAAGTGTAAAACCTAGGCCAATACGGCATCCCATCTTCCTCCTCTCCGTTATTTTCCCACACCCCATGGTTTTCTGGGGCCTCTGATACACTCATTGCCACTGGTGTTGCCTCCATGAACTCACACCAAAGACGGTTTTCAGTACCCCCACATCACCCCAAGTCTTTCCCGTCATCTCTCCCTTCTCCTCTCTCTGCTCCTTTCTCCTTCTCTCTAGTTCTTTCATCTACCCACCTGCCTACCTTTCTCTCCTCCTTCCAGCACCCTGGTCTTACTGTTCTTTGCCCATTCACCCATTCCACATCAAGAATTAGAAAGAGATCAGCTCTTCTCATAGGCCCAGGAGGGCAAAGGAGGCCAAGGCAGCCCAGCATTCCCCAGGCAGCAGGAGGGGAAAGAGCAGAAACATTCCCTTGCCAGCCATTGGAGACCCTAAGAGTATGGGAAGACACGCGTGACAAGTTGTCGGGGGTGAGCATACAGTGAAGAGTAAACATGCTGTTGATATTGATGATGGTGACAGTGACTACTGGCTGAACTTCATTAATGCCAAGATGTACCCAGTCCACTGAGGTGTCTCTGGAACCATAACCAGCCTTCTTCCTAGTTACTGTCAGCCGAAGCCACCCTATCTTAGTGCTGTGAGCAGGATGTGCTGCCTGAGCAGCACAACGAAATCTGTGCAAAACACAACATGTCTGAAGCAAGAACCCTGCCTGTTCCAGACGATGAATGCTCCTTTGAGCCTTAGAGTCTGTGGTTTCAGTTTGTATCCAGAGAATTGTTTAATTTTTAAAAGGCCATGAAATGATCACACAAAATCCACCATATATCAAGCCCCAAAGCAAACCACAGCGATCCACACCCATGTCTTCCCACAGCAGACTGCAGATTTGCATGGAGTCTGGGCTCTAAGTGGACTCTTCTGATCAGCTGCACATTATTTACTTTTGAAAGATTAATGACTTCATTCTTTTGGTAAAGATGCATGCTCATTGCAAAAAATCTAAACCATACTGAAAAGCACAAAGAAGAGGATAAGTTTTAAAAGGCCTCAAAAATCCCACAACCCAGAAATAGCCACCATTAATATTTCGTGAACATCATTCCAGCAAAGTCTCATTTAAACTTTGCAAAATACAACCAGCCCTGAGGTGGGTGGCTGTGAGTACAACCTCCTGTTCTCCACACACAGACGCCACTCAAGATGCAGAGGCGACCAGTCTGAGGCATAGCCGGGCCCAGTGGGCAATGCTGGCACCAACACAGCTTCAGAGATGAGCCCTCGGGGTCGATGCACCCAGCCTCAGCTCATCCACAGCTCCCCTTCTTTGAGAGGGGAGGACAACAGCTTTCCCGGGAGGGCCCAAGCCCTTGTTTCACAGGCATCCACGGGAGAGTCTGCAGAGGCTGTATTCAGAGCCAGAAGGTCCCAGGGCTTGTACCAAGGGCTAACATTTCATGAGGACATACCATGTGCCAGGCACAGTGCTAGCTCTTATGAGCTTTATCTCACTCAATCCTCACAGTATTCCATGAGTTGGGGGCTTGTCATAGGGAAGACCCTGAGACAAGGGACTGAGCACAAATGGCTTACTGATTTAAGAGGGACTGGCAGGAAATATTGGTGGGGAGAGTGGAGAAGTGAGACGGGGAAGAGAAGACGGTCAATAAACGGGGCATTGTCAAGCACATGATATGGGCAATGAGGGCTCACTCCTGCTGGGGGCTCTAGGGGACAGTGCAGATCACACTCACAGCTGACGGTCCTAAAGAGTGAAGGAGCCGGCCATTTGTCCATCAGTTCCCTAAACTCCTCAGGGATTTTTTTCTTTTTTTTTTTCTGAGACAGTCTTGCTCTGTCACTCAGGCTGGAGTGTAGTGGTGAGATCTCGGCTCACTGAAATCTCCACTTCCCGGGTTCAAGTGATTCTCCTGCCTCAACCTCCCAAGTAACTGGGATTACAGGTGTGCACCACCATGACCAGCTAATTTTTGTATTTTTAGTAGAGATAGGGTTCACCATGTTGGCCAGGCTGGTCTTGAACTCCTGATCTCATGACCCGCCCACCTCGGCCTCCCAAAGTGGTGGGATTACAGGCGAGAGCCACCACACCAGGCCAACTCTTCAGGGCTTCTGACTGCCCTGTGCCCAGGCCAGAGTGATCCCAGAGCCAGCAAAAAGCATGCACTCGCGCAGGGTCACAGGTGTTCATGGTGAGCAGCCTGCAGCCCTCACGTGATGCTGAGGGGGTGGCCAGCTGCAGCTTTTGCCAGAGGACTGTTGGCTTCTCTGTGCACAGAAGCCTATCACGGCCCCGAGAGGTCAAGCAACTTGCCCAGAGTCAAGCAGCTAGAAAGGGACAATTCAGGAGTGAAAACTGGCTCTGGCCATTGCAAAGCTCTTTCCATCACATCAGTGAGGGCCAGCAGGGTCGGGTGGAGAGGATATCAGACTTGCCAAGAGATCCTGAAGGAGGTGTCAAGGATGCTTGGTGGCATAGGGACAAGATCCAGAAACAAGCCCATGAGGCTCTGAGAGTGGAGGCCAGGTAACCAGAAGGTGGTGGAAGTGGCAGGGAGAGGGTGGGCTACAGCGTTGTGGGTGCGGGCTGCAGGCAGGCCCCTGTTCCTAGAAGAGGCTCTGAGCCCCAGGTCAGGGTGGTCACAGGGATGAGGGAGACTTGTCCGGGATCAACAGGGCCCTGTTCCCCCTCCCTAGGTGACAAATTAGCATGCCTCATCCCAGGAACTCTGATGAGCTCATCAGGTGATGAATCATGGTGGAGCTGGGACAGGGACGCCTCCGGAATCCCCGCTCCAGGCTCCCTGGAGGCTGGCCCTCAGCTTTGCAATATGGTCTTCCTGCTGAGTGCACTTTGCCAGGTGGGGTGGGTGGCCTGGTGGTTTGTCTAGCATGGACCCCACAGGCCACTGGATTCCTCTGAAGTGGGAAGTACACAGGGGCCTTGGAACTGTTCTGTGGCTGGGCACATGACCTGGTGTTTTCACTGAAAGGGACTGACTTAGAGCAGGGTTGGTGAACTACAGCATGCGGGTGAAACCCAGCCCCTTGCCTGTTTTTGTTCGATGAAACCAAGAATGCTCTCATAAACTGTAGGAGTTATGACGGAAAATAAACACAGAATATGCAACAGAAATCGAATGCGGTCCACAAAGCTCCAAATATTTGCTATCTGGCCCTTTACAGAAAAAAGTTTGCCAAGCTCTGGCTTTAAAAGTCAAACTCCAGTCTAGGAGTAAGCATGCAAAAAAAGACGCTCAATGTCAATTAGCCCTCAGGAAAACGCAAGCTAAAACTATGAAGAGATACCACTTCACCCTATGAGCATGGCTGTCATAGAAAAAGACAGACAATACCAAGTGTTGGCAAAGGTGTGGAGAAACTGGGAATCTTGTGTGTTGCTGGTGGGAAGGTAAACCAGTACAGCCACCATGGAAAATCATTTGAAAGTGTCTTAAAACATTATACATAAATTTATCATATGACCCAGCAATTTTGTTCCTAGAAGTCTACCCAAGAGAAAGAGAAACAAACTCCAAAGACACGCCCAAGAATGTCCATAGCAGCATTCTTCACAGAAACAGCTTAAATTCAACAACTGATGAATGGATAAACAAAATGTGCTATAACCATTCAACCAAACAGTATTTGGCAATAAAAAGAATTGAATTACCCATATGCTGCAAGACGGATGCACATCATAAGCACTACGCTAACGGAAAGAAACCAGACACAAAAGACATATTGTATGATTTCTCTTATGTGAAATGTCTAGAAAAGGCAATTTTATAGAGACAGAAAGTGGAACATTCATTGCCTGGGGCACGGAACAGGAATGAGACTGCAAACAAGCATCAGGGCATCTTTCAAGATGGTGGAAATGTTCTAAAACTTAATTGTGGTGACAGTTGTACAACTTCAATAAATTTACTAAAATCACTGAATTGTATACTCACAGTGGGTGAATTTTATGGTATGTGGATTCTATTTCAATAAAGCCTTTTTTAAAGAATGCTATCCTAGGGAAGCAGTCATCAGATAAAACCAAAGGTAGTATGGCTCAGTGGCAAAGAGGATAGGCTTCACGAGCAGTCTCCATATCAAATCTAAGCTCTACTTCATCCATCCACCCATCCATCATCCACCCACCCACCTACCATTCACCCACACATCCATCCATCTGCCCAACCACCCATCCATCCATTCATCCATCTATCTACCCACCCATCCATCCACTCACCATCCAACCATCCATCCATCCATCCATCTATCCAACCACCCACCCACCCACCCACCCACCCATGCACCCACCCACTAATCCATCCACTCATTCATTCATCCATCTACTTATCCATCCAACCATTCACCTACCCACCCAACGATCCGCCCACCCATCCATCCTTCACCCACCTCACCATCCATTCATCACCCACCTCACCATCCATTCATCACCCATCTACCATCCATACTTCCATCACTCAGTCATCCCTCTATTCACCATTCCATCCAATCATCCATGAAGATCTACTAAGATGTGCCAAGCACTACGTTCAGTACTAAGGATAACCATGGTGAACAAAGCAGGCAAGCCCCGGTGCTCATGAAACTTACAGTCTATTACTTGCATCAGTTTCCTTGTCTGCAAATCAGCATAAGAATAACTACTGTCAAAGGCTTGCTGTGACTATTCCATGAGATAATACATAAAACACTTAGCTCAGTTCCTGGCTAAACAGCAGCTCTGATTGTTATCACCTACCAAGTTCTGTAAAGGAGTAGTCCGGGGAGGCAGAACTCAGGAGGGCTCCCCACATCCGAGCCCAAGCCCCACCAGCCAGCAGCAAGCAGAGACAGCAGGCAGAGCCTCCTGCTTCCCGTCTGGCAGAGTCAGCCACTCCAGCGCTGTCCTCACCCTCTCTGCTTGTCAAGTAAGGGACGTTACCTGGGCAACACTTGCCATCACTGTGGCAACTGTTCTCCTGGCAGAGGCAAGCATATATGCCAGGGTTCTCAGGCCAGGGAAAGCAGAGCCTGTTGCTCCTCCACAGGAGACAAGTCGTCAGCAGGAATGTGCCCCTTGCCAGGAGAGGAGTGACTAAGAATGCACTGGAAGCACGTCGCGCCAGGCAGGGGCTGCTGCTCTGCTGCTCTGCTGCTTGCCGCAGCCTCTGGGGCTCGCACGCGTACACACACAAGCACGCATGCTCCCCACCACCTGTCGTGAAGGGAGGACGCTGCATGGGCGCACCCATGGAACTGCAGAGTGGAGGAGGACCCCACAGGGAAACATGAGCCAGGGAGGAGCCAGCCCGGTTTTGAAAACTTTTTCCAGTGCAGGTCCTAGAGCTGAACTGCCTAGTCAAGAAGCTACAAGCCCCAGGTGACTACTCACACTGAACTTCATTAAAATGAAATACAACCACAAATCCAGCACCTCGATCGCATCGTAACATTATTCGATAATACTCATAACTGGACTCGGTAGCCAGCTGTGTCTAGTGGTGACTGTAATGGCGCAGATAGAGAACGTTTTCATCGTCGCAGAATGCTCTGTCGGGCAGTGCTATCCCAAAGCCTTGGTGTCCCTGTCACCACACCCCCGGGGGCCCCGGAGCATGTGTGTTTGCTTCTTCCCATCACTGCTGAGGTCTAGTATGTGTGTGGCACTGCATTCGGCCAGAGGAAAGGGCCCCTGCCTACCTCCTCCCATGGGAGACTCCCCTCTCCAAGCCCCCATCTCACTGGGACCCCACCTTGGAATTTTCTCAAAAGGTCTACCAAGGTGCAATGTCCCCAATTGTGCCTTGCACACCCAGGGAGAATGACTGGCTGGTTATCTTCTCTGGCTTCCCTGATTCAAGACTCGCTATGGCTGCAGACACTAAGTGTGTAGGAAATAATTTGCTATCTCCAGCAAGCCATGGCTTCCGGGAGGACTGGACACTTGCGAGGTAGAATTTTTGGCCTTCTCGAGTCCTCCAGAATAGCTTCCCTTCAATCCTGTGAGCATCAGAGACTGTCACGCTACCTTCAGATATAACGTAGGCCTCATCAGTGTTACCCCCAAACTGCCCTTCTGGCCGCCAAGTCTTCATCATCACCTAAAACCAGCTCACAACCTCTCAGCTCCCTGCTGGTGCACCCCCCACAGAGACACTCTGGGTCAAACACGGCGCCCTGGCCTCATTCCCCATGCCTGCTAGCCCACGTCACGAAATCAGCCTCGGCGCCTTGGCTACAATTTCCCAGGGAAGGAGGCAGCACTGTCCCAATTATCTGTGCACATTTCCAGTGAAACACATGGGCACCAGGCCCACGATGACTGGAGGGCATCTGTGATCTGATTGTGGAGTATAAAACGACGAGAAGATACTCCACTTCACTAGAAAGTGACACCCCCAAAATCTCATTCTTAAAGAAATAGTGTAAATGTGTGTTTTGTTTGTTTTTGTTACAGGTCAGAGCTTTAGGGTCAACGGTGCTTCTGGGATTAGATTGAACACTATTTTTTTTCTCTCTGATTGGGATTCTTTCCTTGCCCCAGGCTTGGTAGGGACAACCCCAGTGCCTCTGGGAATCACACAGGGGCTTTACCAGTCACAGCCCATCACTCTGGCCTGAGAAACCAGGCTCTCTGAGGGACCAGGGGACTGCCATCACTATACACACATACATATAGATTTACTTCATTGAGGAAAAATTCACATACCATAAAATTAACCATTTACTTTATTTATTTATTTACTTTTTGAGACGGAATCTCGCTCTGTCACCCAGGCAGTGGCATGATCTCGGCTCACTGCCACCTCTGCCTCCTGGGTTCAAGCGATTCTCCTGCCTCAGCCTCCGGAGTAGCTGGGACGACAGGCGCCTGCCACCACACCCAGCTAATTTTTGTATTTTTAGTAGAGATGGCATTTCACACCATGTTGGCCAGCTGGTCTCGAACTCCTGACCTCAGATGATCCGCCACCTTGGCCTCCTAAAGTGCTGGGATTACAGGCGTGAGCCATTGCACCCGGCCACCATTAACCCTTTTACAGTGAATAGTTCAGTGGCATTTAGCACAGTGTTGTGTAACCACCACCACTATTTCCAAAACTTTTCCATCACTTCCAAGGAAACCTTGTTAAGCTGTTACTTCCTATTATACTCTCCCCCATCCCCTGGGCAACCACCAATCTGCTTGCTGTCCCTGGATTCCCCTATTCTGAACATTGCGTATATGTGGAATCATACACTGTGTGTCCTTTCGGGACCACGATGAGGCCTGGGAATCTGCATTAAGCAGCTTCCAGGTGAGACAGATGTCCCCGAGCCCTCTAAGCAGCAAGGTTCTCACCCACATGCCTCACTTCCTCTCCTCTACAAGGTGGATGTGTTACAGAGGAGAGGAGGGGTTCACACCTTGCGCACGTCACACAGCTGGTGTTGTGGGTGGAACCATGTCTGCCAAAACCGTTGTGGGTTAAAATGTGTCTTCCACTGCATATCAATCACACACGATGTGGCCTTTTGTTCACTTAGCATAACAAGGTTCATCCAGCTGTGGCAGCTGTCAGTGCTTCACCCCTTTCCATGACTAACAGTCCACTGCATGGAGATGCTGCAATTTATTTCTCTTCCTTCCTCTCTCTGTCTTTCTGTCTCTCTTTCTCTCTCTCTCTCTCTTTTTCTTTCTTTGTTTCTCGAGATGGAGTCTCGCTCTGTCACCCAGGCTGGAGTGCAGTGGTGCAATCCCAACTCACTGCAAACTCTGCCTCCCAGGTTCAAGCAATTCTCCTGCCTCAGCCTCCCGAGTAGCTGGGACTACAGGCACCCGCCACCACTCCTGGCTAATTTTTACATTTTTAGTAGAGACGGGGTTTCGCCATGTTGTCCAGGCTGGGGGTCTCGAACTCCTGACCTCAGGTGAGCCACCGTACCCGGCGGATATACTGTAATTTCTTTGTTAATCCACTGATGAACTCTTGGGTTGTCTCCACCGTAGGCTATCACAAATAGTGCTGCTATGCACATATATTGTTGCTTTTTGCCCTGCCCCTGTGCCTCAGCTGCACTGAATCAGTTTAAGTTTTGCCACAGGACAGCACACGGTGTAAGGCGGTCTTTTAGGGGACCTCGATTTACCCCACACAATTACTGAACTCTGTTACTTGCTGGTCCAACTAATTCACAGATGAATTAATCAATGCTTACCTTTCAGGACTCATGTTTTCAAGGTGGGTGGAGGGACGCCTACTCTGAGTAGGGCACTGTCTCTATGGAGGGGCGGGGAGTGGGGGAAATGATACAGAGATAAGACAAACCAGCCCCTGCACACTCCCAGTCTGGCTGAAGGGTGAGGCAGGGCACAGAACATTCTAACGAAACTACTCATTACAGTCATAATGGCTACTACGCATCAAGTGCTGACATTTTCCAAGAACAACAACCATGCATACTGGGTTGTGATGAATGATGAGTGACAAGACAGCAGAAAAGCCATCACTTCTGGAGGGCACTCCAGGCCAGGTCCTGTGCTAAACACTTTGTATAAATACATTTTAAATCATCCCAGCCACTCAATGAGGTGAGTGGTATAATGTAAGTCCCATTTTACAGATGAGAACATCGAGGCTGAGAGAGGTAAGTCATGCATTTACTAAGAGCCAGGCAGAATTGGGATCCAGGTCTAGCTCTGGATCCTGAGCACCTGACCATCATGCTACTCTGAGAGGCAAACCTGAGCACTTTCTACGCCTTGATCAATGCTTCTGTTGCCTTTAAATTGGAGAGTTGAGCCTCACCTCCTCGGCTTCCCAGCAGCAGTTGCAGGCTGGTGTAGCTGGGTGCCCAGTGGGCACCTGCCTGAAAAGCTGACTCCTGGGGAGATGGGCAATTTGTTGGCAAGAGGGGAAAACGCCTGGGCACTCAGCCCCAAGTGCCCACCGGTGGTGGCCTCCGGTGGTCAATGCTGCTTCCAAGGAAACAAACAGTGGGAACTCAGGCGGGCATCCTGCGCCGCTGTCTCTGCAGCATCGGCTGGTTGCCTAGGTAACCACGTGCCTGGCTGTTGAGGAGATGAGCTGGCCTTGGTGTCAGGCTCCCAGCTGAGTACCACATCCTACCTGGCTCTTCAGGCCAGCTGCGCTGTGGGCAAAATCCAATCATCATGTGGATGTGTTTGAGCACATCAAAAAAAAATTGTATGTAGCTGTTTTCCTCGCTGAGCTAGGAGCTCCTTAGGGGCAGGGATGACGTGTCACCTGTTCCTTCGATATGTTGGATGGTGACTGCAGCCACCCAGGGAAGGTGCTCTCGGTGTTTGTTGCAGGTAGAACAGGCAGTGGGGAGAATGAAAATTGGCATTGATGGCTAACATGCGTCAGGTGCTGCTTTAGGCCAGGCCCTGCACCAAATCCTTTCACCTACCCTGCAACTCTCAAACATTCATGTGGACAGGAATTGCCTGGGGGTCTGGTTACCATGCAGATTCCAGCTCAGTAGAGCTGGGCAAGGCCTGGGGATCTGCATTTAAGCAGCTTCCAGGTGAGACAGATGTTTCTGAGCCCTCTAAGAAGCAAGGCTCTCACCTACACGCCTCATTTCATGGTGGACGTGCTGCAGAGGAGAGGAGGGACTCATACCTTGCCCAGGTCACACAGCTGGTGTTGCCTGTGTCTGCCCAAAACATATGCCCAAGTCCTAAGCCCAGCATCTGTGACTATGACTTTCTTTGGAAATGGGGTCTTCGCAGACATAATCAAGTTAAGATGAGGTCACACTGGATTAGAGTTGGCCCTAAATCCAATGACTGGCGTCGTTATAAAAAGGCCATGTGGACACACACACGCTCCAGAGAGACCTCCATGTATGGAGGCAGAGCCTGGATGCCAAGGCGCATCAAGGATTGCTGGAGACCATCAGAAGCTGGGGGAGGCCAGGAAAAGACCCTCCCCTAGAGTCTCAGAAGCAATGTGGCCCTGCTGACACCTTGATTTTGGACATCTAGCCCCAGAATTGTATGAGAACAAATTTTTGTGGCTTTAAGCAACACAATTTATGGAAATTTATCATAGCAGCTGCTGGAAGCCCAGACAGCTATAAGGAGCAAGCAAGGACTGACCCCAGGATGCCTGGTCCCAGTCGCTCTGCCATCTTACTGCAGTGATTCGAGTTGAGCCATCCAGCCCCTCATTTCACAGAGGGCAGCAGGGTCCTCTGCAACTACGGTTGGGAAGGTGTGAGCTGTGTTTGGAACTGGTTGGGTTTTCTTTCCCTGGGGCATTGCGGGGGCCTGATGTCCTCTCCTGTTCTTGCTGCATCAGGGGACGGAAATGCTGACTTTTACCCTAAGGCCTGCCCCCAGCCCATTACCCGATTGCATAAGCCCTGGCCCTGCCCTGTGTCAGAAACAGCACATCTGGGCACCTGCATCATCAGTGAGGTCAGAGGGAGCCACCTGGGGACCCAGGAGGCTACGGGAGGAACTTCCAGGAGAATTCAGGCAGGGACGTCAGCACGGGGCTCGCACAGGGTCCCTGGCAAAGAGGAGCTGTCGCGGAGGATTCCGGCCCCGAGCTGTCCTCTCACACAAAGTCGCACATCAGCTGACACCAGCAGCCACCATCAGGCCAGCCAACAGCCCAGGGCTTCCTATGTACTGGGCCCTGTGCTGATGTGTGCCCCAGATGACTCTGTCAGGGAGGGTTCTTGACCCTGGCTACACATTAAAACCACCCGAGGGGCTTAGAATTCCAAGAACGGAGTCCAACCCCAGGCCAATCCCATCAGACTGGTGTTGGGTGTGGGCGGAACCTACGCATCAGGACTTTTTTGAGCGCCGGTATATTTAAAAGTACATTCGCACACCCATGTTCATAGCAGTGTCATTCATAACAGCCAAAAGGCAGAGGCAACCCAGGTCCACCAATGGATAAAGAGAGACATAAGGTGTGGTCTACCCATTCACTGCAGCATTATTCTGCCTTAAAAAAGAAGGAAATCCTGACGCATGCCATGCTCTGAATGAACCCTGGGACATGAGGCTGAGATAAGGCAGCCACCAAAGGCCAAATCTTGTGTGATTCCATGCATATGGGGTCCCTAGAGTAGACAAATTTTTACGAGACAAAGCAGAATGGTGGATGCCAGGGGCTGGGGGAGGGGGTAATGGGGACAGAGTTTCCATCTGGGAAGAGGAGAAAGTTCTGGAGTCGGATGGTGGTGATGGCAGCACAGCAATGTGAATGAACCACTGAACTGCCACCTAATCATAGTTCAAATGATGCCTCATGCATATTTCACCGCACCAAACAAGAGAATATTTAAGATCTCCAGGTGATCTGAATGTGGCACAGCTAGGGGTCAACAGGTGGGACCTCCATGCTACAGACTCGAGGACCACAACACACAGAGGAAAAGGTAACCCACTCCAGGTCACAGCCGGCCCTGTAGGAACCAGGACTCTGGCTCAGGGTCACCCCCTGGTCCTGAGCTCTGGTCCTTGAAGGGACTGAGCCGCACACACAGGAACAATCCTGGACTCGCCCTTGGCATTCTAGAAAGGCTCTCTGGTCTTCACGTGGCCCTAACCCCAGCGGGGGCTGTTTCTCCAGGACACCTGAGTGCAGTGGAAAAACAGTCTGCAAGGGTGGGCCAGGTGCGGGGTGGGCCTGGCGAAGTGCATTTCCTCATGGACTAGAACAGACGCCCCTCTTTCAGAATTCTAAAACTCAACACAGCCAGACCGCCCCTCCCGTCCTCCTGGGTTCCCTGCTCTGAGGCTGACCCGAGGCTGTGTGGACAGGAGGCACCTCCCTCATTCCCATAGGAGGCTGAACTGGGGCAGGAACACCCAGTTCAGCGGTTTTAAAGTTAAGATTCTGAACAGGCTGTAGAAAGAGGGAGAGGGGAAAACATTCTCTGGTGCAGGCAGAAGCTGCGGGTGTCTTCTCTAAGGAGGAGGGAGATGGGGGAGAGGAGGACAAGGGGAGGGATGAGAGGTGACAGAAGGGACAATAAGGAGAGTCACCTCGGGCATGTTATGCTCTGGCTGTGATGAGGACAGGCCAGTTTTTCAGGGTTCCTTAATCAAATCCCAGGCACCGTCCCCTCGGAGAGTCCCGTGCAGGCGGGGGTGGGCTGAGAGCTATGGGATTTTCTCCTGCCTGTGCATGTGTCAAGACGCTCTGGGGGGAGGGCTGTGCCCGGAGGCACGTTTCCTAAGAGAGGGAAACTTGCCTGGGTCATGAGGTGACACGTGGCCCCAGAGAAGTTATGTCCACAACAAACCCCTGCCATCTGTGAATGCAACGTCCCAAGTTTGGGATCTTGAGATGGGGAGATCACGTTGGATTATCTGGTGGGTCCTGAATCCAGTGACAAGTGTCCCCAGAAAGGATACAAAGGACAGACAGAGGAGGCACAGGCCATGTGACCACACAGGCAGACACTGCAGTGAGGCGGCCACAAGCCAAGTCAAGTGCTAGGGTCTGAATGTTTGTATCTTCAAAAAATTCACTGTTGAAACCTAATCCCCAGTGTGGGCGTGTTAGGACATGGGGCCTCAGGGAGGTGATTAGGTCATGAGGGTGCAGCCCTCACGAATGGGATCAGGCCCGAGGGAGCTCCCTCGCCCCTTCCCATGTGAGACACGGCGAGAAGGCACCCTCTGTGACGCCGGAAGCGAGCCTTCACCAATCTACCTTGACGGTGGACTTCCTGTCTTCCAGATCCCTGAGAAATGAATTTCTGTTGCTTATAAGCCACCCAGTTTAGAGGGTATTTTGTTATAGCAGCCTGAACAGGCCTAGACACCAAGGAATCCCTGGAGCCACCCAAACCTACAAGAGGTAAGACTTGGAAGGAACCCCCGAGGGTGCATGGCCCTGCAGAACTGGAGAGAGAAGTGTGTACTGTTTCACGAGAGCCCTGGGACACTGACCCCACCGGAAACACCATGGCAGGGAAATTCCAGGCTTCCTTGTCCGCTCTGGCCTTTGCCTCCACAGTGGCCCAGCCCCAGCTGCTACCAAATGCCATCACCAGTGCCCCGGGGAGGGGCTGCACAGTCTCCCGCTCTGATCGCAGCTCTGCAAGGACATTGGCAGGTCCCAGCCCCATGCTCAGCATGCCAGCACTTACTCCCTCACCAGTCTCTGCTCACTCTACGACCTATGGGCCAGCTGCCTCCCCCGCCAGCCTGCACACTCCTGGGAGCTCAGAGGCTTAAGCAAGCCGTGTTTTTGCTCGCAGACGTGTGTATCATCACAAACGGAGAGTCAGGCAGATCTACACTTGAATTTCTTTTCTGCTCCTTATGAGCTGTGTGGCCTTAGGCAAACTACATCACCTCTCTGAACCTTAGTTTCCTCATCTGCAAAATGGGGATAATAGGAGCATTTGCGTCCTGGAGCTGTTGGAAGAATTAAATGTCACATTTCAGGCTTGATAAACGACACCTATTGAGTTCAGTAGGACACTGACTAAAGACAGTTAATGTCTTTAAAAAAATAAAGGTGACTAGCTGGGTGCAGTGGCTCACAACTGTAACCACACCACTTTGGGTGGCTGAGGCAAGCAGATCACCTGAGGTCAGCAGTTTGAGACCAGCCTGGCCAACATGATGAAACCCCATCTCTACTAAAAATGCAAAAAAAATTAGCTGGGCATGGTGGCACGCACCTGTAATCGCAGCTACTTGGGAGGCTGAGGCAGGAGAATTGCTTGAACCCAGGAGGCAGAGGTTGCAGTGGGCCAAGATTGTGCCATTGCACTCCAGCCTGGGCGACAAGAGTGAAACTCCGTCTCACAAAAAAAAAAAAAAAAAAAAAAAAAAGGTGACCAGAAACCCCCTAAATGTCCATCAAAAGAGAAGTGTTTACACCGTGGTCCCCACAGTGCAACAACACACACAGAGCAGTTAAAAAGAAGGACGAAGGGTTACAAGATCTGCCATGGATTCCATCGGCACGACACGCTGTTAAGTACAGAAGTAAATACATGTATAAATCTATGCTGACGTGCACATATATATGATCTAATTCATGGGGCTTCAGGGGGATGGAGGGTGGGGACCAAGTCCGGCTGGTGACAGCTGTCTTCTGTGGAGAACGAAGTGGCTTGGGGGAGGACCAACGGGTAAGGCTCAGCTTTATCTGCAATGCTTCATATTATCGCAGGAAGCCACTCATGTGCTGTACATTCAATCGAAGAGAAATAAAGGAAAAAACTCTTCAAAGATTTCAGAAATTGGGATCATGGCAGTGGTATTGTATCCTTCCCCAGATTTCTTAAATTGGTCTGAATCCCATATTCTTTTTTTTTTTTTTTTGAGACAAAGTTTCATTCTGTCACCCAGGCTGGAATGCAGTGGCACAATCTCGGCTCACTGCAACCTCCGCCCCGGGGTTCAAGCGATTCTCATGCCTCAGCCTCCCTAGTAGCTGGGATTATAGGCGCCTGCCACTACACCCAGCTAATTTGTATTATTAGTAGAGATGGGGCTTCACCACATTGACCAGGCTGGTCTTGAACTCCTGACCTCAGGCGAGCCACCTGCCTCAGCCTCCCAAAGTGCTGGGATTACAGGCATGAGCCACCACGCCTGGCCAGAATCCGATATTCTTTTTTTTTTTTTTCTGAGACAGAGTCTCGCGCCCAGGCTGGAGTGCAGTGGCTGGATCTCAGCTCACTGCAAGCTCCGCCTCCTGGGTTTAGGCCATTCTCCTGCCTCAGCCTCCCGAGTAGCTGGGACTACAGGCGCCCGCCAAATCACCCTGCTAGTTTTTTGTATTTTTTAGTAGAGACGGGGTTTCACCGTGTTAGCCAGGATGGTCTCGATCTCCTGACCTCGTGATCCGCCCGTCTCGGCCTCCCAAAGTGCTGGGATTACAGGCTTGAGCCACCGCGCCCGGCCCAGAATCCGATATTCTTAAAGAGAACTGGAAGGCATCTGAGATCTTACTACTTTTGACTTTTCAGTGGTCTAGTAGATGGATAATCCGATTTTTGAAATGCATGTTCTTTGAAAAATTCAGAATAATACAGAGGACAAGAATTAAAGCATGGAGAGCTCATGGCCCGCACACGTGTATCATGGTGCACGCGTGTGCACGCACACACACCCACAACCCAGTTAAACACACACACTCACTCACACACACACACACCCAGCCCAATGTAAAACTGCACGTAAGTTTCAGCTGCATCATACATACTGGCTTTCTTATTTTTAACCTCACCTCTGCCCTCCCTTCCGCCACCCCCTGAATCCACGCTAACTTCATGCTCACCACGTGAGCTTCGAAAATTTGAGACCATGTTATATATCGGGGTCCAGAAACCATTTTCCTAAGAGCCAGATAATAATAGTCTAGGCTGTGCGGGTCATGCCATCTCTGTTGCCGCCAGTGTAATGCCACAGCAGGAATGGGCAGAGCTGTGTCCCCCTCCCCCAAATGGGCAGAGCTGTCCCTGCCACCCCGAAAACCCCTTATTTATAAAAACAGGCGCTGGGCCAGACCATTTGCAGACCCTTGACGTCTATCATTTCATCTCTTTCTCCATGGTCACGTTTAATCAAATACAAATATGTATTGTATATTTGTCTGGCAACAGACTTTCAACGGCAAAAACTGCAATTACTTTTGCACCAACCCAATACAGACAGGTTTTGTGGGGTCCTCATTTCATTTTACACAACTGGCATTGCACAATACTTATGTCTGCATCTGGCTTTTCCCTCCTAACACCTGGTGGGTGTTACTCCAGATCAATTTGTATCGATTTTCCCAGTCTGTGTGCTTTTCCCCACTTCAAGGGTCACTAAGCAGAGGTAGGATATACCTTCAAAAAAGTAAAATGAAGCCAACCAAATCCTTCCCCCGACTCTGCTCTGTGTGCCGATCCTTCTCAGGGTCTTTCTGACAGAGCCACCAGCTTGGCCTCCTGAACCTTAGTAACTGGCCCTCCCCTCTTGACCAAGGCCACCCAGAGTGAAAGAGGAATTTGCACCCAACATTAAAGACTAGAGGGTGGGGGTGGGGAATATCTCTTATTAATCATTAATATAAGGTGGCATTTTCAGGGCATTGCAGAAAACAACCCTGATTAATTGCAACCCACCAAATAAATAAAAATTGCAACTACCGTACCAGAGCCTGCTCTTCCTCTGTGGTGTGGGAGGCGGGCAGCCCCAGGCGAGTTTCCTAGCCCTTCTGAAATACAGTGAGGGACACCACAGGCTCTGTTTCCTTTGGGCCTGATAAAGGGAACTCTCTTTATCCCAAATAAGGATTTCCCTTGCCAGGCCTCAAGACAGTAGCATCTCCACAGGGGCCTCTGTTGTTTATTTTACTAAGAACTTTATCTAGTGCTTGCAGCACTTCAAAGGACAACTGATCTGTTCATGGCTTTGTTTGGAAGCCTCCATCCTTCCCGGCTGCCTCCTCTGGGTGGGAGTCACCGGCGCCTACTACAAAGGGCCTTAATTTATGAGAATCCTGGAGAAGGATCCTGTTCTTTAATAAATTAATGTTCAGTAAGTCTCTAATGTGAGTTTCAAGCCAGGTAATGCTGTCATGATTGAATATAGGAGAGGGCGCACTTCTGCCTTCCCTGGGGAGGCGGCTCCTCAGACACTTGTGCAGAGGACTCTGCTCACCCAGAGAAGCCCAACGTCCTAGGAGTGTGAGTTCGATGGTGTTCACAACAGTGAATTCTAAGTGACCTGCACAAACGGAGGGGATTCTGGCAGAGTAACCCAAAAGCTATGGACACGTTTAGTCAACCATGCTTGATCTCAGGCTGTGAGAAACCCAGTAAGAAGGTGAAATGGTTACAGAAGGAGGCTTCAGACTCTGGGTCTGAATTCCGGCTTGGATGCACGAGAAAGTTAATCTGAGAGTTAGACTCATGTCCATACAACGGAGATATAAAACCCAGGGACACTGTGCAGCCTAAAGAAAATAATGAAGATAAAGCAGACAGAAAACAGTAGGCACTCAATAGAGGTTTATTGTTCTTTCCCCTTTCTTCACACTACTGCAGTGGTTCTCAAACGCTGGAGTGCCTCACAGTCCCCCGGAGGATATGTTAAAATAATTTGCTGCTCTCATCCTGCCACCTCAGAGTTTGTGAAACTGAAGACTGACATTTCTAGAGAGTTCCCAGGTGATGCAGATACTGCCGGTCTTGGGACTTCACTCTGAAAACCACTGAGCTACTGGTTCAAAATCCCCAGGTCTGCAGTGGCCAGGATGCCTAGGATGATAAGGACCCTCTTGGATGGAAGACTGGTTGCAGACTTAAAGTCTCAAAAGTCAACAGACATGATGAATGGTCTGCCTGAGTCTGTTTCTGCCCCCAGCTGGTGTCAGGCTGGCCCCTGATCTCTGGGGTGTGCTTTCTAAGGTCCCTGTACTCCTGGACAGAGGTCAGGTTCAGCCCAGTCTTCCAAATGGAATGGTCCAAGCATGTGCCAGCTCCCGCTGGAAACAAACCACCCTGGCCTTCTGCCGCCACGTGCCAGCAGGCTCCATTAGGAGTGACCTCAGTTTCTCCGAAAGGAGGTCTCTGTCCCTCTCAAGGGTTTCTGCAAAATAGTCTGTTGGTTCTGAGAGTGCAGCAGGGTGTTCCGGGGAGCAGAATGTGGGCAACAGCCCCCAGGGCCCTAGTTGTTCTGGCATCATCTCGCGGTCAATTAGCCTCTCTCCCAAACACCTTCCCTTCCAGACTTAGCTGGCTGTCCCGCTGGGTATTTTCTGATCATCCCTCGGTGGAGCAAAGGCCTAATTCCTCTGTGGGGACAAGCACTGCTCTTTTTAGAATCTCTGTTTGGCCTCGTCTCTGAGCCAACAGGCCAGCAGGTGGGAGCCCTGGAGGCCGACAAAAGAACGGCAGGCCACCTCCCTCTTCCAGGGTGGACACCGTGTCCCACAAGTGCAGATTAGCATCCCAGCTCAGACGCCTCCACTGCCCACCACTGGTGGTGAAAGAGACCCATTGCAGATGCCCGTGGAACAAAAGATCTTGCTCATCAAGACGCTACCTCCCGTTTATGTTTTAAAAACTTGTCTTTAAAGGGCGAGAAAAAGAAAAACATAACATTCTGCCTTAAAGGGCAAAAAACAAGTTCACCCACAAACCGTTTACATGAAAAACTTCCTTGTATGGCTCGATGACTCATCAGCCTCATCAAAGCCTGCGCTGGATGACACACGAACGCTCGGGTCCCCCCTTCCTTGCCCAGAAGAAACGATGACAACCCACAAACGCCACTTCTTCCTTGGTAGTTTGAGAAGCCGCTGTAATGCGTCATTTCTGAGGCTCAGGAAAGACCTTTACACAGAAGGTGGGGGTGGGGGGGTCTTGAACGTCCCAAAGCCCAAGGCTGGCCCTTATGTAGAGCTGAGGAAGCCCTGGCCAGGGACAGGAGAGTGCAAGGGAAGGCTGGGTGACCCAGGCACATGGTGCAAACCTGGCCCCTCCACTTCCCAGCTCTGCAGCCAGGGGCAGCTCACTCCACCCTGGTCCCTGGGGTGTGCTTCTGGGCTTCCGGGTTGGGGGGCAGCGAAGCCTGGGCAGCAAACCACGTTGTACTGCCTCTGGCCTGTGGATAGTAGATGCTCAATAAACCTCTCCTTCCCGTCAGAAACTCAGTCTCCCTATGTGGATGACAGCATTTTCCTAAAGGATCTAAAGTTCCATCTATCTTAAACTCTGCCTGAAGGGAAGACTATGAAACTGGAAAAGAAAATGGCATGGATTTGTGTGCTACTGCAGGACACTGCTGCACCATATATTGAGGAGTATGGAATGGAACAGCGTGGATGATAAAATCTGTGTGGTGTTTACAAAGGAATATTCACAAGCACTTTCTGAGAAGCCCCGTGCAGCCGCGAACAGTGACTGCCTAGGGGAAAACGGACTTGAAGGAGTGGAGGCCAACTTTTCATTTTATACCTTTTTATACTTTTTAGGACTACCACCTATGCACGTGCATTTTATTTTTCTTAAATGTTCGCAGAGGATGTCTGGCAGGACAAGGAGCTGGCTGGTAAGGGGCGCGAGGAGATTTTCTGGGTGATGGAGACATAGGTGGTGGTTACTCAGGTGAATACAACAGTCAGAACTCCCTCACACTCAACAGTCAGGGCATTACATTTTGTTACATGTAGATAATAGCTTGATTTTTTAAAATTTAAAAGAGGTTAAGAGAGATTTATGGATAGTGGGACTTTTCTTAGTTCTCTTTGTCCTTTTTGGTATTCTAAAAAACTTAATAAATGCCAGTTTTTAAATGTCCTGGGTCTTAGGGCTCTTGCACACTGCTGGTGCAAGTATACACTGGTGCCACCACTTTGCAAAACTGCAGGGCAGCGTCAATGAATGACAATTCAGCCCCCAAGCATATACTCAACAGGACCGTGGACACACACTCACCAAAAGATGTACACTAGAGCGTTTACAATGGCCCATTCGTAACAGCCCTAAACTGGAAAGACTTATCCATAGAATGAACAAGCTAACAGAGTCTAAGCACACAACAGAACACCACCCAGCAAAGTGAATCGACAAATTGTTGCTGCATACAACACATCTCAAAAGAGTTCAGAGTGTCTGAGTCCATTTCGATGAAGCTCGAGTATATGCAAAGCTCATCTACGCTGCTAGAAGTCAGGAGAGCAGTGGCTGCCCACGGTGGGGAGGAGGGGCCGAGATGAATGGCAACTCTTTTTGATATGCACACTTTTCTAGATGTATTTTATCCTTCAATGAGAAGTTTATTTCAAAAACGTCCTGTGTCTCTTCCAAAGACAGCTCCAGCTGGGCAAAGTGGCAGCTCTGTGGGCTCCAGCGGAAGAGGACAAAAGACCTATCGTCCTGTCCCCTGGGTTCAATTCCCAGCCCTGCCTGTCTCTAGCTGTGTGATCCTGGACAGGCCTCTCTGCTTACTCAGCTCCTCCTTCAAGACAGGCCTAACCAAATTTTGAGATTTCACAAGATAACACATAGAAAAGCCCCCAGCAGAGCTCCTGACCCTAGTAGGTGCCTAATAATTGTTTTTCTCTCCCTCTGCTGTAATGAAAGCCCTCAAGAGCACGGGCTCTCCTTCCCAAGGCTCTTGGCCTTCGGCCACTTGTTAGTTTCAATCCCTGAAGCAGCCCTGGTTACTAGTTATGGGGTCCCTGATGAGCCACTGTGGGGCTTGGACTGTGGCTGGGAGACGCTGGTGACTGTGGCCCTCACAGGGGACCGGCAGCCTGGCCCGAAAAGGTTTCCCCATTCGGATTGAACACGTGCACAAAGAGGCTGCTGGGCTGGACTCGATTACCCTCCATAGGGGCCTTGAAGGCCTTTGCTTGCTCACCAGCCGCACCTCCCGCTGAGGGCCCCTCCTGCAGTCTTGGAGTGGGCTGGGCCCCCTGCCTCTGGGGAATGCCCCTCCTTTCACAGTTCCCCACTGAATCCCTTTGATCCCCTCTTAAGAGGTCACAAAGCCCTCTTTGACTGAGTGCCAGAAATTAATCTGGATAGAATTCCTGCCTTTTCAACCTGGATGAAGCAGGCAGGTGGCTGGGCCTGGAAGAGGACTGAGGCTGACTCCCGCCCATCCTTGCCCCCTCCCCTGTTCTGCTTCCTTCTCGGAGGGTAGGACCCTCCAAGAATGGACCCACGGTGCCTGCCTGGAAGCTCCACAGAAGCGTCCATAAGAAAGTCCTACGGAGGCACAGTCAGAGCCAGTGGCACTGACCCGGCCTCCAGTAGCACTGACCCGGCCTCCAGTAGCACTTGCCCCACAGGCCTGGGCGGTCACTCACGCAGGACGGAGGACACT
Organism: Rhinopithecus roxellana; assembly: GCF_007565055.1. NCBI lineage: Eukaryota > Metazoa > Chordata > Mammalia > Primates > Cercopithecidae > Rhinopithecus > Rhinopithecus roxellana. Next base: position 56,421,449 of record NC_044568.1, read on the forward strand.
TTCACTGCCTCTGTCAACTGGGTGGCCTGGCAGGGGCTATGTTGAGAGGAGCTCTGCCTCAGGGCAAAGCATGTGGTGGCTGATGGGTGATGCCCACCCTGGGCTCACGAGTTGGTGGCCTGAGTGCCACACATGTGCCTCCGTCTTCTGCAGCCCTGTCTCCTAGCACCCTCCGGCACCAAGAGCCTGTTTCCCTCTGTGTCCTTGTTCATCAGAGAAGAAGAATGAATGTTCTGAGTGGGTACCACATGGCGGGTGCTATTCTAAATACTGAACAGCTATGAACCCATTTACTCCCCATAAGAACCCAGTGAGCTTGGTTTCATTGGATTCAAGAGGCCCAGAGACGAAAGTGACTAGTCCAGTGACACACAGCCAGTAGGAGGTGGATCAGGGCTGGAACCTGGGCAGTCTGGCCCTCAAGCACTGTAGAAAGTATTATTTTGGGAGCAAAGAGGTAATAGGTGGTGAAAGCCACCCAAAAATACCCTCCTCTCTGGCCCAGTAACCACTTCTAGAAATCTGCCCTAAACAAGTAATTCAAATAAAGTGAAAGCTGAGATACGCGACGGTCACGGCTGCATTATCTATAATTGAGGAAAGCTGGGAACGACCCAAATGGCGACCACAGAGGAGCCCTTTCGTAAATGGCACCAGCCTCTTCGTGGACGATTATGCAGCCATTAGGAAGCCTCCCCTGGGAGCTGTGGCATGGCACTGGGATGTCTGAGCTGCCATGACTTGGCGAGGCTCACAGGACTGTCTGTGTGCCTCGCCACAGCTGCCAAAATGGCCGCGTGAAGATGGATGCAGCCTCGGAGAAGAACTGCAAGGTCAGAACTGGCAGGAGCTGGGGGCACTGACCTTGATGTGATCGTAAAAAGGTAGAAAAGGAGACAGAGAGGGAGGAAGGCGACCAAGACGGGGTTAGATGGGCAACACGGAGGTGGGGTGGGGTTCAAGGGCAACGTCTTCCCTCAAGACCAAGGGATGAGCTGGGCTAGAGGGGACAGGCCCAGCCAGGAGCCACCTATAAGAGTGATGGTGTGGAGCGAGGGAGTCAGGTGCAAGGTCAGATCTGGGCTTCCAAACCTTAAGTTTAAAGTTAGGGGACACAGCGGCCAGTGTGTTTGGGGAAGATGTGGAAGCAGGTCAGTCCTGAGTTTGACACCAGGCCTGGGAGACGTGGTCTGACAGTGGCTGTGCTGATGTCGCGTAAGACAGGATGAGGCAATCAGCTCTTCTCCACGAGAAACAGGGGTTTGCCCAGTCAGAGGTCAATTCACATTATCCTTTTTTTTTTTTTTTTTTTTTTGAGCACAGTTTCACTCTGTCACCCAGGCTGGAGTCTGATGGCACCATCTCGGCTCACTGCAACCTCTGCCTCCCAGGTCCAAGCGATTCTCATGCTTCAGTCTCCCGAGTAGCTGGGACTACAGGCCTGAGCTACCACGCCCAGCTAATTTTTGTATTTTTAGTAGAGACGGGGTTTCACCATGTTGGCCAGGCTGGTCTCGAACTCCTGACCTCAAGTGCTCTGCCTGCCTCAGCCTCCCAAAGTGCTGGGATTATAGGTGTGAGCCACTGCACCTGGCCAATTCACATAATCCTAATGGTGATGGGAGAGTTAGGGAAAAATGGAAAGCTCTCATGCAAGCCTCAGGCGCCAGAAACACCCAGGCTCTACCCAGATGTGCCATGAGAACAGGTGGGAGCTAGGGTGCTGCTCCCAAGTGCACATCAGGTGTAAGAAGTGTCTGGTAAGCGTGTGTCTGTGTATATGCGTGCAGGTGCAGTTGGGAGCCACACTCCCGGTGGCTGAAGTCCCAGGTTCTGGACTCACTCAGACTTCTGTTCAAATCCCAGGTGAGCCATTGAATAGCTGTGTGACCCTGAGTGAGTGATTTAACCTCAGCCTCAGTTTCCACATCTGTACAATGGGAGAACAGGAGAAACAGGTACCTCCTCAGGGCTGTGAGGATTCGCCAAGCTGAGTAAGTGAGGCACTGGCACATGCCTGGCACAGGAGTAACTGTCCATCATGGCTTGGGGACCAGCTGCAGCCTTGTGCTGAGGCCTTGGGGTGCAACTGGGGGCTTGGCTTGGGCTGGATGCAGACTTGGGGGATGTGAGCTTGGGAAGGGATTTGCAGCCTGGTGGAGAGAGCGCCTGGGGCCACATCTCTAGGACACTAGGAGTGGCTCTTCTTCAGGGAGGCTGCCATGACCAGGAGGTGACTCAGGGGAGGTGGGCTCCGGGAGGAAGGTCAGAGCCAGGCGTGACAGCCCCCACTGGTGGCCTGGTCTGGAGCCTCAGGCTTTCCGCTTTCCTAGGGATTCCCCCGTCTAGCATGGCCCTCGGTGAGGGGCCAGGGGAGGCATCAGCTCAAGGGTCCTGTGTCATTCTGACCTGGTCCCCCGGGGCTTTCCCCTGCATGGGGATGTGGGTGGTGGATCCCGCCCCGCTGAGGGCGCAGCAGGTGGGGAGGAGACGACCCAGGCCCTGCCCTCGGCTTCCGGCCAGGTGGGCTTCACCTCTCTGAGCCCCAGGCACTTTGCCTTGGTGCTAGGGACTTTGAGGGTGGCGGTCCCCCAGGGCCAGCTCCCAACACAGAACATGGAACAGACTCATTCCCGAGGCGCCGCAGCCACTCATGAGGTGGAAGCGAGATCGTGACCCTCGCTGGGAGGCATCTGGCTTTGGCACCGTCCTTTATCCTCATCCTTTATCCCCTTGGACTCTCAGTCCCCTCCGCTATGAGATGGGGGAGGGATGTGGACCCCGCAGAACTGTTTCTGGGCTCAAAGGAGCACAGGGGCACATAGTGCTGGACACAGGGGATGCTCCACGGCCAGGCCCAGGCAGAGACAATCCTGAGGGCGGGCTTCCCACCCACCCCAGCCCTCACAGGCCATGAGTCAGCCAGGACCACCAGCAGGGGCTGGAAGGGGCTGCCGGGGAGAGGGACTGAGCCAGCTGCTCCCACCATGTTGGACCCACTCGGAGACACACTGATGATGGCGCATGAGAGGCTCCCACGCGTGGGCTCCTACCAGGATCCCTTCTGCCTGCTGCACAAACAACAGAGCCTTCGATCCTCACACGGCCCAGTAACGAGACGCCAGGATCATCCCCATTCCACAGAGGAGAAAACTGAGGCCCAAATAAACACACTCCAAACCCGCACACTCATAGTCTCCCCACAGGCCACACACAAACTCACACACACATAAAACAGTACCCCACATGCCACGTACACACTCATAAAATAGTCACCTCCTATGCCACACACACACAGACATTCATAAAACAGTCACCCCATATGCCACACACACCACACACACACTCACAGTCACCCCCACACACCACACACACACACACACAAACACACACACACATAAAATAGTCACCCCACAGGCCACACACACATACATTCATAAAATAGTCACCCCACAGGCCACACACACACACACACATTCATAAAATAGTCACCCCACAGGCCACACACACCACACAGTCACCCCCACACACCACACACACACACACATTCATAAAATAGTCTCCCATATGGCACACACACACCACACACACACTCACAGTCACCCCCACACACCACACACACACATAAAATAGTCACCCCATAGGCCACACACACACACATTCATAAAATAGTCACCCCACACACCACACACACAGTCACCCCCACACACCACACACACACACACAAACACACTCATAGTTACCCCCCACGCCACACATACACACACACACTCATAAGATAGTCACCCCACACCCCACACACACTCATAAAATAGTCACCTCACACGTCACACACACACACACACACACTCATAACATAGTCACCTCACATGCCACACACACACACGCATAGTCACCCCACACGCCACACGCACTCATAAAATAGTGACCATACATGCCACATACACACATAGTCACCTCACATGCCACACACACACACCAGTCACCTCACCACACACACTCATAAAACAGTCACTCCACACCACACACAGTCACAGTCACTCTTGCTCTCACACACTCTCACGCATTCACTCTTATACTCACACACACACATTCTCACCTGCACACACACCCACTCTCACACTCACACAACCCACATTCGCTTCCACCCTTCTCCACAGGGGAGGGACAGAGGCCTGGGCTTGGACAGGGTGACTGAGGGGCTGTGGCCCCCCTAGGGGGCTGGGAAATCTGCCCAGCGAGAAGAAGACAACGAGGCCTGGGCAGGTGGCCAGAAAGGATCCAAACCTGGGCTGGGATTTTCCCAGAGCCAAGGGCACTCCTCTGGCCCTGGCAGCCCTGGGACAGGAACATAGGCCAGCTTCTTGTGACACACAGTCTGCTCCTTGAACCCCAGCTCTGGGGCTTGGCCCCTGGGGCTGTTCTGAGTGACCTCGCTTCCCCCAGGGAAAAACCATTTTGGTTTCCAGGACTTGTGGGCCTCGGCCTGAGGAACCCCTCTCAGGAAGCGAGAAGGTGGAGAGGTACCAGGAGCCCAGCTCCCACAGCAGGTGCATCCTGGCTTCTCAGGGCTCCTCTAGGAGCCTGCTGTGTGTCTCCTCACAGCCCGGTAGCCTGGACCTGTCACCTGGGCCTGTTCACATGGACAGACTTGTCCCTCACAGCTGTGCATACCTGGGTCTCTCACCTGGAAACCCTGGACACAGAAACAGGCCAATCTTCTCATTGCTTTGTAAACACACACGGTCTCCTCACAGCCTGAACACGCTCTTGGCCTCGCCCCACAAACTGGGCCTTCACGGCCTCGCATACACAGGACTGTTCCCTCATAGCCTCGTGTGCAGACAGGCCTGTTGCCACAGGGCTTGGCCTCCGAGGGCCAGGGCGGGAGCCAGGAGCTGCATCTGAGTCAGAAATGAAGCCTCATTAACCCAGAATAACTGTTTAATGCTTCCACACCCCTGGGAATTAGCCTCAAGGGCTGAACCACCCAAACCAAACAGGGCTGGCCTCCCCAGGGGCCCTCAGGACTGCAGGCTCTAGCGAATGCTGGGAGGCAGAGCAGCCACGGGCCGGGAGACCCTGGCCCTCCTCCTGCAGGCTCCAGGCCTCCTCAGATCTCCCAGACCAACACGGCGGAGGCCAGGCCGGGAAGGCTGGGAGGAAGAGCAGAGCTGCTCGGAGAAAGAGGCAAGGATGTTCAGGGTCTAATCCCACTTGCCTTCTTGGCGGCCTTGGAACCTTGTGCGAATGACTTATACTCTCTACACTCAGATTTCCCCATCTGCAAATGTCAATAAGAACAGAACCTATTCAGTGAGAGGAAGTAATTCACAAAACGCAGCATCCAATGCTGAGTAAACTCCTCCAACATGGGAACTACGACTGCGTGTGAACAGCTCAAAGTTCCGAGCTGAGGCCACAAAAACAACACTGTTACTCAGATGGAAGAGCGTGAACAAGATGACCTGGGTATTTTACCCACACTCTGCCTTCACAAAACAACTTGAAGTCGATTCTACAGCAGCAGCTGTCAACCCTGTTTTCATGATTGTCCGCATAAAGAGCCCTAGTGTCTCCCCTATCTGTCCTCCCTTTGAAAGAAATACTCAAGAATAAGATTTCATTGAATAGGGTCAGCTTTGGAGGGCCACAGACTATTGTAATCATTAAGATTTGTTTAAATCTCAAAGAACCAATTTTGGTCCCGTTAGGGGTGACGTGGCCCCTGCTGGGAATGTCCTAGAGATGCAAGTCCAACTTGATAAAAACTAAGCAATGGGAACACAGTATTTAGAAGGTTGCATTCTTTTTCTTTTCTTTTTTTTTTTTTTTTTTTTTTTGAGACAGAGTCTTGCACTTTCCCCCAGGCTAGAGGTGGCATTCTTTACATACAGAAGAATGTGTTCTGACTGTGTGTGCACTGCAGCCACAGGAGACAAATGTATATTGGTGTAGGAGAGAAAGTGACAAAAACACTTAGAAAGTTAAAAAATTCAAGCTGAGGTGGTGGAATTTCTAAAGGTCCTCAATTTTGATGTTCCACTGATTTTTTTTTTTTTTCAGTTAAAGATAGAGAAAAGAAGAGAAAAGAAACAAGGAAGGAAAAGAAAAAGAAAAACCTCACATAGGTGGTTGTAAATAAAGAGGGGAGAGAGTGGCCGTATCAGCAGAAGCAGAGGGGTCAAGTCCTGGGAGGGCTGCAGAGTCCCAGTCTCAGAGAAAGGCACTGTTTGATCAAGGAGGAGGTAGGACAGCCGCACAGATCTGGATTGAAATCTGCTGGGTAACTACGGGCAAATCACTTGATCTCTCTGAGCCTTGGTTCTTTTACTTGCTTAACGACAATGAACCAGAAACAACCTAGCCAGTCCTGGCATCTCATAGGTACTCACTAACTGTATCTGAATTAGGTGAACACTTTCTGGAATCTGTCCACAGAACCAGGATTCAAATTCAGGTTTCCCAGCTCATTTTGCTAGCTGGCGGTACCTCCAAAACACCTTACGTTCCTTTGCCATTTTAAAAGGAAGGAGAGCATGCCTTCTCAAATACCACCAAAACTGGGTACAAAGAGCCACCGGAATTGAAATCAAGTTGCCAACACTGAAATATCACTGCCACCTGGTGGCATACCTAAATTATTGGGGGGCAATAGTCCATGTCAGCATCTTAAGCATGCGCTGTAGCCACAGCCAAAGCTTGCACCCTGAGAACGAAGACCCATTGATCACGGGGCAAGTGGGCCGGCACGCAGCCAGGCATCTGCCAGTTCCTTGACATCCTGATTTAGGTTTTCTGAAATTTTTAAAAACTGGTTGATTAAATTTAGCAACCATAAATAAACCGGATGCCACCATAATTGAATGTAAATATCCAGGTCTTCATGAGAGCTGCTAGAAACAGTGATTCCAGCTCTGGACTTGCTCAATCAACTGTGTGAATCCCACATGCAATCCTTAACATTTTTGGGGTGGGGCATGGGGGTCTCACTCTATCACTCAGGTTGGAGTGCAATGGAGCAATCTCAGCTCACTACAACCTCCATCTCCTGGGCTCAAGTGATCCTCCCACCTCAGCCTCCTAAGTAGCTGGGACCACAAGGGTGCACCACTACACCCGGCTAATTGTTTGTATTTTTGGTAGAGATGGGGTTTTGCCATGTTGCCCAGGCTGGTCTTGAACTCCTGAGTTTGGCTATCCGCCCGCCTTGGCCTCCCAAAGTGTTAGGATTACACGCATGAGCCACCACACCTGGCCAATCCTTGACATTTGAATGTTTCAAGCCCGAGCTTTTAAAGTATCTTTCTAGCCAAAGCCTCCTGAAGCCCATTTCTATGCCCATCACCTTGGTTGCCCCTTGCAGCTATGCAATACTCACAGATTTCACAAATGCTGCCTTCCAGGTGCACATGTAAGTACTGTTGAAAATGCGGACCAGGGAAAGGCAGAAAAGAGAGCCTTGTGGAATACTGCACCTGACAGCCCTCATTGATACTCATCTTGGCCTCATTTTAAATAAGGCATTTTTTTCCCAACCTGTCAGGTAGGCAGTATGTCTCCAAGTATATTCTGCCCTGTCCTGAGCTAAGAGAAGATGCAAGGCTGTCACTTACTGAGGCCCCACAAGTAAAACACCATGGGGAAAGGAAGAGGTGGTACCCCCGTGACCACCACTGCTCAGTCCTCCCTCTCAACTGCTCTGGCATCTGACTCCCAGATGGTCCCCAGTAGGTGCTGACGAATGCCCTGCCTGTCCTGAGACACATTCGTACCTGGGCATGTAGAGAGAACCAGGTATCAGAGATGTTCTCCCAGTGGAAATGGAGCTCTCAGCAGTATCTGCTGATCACACAAGCCGGTGAGCACCACCTTACGTGCTTGGCTGACATCTGTGCCTTCCCGCTCTACTACATTCAGAAATCTCCAGTACATACAGGTACTGGAAAGGTAGAGCTGAGCCATGCCTCAGGCCCTTCCTAATGATGGGAGCTTGGACTCCAGTCTGAGCCTCACCTTTCGCATATGGAAAATGGTAACAATGATAATCATCAACCTTATGCGGCTGTGGTGAGGGTGAAATGGACATGATGAGTCTAGCAGAGCTCCTGGCACACAGCAGGAGCTCAAAACACGCTAGTCCTGGCACACAGTAGGAGCTCAGTAAACACTAGTTCTCTTCCCTTTTGCAGTCCTAACTTGGAGACTCAGCTCAGTTTCTGAGACTTGGCTCCACAGCACAAAGCAAGAGGACCAGCAGCTGACAGGGGAAAGGAGAGGAGTGGCCCTCTCTGGACCAGGAAAGTCATTTTCTGGGGTTGCCTTTCTGCCCCCAACCCTGGCAGTTGGGGGAGCCGCTCTGGAGCCATGAGAGGAATTCTGAGTGTTCCCTGGGTCCTCCCAACATGTGATATGGCACCCAGCTCTGCTCGGGGCCAGCTGTTCATCCCCTGCGGCTCCCCAGCTTACTGTAAGGATGACAACTTATGACACACTGGTCATTCCAGCCATACCCTGCTGGTGCTGTGGGGCCCGGGGCCTGTCAAAGCTTGTTCTAAACCAGAAGATCAGAAGACAAGGAGACACAGGGAGGCAGGGCAAGAATGAGAAGCTGACTGTACGTGCTTCACGCCCTGGTCCTGACGTCAGGGTTTCTATCGCCTGAGCCATGGGGCAGAACTCGGGCTCCTCCTCGGGTGGCTGGGGGACCCTTCTTAGGAGATCTGCCCCTGGGTCTCCAAGATGAATTTCCCTTTACGTGCCAGAAAGCTCTGAACCATCCTATGCAGAGCTAGAATCAGAAAATGAGGCCAGAGAATCTGACAACTGAAAAGCAGTGAAGACTACAGAAATAGGGCTCAGGAGTTTGAATCTCTGTTAAGTTTACACTTGGCACGGCCTTTGGAAGTCACTTTCAACTAAGCATCTTGAGCCCCTGAAGTCCAGCCTCCCCGGCTGGACTCCCCTCAGGGTCACCCTCCCTCTGAGAGCAAGAAGTTCTATGATCCTTTTGAAGCAGGAAAACAGCTATAGGGTTTGAGAACACCAGGGCGAGAATGTCATTTCAGCACTGCGGGGATGGGAACAGCAGAGGACGAAGGGCCAGGGGCTTTTAGACGGGGAGCAAAGTTCCTCAGCTGAGCCATCTGGAAGGCATGAGTTCTCCACTTGCATGCCTCTGGGTGACAGACTGCCTTTAAGCCATCACACCGCTGCCTGAGTCGCTTTAAACAATCAACTGAGTCAGGACTTACCTTCCACTGCAGAGAATGGAACCACTGGTCTCGCAGGTAGCTGTTGGCAGCCTGTAACGACAAGAACAGGACAGCAATGTCCGGTCATCAGCTTGCGGCATCTCAGGGCATTTCAAGGCCAGCCATGTGAGCCCCCCAGCCTGCTCTGTGGACAGTGTCTGCCCTGTGACCCTAACGAGTCTGCTGAAAGATATGCTAAGCTAAGCCCATTGTGTGCAAAGCCAGAACAGAAGGACTGGCCAGGGAGGATTTCCTCAAAACAAGACATCACTAGCACCATGTGCTTCCTTTGCTGGATATGAGTGACTTCAGACACTGCTGACTCGAGAGCTTTAACTGCACACACAGCCGGACTTAGGGACATGGGAGGGGCTGGGATGAACTGGTTGGAGGCCTGAAGTGAGGATGGTGGGGGCTGGCTGGAGGCCTGTGCATGAGGACTGTTCTAGGAACTTGGCTTTTGTTATCCACATAGTCTTTCCTTGGTCCTCACAGCAGTCCTATGAGGTGGCACCTATCATTATGCCCATTTCACAGAGGGAAAAATCGAGACCCCGAGATCTCACAATGAAGTGCATTCAAACCCAGGGCAGCCTGGCTTCCAAGTCTGTGCATTTAACCATGACCTTCTCCTGCCAACGGTAGAAGGTCATAGTAGACGGTGTCCAGCAGACCTAGGCTAAACATGACAGCAGGGGAAAGAAAACCTTCTCTGATCTACCCCACACTAGTTCTGAGTCTTTGGACATCTCAGCCTCAATTTTCCCATCTGTAAAATGGGGACAGTAACACTGATTTTGCAGGGATATTGTAAGGACCAGAAATTATTCTTGTAGAACATCTAGAACCATGCTTGGCACATGGCAGGTGGTCAAAAATGCAGCCATTGTTATTATTATTGTTATCATTATCATTGCCATCATCAAGTCCTTTCCAACAAAATGCAGCCCAAGGCAGCCCTACCAGCCCTCCTGAGTACCACTGCGGCTCTCACCTCCTTTCTCGATCTGCTAATAGAACAGTAAAGCTATGGTGTTTCATGGACACCAGACACAGCTCTGAGTCCTATGTGTGGACTGGCTCATTCAGTCCTTACAAGATAGCCCTGTGAAGTCGGGACTGTCAACATCTCATGGTACAAATGAGGAAACTGAGACTTCGGAAGTTAAAAACTTTCTTGAGTGTTCACAGACATGTGGTGCGGGGCCAGGAACTGAACCAAGGTGGTCTGACTCCTGCTGTAAACCACACCACCAGGCCATTCTGAGTTCCCCATTGGCTATCCCTCCACCCCACGCCGGGCCGAAATGCAGTGTGCATTCCCCACCAGAATCCACAGCCCTCTCTCCAAAGTGACCCTGCCTCTGACGGTTCAGGGGGTCTGACGAAGGCTAGAGCCTCTCTCCAAGCACGAAAGTCCACCTTCTGCCTCGATGCACACAGACACACACACACACACACACTCAAGCGTGTAGCCCCTTTGGTCTACCCTCGTTTGAGGAGATCCAGGTCACTCTACAGGTGACCACCTCCCGCTCCCCAAGTCATCTACGAAACATCAGCTCTCTCCCAGGTCAGGGTCTGGAGCAATCTCTGGCCTTGGATAAATGATCCATACCAGTAGCAAGTGTGGTGAGGAATAAAGCTCTCGTGGGCGAGTTCAGAGACTCAGGGTTTTGAACCCTGGACTGGATGAATCCACACCAGCCACCCCAAGGCTGGTGGAGCCTGAGTCTGCCCAAGTGCCAAGCAGACAGAAGGCAAGCCCTCCATGTGACACAGGAACTCCTACAAGGGCTGAGCCTCTTACAGGTGCAGGTTCAAGTCCCGGCTCTGCCATGTCTAGTGATGTGACCTGGAGTAAGTTGACTGATGACCCAAGCCTCTGCCGCCTGCCTGGAGCTGCGGAGGCCGAAGAGGAGAAACAGCCCCCTGGAGACACTGTTGCTGAGCTCCTTCCCATCAGCACTGCCCAAGCTCTACTGGTCTTGTGACAATTCCTATTCATTAGGATGACAAAATACACCCCTGCTCGGGGAGAGCCGTGCGAAGATCCCAAACAATGAGCTAATCCATGAAAAGTGCTTCCTCAGCACGGTGCCTAGCACGTGCAAACACTCCACAAACAGGGGCCAGCAGCGTCAGCGGCAATGGCCAGGGCCGTGCTGATAAATGCTTAACATCAGGCTCTCTGGAACAAAAAGCCCTGATCCCAGCGTGTGCGGATTTTCGTGTTGTGAACAATCCCATCTTGGCCGATTCCACACCTTCAAGGGGATGCCCCTGGGCCAGAGCTGGGGAGAGACGCGCACGATTGGCTCTGGTGGGCAGGTGCAAGCCGGAATGAGCTGGCTCCAGGGCATGCCTGGTCCACATCCATTCCTGTGCTTCTTCACACACCATGGGTGCCAGAGAGAAAAGGAGGTGGTAAGGAAAATAAGCCCCCCTAAATATGTTCCATCCTAAATCCCTGTGATTAAGTTATCCTATGTGGCAAAGGGACTCTGGACGTGAACAAGTTCAAGGTCTTGAGATGGGGAGATTATCCTGGATGATCTAGGTGGCCAATGAAATCATCAGGGTCCTCACAGGACGGTCAGAGTCAGACTAAAGCAGACGTCAGAGTGATGTGGCCATGAGCCAAGGAAAGCGGGCAGCCTTTAGAAGCTGGAAACGAATTCTCCCTGAGAGCCTCCAGAAGGAACACGGTCCTGACACTTTGGTTGTAGCCCCATGGGACCTGTGTTGGACTTCAGACCTCCAGAACCATAAGAGACTAAATCTGTGTTCTTTTAACCACAAAGTTAGGGGTAACCAGTCATAGCAGCAATAGGAAATAAAACCAGGAGGTACAACCAGGTTGGCATAATGCTGATGTGAGTTGTTCCACTGGCTCTGAGGGTCCACAGTGGACCCGGGCAGTGCCTGTAAGCTGTCACTGGTTGAACGGAATAGCCAAGCAAAGACAAAAAGAAGGAGGTGGAGGACACCCACACCCCTCCCTCTTCTGTGTCCACTGGCCCCGCCACAGTGCCCTGCATATATGTCCGACCCTAAGAGGGAAGGGGCCATGCATGCTCTACCCACCGCTGTATCCCAGGGCCTGGAGCACCAGGAGACCAACAGGTGTTTTCTGAATGAATGAACAAAGGAATGAATGAACTAGGAGTTCCTTGAGGGCAGGGTCTTATTTCTGAATGCACAGCCAGATGAGCAGTGCCCGGCTGGGCCAGGGTTGGTTACAATGGAATGAAACAACACAGAAACAAAGGAAGAAACAGGAAAGCAACCCAGCTGTCACAGGGGGTAGAGTGACCAGAGGAGACTCCCTTCCCCAGCCTCTGTGGCGAAACCCAACACAGACCGTCCTCCACGATGGCCAGACCAGCCCTTCCCATCTGGGACCTCCCTGGCTCGTGAGTCTTAGGGGGCCTTCCAGCCCTCCTCAGCAGTGTGAGAGTCGGTCCTCTGGCTGGCCAGGCAGAGGTTCTTGCCCAGGACTCTGGATCTTGGGCAAGTGCTATAGAGATGGGGCAGGGACAATTCACCTGGGAGGAGCTGGGTCCTGCCCTGCATCTTCCTGCACTGGTGGTGATGGGACTACCACCTGCATGCCCCTGATCCCACCTCCGGGCCATTCTCCAGGCTGCCATCATCCTTCTAGTACATTCCTTTCCTGCTTGGGATGGCCAGATCCCATTTCAGCTGCTGGCACATGAGAGCCCTGAGGGACCCGCAGGGCCTACTGGCTCTTGGCCTCTTCTTCTTCCTTCTCAAAGTGGACGTTCTGATGTGTTTGCCCCGTAGGCGTTTTTACAGAAGGAACCAGCATTTCCACAACTGTGGCTTCTCCTGGTCACACCGTCGGTGCTCCTGGCATCTCCTCTGCCCCGAGCTCACATCCAGGTGGTTCTGGCCCTGCCAGACTGGGTCCAGCCCACTGCTTAGCTATTGGCAGGGATGGCTGCCACATCTCCTCTCCTGGTCCCCGGCTGCCAGGCCTGGCCACACCCTCCGGAGCTGAGCTGCATGAGCCTCCAGTCTTGGCTGGGTCCTCGGCAGCCTGCCTCTCACAGCAGCACTCGATGTCTAAAGGTATGGGAGGGATTTCTTTAGAGCCACTGACCACAGACGCTGCTACACATCAGTCTCTTCTCAGCCCCATCCTTCCAGGCAGAGCCATCTGGGTTTCCAAGCCTTTCCTCCCATGGGAGGGTGTGACCCCCTTCCCCAGCCACACTTGGCTTTCTGGCCACTTCCGTTCCCTCTGGGATCCTCTCAACTCTTGGAGGTTGGTGTGGCATTCCAGGAAGAAGGCAGGTTTCAGTTCATCAGCAGTTTGCAGACCCCAGCTAAACAGGTATGTGACACAGGCTGGCGAACTAAAAGCGATGACGCATGTCACTACCAACCACAGACCACGTGTGCTTACTTGGTACCAGACACCACGAGAAACGCTCACACACCTCCTCTCCTCCTCAATACACCCATCTTACAGAAGAGGAAGCCGAGGCTCGGAGCAGGCAGTGGGGTGCCTCTGCACACTCCGGCGACTGTCCCTGCCCTCCCCACACCTCGGCCAGGACCCCATCCCTCCTCCGCATTCCTGAAGCTTCTGGCGGCCACTTCTTCAAGCCCTCGGCCCACACCCTGAGGCTGGCTGGGTATTTATGTCCCACCCACAGGACTGGGAGAGGAGGCAGGATCCACGTAGGATTAACTGCGACTGCTCCAGTGAGCCTGGTGTTAAAAAAAAAACAAAAAACACAGCTGAATGAATTAATGACATGTAAGGCAAGGCATGGAGATGCCGGGCTGAGGACAGTCTCAATGCGGAACTCTCCTGCGCCTCCTTCCAGGGAGGCAGAGACGGCCAAGATCTCCCACCCACTACGCCCGGCTCCTTCTGCCCCAGTGCGACGAGAAGTAAAGCTGGCCACGGTCCCCTCCCCACCCCCGTTCAGGCTGGCTGCACTTTAGAAGAAGGCAGAGGCTTGAGCCATGTTTGTCCACTGTAACGATGAGGATCTTTCCATCAGAAGTCAAAGGGAGTTAGTTAAAGATCACCTCGTCCAGGGTTCGTCCAGTCTTTGGGGGTTTATAGACCCCTTTGAGAACCTAAAACAAGCTATGGACTCACACCCATGTAATGTCAACATGTATGCACACACACTACACCCACACAGACACACATACCACACACACACACCAGTTACATGCACACACGACACAGACACATACACCACACACAAAGATACATACACCACACAGACACACACACCATACACACACCAGTTACACATGCACACACACCACACAAAGACACATATACCACACACACATACCACACACACCACACACACAGACACATACACAACACACACACACACACCGTACACACCACACAGTTACACACGCACACACCACACACAAAAAGACACATACATCACACACACAGAGACACATACACACACAGAGACACAGACACACACCATACACACAAAGACACATACACCACAGACACCACATAAAGACACACCACACACACAGACACAGACACACACCATACACACAAAGACACATACACCACACACAGATACACACCATACACACAAAGACACATACACCACACACACAGACACACACACCACATAGACACATATACCATACACACACACAACCAACCACATAAAGACACATACACCACACACACACACCACATAAAGACACATACACCACACACACACACAACCAACCACATAAAGACACATACACCCCACACACAGACACACACACACCACATAAAGACACATATACCACACACACACACCATACACACACATACATCATACAGTTACACATGCGCACACACCACACAGCCACATACCACGTAGACACACCATACACATCACACAGATACATATGCCACACAGACACACACCACATATACAAAGACACATACACCACACACACACACACACCATACACACACACACAAGTTACACATGCACACACACCACACAGCCACATACCACGTAGACACATACACTACACACATCACACACACAGACACATACACCACACACACACACACCATACACACACACACAGTTACACATGCACACAAACCACACAGCCACATACCACGTAGACACATACACCACACACATCACACACACAGACACATACACCACACACACAGACACACACCATACAGACACACCAGTTACACATGCACACACACCACACATACACATACCACAGACACATACACCACATACACACACATCACACAGACACACATACATACACACCACACACAGACACATACCATACACTCCTCATACACACAGACACACACCTCACACAGACACACAGATACACATGCACATACACCATATACACACAGAGACACACATCACATAGACATACACCACACACACCAGTCACATATCACACAGACACACCACACACACATGCACACACCACACACAGATACACACTGCACACCACATATAGACACAGGACACACAATGCACATACCACACACACATATGCACACACAGATACATGTGCATACACACCATATACACAGAGAGACACGTACCACATATAGACACACACGCCAGGCACACACATGCACACATACCACACACACCAGACATATCCACCATAGACACATACACAGATAAACACTCAGACACAGATGTGTACATGCACACATGCAGACATACTACACACACAGACACACATACCCCACAAAGACACACACATAAACCATACAGACACACATACACACACACCACACAGTCCCACACGTAGGACTGTGCAGGCAGTTTTGGAATCTACCATGGACCATGTGTTAAGGACCCAGATCTAACCTAACCTTTCCTCCGCTGCCACTTTTCCACTGGGGAAACCAACGCAGACACCACACATACACCCAGACTTGGTGGGGTCGTCATTTATGTCATTTCCAGCTCTCTTCCCTCCAGGCTCCTGGCAAGCACACAGGCCAACGCCAGCAAGCTGGTGCCATGCTGAAGCGACCCGTGGCCCGTGCATGGAAGCCCCTGAGAACCCATGCAGCGCCGGGCACGCTCCCTGCCCCCACTGGCCCACGGTGGACACACAGCACAAGTGAGAAACAACGCCTTGCCGTTTCTAGCAACCTAGAATGCGTGGCCACTCGTGACTGTGGCAGCACCTGGCCTGCCCTGCTCTCAGACTGGCCTCCATGCAGCGTGTACTCCCACCAGGAACATTCTGCTGTCAACCCCTTCTCTCCGCTGCCCGCTGCACTCCTACTTACCCTTCAGGTCCCTCCTGAAATGCCACTTCTCCAAAATGACTGTCTTGATGGTGTCTTCCCCTCCCCCTCCCCCACCAAACCAGGCCAGAATGCCTCTCCTAACGCATCACACTGTCCTGGAATCGCCTGTCTAGTTGTGCTTCTTCTGCAGGCTACGGGCTCTGGGAGGTCAGGAACCATGTCTGACTTACGCAGCACTGCATCCATGAAATCTGGAGAAACATTTGTTAAATGAAAGACTGGTTGAAGTGTTGAATGAATGGATGAATGAATGAATGAATGAATGGGATGGATGGAGACATGGATGGATGGAAAAACAGATAAGACAGACAGTCTGACGGATAAACAGATGGGTGGGCGGATAGACGGATGGATGAATGGGGTATTCATATACTCATTCTGCTCAGTGAAGAAAGTTCACACGCAACAGACCTTCAAAAGAACTCTTCAGCTCTGATTCCCTCTCTTCCCCAAACTGTATGTGACTAAGACTCTAAAAATGATCATGGCAGTGTTTTCTTAAACACCTACTATATACCAGGCACAGTGCTAAGTATTTTACATGTAGTATCTAGGAGCCTCCCAATATCCAAGGAGATAAATATTAGGGTACGGTTCACCGATAAAGAAAATGAGGCCCAGAGAGGTTCTTCCTGTTGTCTAGGGTTCCACAGCTAGAATGTGGTAAAACTTAGGGTTCCAGGGCTGGTTAGAGCCTAAGGTTCGACAGCCAGTTAGAGTCTAAGGTTCCAGAGGTAGTGTCCAGGAAAGCTGGGCAGGAACTCAGTTCTGTCTGACCCTACGTCTTCCCTCCCTACGATCCAGCCCTGGAACCTGAAGCAAGGCATCTGAGCTCCTCTGGATTCTCAGGACTTGGGTTGGGACATCCGTGAGCATTATTTCTCCATGGTAGCTGCCCTACTGATGGAACAGGAGGACAAAGGATGTGGCATGCAGGAGACCTCACCTTGAAACTAAGGGAAGGACCGGAACTTGCCTCTAGGAGAGCAGGCGGAGGCTGATGGAGCCACAGAGGTTGGGACAAGGCTGGACTGTAAACTGCTCATTCCTTTGGCTTGTCTACTTTTGAGGAAGGACACAGGCTGCTAGGCAATGTCTTGAATCCCCAGTACAGGCATCTCTAAGGGGCTTCCAAGCAAAGGGAAAGCTGACCAGGCGGCTTTCCAGCCGGGGGAAGAGGCACGCTTCTGTGCAGAGTCCCCACACTGTCCTGCTGGTGGCTGATCCGAGAGAACCCAGCCCAGTGGGAACATAAGGCACGGCTGGAACCCCAAAGGTCACTCTGAGGAGAATCCATTCAGACCTGGGAGAAGTCCCCCAGCCTGACCCTGAGGGTCACTCAGAGGAGAATCCATTCAGACATGGGAGAGGTTCCCAGCCAGACCCCAGACCCCAAGTTCCCTGGAAGCCGGTGCAGCTGGTTCCGACTTCTGGTGTTAAATCTTTGGAATGCTGAACAGGCCTGGTTCCAGGCAAATGCTGCCCAGTTTCCTCTCCCAAACCTGCCAAGTTCTTTCTCATTGTTGTATTGTCTCGAGAGGTGAGAAAAACAGCCCAGGGTGCACTGTGAGCGACCTTTTCCAAACTCCCTTCCCCGGCCCAGTTTCTTAGGGAAAAGCAGCTTCCTTTCTTACTGGAAGGCAGAGAGTGAGACCTTTCTGGTGCTTTCCAGACCGGAAAAGTCCTGCTTGCTACCTTCCAGTAAGAAAGGAACCCACCCTGTCCCTGCCCTGCTGCCAATGTTTGGGGTAAACAGTTGCCCTGCCTCCTGCAGGACTTTCCAGAACATTGGTGGAGAAGAGCGGAATCCCGGAACCCATCCCAGAAAGAAGCAGACACTCTTGGGAGGAGGGTCTCCCTGCTCTTATCTTGCCTGAAGCCTTGTTTGTGGAGCAGTGGCTCTGTCTGGTTTTTGCTGATGGGCAGAAACTCAGTTTTAAGGCAGAATCCCCCAGAAGATGATCTGCACCATGTTGCTCTTTAATGCCCACTATCCCATCCCAGGGGCCAGCGAGGAGCACCCCAGGACGGTGTCATGACACTGTCTACGTACTTACGTGGTTTGCCTCCCCACAATGAAATGCTAGCAGAAAGGGCATTAATGGAGGAAACAGGATAAATAGGTCTTTCCTGCAAGCAGGGATTCTAGTAACATGGCATTAAGGGAGCTCATGCTGAAAAACACAAAGCATCCAAAACACACCAATTGGACCCACGCTGGAAGGCTGGGCACCCCTGTTTGGCAACTCAACTTGCTGGTAGATTGCTCAGTCTCTGAGCTGGGGATGAGGGCCTGAACGTCCTCTCTGCCTT
This sequence comes from Rhinopithecus roxellana, assembly GCF_007565055.1. Lineage (NCBI taxonomy): Eukaryota > Metazoa > Chordata > Mammalia > Primates > Cercopithecidae > Rhinopithecus > Rhinopithecus roxellana. The sequence goes on from NC_044568.1 coordinate 56,440,349, forward strand.
CCTTGAAGGATCAGGTCAGCTCCCTGAGGTCTGCAAGAGGCACTGATTCAAATTCTAACAAAGCAAGAGTTTTACAAGGAGCTCCTCAGAAGACAGAGAGAGAGGAGGAGGAGGAAAAGAGAGAAGAGGGGAGAGACACACAGAGAGGACTGGGAGACGGGCTCAGAGGTGGTGAGAGTCCTGGAGGAAGGACCTGCAAGAGAAGCCCAGAGTAAACCATGGCAAGAACTAAAGAGAGAGAAAGAGGAGAGGCAGGAGGGGATGGAAGGGGAAGGAGGGGAGAGAGATGGAGAAAAGGCATCAGAGAGACAGAGGAAAACAGACACGCACAGATGCAAAGAACCTGAAAGAGACAGAGACGGAGAGAGATCAGGCAGGCTGGGGTAGGGAAGGGGCACTGGTCCTCTTTGGGCCCTGCCATTCCCCTAGTCTGTAGAGAATGGCTGTGCTGTAATGCAGCAGGGTGCAGACTGCGTGACAGCACAGCCAGACTGCAGGATGGAAGAGCCCCCTGTGATCTGAGGCGATCTTCCCCAGGAGGGGGTCAGGTGCCTGCAGCATGAGGTCAAAATGAAAAGGCCTTGAGGCCAGCACTGCTCCACAGAACTTTGTGTATCAATGGAAATGTTCTCTATCTGGGCTGTCCAACACAGCAGCTTTAGCCATGTGTGGCCCCTGGGCCCTGGAGGTGTAGCTAGGGGGCTGAGGAACTGTGTTATTAATTTGAATGAGTAAATTAAACCCATATGCGAGCTGCCATGCGTGGCTGGTGGCAGCTGTGTCAGGTGGCACCGTTTAAGGCACGTCCACTTCTCTGCTGACTAGGAGCACTCAGGTGATGCTGTTCAGATGGGCCGTGGCCCAAGAGGGCACCTGGCTGTTTCTTGGTCCCCTCTCCCACGCTGGAGCAGGGAAGATCTGTCCCCAGGGCCAAAGGGGTTGTTCTCTGTGGCACCACGGCTCTAGGTTCTAATACAGTGTGTTGTATGTGAATCAAGACAAAGTAAAGTCTCTCAAAGCAGAGGGTCCTGCCACCTGTCACAAAAGGCACGGGAATACAACCAGGACTGAAGAAAGCCCTGGGCACCACACCGGGGGCCAAGTGCACTCTGCCCCAGCCTCCCTAGAACCACACAGACTCACTAGTCCTGTTTATAGAATGAGCCAGCTATACACCACCCATGCATCACGGTGGGCAGAGTGTGGGGGTGAGGAAGAGAGGGAAGCAAGGGAGAAGCCGATCCAGGCCTACCTCTCCTGATGGAAATGGCAGCCAGGGAGAGAACCACAGCCACCAGGGGCAGGGGCTGCACCCACCTGGGTTCCCCTGGGGGGAAGGGTTGGGAGGCCGAGTCTGCTGCTCCCGCCCTAGCTCGGAATCCGGCTCTGGATCTGAGGAGCTGCAAGCCGCCGCCTCCTCCTCCTTTTCCTCTGCTTCCTCCTCTCCTGCTCCTGCCTCTGACTGCGCTGTCCACAGGAGCAGCGGTCAGTGAGTAAGTGGGATGCTGGAGCAGCTAGAGGCTCCCCGCCCGCTCAGCTCCTCAGCGCCACAGGGGCAGCCCTGTCCTGAAGCCCTGCCGGACGCGGCGGCCAGGCGAGTCATCACAGTTGGGCCCGCCGCCACGGCCAGGTTAAAGGGACATTCCAGGCACTGCCTCTCTGCTTTTCAGCCTCACTGCCCCTCCATCCATGGGAAGAGTGATGCTCTGGCCTCCCTTGGGGGCCAGGGCTGCCCCTCCAGCCCCAGAAGGAATGAGGCGCCTTTGCTGGTGGAGGAGGAAGGCGGAGGCTCAGGGCCTCCTCTCCTCCGACTGGACTGTTTCAAGGGGCTCCCTCCTGCCTCTCTGTCACATACACATCTAGGCCCCTCTGCCCTGCCACCATACTGATTCCTCTAGTGTCCCTCTACTCCTTCAGAGCTTTCAGTGGCTCCCTATTACCTTTGGAAAAGAGTCTGAGGCTTCTTCACTCAGCTAGCAAGGCCTGGGTGATCCGGCCATCGCCCAATAGATCTAGACACGTCCGCAGCCCAAACTCCATCTCCCCATCTCCTCCAGCTATAGCAAGTACCCAGGTCGCCCACATTCATGATTTGCACACACATCCCCTCTGCCCGGAGTGTGGGGCCCCCACCCCACCATCCTGGCACACTCCTACTCATCCCTCTACACCCAGTTCTAATGCCACCGGTCTGGGGAGCCTGCTTTGGCCCCCCAGGCCAAATGAGTTTCTCCTTCCTCTGGGCTCCCAGTCCTCTGGGGTTGCCTCTGTCTTAGCCATTATTTCAGTAATCATTTGTTTATGGCCCTGTCTCCCCAGTGGCTGAGGGGCTCTTCGCACATGGGACCTACCCCAGCACAGGAGAGAGGCTGCCTCAAAGCTCTGACAGCAGGAGAGTCACTGGGGTGGGATATTCCCCAGCATCCCTACCTCTCTGTTGGCCACAGAACCCTGTGATTGCCCGCCCCATCTCCCACCCCGAGGGGGCTGGCACTGACCACCCCCCCTTCATGGACTCTGTGATGCAGCCATTGGATGGGCAAGAAGGAGTGAGTGAAGAGGCAAAGGAACTGGCAGGAGAAGTATCTGGCAGGAGGATGACACTGACCTCTATCATAAAGACGAGGGAAGAGAAAGAAAGGAGAGGAAAGCTTTGCTGGCTGTGGTGGGAAGGCAGGGGAGGGACAGTGTGGGGGTGTGGGGACAGGGTTAAAAGAAAAGCGTAGGCCGGGCGCGGTGGCTCAAGCCTGTAATCCCAGCACTTTGGGAGGCCAAGACGGGCGGATCATGAGGTCAGGAGATCGAGACCATCCTGGCTAACACGGTGAAACCCCGTCTCTACTAAAAAAATACAAAAATCTAGCCGGGCGAGGTGGCGGGCACCTGTAGTCCCAGCTACTCCGGAGGCTGAGGCAGGAGAATGGCGTGAACCCGGGAGGCAGAGCTTGCAGTGAGCTGAGATCCGGCCACTGCACTCCAGCCCGGGAGACAGAGCGAGACTCTGTCTCAAAAAAAAAAAAAAAAAAAAAAAAAAGAAACAGGACTTTTCTAACAATGCTAAGTTGTTACGGTCCGCCACTGAGCTCAGCATTCCTTGGAGCCCAGACTGGGTGACTCTTAGCCCAATGCTGTGTTACACAATCCAGTGGTCGCTAGATCGAAAATAGGTTTTTAGAGAGCATCTCTTTGGGCTAAGAGAAGGTTTCCCTGGAGAAACAGGTTAGGAATAAAATGATCTCAAAAGAAAAATGGAGGCAGATCTTCTTCCCACTGATAAGAGGGTAAATTTTTTCTACATGAGGGGTTTTGGACTCGGGGTTCCTCCTGGAAATTGGGCTGGCTCCCCAACGTGACGTAACCTGTCTTACGGATGTGTGACCGTGGTCATGGTTTTTTGTCGGTCACTTCTCCATTCTTGGTGGACCCACCTCACCGCCTCTGTGTGGGCCTGGTGGGGCTACCAATCCAAGACCTGGGCCTTGCCTGAGGTCAAGAGTGAGTGGGTAATCCGGGGGAGTGCATTCCTGGGGGCTGAGTGGGAACACAGCAGAGTCGATCAGGATCTTCCATGAGATTTTTTTTTTTTTTTTTGAGACAGAGTCTCGCTCTGTCGCCCAGGCTGGAGTGCAGTGGCACTGTCTTGGCTCACTGCAAGCTCCGCCTCCTGGGTTCACGCCATTCTCCTGCCTCAGCCTCCCCAATAGCTGGGACTACAGGCGCCCGCCACCTCGCCCGGCTAGTTTTTTGTATTTTTTAGTAGAGATGGGGTTTCACCGGGTTAGCCAGGATGGTCTCGATCTCCTGACCTCAAGATCTGCCCGTCTCAGCCTCCCAAAGTGCTGGGATTACAGGCTTGAGCCACCGCACCCGACCTTCCATGAGATTTTGTAAAAGGTTCTGGAAACAAAAAGAGCGCTCACTTATAAGGACTATAACCTCTAAGGATGTGGCTTTGGGCCACAGGTAGGTCATCTTTCCTACCACACGGTGAGATGTGGTAGGATCTGCCAATGAAGCCAATACACAGAAGCACAGCCAGGAGACGGAGAGAGAGATGCCCACTATTAATGATGTCATCTGACCCCTGGATCCAGCAATGCCTGAATTCCTCTCTAAGACTTCCCAGTTATTTTAATAGTTAACAGCTATTTTAATAGTTAACAGCATTAAACTCTCTTTTTGTCTCACTAGTTGGAATAATGTTTGTGTCATTTCCAACCAAACGTCCAGACCAGTACATACAGAATGCACTTTTTTTCCTGAAAAGACAAGTTCTAATTCTATCAGTCTCAAAAGACTTAGATCAACAAGATGTCAGAAACCCCCTCACTCGAAGTAAAGCAAAAAGTTAGTATCTACTGCTCATCTGCTTTTCACAGTCTTCTTGGGCCTAACAACGCACCTGTATGCCTCAGTTTCCTCATCTGTAAAATGGAGATAAAATTTATTTATCAGGTTTATGAAGGGAACTAGACTGCAGCAGGTGTGCAGGAGGAGCTCAGACCATGCACAGTCCTCTTCCTTTACTCCAGTCAGACCCAGTTTATAGCTTTCTTATAGTTGGGGAATAAAATCACCCAAAGTTAAACATCCTTTCCTCTTGATAGTTGGCTGGCTCCCTCCAAGGGAAACGAGGGGGGCGAGTGCATGAAGATGAGGGAGAAGAAACTGCTTGTTCATGTTTATTTCTCCTACCTGCAGTAAGACAGTTCCCCCAGGAATCGTGAGCTGTAAACAGTACTTCGGGGCATTCTCCCAGGACAGCAGCTGAACGTCTTCAATCGCGCTGTAGGAGACTGAGTTTTCCATGTACCCAGTTGGCTGCAGCAAAAAAAAAAAAGGAAAAGAAGAGACATGCATTGGTTACAGGAGCAGACATGACATCCGCATCTCAGATGGTTCCTGGAAACATCGCCCCTGTGGTGACAGGCAAATGGAGCTAGTGCAGGAGCTCGGCACCTCTGGTGACCAAAGGAAGCCTCCCTGTTTCTGGCTGGCCATATCCAGCTGCAAGGGGGTTCACTGTAAAACTCCACCCACACGTTTGGAGGTGCAGAGTTAGGAACAGAGTGGGAGCAGCTAGAGGGCAAGGACTGAGGGACTGCTGCTCTTGGTATCCATGGGGCCAGCACAGGGCGTGGCCGGAAGCCCACCATCCCTCACCAGCAACGAGCCACCACCTTCTCCTGCCCAGAAAGCACCGATCTCCCCTCGTCCTCTCCCCAAGGATATGTATCCTCCACTCGGCCTCCAGAGCCACATTCCAAGATGGCAAACTCCATATCCCCACCCCACTGCTCAACATTCTTCAATGGCTCCCAATGGCCCAGCCACAAAATCCACACTCCCATCCACAATCGACAGACCCAGTGGGGTCTGCTCTCCCTGTGCCCCCAGCCCCGCCCCTAGGCAGCATCTCTATTCTGTGTCATTATCTGTTGGATGTCTGCCTCCTGGCCAGGCCGCGAGCTCCATGAAATCAGGGCCTAGGTCTGTCTGGGTTCCCACTCTTTCCCCAGTGGCTGGCCCATGGCAAGGGCTCAATAGCACGTATTGAAAAGAATGAGAAAGGCTATTATTATCGGTCATTGTTGGGAGTAGGGGCAGGGCAAGAGAAATCCACAGTCACCCACCACTCTCTGAGTGAGTCTCGCTGTCCCGAGAAGGCACCAGGTGACTGAGGGATATAATGGCCACCAGGAGCCAGAGCAGGTGTCCTTTGGCTCCAGAAAGTCAGACTTCAGGAGAATCAGGTGAGTGCAGCACAGCTGAGAAGAGTAACAGCGAATACCTCCCTAGCTCTCGCATGCACCCTGGGCACATGGCAATCATTTAATCCTCACAGAGGTCTTGTGGAACAGGTATCAAGGTCATCCCATCATACAGACAAGGAAGCTGAGGCTCAGGAGGTCACGTGATTTGCCCAAGGTCATTCAGGTAGGAGTGGCACAGCCAGGACTGAATTCAGCCATCTGACTCCGGAATCAGACCTGACCTCTATCCTGTGTTCCAAAAAAGAGGCAAAGGCAATTCAAAGTTTAAGGCCAACAGGTTAATTCTACCATAAAGATGGGGGACCTCCGTTAGGTTTGTTAATCTCAGTATCTGTCTGCCAAAGGAGAGTTACGGTGATGGGGGTGGAGGTAGAGAGGGTTGATGGCTGAAGCTGCCTCAATTTCCCTGATGTGATCAATTGCTAGGCTCAAAAAGTACAAGGGATTGATCAATTCATTTTTCATTCATTCCTTCATTCATCTGACAGACATTTACTGAGCTTCTATTATGTTCCAGGCACCATGCTAGGTGCTGGAGATTCAGCAGTGAGTAAGACAGGAGCCCAGTGGGCAAACGGGCAACAAATAAAATATCTAAATAAATAAACTATTGGAGAGTGGCAAGTGCTGCACAAAGAATCACAATGGAGCGTGATGACAGGTGGCTGAGGGCAGGAGTAAAGAGTGTCCCAGAGCCCACGGCCAGTGCAAAGGCTCTGAGGTGGGAACAGCTGGGAGTGTTCAAGGAGGAGCAGAAGGTGAAACTGACGGAGGGCTGGGTAAGCGATGCCTTGGAGACAAGGGCAGGCCACTCCTGGAGAGGTTGGTAGGTCCACCTAGGGGCTCAGGGATTCCTCCTGGGGTTGCAGGAGCTTTAGCCAAGGTTCACAGGGATTGCTGCTCAGAAAACAGACTTCAAAGGAGACAGTGGTGACGGGGACAGTCTGCAGGCTGCTGCAAAGGTCGAGGTGAGCGACAAGGCTGCTTGGACCCCGTAACCTAGGGGAGGAGGCAGCTGTGTTCATCCTGTCCTTTCCACCACTGCATCGCTCACCCCTCAGAGGACCTCCTGGCCACCAAACCCGGTGGCTGCCATGTGTCACCCAAGAGGGTTCTCTTTATACCACCATGCCTCAAAGTCACACTCCTGGGTCTGCCCTTCACCGTTCTGGCCTATTCCAGCAGCCCGTGCACTGTTCTGTTCTCACTACTCTGCAGTAAATGACTCAGCCCTAACAGCATGTCTTGTCCTGAGCACTGCCGGAGAAGCCAGGGCTTGGCGGTTGGTTCTATGCTTATTTTCCTCATTCACGTTCAAATACTTATTGTGTTGGTCACTGATTGTCTGTGTCCCCTGCTACTATTTAGGTACCATGGGAGCAGGAGGGTTCTACCTGCTCTGTTTCATGTGCCTAAATGACGTCTGACATTTAAGAGGTGATTACTAATTTCCTAACAAATGAATAATACCTTACAAAAAAAAGGCAACATTCATCCGTGTTTTAACTATAAGCATCACCCACAACACACTGGAGAGAGGCTTTGTGAGTCTACCTTTCACTTACCCTGCCTTAGTTGTCTTAACGTGGCTTTGATCTGAAGTTGCAACCAAGGCTTTTTCAGGAAAGGTTGTGTATAAATAAATCCATACTGTTTTGTGTTTTGTTTTAGATAGAGTCTTGCTCTGTTGCCCAAGCTAGAGTGCAGTGGTGTGGTCTCAGCTGAGATTACAGGCGCCCGCCACCACGCCTGGCTAATTTTTTTGTATTTTTAGTAGAGATGGGGTTTCACCATCTTAGCCAGGCTGGTCTTGAACTCCTGACCTTGTGATCCACCTGCCTCAGCCTCCCAAAGTGCTGGGATTACAGGCATAAACCACTGCGCCCGGTCCTTTTCTTTTCTTTTTTTTTTTTTGAGACGGGGTTTCACTCTTGTCACCCAGACTGGAGTGCAATGGTGTGTTCTTGGCTCACTGCAACCTCCACCACTTAGGTTCAAGGGATTCTTCTGCCTCAGCCTCCCGAGTAGCTGGGATTACAGGCGCCCACCACCACGCCCAGCTAATTTTTCAGTATTTTTAGTAGAGATGGGGTTTCACCATGTTGGCCAGGCTGGTCTTGAACTCCCGACCTCAGGTGATCCTCCTGCCTCGGCCTCCCAAAGTGCTGGGATTACAGGCATAAGCCACCACACCCAGCCCATTCTATTTTTAAAAAGCAGACAAGCTGCTTGCCTCCTGTCTGAAGCAGGATTTGGCCAAAAGCAGACTTTTTAGGACCAAGGAGACCTGCGTTTGGGCCACTTACTGTGTGTCCTTAGGCAAGTTACTCCCCCTCTCTGAGCTCACTTTCTCTACTGGTTAAGATGAGAATTTATTTAATAGGCAGAATTCCTGGTAGCATTAAAGGAGATCCAGTTTATCAAGGACTCAGCATAGTACCTGGAACAAACTAAAGAATGCAATCAAATGAACTATTTTGAGAAAGATGAATCTTTGCCTCTGGGGTCTTCCTTCCCAAACCCATAACCCAAGTCTAACCATCAGAAAAAATATCAGACAAACCCTAACTGAGGGACCTTCCTCAAAACTCCTGACCAGTGTTCATTCAACACGAGGAAAGCCTGAGCAACTATCCCAGCCAAGGGAAGTTTCGGGAGACGTGACTGCAAGTACTGTGGGGGTCCTGGATGGGATCCTGGGACAGAAAAAGGACATCATGGAAAACCTAAGGAAACCTAATAAAATATGGACTTCGGCAATCATATATCAATACTGGTTCAAGAGAGTTGTGACAAACGCAGCACACAGACTAAGATGCTAGCAGCTGGAGAAGCAGACTGCAGATGTGTGAGAACTCGGGAGTATCCTCGTCGCTTTCCTATACATCTCAAACTGTCCTAAAAGAATACGTTTATTTAAAAACAAAAACAAAACTGCTGCTGCTGTTATAGTGCTATCACCGAGCAGGAACACGGGAGGCCTGCAGGGGACACGGGCTGGATTGGGATGGAAAGCCTCTCAACACTGCTGTTCCTTGGGCTCAGATTTGAGCTAACACTGTCCCGGCACCTCTGCCGTGCTGGGTACTTTCCTATTGCTGGGATGACTTTACAGATAACTGATAATTCCCTGGTAAGCTGAACATGATGGCCGGAGCTCCAGGGGAGGAGATTCCTGTCTGGGGTAGGAGGCTGAACTGGATAAGAGAAAATATTAAAATTCTCCTCCATTGAGGGATGGTAGGGAATCCTGCTCGAAGATGTACAACTAAGAGAACAATAAGCAGATGAAAAATTTTTTTCCTAAACGTTAAGAGCAGTGTAAGGCATACTGTATGATTCCATTTATATGACATCCTGAAATAAAACTACAGGGGCTGAAATCACACCCGTGGCTGCCAGCCGCTGGGGCGGGCGAGGGGCAGGGGGACTCTTGGGGGGGACTCTGTATTGACTGTGGGGGCGATGTTACTTGGCTGTATACGTTTGTCAGAACTCACAGATCTGCATGCTAAAAGCATGACTCTTACTGTATGTAAATTACAACGCAAACCTGACTAAAAAAGGCAATGCGTGAATACTGAAGGTAATTTGGAAGGTGATGAATAAAATCTTTCCCATAAAAATCCAACCAAGACCACTCATTAGCACTCTGGTGTATGACTTCCCTGATTATTTGAATACATCATTTTTTATAAAGCCTAAATCATACGGTACATAGAATTTTGTAACGTCTTGTTTTTTTCACATCATCGCACATATATTTCCCTGCTCTCGATGGCAAGCTCTAGAATTCTCACTGTAGCAGCTATAAAATATTCCACCACCATCAATTTCATCCCTGCTCTCACCCCCTCCCTCAGGGACAGTGCCACTGTCTCATTTTATGCTGCCGTGCACAACTCCGCAGTGAACATCCTTGTGAAACATGTTTTTCTACCCTATATTTAGGATTATTTCCTTAGGCCAGATTCCCAGAAATGGAATTACTGGGACAAAGGGCAAGAGCATGTTTTACGTTGTTGCCAAATTGCTCTCATTAAATGGATATTAAAGGGAACCGGGGAGCCCTGGCCAAGGCTGAGGGGCTTTCGTCCTGGGCCACTGGCTTGACAGGGCCATGTGAGAAGCAGCGAGCAAACCCAGGTAGGTTCAGTGGGCCCGCTCGCTAACCGAATGCCTGCAAGGTGACAGTGCCCAGAGGGTATTGGAGATGCCGCAGCCCACAAGCTGGGGTTCGGGCCCCTGGGGACGCTGCCTTCCGTGGAAGCTGGAGAATGGGTCAGTGAACTCTGCCTTTGTCTCTTTGCTCTCGGGGACAGATATGGGGCTAGTTTTGAGGGGTCCTGAATTTGCCAGACCAGGAAGAGATTCTTCGCCTCTGCCTGTTGCCAGGTAAGCCCCCTGTCCAGTGGCACGCAATGCTGGATCTGGGCTGGAAAAAGTAGGGCCCAGAGGGACCTCATGAGAGTCCCATGTGAACCCCCAGAGATCTTCAGAACTGGCATTCCAAACCAGATACCGCCTCAGACCTGCTCCCAGAGTGGGTGGGGAATGGGGTCAGCTGACCCCCCAAGAAAGAGCCCCCGTCAGGCCCGCCCCTGATGCTGGCAGAAGGCCCCTAGCCTTCGCCTTCTCTTGCCTTTCTGGGGAGCCAGCTCCCTCCTGCCCAAACCTGCCTGCTGGTTTCCATGGGGATTCCTCTCAAAGCGAATATGAATCATGACGTCCAGGCTGACTCAAAACATGTCCCAGGGAGGGGAGAAGCTCCCGGACCCCAAAAGAAGAAGCCAGTCTGGAAAATCCTCCCATGAGCTTGTTCCCGAGGCCCGAGAAACCCTGCCCAGTCGGGGATGGGGTTGAAAACGGCAGGCTGTGTGTCACGGGGCATCTGTGGCCCTAACATCTGGCTGGAAGTGCTGGACTGGAGACAAGTCCCCTCTCTTCCTACATGGAAGTGGCTTCAGTCATCACACAGGGGATACCTATGCTGCACAGTCGGGTTCCGCGTGGCACCACCCCACTGTGAGGAAGGATTTGCTGGCCCCGCACACATACCCTGGGGCGCCAAAGGAGAAACAAGAAGTTGGATGGCAGCCCTGCTTAGACAGTCAGCAGCAGCAGCAACAACAGTACCAGTGATGAGGCTGCCATCACAGCGGCAAACACAGCGGCGCTAAAAGTGCCTTGTGCTGGCAGAATGGGCTTCAGTCCCCACCTCCCCGGCTGCATTTCTAAAATTCAAAATAAAATTCACATAACGTAAAACTAACCATTAATCACTTAAGATGTACAATTCAGTGGCATTGAGTCCATTCCTGATGCTGTGTCACCATCACCTCTATCTAGTTCTGAGATGTTTTTACTCCCAAAGAAAGCCCCATACTATTAAGTCGTCACTCCCTGCTACCCCATCCCCAGGTGCCAGGCAGTCGCTAGCCTGCTATCCATCTGTGGGACTTGCCTGTTCTGGACATGTCACATAAATGACATCACATACTTGGTGGCTCTTTGTGTCTGGCTCCTTTCACTTACTGTTTTTGAGGTTTATCTGTGCTGTGGCATGAATCGAAATCGCATTCCTTTTTATGGCTGACTGACATTCCATTGTATGGGCAGGCCACATGTTTATCCATTTGTCTGCTAATGGACACATGGATTGTCTCTAACTTTTGACTACAGTGAAGAGCCAGCTGTATATATCTTTTCTTTTTTCTTTTCTTTTTTTTTTTTTTTTTCAGACAGAGTCTCGCTCTCTTGCCAGACTGCAGTGCAGTGGTGCGATCTCGGCTCACTGCAACCTCCGCCTCCTGTCAAGTGATTCTCCTGCCTCGGCCTCCTAAGCAGCTGGGATTACAGTCACCCACCACCACTCTGGCTAATTTTTGTAATTTTAGTAGAGATAGGGTTTTACAATGTTGGTCAGGATGGTCTGGAACTCCTGACCTCGTGATCTACCCACCTCTGCCACCCAAAGTGCTGGGATTATAGGCGTAAGCCACCACGCCCGGCATATATCTTTTTTTAATGACAGAAGGAAGGACACCTGCTGTGCAGATGCTAGCCTCACTACAATACGGACATGCACAGGTGCCCCCGGTTAACATTCATCAAGCAGTTACCATGTGGCCAGCACATGCTAACAGCTTTATATATATTCCTTCATTTAACGGCACAACAATGCTAAGGCGGGGAGGCTGTTTTTATTGCTGTTATCCACATGCTACAGAGGAAGAAACTGAGGCACAGAGTGGGAGAAGTCTCACACAGGCCTCCTGCTCTTATAAGACAGGCCCAGGATTCAATTTCATAACCCCCCAAGACAGCAACTTCCATCCCTCTGTTATGCCAAATTCCTCTGGCCAGAGGCAAACTCCAATTTGTGTACCTTTGTGCTCACACACCTCAAGTACATATTATGCAGAAAGGAGCTGGGACCAGAGCTGAAGCCATGCCTGGAACCAGCATGGCAGGGGTCTCAGGACCGGCCTTCTGTTACTGCCCCGCGCAGCAGGTCCCCAGACACCTGTAGTTCAACTTGGCATCACTCTCATGACACACCAGGAATGAACACTTCGAGCAGGTGCCCAACTTGACCAACCACACACAGTTATTCAGGAGAGAGCTGGGAAGAAAACCAAGATGTTTGGACTTCATGCCCTGGCCTTTGTCTATAGGCAACTAGTAAATTAAAGACCAGACTGAGGTGGGCGGATCACAAGGTCAGATCGAGACCATCCTGGTTAACATGGTGAAACCCCATCTCTACTAAAAACACAAAAAATTAGCCGGGCGAGGTGGCAGGCGCCTGTAGTCCCAGCTACTCGGCAGGCTGAGGCAGGAGAATGGCGTGAACCGGGAGGCGGAGCTTGCAGTGAGCCGAGATCACACCACTGCACTCCAGCCTCGGGGACAGAACGAGACTCCATCTCAAAAAAAAAAAAAAAAAGACCAGAGGGGTTACTAGAGTATGAGACCATCATACCAGCAGAATGGCTCAAATGGAAAAGATGAACAATGATAAGTGTTGGCGTAGATACAGTGCAAACAGAATCCTAAATTGCTGGAGGGAGTTAGATTGTGAATCCACCTTGTGACAGCTCTGCTAAAGCTGAACGTGAGTCCCCGAGAACCCAGCAATCCTACTCCTCCACAGAAATGCCCACATTAGTGCTCCCAAAGATGTTTGCACAAGTGTTCCCTGAGCATTAGGTAGCCCAAAATGGAAACTACCCAAATGACCACCAAGAGAAGAATGAATAAAGAAATCCTGGTATATCCACTCAGGAGAAGCCTACATGATGAGAATGAATGATCTACAACCATGTACAGCATGTAGATGACCTACACCAACTGAGCATGAAGCAAAAGCAGCTGGACAGAAGCATGTCATCAACGTACATCACCATGTGCTTCCATCCATACAAACTTCAGAAAGAGGTGCACCTGAGTCTGTGCTGTGAGAAGTCAGGGTACTGGCCACTGGGCGACCAACCGTCTGATTTGCCTAGGACTAAAGGGTTTCTTGGAATGCTGAATGCTCACTACTCTATCACAGGAAAATCCTGGGAAAACCAGGACATGTTGTTGATCCTACTGATTACCCCATGGAGGGATGGTGCTGGAAGAAGGCAAGTGGGAGCTTCTGGGGAGGGCTAGCAGCATTCTAGGTCTGGATTCTGGCTGTTGGTGACACAGTGTATTCTGTATTCACTTGGTTAAGATTCATCAAGCAGTATACAATGTGTATACTCTTCCGTGTGTATGCTATGTCCCAATTGAAAAAAAAAATTTTTTTTTTTTTTTTTTTTTTTTTTCCCTGAGACAGGGCCTTGCTCTGTTGTCCAGGCTGGAGTACAATGGCACGATCCTGGCTCACTGCAATCTCTGCCTCCTCGGGTTCAAGCAATTCTCCTCCCTCAGCCTCCCAAGTAGCTGGGACTACATGCGTGCTCCACCATGCCCAGCTAATTTCTGTACTTTTAGTAAAGATGGGGTTTCATCATGTTGGCCAGGCTGATCTTGAACTCCTGACCTCAAGTCATCTGCCCACCTTGGCTTCCCAAAGTGCTGGGATTACAGGCGTGAGCCACCATACCTGGCCGAAAGATTAACATAAATCAATCAATCAGTCAATCAATCAGATATTCTAGAGCTGAATCCAAACTCCACAACTTGGCCTTAGGCAAGTCACTTGGTAAGTCTGAGCCTCCACTTTCTCCCTGGTAAAAGTGAGACCAGACTCATACCCACTAGGATGGATAGAGAAAAGCCAAATAAATAAAAGAACACAGACAAAAAAAAAAGTGTTGAAGAAGAGGTGGAGAAAGTGAAACCTGCTTACACCACTAGTGTGAATGTAAAATGATGCAGGCAGCTTTTTGTGAAACAGTTTGGTAGTTCTTCAAAAAGTTAAGTATGACCTGGTAATTCCACTCCTAGATATATATCTGAGAGTTGGGAAAACATAGGTTCACACAAAAACATGCACACAAGTGTTCAAAGCAGCATTACTCATAAGAACCAAAACATGGAAACAGTATCCATCAACAGATGACGGATAAACAAATGTAGTCTATCCATCCAATGGAATATTATGCAGCCATAAAAAAGACTGAGAGTCTAATTCACACTACTACATGGATGAACCTTGAAAGTCATATGTAGGTTTGCGCATGGTGGCTCATGCCTGTAATCCTGGCACTTTGGGAGGCCGAGGTGGGCGGATCACTTGAGGTCAGGAGTTTGAGACCAGCCTGGCCAACCTGGTGAAACCATGTCTCTACTAAAAACACAAAAATTAGCGAGGCATGGTGGTATGCACCTGTAGTCTCAGCTACTCAAGTAGCTGAGGTGGGAGAACTGCAGTGAGCTGAGATTGTGTAACTGCACTCCAGCCTGGGTGACAGAGCAAGACTCTGTCTCAAAAAAAAAAAAAAAAAAAGAAAAACAAACAAACAACAAAGAAAGGAAAGTATTATGCAAAGCGAAAGAAGCCAGACACAAAACACCACACACTGTATGATTCCAATTATATAAGATGTCCAGAATAGGTAAATCCTTAGAGATAGACAATGGGTTCATGGTTTCCAGTGCAGGGATGGGGAAATGAGGCATGATGCTAATGGGTATGGAGTTTCAATTTGGGGGATGAACATGTTCTAGAATTAGTGACTGTTGTACAACCTGGTGAATGCAGCAGTCCTCCCTAACCTCAGATTTCACTTTCAGATGTTTCAGTTACCAGTGGTCAACTGTGGTCTGAAAATATTAAGGTGTCTTGAGAGAGAGAGAGAGAGAGAGAAAGGAAAGACCACATCATATTACCTTTATTGGAGTATATCGTTCTAACTGTTCTATTTTTTAAATTGCTGCTGTTAATCTCTTACGGTATCTAATTCATAAATTAAACTTTATCATAGATATATATGTTTAGGAAAACACATAGTGCATATAGGATTTACTACTATTCTAGGTCTCAGGCATCCACTGGGGGCCTTGGAACATATCCCCCAGTGGAAAAGCGGGGACTGCTGTACAGTGAAATCAACCCAACTGTACGCTTTGCATTAGATTACAGCTAAGAAAAAGGTAATGCTGGCCACGCGCGGTGGCTCACATCTGTAATCCCAGCACTTTGGGAGGCCGAGGTAGGTGGACAGCTAAGACCAGCCTGGGCAACGTCGTGAAACTCCGTCTCTACAAAAAATACAAAAATTAGCTAGGCATGGTGGTACATGCCCGTAGTCCCAGCTACTTGGGAGGCTGAGGTGGGAGGATCACTTGAACCTGGGAGTTGGAGGTTGCAGTGAGCCAATACTGCATCAATGTGCTCCAGCCCATACAACAGAGCCAGACCTTGTCTCAAAAAAGGGAGGAGGAGGAGGAAGAGGAGGAGAAGTGGGGGAGGAAGAGAGGGAGAGGAGGAGGAGAAGGGGGAGGGGGAGGAGGAGAAGGGGGAGGGAGAGAAGGAGGAAAGGTATGGTGGGGGATGGTAAGGGTGGAGGGAAGAGGGAAGGGAAGGAATGCTGTACCTGCCTTAAGGGTGTTTGCAGAGAGCACCTGAATGGGCCAGGGCATGAGGCATGCTCAGCACAGGTGAGCATCTGATACAGGTAACTATGATTACGCTGCCCCCTCCCCCAGACTTCTCAAGAGGGTACTCAGGAGGGAGCGTAGCTGTGAGAAAGCGGCCAGGAGGGGCTACAGACAGGCACCAGGTGAGGTGAAGGATCCATTTGTGCCAGGGGCCAATGAGCTCAATGCCCAGACGCGCCAGGTGGTCAGTGGGCACTCACTGCATGGAGGCAATTACTTTCAAGCCTGAACAAGAAAAAGGAGCTTTGCTGAAATGCTTGCCAAGCTCCTCCATCATCCACGGATTACTTCAAAAAGAGCCGAGAGGAGAGCTCCGGCCTGGAGTCGGCCTGGTGCATGGGGTGACCGACCAGCTCTGCATGACGGATGGCAAGCAGGTCGCACCAGCTCTCGATGGCCTGGGGTCAGAGCCCTGATGGCACCTGCGCATCGCAGGGCCGCACAGCAGACACCCCCCCACCCTCCAAACCCCCAGGCTAGGCACAACACCTCCTCTCGCCAATCTCAACCAAGCCCACAAGACCCAGCTGTCCTTGGGGACCCAGGAGGGGTCATGGGTTCATCAAGATGACAGAAAGACACTCCAGGCACCCTTCTCTGCTGCCCAGACCTCAGCAGCACAGCCTGCAGCTGGGCCGGGAGGGCAGAGCTGGTGCCTGGGGCTCCGTGGAGACGGTCAAGAGGCAGGATATAGGCTCATTAATCATGAAACCAGCTATGGCAGCCACCCCCTTTTAAGGCCACATGGCTCAAGGTTTAATAATAGAGCAAAGGACTGATATTTCCACATTCAAACCCCTCCAGCCACAGTCATCTTCGTGGGCATGAGAAGACAGATGAAAATCTGGGTCCCCAGGGTACAGCCCTTGGCATCTGTGCCATTGGGCACCTTTGTCATTGGAACAGGTGATGGAAACAAAGATGCCCCAAAGTCAGCATCATTTCCAACCACCAAGTCACATGCATTTGGAAGGACCACAGCAGCCAGCCTGGACCAGGCACATGCCACATGCCAGGTCCTCACCAAAGCAGCCTCCAAAGACCATCTTCATCTCATGGATACTTTCCAAGGATCCTGGGAAAGGGGTGCCGCTAAGCCTCCCCAGTTCTATGGAGGAAGAAAAGGAGGTTTGGGTCCATTAGGCAGTGGACCTTGGTCACAGCCGCTCAGTGGAAAGGCCACATGGAAGCCAGGACTGTTGTTTTGCGTCCTGCCTTGCTTCTACCAGACACTGGCCTGGGAGCCCCAGGATAAGCAGGGTGAGCAGAGAGTGCAAAGTAATGGGGAGTGCAAAGTAACAACACCACAGTGCCAAAGGCACTGCAGGAGGAAGGAGGAAGGTCTGGTACAAAGGGCAAGGACAGGAGGGAGGGGCACCCTGGAACACTGGGGAGGGCTGCCCAGAGGCGGCCTTTGAGCTGGGTGTCAAGGTAAGCAGGGGAGTGCCAGGCATTCTTGGCCAAGGAAACAGAAAGCACAAGGAGCCAGAGTTTGTGCGACCCTGGTCTGGGAATGAGAAGTTGTCAGAGGAGGCTGGGGTTCAAAGATGTCTCAGGCAGGGGCCTGAGACAGGACACAGACCAGGAGATAGCCCTCGACTGCCCAAGCTTCTCCCATTTCTGAATCCTCTCTCTTATTCGTCTTCTCTCTCCATTCCTTTCTTTTATGAAAAATTAAGATGTAAACAGTAAAGTGCATAAAAAATTAAAATAGAAACAGTAAACTGCAGCCAGGCACAGTGGCTCATACCTGTAATCCCAGCACTTTGGGAGGCCAAGGCAGGAGGATCACTTGAGCCCAGGAGTTTGAGACCAGCCTGGGCAACATGGCAAAACCCAGTCTCTACTAAAAACACAAAAACTAGCCATGCCTGGTGGCAGGCGCCTGTAATCCCAGCTACTCGGGAGGCTGAGGCAGGACGATACTTGAGCCTTGGAGGTGGAGGTTGCAGTGAGCCAAGATCGTGTCACTGCACTCTAGCCTAGGCGACAGCATGAGACCCTGTCTCAAAAAAAAAAAAAAAAAAAAAAAGAAGAAGGAGAAGACGACGAAAGAAAACCAATAAACTGCATAATGAGCAAAAGGGCAGAGATCTTCAGTGGGTTCATTTTGACAACGCACACCCCTGTGCACCTGCCAGCCAGGCCAAGATGGGGAGCATCTCCATGCCCTGGGGGCTCCCTTGCTCCCCTTCCCAGCCCAGAAAGTCCAGAGCATTGACATCCATCTCTACGGATTAGCTCTGCCTGTTCCTCAACATGTATAAATGCAATCACACAGCAGATACACATGTGTGTCTGGCTTCTTTTGGCCAGTATGATGTCTGAGAGCTTCATCCATGTGGCCGTGTGCACCTGAAGCTCATTCGTCTTTGAATCGCTAAGTAGTGCTCCTCCCCAGGTGCCAGCATGGAAAGAAGGGCACTCTGCCTCTGGGTTCTCACAAGCCTGGGACACACCTCAACCCCAGTGCCTTCGACGCACTGCTTCCAGCTGTTTGTGTTGTGAGATCCTAAAAATAGGCACCCTACATCTCTATCTGGCACCTTAGCGGGTGTTCAGAGTCATGTAACTTGATTAAAGACCTCATGTGTGCCGGATACGGGGTCAACTGCTCAAAGGCACCTCCCCACGAATGACCCAGGCCATGGGTACCATTATGATCCCATTTTACGGATGAGAAAACTGAGGCCCAGAGAAGAGAAATAATTTTTCCTAAGCCATACTGCTAGTTATTAATGAAGCCAGGATTTGAACCTGCTGTAACTCTAAATCAGAGGTGAGCAAACGTTTTCTGTAAAGGGCCAGAGAGAAAATTCTTTAGGCTTTGTGGGATATGCCCTGTCGCACAACTGTCAACAGTGGTGTTGTGGTGTGAAAGCAGACACAGACACTACACAAATAACCATGGTTGTGTTCCAATAAAACTTTATTTACAAAGACTAGTAGTGGGTCCAACCCTGATCTAAACCATTCAAGAAGAAATAGCAATGTGATGGATAGATGGATGGATGGATGAGAGAAAGCGAGAATGTTTTCTCTCCTTGCTTTCTTTGCACAGAGAACCAAAAGATGTTTCAGTTGGTATGGAGGTGAGCAGTTTACTTTGTTATTTGTCGTGTACACCAGGACTGGGTCCTACTGAGACGTCCTAAGGCCCTCATCTCTGCAATGTCCCTCCTAGGAACTGGCCTTAACCCAATCCCTAAGTTCTATGGAAGCATCAGACAAGTTCTGCAGAAATTTCCCAGAGGACAAATTTGCCAAAAAATTCCTTGCGCCCATCCCTAAAAGAAAGCAGATGGCCCAGAAGCTGGGAGACATGGTTTTCTCTCCCAGGGACACCCACGTCCACTTGAGGAAGTGAGGCTGCTGGACATGATCCAGAAGTGAGCTGCCAGGACCCCGGACAAGGTGACCCACATCTCTCCCTTGTTTCCAAAATCATGGGAATGAGCCAGCGTGAGCAAAGCCTCCTTTGGACACCCTCTGACAGTGTCAAGAAAGCTGGGGACAGTGCCTTCCAGCAACACAGCCTTCTAGAAAATACCAGGGAAAGAGGTCGAGAGGAAGGAATGGGAGGGAGGAAAAGAATGGGAGGGATGTTTTTGTCCAACGTGCAGAGGGAAACTGAGGCTCAGAGGGGCGTGGTCATTCCCAGGGTCCCCAGCCAAGTGTCCAGGCTGGCAGACAGGGCCGCCTCTCTTCCACCTTTCGGGAGTCCTGCTGGTGTTTCCTGAGGCCCAGTGAGCTTCAGAAGCTCTGTGCCCTGAGGGCACCCCTGAAGTCAGTCCCTGGGCCTCCAGCCTCCGGACACCTGCTGTCACCCCCTGCCCCATCAGCCCATCCCCCAGAGGACTCAGAATGTCTTCTCTGAGATCTCGAGGGACCCAGGGCTGACGCTGGCCTGTCATTACACACACCATTGCAGCACGCTTTGTCGTTTTACTTATATTTTTCACTAAACGGATTCACTCAGCACCTTAAGTTTACCTGCTATGTCCATGACAAGTTGAGAGAGGGAGGAAGGGACAGAGGGAAGGCTACTTTTTATGAAGCCTGAATATGTGTGCTTTTCTGTATGCATTTTATCTGGTTCAACAAAAAGTGTTCTTTGAAAATACTACATTGCGCTGCATCGATGGTTACGCCTTTACGGACACAGACCATGGCAGAGGCTCAGGGGATTGCTTTGGGATTTTTCTTTTTCTTTTTTTTGAGACGGAGTCTGGCTCTGTCGCCCAGGCTGGAGTGCGGTGGCTGGATCTCAGATCACTGCAAGCTCCGCCTCCCGGGTTTACGCCATTCTCCTGCCTCCGCCTCCCAAGTAGCTGGGACTACAGGCGCCCGCCTCGTCGCCCGGCTAGTTTTTTGTATTCTTTAGTAGAGACGGGGTTTCACCGTATTAGCCAGGATGGTCTCGATCTCCTGACCTTGTGATCCGCCCGTCTCGGCCTCCCAAAGTGCTGGGATTACAGGCTTGAGCCACCGCGCCCGGCCTACTTTGGGATTTTTCTTGCCACGCATGCCTGCATCGTCCCACAGAGAGACCAGTGTGCCCGGCATGGGCCAGGCTGTGTGCCATGGGGTGTGAGACCTGGCCCTGCCCATAAGCACTCACCATAGGGTGAAAAAAAGAAAAACAACAAAAAAATCCACACACGTCTGCATATACGTGTCTGCTGTGCTTCTAATATAGGTAGATACTACTGTCATTAATATAAATTTGTTGAAAAGCAAGACAAGGTCAGGTGTGGTGGCTCATGCCTGTAATCCCAGCATTTTGGGAGGCCGAAAAGGGTGGATCACTTGACCCTAGGAGTTCGAGACCAGCCTGGGTAACATGGAGAAACCCTGTCTCTACTAAAAACAGAAAAATTACCCAGGTGTGGTGGTGCAAGCCTGTAGTCCTAGCTACTCGGGAGGCTGAGGCAGAAGAATCACTTGAATCAAGGAAGCAGTGGTCGCAGTGAGCTGAGATTGCACCACTGCACTGCGGCCTGGTCCACAGGGTGAGACACTCAACAGAACAGAACAGAACAGAACAGAACAGAACAGAACAGAACAGAACAGACAGAACAGACAGAACAGAACAGAACAAAACAGAACAGAAAGGAAGAAGAAAAGAAAGAAAGAAAGAAGCAATACAATATTCTGAGCACCAGAATATGTTTATGGCCTTTCATACATTTTTCTCAAGTTGTAATGGTAAAGAACACAGCTTTGGGGACAGAAAACCTGACTTTATATCTCAGCTCTGCCTCTTACAGGCTGTGGGACTCCCAGCTAGAGAGCCAGTTGGGCTTTAGGAACCTCAGTCTCCTCATCTGAGAAATGGGAGGGACAGAGCCCAGGAGACGCCCAGGCCACAGGAAGACAGGAGGCCCACTTCTGGCTCATGGTAAGGGCTCAACGAACGTCAGCATGTGCAGCACAGAGAACCCACTGTACCCCAGGGCAAAACAGCATGCCGGCTTTCACAGGGTCTCCTGCATGGTGGTGGAGACAGACAGAAAAGACAAATAAGCAAAATACACAGGATGCTAAGTGATGACAAGTATAGGTGAAAAGCAAACCAAGCAGGTAACAGAGAAAGAGGATGTTGGTTTTTGGCAATTACTGAAGGCATGGCCACGTCATCTTGGAAGAAGTAGGTAATGATTGAATCGTCACACTGACAATGGTGGAGAAGCACTGGGGCTACTGCTCAGTGCCTCCCAAGGTAGAGCACCCTGCCCGGAAGTGAGGTCACTGGACGGTGACACACGGGACCACACCTGACAAGCAAGTCTCCGAATTTCAAGAGAAAAATTCTGCCTTCATAGAATCAACTGGAAGGGACAAGTCTCCCCCATATCTCTTAAAGAAGTTTAATCTTGGACTGGGGAAAGAGAGAGAGAAGAAAGGCATCTACTTTGAAAGACAGACACGGGTACTTTTTCTGGCCAAAACACAAAAACGATGCAAGCCATGTTTCCCTTTCTGCTACCTCAACAGAAAGCTCCGAGACGGCCAGACAAAGCTCAGGGTGATCGGCCCGGCCCTGGGATCCGGAGAGTCTTGCTCTGTTTGATACTAATTGCCTCCTTCCACACAGCGTCTCATCTCTGAAAAGCCTCAGTCCTCTTGGAGGCAGGCAGGGTATAATCTTAAGACAAATGCAGTAGTTCCTGGGGAAGCAAGAGCCGGCAGCCTTAGAGATAGTGTGTTTCAAGTGGGAAATCCCTGATCGTTCCTGTCTCAGCTCTGGCCTGGGGGCTGCAGGCCTCCCTGGAGGGTTTCCAGGATATGTGACAAGGGAGCTCGACTCATGCATCCACATGCTGGCTGCCCACACACAGACTTGGCCACCTTTCTCCAGGAGGCTGGACAGTCAGGCCCAAAACATCTGAGGCTCTCACTCACCCTCAGGACGGCATCAGCGTGTGCTCTCTCAAATCCCCATGAGAAATCTGCCCCCTGAAGACAGGGAAGGAGGGAGAGACAGATTTGGTCACTTCAGGAAGTCAGGAGCAGTAGAGGAAAGTTCTGGAATATGGAGGAGAGATGGCTGAGATCGCCACTCCAGTGCTATAGCTCACCTCTGGTGGCCACTTCACCTCCAGCAGCTTTGGTTTTGTCACTGGTACAATGGGAATGAGAAGAACATCCACCTGAAAGCTTTACCATGATGGGGATGATGATCTGTGCAGCAGCTGGGGAAGCAAGCATTTTGTGGTGGCTCTGGCTGAACAGAGGTGAAAACGGAGCCCCACCGGGTCACAGGCCTCGGAGTACATATGGCACAGACACAGACTGACCACCTCATCGATTCTGCCCACAGCACTCCACCTTTCAAACTTCTGCCTACCAAACATACTCATCATAAAATGAGCAGAGGTGATATTTAAAATGTTTAAGAGCTGGTACAGCCCAGGAACGGGCCGGCCCCACCAGAGTGGACCCCAGCTGTAAAGCTGGCTCCAGTGTCCAGTGCGTTCCCCTGGACCCTGCCCTGTGGTAGTGAGTCATGCTGGTTCCGTTTCTCCTGTATAAACGCCTCTAACTTCCTGCCCGTCTGCACTTCTGTTTCAAAATCAACACCAGGTAACTGGTATTAGAGAATCAAACCAGACACACTGCAGCAAAAAACGAACACCAACCAACCACATAGATTTCATGTCATGTAGCCTGTTCTTTACTATTCGAAACTGGGAAAACAGCTCATGAGTCCCAACAGACTTAGGTGAATACCTAGAGTTCTGGAACACCCCAGATTTGAATCCAGCAATCTCTCCTCTTTGAGTTCTCTACTTTCTTCTCTCCTTTACCTAACTTTAAGCACCCACGCAAATGCCTCCTTGGTTCACTTGTCCAGCATCGGTGTGACATAGTCCAGAACCCCTTCCTTAAGGACTCCACAGTTGTGTGGGGAGTCCGATATCTACAGATTAGTAGAATTCCATGTGTATGTGTGCAGTGTGGAGGCAGAGGAGCCCCAGGGAAAGTGGGACGAACACTTCGGAGAGTATGTGATGTTTGACTTGGGCTTTGAAGGATGAATAGGAGTATCGGGCAGAGAGAGAGAGGTTGAAGGAGCTGAGTCATAAAAACTGGCTAAATCTCGATTACAGAGAGTCTTGTGTGGCAGGCTGCAGTGCTTGGAGTTTCACTGGATCACTGAGGAACGTGAGGGCTCACCCGGGATTTAATTCTCCTAGTGCGGGAGACACTAAGTAAATGTATGTGAACAGGCCTTGGGAAGAGGGACTCTTGGGCCCCCAAGGATCACTGTTGCTACTGTCTCTGCAGACAGGTAGGCAGTGAACAACCATCTCTTTCTACTATCACTGTTTTTACGATAACAGTAATCACAAGTTACCACCTCCAATGCAAGAAGAGACACATCACGCCTCTAGTGGGTCTCCCTTTCGGAGACACAGGCCAAGGAGTGATTTCTGCGACAACCATAAAAAGCTTTTCTAAATGCAGTATTATCAAATAGTTATCTGTGTTATCTGTGTTACTGTGATAACACAGTAAGCTGTGTTATCAAAATAGTAGTAAAGTTGCTTTGTCCATTTCAGTATCCCATCAGTTAGGGTCCAAAATCCAATCTCTGAAAGAGCCTGGTAAGTAGGGTCCTGAAGACAGAAGGTAGGTGTGGGGCGGGGCCATCTCCACAGTAGCTGTTTAGACCCACCCCCCACCCCAAATCCTTTCTGGAAAAAAAAAGACAGGAACACAACAGATGACAACATGACCAATCCCTGAAGCTAGAGGGAGCTATGGAGTCTGGGTGTGAGAATGCTGTGTGTTTGTTCACTGGACCACCCGCTCACTCAACAGGCCTTCCCTGGCAGTGCTCTGGGCACCATGCTCCAGGAGCTCATGGAGAACGGGGGAGGTGATGAATGCTGGTGAGACAGGTGCTACGAGGGGGGCAGTGACTCTTACAGAGCAGGAAAGGGGAAGACAGCCACTAACTCTGCTCACAGCCGAATCTTGAGAAGTGAGGAGGATTTTGCTGGGCCAGGGACATGGAAGGGCATTTGGAGCGGCAGGGTCAGGACAGGTGGGGTTCTTCTCCAGTCCAATCCTCGAGCAGATGGAAAGGAATTTCTAAGGTCCAGGGAAATGGACTGGCCAAAAGGTGCTGTGTCATGTGGTGTCTGCCTCCAAATTTGTACTGACACACGCTACAGCATGGACAAACCTTGAAAATGTGATCCTAAATCAAAGAAGCCTGACACAAAGGGCTTCAGAATGGAATTAATCCACGTCTATGAAATGTCCAGAAGAGGCAAATCCGTAGGATAGAAATCAGACAGGTGGCTGTCAAGGCCTGGCAGGAGGGGAGCCGGGCATGGCGGGGGCTGGGCTGACTGCTGATGGGCATGGGTTTCCTTTTGAGGTGGTGAGAATATTCTGGAACTAGACAGAAGTGGTAGTGATTGCACAACATTATAAATGTGCTAAATGCCACCAAACTGTATACTTATTTATTATTATGATTTTTTGGGATACAGTCTCACTCTTCCGCCCAGGCTGGAGTACAATGGCACGATCTCAGCTCGCTGCAACCTCCACCTCCTGAGTTCAAACAATTCTCCTGCCTCGGCCTCCTGAGTAGCTGGGATTACAGGTACTCACCACCACACCTGGCTAATTTTTGTATTTTTAGTAGAGACAGGGTTTTGCCACATCAGCCAGGCTGGTCTTGAACAGCTGACCTCAAGTGATCTACCCACCTCAGCTTCCCAAAGTGCTGGGATTATAGGCGTGAGCCACCATGCCTGGCCGAATTGTACATTTAAAAGTGGTTTTTACATTATGTGAATTTCACCTCAATGAAAAAGAAGTTCCAAACGAATGCAATTAATTCTAAGAATTTTCCAAACTTACGGGTGATATTAAAGTGGCCATTTCAAAGCCTCTGCTCTCCCTTCACAGGGGCCTGAAAAGTTGGAGTTGACTCATGGAGGCGTCCAGGCCCAGCAGGCTTCACCCATGGTTACCTGAACCCCTTCCTTGCAGAAGTGTTCCTTTACTGGACAGAGAGAGAATGAAGTGCTGGGGTCTCAGGGGAGTCCTCCAGAGGCCAATTCAAGACCAGGAAGTCATTTCCTGGCATCTCACGATGTGTTGATAATTCAGATGATGGATGGCGCCGGGCTAGTTTGATGTTTATTTCCAAGAGCTTCAGTCTTGCTAGTAGGATGAAGCAAGGCTCCTATCACTGTGCAGGACTGCGGCTGATCTGCGCTGGCACACTCTTAACAGACCTATTGGCCTTGGTCATTCTCACAGACAACTCTGACCACTCGAGGTAAAAACAGGGTCATTCTGACAAAAAGAAGGATGACTTTACACACATAAAACATATACACAAACATGGCCTTACACTCAGCTTGAAACAAACAACCTAAAAACTGGATTAAGAGTCTCTTTCCTATGCTTCAGACTCACAGTTTATTCATTCATCAAATATGTATGGAGTGCGTGCTGGGGGACACCGAAATACTTCCAGCACGTTCTAATAACAATGTTATGGACACATTGTTCAACAGAACAGAAGAAGCTCCTTGCCTCCAAGGAGTTTTCCTTCTAGTAGGGGGCTTACACTCCAGTGATGGGAATGCGAGCTGAACCCACCACCTGGTCCTGGTGGGAGGTCGGGGCCGTCTTCCCAGGGCTGGCTTATGGCAACCATGCCTACTGCTCGGCCACACTCCAACTCCACTTCTCCCTTGGAGTCCGCGCTCCCAGCCCTTGAATCTAGTGAGTCACCAGGGTCAGAGCCAGCTGCTTCTTGCCCTTCAATTCCTCCACACCTTCCCCTGCCCTCTATCCTAGCTCTGCCTCTTATTTTTTTTCTGGACTATTCCAAAGGCTTCCAATCTTTATTTCCTGCTTCCAATGGTTCCCTCTCTACCCAAAACATTGTCATCAGAGTTTTCTTCCCAAAACACAACTCAACCGTGTTGTTCCTCTGCTCAGTGACTCTGAATATCCCTGATTTGCCTACAGAGAAAAATCCAGCCCCCTTGGCCTTGTATTCGGTAGCCTCCATAAGGTTTTCAGATCTCTCATCTTTCCCAGAACCCACTTGGGAAGGGGGTATCCAGAAGCACCTCTGCAGAGACAGACAGAGGACTTTAGGTCCAAACAAGAAACAAAGAACCCCCAATAAGCCTTGGTTGGGGCCCACAGTGAGAGGAAACACAGTAATTGAGACAGTGCGTCTTCTCTTGGTCACTCCCTCCACGTCTGTGACCCGGCCGTGAGAAACTCTATTGACAAGCTTCATTGAGCGCTGGTCCCGCTCTCTGCCCAGGGTCAAGTATTCCCAATGACTTATTTTTAAAAAGCAAAATCGAGCACTAACTGAGAAAGAATTCAGATTTAGCCTAGAACAGTTGCTCAACAAGTAACAAGAATAGATCAGTGGCCCATCCCACTGAGGGTTAAACAGAGCCTCCTTTTCTACCACCGGGGCCACAGCTGTATGAGAGGCCCAGAACCCCGACCCTGGGGGGGAAGTGCCGGTGACTGGGTGGGGACATTCACACAGACATGAGGCCCAGGACTTGCCCAACGCTGTCGCCGTCAATGGGGAGACAAAGGGGCCAGGCAGGCCAGATGTTGGCAGCAACTCCCTTGCAACCCCAGGAACAATTCCCTCTTTCACTGTCTGATCAGACGGCCAAGGTCAGAGGCAAAGCCAGCCAGAGCTTACCCTCTGAGTGCCAAGGCCCTTTAGAGAAATTTAAATAATTTTAGATAGAAACACTCCTTCTTCCCTTGCTTTAAGCAGATGGTGGGGAGTAGCCTTTGCCCTTTCTTGCTGACGCAATTGTCCCTTGGAGCATCTGCTACCGCACACTGCCACCGTCAGGAGCTCCTGAAGCAGTGGAGAGCTGCTGGCCCCTGAACGGTGTCCCCAACTACTGTGCACTCTTTATCTTCATTTTCTTTCTGTCATTTTCATTCCCCCGCCAACTTTGCGCTGTTGGGCATTCTGCTCGCAGTTCATGGAAGTGTTCTCCCTCCTGCTTCATCCCAATTTGCTGCTTCTAGTTTCATGGTCTTGGAAACCCAAGCAATATACTAGTCAGGACTGTGCCCTGCATGGGAGTGAGGCCCTGCTGGGAATGCAATCAAAGGGTCAGAGTGTGGCAGCCACCGTGACTTTGGTACACTTCTCTACCTGGATTCTGGGCTGGGTTCGGAGTATTTGCTGGAAAGTGGTCTCTGAATAAGCAGGGTGTTCCTCTGTTTACTGTCAACAAGGTGCACAGATGACTCAAGGCTCAGAGGTCCTTGCAACCGAAAACCCACCCCACTGGACTCCAGGGAGCAATGAACAGCCACTTGCTGTCCTTTAGGGCAGACCTTTGAGGACCCTTCCCAGTCGCCACACATTCCTTCTCAAGCTCAGTCTGATAAGTGGCTTTTAGAAGCACCGCCTTGGCCCTGTCAGGCTCAAGGAGACTGGGGACACCCTGGCAAGCTGGCAAAACAAATATTCCAAGGAGGGGTTCCCAGAGGCACTGGGCTGAACATTTGGGGAAGAGGCTTGATATGGTTTGGGTCTGTGTCCCCGCCCCAATCTCATGTTCAATTGTAATCCCCAATGTTGGAGGAGGGGCCTGTGGGAGGTGACTGGATCATGGGGCAGTTTCTCAGGATTTCATACCATCCCTCTTGGTACTGCTGGCATGACAGTGAGTTCTCATGAGATCTGGTGGTTTAAAGTGTGTGGCACCTCTCCCCGCCAGCTCTCTTCCTCCTGCTCAAACCATGTGATGTCCTGGCTCCCCCTTTGCCTTCCGCCATGACTGGAAGCTCCCTGAGGCCTCCCCAGAAGCTGATGCTGCCATGCTTTCTGCATAGCCTGCAGAACCGTGAGCCCATTAAACCTCTTTTCTTAAAATTACCCAGTCTTAGGTATTCTTTAGAGCAAGGCAAGAACTGATTAATATAAGGCCCCTGTGCAGAGAAGGAAAAGAGCAGGAACTAAAGGGTTCTGAGGATCAGACTCCCTGGGTCCCAACCCCAGCTCTGCCACCCAGGAGCTGTCTGTGTGAGGAAGTGGTTCCCTCGGCCTGTGCCTTGGTTCTCCCTCTGTAGCGACCCCAGGGTGTTAGTGTGAGGATTAAGGATAGCACTGTTCCTAAAAGGCCAAGCTCGGCGATTCCCCTTCTAGGTGAATACCCCAAAGAACTCAAAACAGGGACTCAAACAAATACAACCAAGCACTGCACAACAACGTTCTGGTCACAATGGACCGCATATATGACTGCAGTTCCATAAGATTATGATTCCCTATTTTTACTGTGCCTTTTCTATGTTTAGATATGTTTAGACACACAAATACTTACCAGTATGTTACAACTGCCCCCAGTATTCAGTAGAGTAACCTGCTGTACAGGTTTGTGGCCTAGGAACAATAAGCCGCACCACAGAGCCCAGGTGTGATGTAGGCTACGCCACTGACGTTTCCGTGAGCACACTCCAGGACGTTCGTGCAGTGACTAAATCACCTAACAACGCGCTTCTCAGAACGTATCCCCATCATGAAGCAATGCATGACTACACTTGTACAAGAATGCTCATGGTGGCTTATTCACGACAGCCAAAAAGGTGAAAACAACCCAAACGTCCATCAATAGATGAATGGATAAGAAAGAAAAATGATATATACAGACAATGGAGTATCATTCTGCCATCAAAAGGAAGGCAGTGCTGACACATGCTACAACATGGAAGAACCCTGACAACACGACGCTGAGGAAACAGAAGCCAGTTGAAAAAGACCATGTATTGTGTGATTCTATTTCTATGAAAAGTCCAGGAAAGCCCAAAAAGACATAAATTGGTGGCTGTCAGGGGCTGGAAGAGGGGGAGAGAGGGGAATGGGGAATGACTGCTAATGGTCATGAGATTTCGTGCTGGGGTGGAGAAGAGGCTTTGGAACTAGACAGAAGTGGCAGTTACACAACATCGCGAATTTGCTAAAGACTGCTGAACTATGCTCTTTTTTGTTTGTTTGTTTTTGAGACAGAGTCTCGCTCTGTTGCCCAGGCTGGAGTGCAGCGGCACCATCTCAGCTCACTGAAACCAGGAGCAGTGGCTCACGCCTGTAATCCCAGCACTTTGGGAGGCCGAGGCGGGCGGATCACTTGAGATCAGGAGTTTGAGACCAGCCTGGCCAACATGACAAAACCCTGTCTCTACTAAAAATACAAAAATTAGCTGGGTGTGGTGGCGGGCACCTTTAGTCCCAGCTACTTGGGAGTTTGAGGCACAAGAATTGCTTGAACCCAGGAGACAGAGGTTGCAGTGAGCCGAGATCACACCACTGCACTCCAGCCTGGGTGACAGAGTGAGACTCCATCTTTAAAAAAAAAAAAAAAAGAAAGAAAGAAAGAAAAAAGAAGAGAAGACAAACCCAAAATAAATTAAGGGGATAATTTCACATGAGGTGAATTTATCTCCATTAAAAAAACAAAACTACCTTAGCTTAGTGCCCAGCGTGTAGCTCACCATGTCACAAACAGGCTCCAGAGCTGGGATTCAGTGGGCAGTTTGCTTCTGATTCCTGTCTGTCCACGACAGGGTCTGATCATGGCCCTGCCCTCAAGGCCCTACATCATGACTGCTGTAAAGCTGGAGATTAGGAATGGGAGCTGAGGGAGGATCTCAAGGCAGCTAAGCAGGTTAGGAAACCCCTGCCACCATCCTAAGGGGAGAATGAACTCTTGGGAGCCCCAAGACACCAATTCCATTTTACTGGAAATACTCGTTCTTCAGAAAGACAAGTTGAGCCACAGTTATCCTAGCTTCAAACTTTTTAAACCTGTCATATTATTTTTTTTCTTTTTTTTGAGACGGAGTCTCACTCTGTTGCCCAGGCTGGCTGGAGTGCAGTGGCTCAGTCTTGGCTCCCCGCAAGCTCCGCCTCCCAGGTTCACACCATTCTCCAGCCTCAGCCTCCTGAGTAACTGGGACTACAAGCGCCTGCCGCCATGCCCAGCTAATTTTTTTGTATTTTTAGTAGAGACGGGGTTTCACCATGTTAGCCAGAGACGTGTTAGCCAGGGTAGTCTCGATCTCCTGATCTCGTGATCCATTTTTACACTAAGTGGCAGAACTCTTTTTTCAAATGAAATGTTTACCCAGAGTCCCTTAAAACAGAAGGCAGGTGACACTCAGGGGAAGGTGGTGCCTTCAGGGGAAGCAGGGCTGGGCAGCGCCCCCTCTACCTCTTCCACACCTGCTGTGGTTCAGGGACAATCTCTCCAAGTCCACGTTTTCCCTCTTCCCAGTGAGACAACCAAGAAGAGCACTGGCAGGGTTCTGCTGGTTTCCTTCAAGAAGGAGGCTCAAGGTGAACATGACACTAAGGGGCAGGATTGCTGTCCAGTTAGAAACTGGCTTCTGAGGTCTGGAGGACTGTTGTGGGGCACAGAGGAAGGGGTTGGATTTGTGGTGGCTCAAGAGAGCAGAGCTAGGGCCAAAGAGTACCAGTCAGAGGGACAGAGGTGAATGCCTTCCACACCTGAGAGCTGCCCCGTGGAGGCTCCAGGAGGACCAGCTGCTGGCCTCTGTCTTGCAAGGACCCCCACCACCCTTCACCTTTATCTTCCTCCTCATTAACAAGTGACCCTTTATAATCCCTGCAATAGCCCTAGGAGGCAACGGGTGCCATCCCCATGTCCCTGCAGGGGAAACTGAGGCACAGAGAGGTGAGGGTGCTTGCCCTAGGTCAACTGGAATTCTTATCTGAATCTGAGATTCTATGGAAGAAAAACAGACTCAGGAGAGGCAAATTGCTTTCTGGAGCTGAAGAAGCTGAGCTAGATCCGGAACTGTGTCTCCTGACTCTTAGTCCAGGGTTCCTTCTACTCTTTCCCACTGGCCAGCACAGAAAGGAGAAGGTGCGTCTGGGGTCAGATGGTACCACCTTGGACCTCGCAGGCCAGGTCTCCGGGGCAGCAAGTGGCTTCGGTGTGGAGGATTTCCTGCAGTAGCACGGGCTTATCTGCCATGGAAGTTCTCTGATGCCAGTGCAGGAACGGAGCAGGTGTCGGATGCTTCCAGGCCATGGTTCTCAGAGAGGGACACGGAGGATGTATGCAGTCTTTTGTGACGTCTCCCAAGTGCAAAAAACCAAAATGTCTTTATCCAACTGGCTGAGAAGAACATCCTACACACCAGCCCATGGCATGGAGATTTCATACTTTATGGATTGAAGGGACCAGAGGAAGGGGTGGGGAAATTCACAAGGACAGCTCTCTCCAACGTAAGTTCTGAGATGAAATCATACTTGGAGAAGGAAGGAGAGAGGTAGAGACAATACATCGGGTGAACTCTCTCTGTGTTCTTCCCCTTGCTCGGGTATACAATTCACAGTAACAAGACCCAGCACTCACATAGCTCAGGGCTGGGACTGCCATTGACCAGGGAGAGATTAAGGGACTCTGTACTCTTTTTTTGTTTCTTTGAGACAGAGTCTCGCTCTGTCGCCCAGGCTAGAGTGCAGTGGCGTGATCTCGGCTCACTGCAAGCTCCGCCTCCCGGGTTCATACCATTCTCCTGCCTCAGCCTCCCGAGTAGCTGGAACTACAAGCGCCCGCCACCACGTCCGGCTTATTTTTTGTATTTTTAATAGAGACGGGGTTTCACCGTGTTTGCCAGGATGGTCTCGATCTCCTGACCTCGTGATCCGCCCACCTCGGCCTTCCAAAGTGCTGGGATTACAGGCGTGAGCCACCATGCCCAGTCGGGACTCTGTACTCTTTATGACAAAGACCCCAGGAAGAGCAGGAAAGAGACCTTACATGCAGTCTTTCACTTTTAGTTAAGTAATGATGATGGTGACAGTGGTGATGCTGTGACAGTGGTGATGAGGATGATGGTGGTGATGAAAGTGGTGGTTACGATGGTGGTGATGGTGATGATGGTGATGGTGATAATGATAATAATGTAGTGGTAACGGGGATGATGGTGGTGATGAAGGTGGTGTTTACGATGGTGGTGATGGTGATGGTGGTGATGGTGATAATGATAATAATGTAGTGGTAACGAGGATGACGGTGGTGATGAAGGTGATGGTTACGATGGTGGTGATGGTGATGGTGGTGATGGTGATAATGATAATAATGTAGTGGTAAGGAGGATGACAGTGGTGATGAAGGTGATGGTTACGATGGTGGTGATGGTGATGATGGTGATGGTGATAATGATAACGCAGTGGTAACGAGGATGATGGTGGTGATGAAGGTGATGGTTACGATGGTGGTGATGGTGATGATGGTGATGGTGATAATGATAATAATGTAGTGGTAATGAGGATGATGGTGGTGATGAAGGTGATGGTTACGATGGTGGTGATGGTGATAATGATAATAATGTAGTGGTGACGAGGATGATGGTGGTGATGATGGTGATGGTGATGATGGTGATGGTGATAATGATAATAATGTAGTGGTAACGAGGATGACAGTGGTGATGAAGGTGATGGTTACGATGGTGGTGATGGTGATGATGGTGATGGTGATAATGATAATAATGTAGTGGTAACGGGGATGATGGTGGTGATGAAGGTGGTGTTTACAATGGTGGTGATGGTGATGATGGTGATGGTGATAATGATAATAATGTAGTGGTAACGAGGATGACAGTGGTGATGAAGGTGATGGTTACGATGGTGGTGATGGTGATGGTGATAATGATAATAATGTAGTGGTAAGGAGGATGACAGTGGTGATGAAGGTGATGGTTACGATGGTGGTGATGGTGATGATGATAATGATAACGTAGTGGTAACGAGGATGATGGTGGTGATGAAGGTGATGGTTACGATGGTGGTGATGGTGATGATGGTGATGATGGTGATGGTGATAATGATAATAATGTAGTGGTAACGAGGATGACAGTGGTGATGAAGGTGATGGTTACGATGGTGGTGATGGTGATGATGGTGATGGTGATAATGATAATAATGTAATGGTAACGAGGATGACAGTGGTGATGAAGGTGATGGTTATGATGGTGGTGATGGTGATGATGGTGATGGTGATGATGGTGATGATGATAATGATAATAATGTAGTGGTAAGGAGGATGACAGTGGTGATGAAGGTGATGGTTACGATGGTGGTGATGGTGATGATGGTGATGGTGATAATGATAATAATGTAGTGGTAACGAGGATGACAGTGGTGATGAAGGTGATGGTTACGATGGTGGTGATGGTGATGATGGTGATGGTGATAATGATAATAATGTAATGGTAACGAGGATGACAGTGGTGATGAAGGTGATGGTTATGATGGTGGTGATGGTGATGATGGTGATGGTGATGATGGTGATGGTGATAATGATAATAATGTAGTGGTAAGGAGGATGACAGTGGTGATGAAGGTGATGGTTACGATGGTGGTGATGGTGATGATGGTGATGGTGATAATGATAACGTAGTGGTAACGAGGATGATGGTGGTGATGAAGGTGATGGTTACGATGGTGGTGATGGTGATGATGGTGATGGTGATAATGATAATAATGTAGTGGTAACGAGGATGACAGTGGTGATGAAGGTGATGGTTACGATGGTGATGGTGATAATGATAATAATGTAATGGTAACGAGGATGACAGTGGTGATGAAGGTGATGGTTATGATGGTGGTGATGGTGATGATGGTGATGGTGATGATGGTGATGATGATAATGATAATAATGTAGTGGTAACGAGGATGACAGTGGTGATGAAGGTGATGGTTACGATGGTGGTGATGATGGTGATGGTGATAATGATAATAATGTAGTGGTAACGAGGATGACAGTGGTGATGAAGGTGATGGTTACGATGGTGGTGATGGTGATGATGGTGATGGTGATAATGATAATAATGTAGTGGTAACGAGGATGACAGTGGTGATGAAGGTGATGGTTATGATGGTGGTGATGGTGGTGATGGTGATGATGGTGATGGTGATGGCGATAATGATAATGTAGTGGTAACGAGGATGACAGTGGTGATGAAGGTGATGGTTACGATGGTGGTGATGGTGATGATGGTGATGGTGATGATGGTGATGATGATAATGATAATAATGTAGTGGTAACGAGGATGATAGTGGTGATGAAGGTGATGGTTACGATGGTGGTGATGGTGATGGTGATAATGATAATGTAGTGGTAACGAGGATGATGGTGATGATGAAGGTGGTGGTTACAATGGTGATGGTGGTGATAATGATAATGTAGTGGTGACGAGGATGATGGTGACGGTGATGATGGTGATGGTGATAATGATAATAATGTAGTGGTAATGGGGATGATGGTGGTGATGATAAGAATGGTAGTGACGATGATAGTGACGATGCTGCTGCTGCCGATCGTGGTGGTGGTGACGATGTGATCAGAGCAGCCTCCACTATGGCCAAGTACTTCTCAAGCTTCATCAAATTTAATACCTGCTATGACGCGTCCATTTTACAGATGAGAACACCAAGGCTTAGAGAGGTACTGGGACATCTCAAAGCCACACAGCTAGTAAGTCACGGGAGTGGCACTCACACCTGGATCTGCCTAACTCTAGACCCTGTGCTCTTCAGCACTGTTCTGCACTAGGCTTAGGACACATCATTCTGCAGCAAGCACACTGCAGTGGGTAATTCACCATGCTCTAGTAACAGGGTGCTGACATTCAAGTCCTGGCTCTGCCTCTCATTGGCTGTGCGTTGTTCCTGAGCAACCTACTGGACCTCTCTGTGCCTTGATTTCCTCATTGTAAAATGGACATAATACTGCGTTTCAGTAATTGAGAGACGTACAACTGAACCTCCCTTAAAACTGATGTGATAATAAGTCTCTGGGCATATTCTTTTCTTTTCTGTTATTTTTTCCCCCCGTTTTCTGAGACAGAGTCTTGCTCTGTTACCCAGACTGGAGTTCAGTGTTTTGATCTCAGCTCACTGCAACCCCTGCCTCCCGGATTCAAGCGATTCTCCTGTGTCAGCCTCCCAAGTAACCAGGATTACAGGTGTGCACCATCACAACTGGCTAATTTTTGTATTTTTAGTAGAGACAAGGTTTCACCATGTTGGCCAGGGTAGTCTTGAACTCCTGACCTCAGGTGATCCGCCAGCCTCAGCCTCCCAAAGTGCTGGGATTACAGGCGTAAGCCACCATGCCTAGCCACATTCTTTTCTTTCTTAGAGGTATGCAAGAAAATGGGATATCTTACATGATATCTCAGATTTGATGATAAATGGTAGTATCTACCCTAGAGGGTTATTACAGGAAGTAGATGAGATAATACCTAGTGAGTGCTTAGCGTACCCAGGCACTAAGTAAGCAATTTTAAGAACTACTCTTATTTTGAAAAGTCTTACAGTTTAGCCAGTCTACAAAATGTATCCAAGTGTTTGTTAAGGAATTAAAATGGCCACACTTTGAGCCAGAACCTGTGTCAGAAAAAGTTCTCTGCCCTTACAGACCTTCACTGACCCTACTCACACACACATCATCAGGCTCACGTGGCCAGGAAGGGCCACAGGCAGGACTTGAACTCAGAGCTCTTCACGGCCCAGCACACACTGCCCAAACATGCAAGGTTTATATGCTGGCGACTCGGGCTATGACGTCACTGCTGTCACGTTGGCAGTAATTGGAGCATCCCCAGAGGAACCAAGAAGGTAACAATCCAAGAGGGAGCAGGGAGTTGTCCTGGGGGTGTTGGCTGCAGCCTCGAGGGCCCTTATGTTTACTCTGAGCTAATGGATGAAATCAGCCTATGTGTGGGACCTCCCTTACTGGGGCCTAGATCACTGTTCTAGATGATCTACGGACTCGACTCAGGACAATGTTTTCTGCTCCCTGTAGCCATGTGTCGCCCCTGCTCCGAGCCTGCTAGAAAAGGAGGGACAGTGACAGCTTCGGAGTTGTCTCCACTGGTGGTGTCTGGAGAGAGGGGAAGGGGCCACCAGAAGGCCAATTTAGTCCAAGTCCGCTTCTAGGAATGTTCTGAGCCTGGTAAAGCTCAGAGGAGGCCCGAGGCACCCCCATTCCATCACTACGGGACTCAGGCCCAAGTGCCTAACTTCTCCGTGCCTCAGTTTCCTTCTCCATAAAATGGGGATAATAATAGGTCTTTTGTACATTTGTTGTGAAGGTTGAATGAGATAATCTGGGTAACGCATTTAGCATATGGCTGGAATGAAGTAAGCGCTCAGTTATTATATTACGAGGCAACTCTCTTTGAGTGTGTTCAGGAAGCAGCAGGCACACCTGTGTCCTTCAATGGGAGCAGTGAATATCCATCCCCTCTCCGTGGATGAAATGAGGTAGGAATGAGCAAGAGCTCAGAACAAGAGAATGCCCTATGCAAATGTTCTTCCAGCAACCATTACGTGAGCAGCTACTGTGGTGGGTCCTAGGATACGCAGCGGACAATCCTGTCCTTGCCCACGTGATCTTGCAGTGTGCTCTGCTCTGACACTCAGCTGAAGTGTGAGCTGCATCTTCATGTGCCTGTTTCCCCTACCGGCCTGTGGGCCCCCCGAGAGCAGCGATGGTGACCTGTCCACAGAGGCCACCGCTGTATCCCCAGCACCAGCCCAGCATCTCGGACATCAAACCTACAAGCAAGTGGAAGAAAAAACTGAACAAGGGTGAGGAACTGTATTTCAGGCCATACTCAAAGGCTCTGTCTTCCAGAATCATCTACAACCTTTCCGTCCCTCTGTTTTTAGTGACTGAGTTTTCCCATTTGTCCATTAGCAAAGCCTCCAACAGCTTTCCAGCTTTTGCCAAATCTCCACCTTTCCCTAATGGATTATGCCCTGAACCTGGGGCAGGGCTGTACCCAGCTGAGAACTCAGGCTTCGCCCGGTCCTGCTGAGAAAACAATGCCAGCTGCCAAGCCTGGCACCCCTGCCATGTCCTCCTGCCAGCCAGCAGGACTCCTAGGGCTGTGAAGGTTGTTGGTGCCAGGCTACAGGCAACCCCAGACGAGCTGAGAGGTGGCAGGGTAGCCAAGCAGTTGGAGGAGGGGGCCGTGCGGTTATCAAATTCACAGCTGGCAGGTGGGGGAGGTAGGGCAGGTGGGCTCCCTGGGCCCTCAGCCGGGCATCCCTCCAGACTAGCGTTGCCCAACAGAACATACTACGATGGTGGAAATGTTCTGTATCTGCACTGACCACAGGTGGCTACTGAGCACTCAGAATGTGGCTAGGGTGACAAAGGATCTGAATTCTTAAGTTTAATGTAGCACAGAACAGGCACATGCGGCTAGTGACCACTAGATTGCAGTCCAGGTACAGGCTCCAGGGGTCAAGCCTAGGATTTGGCGTTAAACGGTGCCCCCAGAAGTTGGCAGGGAATGGAGGGTAGGTGAAACAAAGCATGTCTGATTTCTGAGACACACTCACTGCTCAAGAGGGATCAGGACACTGACAGCTCACATTCCTGAACAACTGCCTCTGGGCCACGCATGAGTGAAGCACATTAACTCACTTAACTGACACAAATACACATCATACATTACACTGCCACCCAGGGAGGTAGGAATGACAACAAGGCCCATTTTACATATGAGGAGACTGAGGTTTGGAAAACCCTTCTCTCAGCAACACCCTGATGCTATGGGTGATGTCCTGCTGGCTAGACCTCCCTGTCTCCCTCCTCCCACCCTAGGGCTCCCAACCTAAAAAGCTATTTTTAATAAGTAACAGATATATTGTACTTATTTTTAAAACAACACAAACACCCACTTTTCAGTCATGAAATACAAGCCTCGATGTCCTCAGTCTCCCGCATCCCAGGTCAAAGGTGGAGTTCCTCTCCACTTCTTTCCAAAACCTTAAAAGAGGAATAGCAGGGTATACCTTCCTTATTAAAAGGATTCCTACACTACCACTTCACTTCACATTCTGGCAGCTCCTCTTCGTGAGACGGAGTCTCGCTCTGTTGTCCAGGTTGGAGTGCAGTGACACCATCTTGGCTCACTGCAACCTCTACCTCCCCAGTTCAAGCGATTCTCTTGCCTCAGCCTCCCGAGTAGCTGGGATTACAGGCACCCGCCACCATGCCTGGCTCATGTTGGTATTTTTAGTAGTGACGGGGTTTCACCATGTTGGCCAGGCTGGTCTCGAACTCCTAACCTCAAGTGTTCCGCCCATCTCGGCCTCCCAAAGTGCTGGGATTACAGAAGTGAGCCACTGTGCCCGGACTAAAGACGCATTTTTGTGATCTCACTATTATGGCTTTGATAATAGGGGCCAGAGATCATTTCATTTTATTATTGGTTATCTATATTTCTCTCTCAGTCTGAAACTTGCTGATATTTGAAGAAACTGGGATGTGAGGCAGGGACCAATCATGGGGGTGTACCTGGGACGCAGGAGGTTTCCGGGAGGCAGGACTGACACTGGCGCTAACGCTGTGGAAGTCCGAGGCAGGCTAGCAGGGTGGTCACCAGGCTCAATGTGAACCGCCATTACTCTGCACTCAAACTGATTTCACAACCGGCCTGAGGGACCTTGGCGCCACTGACTCTGGGACTGTGGGCCACCAGGCAAGCAGGGCCAGCGATCAAGGAGCCTGGACTTGAAGTAAGGCTAAATGGGATTTGGGACCCCAGCTCGACCATGTGCAGGCCAGGCACCCTGGGCAAGTCGCTTCTTGGAGCCCCAGTCTCCTCGTCTGTAACATAAGGATGGCAAGGCCTATCCCCCGTCGGGAAAGGAAACAAAGAACTAACCGAGCAAGCACACAGTAGGTGCTCCAAGAACACTAGCCCCGTCCACTCGCGGTTAAGGGTCAGATGCAGAGACATACTGCTTAGGAATGATTGCAGGAAAGAACCCCAGGTCTCATTAATCCAACCTCGCACGCCCCCACCCTACGCCAGCACATCTGCAAGGTGGTGGGGGCTCTTTCCAAGAGTGACCCTGTTCACAGAAACACGGCAGGGACCGATCACTGCTCAGAGAATGTCTGGGAAAACCCGACAGCCCAACTCCAGGCTAGTTTTGTAGACAGAGATGAGAAACAGAGCCCGAGGCAGTTGCCAGAAATTACCACTCTTGAGATCCAAGAAAGAGATGGCCGCTTCAGACGTGGCGCTGAAGGTCTCTGAAGCCTTGGGAAGAACATGCAAAAGAGCCCCTGGGAGAGACGAGGGAAATGGGCCCAAGGACACGCCAGAACACGACATCAAAGTCACCCTGGGTTGGTGCCAGGGTCGGGGCCAAGGCCGTCCTGGTGAGTGAGTCCACCAAGGGTCTCATGATGCAACTCTTTCGAGACAACCTTCCTCCAGTGAGGCTGAAGGCTGAGGGCAGCTGGGTGGGGGAAGGGGGAAGGGCTGGAAGAGAGTTGGAATGAACCAGGTACGAGGTAATTTAAGTATAGATCAACCTTGTTAGTGCAAGAGGCTATTTTCCGTGGGCATCTAGAGAGAGGCTTCCAGCCTGGGAGGTAGGGCTCCCGGGCACAGTTGAGGCAGGGTATGAGCAGCCACGGTGCTGAATGGGACGCACCCAAGGTGCACAATGTGCTCACTAAGCCATGTCCTACGCACTCCGAGGAAGGGACCGCTTACTTGTCTGTACCAGGACCCCCTGTGAGCCGGCAACTCTTTGGATAGCTTCTTTTCCCTTTTCTTTTCTCTCTTTTTTTAATTATTTTTTTTAATAGAGATGAGATCTCACTATGTTGCCCAAACTGGTCTCAAACTCCTGGGCTCCCACCTGGGCCTCCCAAAGTGCTGGGATTACAGGAGAGCCACTGCGCCAGGCTTTTTCATAAATGAGACAGGGTCTCACTCTATTACCCAGGCTGGAATGCAGTGGCGTGATGGCAGCTCGCTGCAGCCTCAAACTCCTGGGCTCAAGAGATCCTCTCACCTCAGCCTCCTGAGTAACTGAAACTATAGACACACATCACTGCATCTAGCTAATTTTTTAGTTTTGCTAGAGACAGGGTCTCACTATGTTGCCCATGCTGGTCTGGTCTCAAACTCCTGGCCTCAAGCAGTCCTCCCACCTGAGCCTCACAAATGCTGGGATTGCAGGCATGAACCACTGCACCCAGCTGTCTTGTTTTCTTTAACAGATTTTATTTTTGAGAATAGCTTCAGATTTAGAGAAAAACTGCAGAGTTAGTGCCCAGAGTTCCCACACCTCGTTTCCCGACTATTTACATCTGACATTAGTGTGGTAAATGTGTTACAACGAATGAAATAATATACAAACATTTTATTGCTCAAGTCCACACTTGATTCAGAGCACCTCAGTGTTTCCCCTAATGTCCCTTTTCTGTCTCACGATCCCACAGGACATTTCGTCATCACATGTCCACAGGCTCCTCTGGGCTGTGATCATTTCTCAGCCTTGTCCCGGTCACGCACCTGGGACACAGGAGGGCTCCGGAAACGGAGGTCCTGATCCCTGGTGGCCTTGGTGGAGGACTAACAACCCAAAGGCTTGGACTGGGAACGGAATGGGGACCTGGAACCAGGGATCGCTAGAGACAGAGCACCGGTGTCTCCTTTCAGCACACGTTAACAGAGAACCCAGTTCAAACTGGACAGCGTTTTTGCCAGGGAAAGCCTTTCCTCGGGCCGTCCCTGGTTCTCCTCCCAGGGACCTGCTGGGGCCCCTAGGAAGAAGGGGGCCTCTCTTGAGACTCTCAGTGTCCCACAGGGGTAGGGTGGGGCCCCCTGGCGTTTCCACCTTGGCTTCTTCAAAGCTAGCCATTCCAACACCTGCCGGGAGGCCAGTATTAGCACATTTTATAGATAAAAAAAACTGAGGCTCAGAACGGAGCAGTGGTTTGCCCAAGGCAGTCCACTGAGAAGCAGCCAAGCCAGGTTCAACACCAGTGCCCTTCCCCTGCACAGCACTGGCCCCATGACAGCCATCCCGGAAGTCTACTGCCAGTTCCCAGGCCACTGCCTCTGAACTGACAACGCGGGGCGCTAGGATTGGCTTTTGGAAGGTACAGACCCCCAGAGGATGGGCCTTCTCCACCCGCTCCGTGGCTACACCAAGGGAGGCGGCCACACAAGTGGAAATTTCTAAACAAGACAAAAAAACTATGGTTGCCCTTGGCTCAAATCACAGCAAACAAGGATCGGGACAAGCCCTCTGCAGAAGGGGTGAAGCCATCCCCCTTCCCTCGTTGATTCCCCAAGGGGAAGAGGGAAAAGGAAGATTCTAGCACAGGCCTGGTAGACAGCTTTGATGGACAGATGCTGGAGGGCTGAAGAGATCAGTGAAGAATGAATGAATGAATGAATGAATGAATGAAAGTTAAGTGCACTTAATAATGAACGCTTAGCACCTACCATGATGCAGGCGCTAGACACATTCACTCATTTAATCCTCACAACCAACCACCCTATGCAGCAAATACTGCTTCCATTTTACAGATGAGAAAACCGAGTCTCAAAGAGATTGACACCAGGTCAAAGTCACCCACCTGGGCAGTGGTGAAGCTATGGCTAAGCCAGCTCTTACCAGCTCCCAGAAGCCAACTGTGCCCATCTTTTCCAAACTCTGCATTTAAGCATCTTACTTGGGCCATAGTGGAAGTATTTACACAATAGGAACGGGCAAGCATTGCAAATCAGGACTTCCCCGGCACCCGGCAGAAAAATGCCACCGCCTCTCTCTAGCCCACTTGCCTCCTTGGCAGGACTGTCCTGTGGAATCAGTTCCTGCAGGTCTCGGCTGCTGGAAGGTAACACTGAATTCAAGAGAAGCCAGGATCCTCTGAGGCCCAGCCAGGGCCATATCCCTCTGGGAGAGCCAGGGGCTAAACAGTGGTGAAAAAGAAGCAAAAAGAAAGAGAGCATGGGCCTGAGGCTGGCTACCCCTAGGTTCAGATGCTAGCTCCATTACCTACTGGGGGACTCGCCCAAGTCATTTCATCACTCTGGGTCTCAGTTTTTGCCTCTGCAGAGTGGAGCAACGGAACCCCCAGAATGAGACACGATGTACAGAACGCATGCTACACAAGAGGTGCTCAGGAGCGGTCACTACTGATATTCTCAGGGGATACAGGATGATGGGGAGAGAGAACCAGGTGAGGTCACCCCAAAAGCATCCAGTTTAGAGGAGGGCAGTGATGCAACCAGAAGGGAAAGTGTTCATAAGGGTGTTACAGATGCCTTCCTAGTAGAACGCACGATCTTATTTAAACCTCTGAGTTCTCCAGGTGAAAAACTGCACCCCCTGTTCTAATTTACATCTCTTTGATTTTTGAGAGGCTGACAGTTTTTCACTGTATTTCTCTTTTGTTCTTTGCACGTTTTCCCCTTGAGGCAGTCACAGTTTCTCACCGATTTGCAGCTACTTTGGCTGATTAAGGTCATTTAACCCTTCATTTGTCAACCGGGCCACAAGTGCGTTTCCCAGGTCACGGTTCGCCTTTCGGACTGGTTCATGGCGAGGCTGGTTGCTGGTCTGCTTTTCTGCACTCAAGGGTCACTTTGGGCCGGGCGCGGTGGCTCAAGCCTGTAATCCCAGCACTTTGGGAGGCCGAGACGGGCGGATCACGAGGTCAGGAGACCGAGACCATCCTGGCTAACACAGTGAAACCCCGTCTCTACTAAAAATACAAAAACTAGCCGGGCGAAGTGGCGGGCGCCTGTAGTCCCAGCTACTCGGGAGGCTGAGGCAGGAGAATGGCGTAAACCCGGAAGGCGGAGCTTGCAGTGAGCTGAGATCCGGCCACTGCACTCCAGCCCCGGCGACAGAGTGAGACTCTGCCTCCCAAAAAAAAAAAAAAAAAAAAAAAAGGGGGTCACTTTGTTATGGAGCCAAATCCAGCTCTCTTTGCCTTTGTGGTTTCTGTCCCCTTCTCGAAGAGAATGAGCCAAGGTTTGAGGCTGTTGCTGATCTGTTAGGTTGATTCCTACATATTGGGTTGAAAGCGAGAAACAAATGTAAAAGTTTCCGCTCTCCTCCCCCAGCAAGCCAAGGGCTGTCATGCCGGGTCCTCCTCCCCATCAGGCCTTCACTCTAGGGTCACCCCTAGTCCCTGGAGCTCCTGCCTGGCACAGAGAGAGAGTGACTCACTCCCAAGGCACGGTGCCCTTGCCCTGGGCCCCAGCTGCACGGAGACGGGAGACACACGGCCCATGGACTATGGGGCTTTTGCTGAGCTGTCCGACACATAGGGGTTGGGGGCACAGCTCCCTTCTGATGCCCCCACTTTCAGTGGGCAGAGGGCAGGCATGTAGGCAGTGGGGAGAAAGAGGTGAAAGTTAGAGGGAAAGGCAGACTCTACTGACCACACTGAGGTCAGAGCCAAGGGTGAGGCCACAGGGTCCCTCTCCCACTGGAGTTGCAAGGAAAAGGCAGAAAGACAAACCAAAGGACCTCAACATCAAGTCCGGGGATTCTCCCATCAAAGGTGCCCTATAAGGCAAGGCTCTGGTCCCTCTGGACCTTGGTCTCCATATGTGCAAAATGGGCCTCTTTTCTGTATAGTTTCTTCCAGCTTCAAAAAAAAAAAAAAAAAAATCACACACTGAACAGCTCACAGTCATCCAGCGTACAGCTCCCAGCATCCTTGGAAGAGGATACTGAGGCTTTCTGGCTTCAACTTTACTCAAAAGAAAGCCTGGAGAATGAAACATTAGGGGAAGCTTCTACCAGCTGCTAACAAGTCAAGGCCAAGTCAAGTCAACAACTATTTATCAAGCACCTACTATGTGCCCAGGGCTGGAGATATATAGCAGTGAACAAAACAAACAGAATCTCTGTGCTTCGGGGAGCTGATAAGAAGCGGTGACGAAATACGGTGAATGCCCTGTAGAAGGTGATCAGTTCTGTGGAAATGACACTGCAGGGGAGGGCGGCGCGTGGAGAGGCGGAGCAGGAGGGTCCTGAGAGCAGCGTGGCACACAGAGAGGGAAAGGGAATTTCAGCCTAGCTCCTAGCACAGCAAGTGGCTGACACTTCCCATGTGGTCTCTTGGGTGATCCTCACACCATCCCTGAAGGTGTGAAGTGGAAACTGAGGCCCAGAGACATGGCATCCCTTGCCCAAAGTTGTGCAGTGAGGGGATTTCCAAAGTGAGTCTGCCTCCTCCCTCCGTGCCACACTGCTTTCCTGAGGCCCAAATACTGCCTGACTCAGAGCTCCTGGGACTGGGGAAGGTAAGGATATGGCCAGGCCACCCCCCACACCTGCCACGGATGCCACATCCAAGAATGGAAAGAAGTGGATTCTGCCCTGTAGCAGTCGTGTCTCAC
The DNA here is from genome assembly GCF_007565055.1 of Rhinopithecus roxellana. Lineage (NCBI taxonomy): Eukaryota > Metazoa > Chordata > Mammalia > Primates > Cercopithecidae > Rhinopithecus > Rhinopithecus roxellana. The sequence continues at coordinate 56,484,979 of NC_044568.1, forward strand.
TGCATGATATGCTTCTAGGACAAGCACGTCCCTTCAAGGAAGTCTGCAGCTGCCCTGAGTGAAGCACGAGCTCCCGTGGTGCGGGGTTTCCGCTAGGCGGCACAGCCTTGGACTTCGACGGGGGGGGATTCCTCCCAGCCTGGCACATGGCTCTGAAGACCCAGTGAGCATCCACAGAACCTGAATGGCTGAAGGATGCTTGTCTCTGGGTGCAGGAGGTACGAGAAATCGCCCATACATATTGATGGCAAGCATATAGCCTGATAAATGCACATACTCATGTGACCACCACCCAGCACCCTAGAAGGCTCCCCACCACCCAGCACCCTAGAAGGCTCCCTCATGTCCCTTCTTGGCAATTCCCTCAAGAAGCAACTAACCATCATTCCAACCTCTATCACTACCGGGTAGTTTTGCCTGGCCTTGAACTTCAGATAACCGGAATAGTACACTATGCACTCGTTTTATTTTCTTTTGCTCAACATAATGTCTGTGAGATTCATCCATGGTGTTTATTTTTCATTGCTGTGTATTACTCCATTGCATAACTAGGCCACAATTTGCTTATCTGCTCCACTGTGGATGGATACTTGGGCTGTTTCTATTTGGAGGCTACTATGACTAAGGCTGCTCTGAATATTCCTGTTTATGTCTGTTGGTAGACAGAAGCACTCAATTCTCTTGGAAACAGAACTGGGATTAGAATCATTGGGTCTAGGAGAATCAGGAATGAATGCATTAGACCCCTGCCAAGACCTGGTAAGCAGGCAATCTAGGAAGGCCTCCTTGTATAAGAAAAAACCGAGAGATCTAGTAATGTACCCAGAGTCACACAGCAAAGCTATGGTACCAAAACCCGTTGTACGTGGCTCCAGCTCCATGACCTCCTCACCCAGTCTGGCACGGGTGGGGACCATGAGCAGGACCTGCCTGAGAAAGAGCAGACAGGAAGAGTGTGAGGGAGGAATGCTCCTTCACTGTCTGAAAGAACAGCAAGAAACCCGATGTGTCCCCAGGAGGCTGGGAGACCAGGTACGGGGCCTGGTAGGCTGAGCAAACACAGAAGCATGAATAAGGCCTAAGTCCACCTAAACCCCAAGCACATAATTTTATCTGGAAGCCAACTCATCCAGCCACACCGGCGCGCCCTCCTTCTTGAGGAGAGGGCAGCCTCCAATCTGAAGCACCTTTGTCTCTCCTGGACTGTCCGAGACAGAGTGGCAGAAGCCTCGCTTGTCCAAACACACGATAGTCAACGTCTCCCAGGTCCCCCGCTGCCCAATTTCAGCCTCAAAGAACCAACTATTTGCCCCGGCCTCCCAAGTCTCTCGCCTGGAGTCTCTGGGCTGGCTATGAGTGTTCGGAAGACTCTCTGGCTCTGGTCGTGAAAGCTGAAGGAGGGCACAGGGGCATGTCCCCCCGTGACATCTGTGCCTGCTCCCCAACTGCCAGTCCGACACAGGGCTGGGAAAAGCTGGGTGAGAGTTGGCACGTCCCAAAGGAGGCGAGGCGGCGCTGTGCCCCAGAAGGAGGCAGATAGGAAAGCCAATCAGTGTGTGTTGAACGACAGCATGAATGAGTCAAACCCCTCCTGGGTGGGGGGCAGGTGGCAGACAGCTGCTGTCTTTGTGTCACTCCCCTGCCCCACTGCCATGAAGATGCCCGCGGTCACCACAGGAGGCTGCCATGTGTGTACTATGAGCCCACCTGGCAGCCACAGTTGACGCATCCAGAAGTCAGCATCTGCCTGAGCCCACCGATGTGGGGTTCCTTCTGAGGGATGTGAAGACGACTGGAGTGAGAAGGGCAGATGGTCCCCGTGGCAATGCTGAGCTGCAAAGTCTGCGCCAGGGGAAGCTGGCGGCCCTGTGTTAGCAGGAGGGGAGGAGGGGAGCAGGAGAAGGACGCAGGAGTGCAGAGAGGAGCAGGGATGAAGGTGCCGCTGGCTCTGGCCCCTGCCCACCTGCTTGCCTACAACCCCTGGAGTTGGGCTGCTGGGATCTGCACCTGGAACAGGGAGAAAGGTTCTTCTTCTTGGAGAAAGCCTACTGCCACCCAGTGGGGCAAATCTTCCTTTGGAAGGCGGGCCATGGTACATGCCTCCTATCCATCTGGGCCCAGATCTTGGGCTGAAGCTCACGTACTGCCCTGTCCTTGGGGTTAGGGCATCCTTGGCTGAAGGAGGGCTTTCTGTAATGCCATGGTTACTAGGCCATTCCCCCAGTCCCTAAACTGATCCTGCCATCAGCTAAAACGTCTTAAGCCCCCTCTTGAAGGGTCTCAGTCCTTCACCAGGCACCCCCGAGCACTAACTCTTCCTGAAACCCCCTCTGGAGACCCCTGCTCCATCCCGTCCTGCCCTGGAATGCTCATCCCCCAATAGGTTCATGCCTCCCACCTGCATACAATCGCCTGGGCACACACGCACTCATTTCGAGGATGCCTTCTTCCCCGCATGCTCTCCTTTGCGAATTCATTCGCTGTATGCTCGTCCATTAGCCTGCGCATGTTTTATTCAATCCCACATACATGCCTCCACTCATCAAATATTCATCAAACACCTATTCTGTGCCCGACTTGCATCTCCCCCTAGTCCCCAATTTCTAAAAGCACAGTCTGCAGGGTCATCAGCATCAGAATCACCCAGGCTTGCTTGTTTAAAATCCAGAGCAGCCTGACCCACTGCCCCACTGTCTCAAGAGCACACTCCTGGAACAGGCACCCTGGCACTGAGGCACAGCCTCGAGCTTGAGAACTCCTGGCTCCTGGCTGCTGGCACAGGCCAGCTTTGCTTCCTCTCATTCTCATATTCTCCCTCTTCCCTCCACATCAACCCTAGGGGATTCCAGGGAGGAGCTCAGAGGCACATTACATGGAAGACTAGATTCCTCTCTAATAGCTTTGTGGTTTTATTTCTGCTCTGAGAGCATTAAATGTATAACACACACTCGTAGAGACACATATGTACTTTTAAATCAAGTCTCTGGAGGTCATCATGAGCACATCTTAGACATCAGAGACTTCCCCAAGAAACGCACCTTAAGTGGGGTTGGAAGTAGGGGTGATATGGAAGAAGGCCCCAGTGCAAAATGTCTATTCTCAGCACCCCACCCCCGGGTGCCCAGCTTCCTTGCCTGGGTGAGAGAGCTGCACACTTTTCTCCCCTGGCAGGTGTATTTGACCAACTAAAATCTGGGCTCCACTGTGATGTCACCATCTGCTTCTCTCCTACCCGCCCCAGCGACTTTTTCAGACCATATATATCGATCTGTCCTAAAACTACTAGGTAGAAGGAGAGGACGAAATGGGAGAATAGCTGGCCTACTGGCCCTGGACTCAGGCTGTGCAGCTCTTTCCACCCCAGGAAGATGGGCCCTGAAGGCCAGACCCAGGCACCAGCCGTTGGAGACAGCTAGGCTGCAGCACGGGATTGGGTCTTCAGCCTGTGGTCTGCAATGGAAGGCTGGCTCTTCCAAGGCGCCATTAATGGCCCTGATTGTGCTGACCCTCCCTCAGCACAATCAGGGCTAAAAGGCAGAAGCTTTTCTAGATATCGATCTGTTTTCCAGGGCACCTCTGCACCATGAAGCCCCATAATAAAAGCTAAGAGTCTAGAAGAGATGGCCCAAGATTGCATAGCTCATGATAACAAGAGAACATGCCAACCAAGAAGTGTGCCGATTGCCATGCAAGAGCATCATGCTCAATATGGAACCCGAGCCACCTTGCTCAGTCCACACCAGTGTCTCAGCTCAATGTGCACATATATTGCCTGGGGGTTTTGTGAACATGCAGACTATAATGCGGTACGTGTCGGTGTGGCCCAAGATGCTGCATCTCTAATAAGCTCCCAGGTAAGGCCGATGCTGCTGGTCCATAGACCATACCTTGGATGGAAAGAAGTGTTGCTATTATCATCATTCCCATTTTACCAAGAAGGAAGCCGCAGCAGCTGGCAGAGTTTGTGACTTGCCTGGAGTCCACAAAGCAGAAAGAGGCAGAGCTGGGATCTGAACTCAGGCCTTCTGGCTCCAAGGTATTAGCGCCAAGCCCTAAGCCAAGATGACCCTCTCAAGGCAAGCTTGAGGCTTTGCTGTATTCTCGTTGTTCCTCTGTGTCTGCCATCAGGTGTCAGCCAGGTTGTGGCTCGCCTGTAGACACCTTTTCAGGAACTGGAAGACAAAGCCCCCTCTTGGCAGATGATGGGAGCCATGGCCAGCTAGCTAGGGGAGGCTCTGTGCAAAACAAGATGGTTTTTCCTTTGGGCAGGTCGGCGCCTTGCCAGGGAACATGAGATTCCAGCCCACTGGACCCCACACCATGATGAGGTCTAAAATCAAAACTGCGTAACTCTCGGCAGAAAGCTCTGCTCACCAGTTCTGCATCCTACTCAGCTCCAGGAGACGGCAGATACCAGCACACAAGGGCAAGGGCTTTGGATTCCAACAGCCCTGAGTTCAAATCCTGCCTCTCCTACTTGGCTGCTGTGTGACTTTGAGCAAGTGACTATACCCTTCTGAGCTTCAGTTTCCACATTTGAAAAATGAAAGAAAATATTCACATCCCTCACTGGATGGGTATTTGGTAAGAACTTGGAGCCCTTCGATGCTGGCACAGAGTCAGCACTACATAGATGAATGACCCACCCAGCACGGCGTGGAGAAGGTCCCCAGAAGAAATGTGCAATGCACTCATCTGGGGCCATCCACCAGGCACGGGGGCAGACGTGGTTAGGAAGGAAGGGAAAGGACACCCTGGCAGCCATGCTTTGCCACATGTCCTACTCTCATGGGCTCCAGCCCTGGGATCATCACCCTGGTCCAAGAGGCCTGCAGCTGGGTGCCTGCCAACACTGTCAGCACTACAAGTTAGGCTCAAATGGATTTGCTTGAGGGCAGAAGGGTACAGCACCTTGCCAGTGGTTTCTGGGATGAGAGAATGCTGATGAGGCATTCCTTGTAAACAGGGCCCCCTTGTCAGGACTAAGAAGACCCGGATTTGAATCCTGGCTCCTTGGACCATGAGCGGGGTAAGCCCGGGCAGGGATGGCCCTCTGTGGAGGCTCAGTGTGTTCTGCTGCACAATGGGGGCCAAGGGTCCCAGGAGATCCAAGTTTGGCTCGGTACTTTGCACAGACCACAGCTCACTCAATGTAACTTAGAACTGTCGGCTGCATCCTCATCTCATAAATGACCTTTCTGGCCTTCCAGTGGCTCCGTCCAACAACCACGGAACCCTCAGCTTCCCTCTCTCACACATTTACATCTAACCCACAAATGTGTCCTGCCCTCTTTACCAGCAGATAGGTCCTGAGTCTGACCACTGTCACGTCCTCTGCCCAAGGTATTTACCAGCCTCTTCTCTCACCTGGATTACTACAACAGCCCCCAGCAGGTACCCCAGCTCCCATACTTGCCTGGATTTAGACCGCACCATCTAGGAAGAAGACTGGGATGGTGTAAACGTTCTGTATCCGGGCTGGGTACTGAGCACCTGAAATGTACCTACTGAAACTGAGGAACTGAATTTTCAACTTGATTGCTTCAATTAATTTAAATTCCAATGGCTACACATGCCCAGTGGCTACTAGACTGGAGGTTTAGAATACTGTCCATACAGCGGCTGAGGGATGCTTTTTAAAGCCAGAGTCAGATTTTATCCTCTGTCTGCTCCAAACCCTCCAAAGCTCTCCTCAATCCGAAAAAACTCAAGGCTGGGGCAATCGTCTGCGAGGCCCTCTGTAATTGCTGGCTCTACCTCTCATACCCCAGCTCCTGCCACCCTCTTCTCCCTCACTCTGTAGGAGCCCCCACTGGCTTCCTTGTAGTTCCTAAACCCGACCAGCCCCACTCCTACTTCAGGGCCCTCTGCACATACTCTGCCTACTTCCACTCCACCCTTCCCTCCACCACACATCTGCTAAATGTCTGCAGAGCTGGGTCCCTTAACTCACAGCTCTGTTCAATGTTGTCCCTGAACCCAGGAAAGGACACCCTAAGTCCTGTGCACCTGAGGTCCCTCTGCCTTGTTTCTCTAAAGCACCGACGATCACCTAAAATATTAGGTGATCTATAGTCATGGCCAGGCACAGTGACTCACGCCTGCAATCCCAGCACTTTGGGAGCCAAGGCGGGTGAACCATTTGAGGTCAGGAGTTCGAGATCAGCCTGGTCAACACGGTGAAACCCTGTCTCTAAACTACAAAAATTAGCCAGGCGTGGTGGCATGCGCCTGTAATCCCAGCTACTTAGGAGGCTGAGGCATGAGAATTGCTTGAACCCAGAAGGCGAAGATTGCAGTGAAGCGAGATTGCGCCACTGCACTCTACTCTGGGTGACGGAGTGAGATTGTCTCCAAAAAGAAAAAAAATGTCATGCATTACTTAACAATGGGGATAGGTTCTGAGAAATGCATTCTCAGTGATTATGCCATTGTGTAAACATCATAGAGTGTATTTACACAAACCTACATGGCATATAGCCTACTACATACCTATGGCTGGGCTACAAACCTGTACAGAATGTTACTATCCTGAATACTGCAGGCAGCTGTAGCACAGTGGTAAGTATTTGTGTATCTAAACATATTTAAACACAGAAAAGGTACAGTGAAAATACGGCATAAACGATAAAAATGGTTTACTCGTATAGAGCATTTACCATGAACAGAGCTTACGGGACTGGAAGCTGTTCTGGGTGGCTGGGTGAGTGAGCGGTGAGTGAATGTGATGGCCTGAGACACTGCCACACACTACTGTAGACTTCGTAAACACTGTACACTTAGGCTACGCTACATTTGTGAAAAACTTTTTTTCTTTTTTTTTAAGACAGAGTCTCGCTCTGTCGCCCAGGCTGGAGTGCAGCGGCGTGGTCGTGGCCACTGCAACCTCTGCCTCCCCGGTTCAAGTAATTCTCCAGCCTCAGGCTCCCGAGTAGCTGGGATTACAGGTGCACCCCACTATGCTCAGCTAATTTTTGTATTTTTGGTAGAGACGGCGTTTCACCAAGTTGGCCGGGCTGGTCTCAAACTCCTGACCTCAGATGATCTACCTGCCTCAGCCTCCCTAAGTGCTGGGATTACAGGCATGAGCCACCACGCCCGGCCCCACAATGCCTTTCTCTGTATACCACCTGAAAGACTTGCCTGAGGCTCTTTTTTAATACGTGGAAGGAGTACACCACAAAATAACAATAAAATGTACAGTAGAGGGAATGCACAAGCCAGTAACTTAGTTGTTTACTATCAAGTCTTATGCACTGTGCTACTGTAGGTGCTGTGCTTTTGCACAACTGGCAGTACGAGAGGTTTACACCAGCACCACCACCAACACCCGAGCAATGCGTTGCACCATGACATCTCTACGGCTATGGCATCAGTAGGTGACAGGAATTTCTCAGCTCCATTATGATCTTATGGGACCACTATCACACACTGACCACGTCACTATGCAGTGCATGGCTGTTCCTTGTTTACATGTTTATCTTCTCTGCCCTTACCTGAACTTAGGAATATGAAAACAGATTTTAACTACTGTGTTCATTGCTCTATCTCCTGCACCTAGAACAGCTTCAGAAACACAACAGGCTTTCAATAAAGAGGAACAAAAGAACCATGAGGCTGGCCCAGCGTGAAATAAGTGACCACTGTTGCTGCTGTAATAATACATTTTCACCATCACTCCTACCCCAAGCCCACCTAGGCCATGTTTGGGGTGTGATGTCAAACTGTCTGGTTTGCTCAGCCAGGCTTGGTGTTCCCTTTTAAATAAAAACAAAAAAGCACCACCCTCTTCCTCTGCCCAGCACGCCCTGCCTGTGGAGGCCAAGAAACTGGAAGCTGCACACAGAAGAAGGAAGTCCTGGTGGCTTTGGGCAGCAGGAGGGGCGCCCAGGCCTGGTTGCCAGGTAACCCGCGATCATTCACAAACACGGGGTAATGTGGATCCCACAAGGAGAGGGCTGTGTGTTTACTCAGACATCTTATCTGCTGGGCTCGCCTGCCAGTGTTTGCACCTTGCTTTCAAAGGACAAAGTACCTGATGGCGGGGTGGGGGAGGTGATGCTGAAGGGAACAGAGTCAGGATGCCTGCAGGCGGGAGGAACAGCAGGCCTACTGTGCGCAGCCACTCTCAACACACTTTCTGCCAAGCTCCTGGCATTGGGGGCTGAAATGAGACAATCCAAGAAAGGCTTCCTGGGGTGCCAAGCAGCAAATACTCACAGGTGCCTCAGCTGTGCTCATTCCAAGATGTGCTCAGGACAATTTTCCCAGCAGCCTGCCTGGCTGGCCTGCCTCCTCCCCACACCTCCTGTCTTTCCTTCTGCCCCTCGCTCACTCCAACCCAGGCTGTCTCCACCTGGGCACTGTTGACAAATGGGGCTGGGTCATCTTTGCAGTGGGGGCTGTCCTGTGTGTGTGCAGGGCATTGAGCAGCGTCCCTGGTCCCTAACTGCTGTTAGTGGAAATGTAAAATGTGGCAGCCATGATGGAAAATAATCTGGCAGGTCCTCAAAAACTTAACAAGAGAAGAGCTGTATCATCCAGCCATTCCATCCAAACCAGGTACAGACCCAAAAGAATGGGAAGCATGGTCTGGGTGTGGTATCTGTAAACCTGTGTTCACTGCAGCACTATCTCTAACGGCCGAGAGGTGGAAGTAACCTCGTGTCCGCCGATGGACGGACAGAGGGAGAAGCACAGTGCAGTAAACACAGACAATGGAATATTAGCCATAAAAGAGAAAGAAATTCTGACACATGCTACAATATGAAAGAATCTTAAGGACATGATGTCTAGTGAAATAAGCCAATCACAAAGGATAAATATTGTGTGACTGCATTTACATGAAGTATTTAGAGCAGTCAAATTCATACAGACAGAGAGTAGAATGGTAGGTGTCAGGGGTTCGGGGAGAGGGAATGGGGAGTTAGTGTTGAACGGGGACAGAGTCTCTGTTTGGTAAGATGAAAAGAGTTCTGGAGATGGAGGGTAGTGATGGTTGCACAATGGGAATGTACTTAATGCCACAGAACTGTATGTTAAAAACACTTGGGATCTGGTGAATTTGATGTTATGTGTATTTCACCATGATTTTCTTGTTTTTTGAGACAGGTTCTTGGTCTGTCATTCAGGCTGGAGCGCAGTAGCACCATCATAGCTCACTGTAGTCTTGAACCAGGCGATCCTCCTGCCTTGGCCTCCTGAGTAGCTGGGACCACAGATGGGCACTACCATGCCTGGCTAATTAAAAAATTTTTTTCTGCAGAAACGAGGTCTCACTGTGTTGCCTAATCCTCCCATTTTTATTTATTTTTATTTTATTTTTGGATTTGTTAGCGTGATTTAATCAATTATTCCACATTATAAACATATATTAAAACATCACATTGTACTCCATAAATATGTAATACATACAACTATTATTTGTCTATTAGAAAAAAGAACGAAAATGCTGCCAACAAGATGGTAAGTACACAGTAATGAGTGAATTCAACCAACGTGAGTGAATTCAACATCGGTGAATCCAACCAACATGCATTTGGCATTGACGTGGCCTTGGCCTTCATGATCTCGTGGGGGAGGTGGCTTCTCATTTTTAAATTAAACTTTTCATTTGAAAGTACTTTTGGATTTACCGAAAAGCTGAAAAGGCAGTAGAGAGGATTCGGGTGGCCCTCTCACCCAGCTTCCTTTGGTGTTGACACCTTTCTGACCATGGAACATTTTCGTCACAACCAAGAAACCAACATTGGTCTCTGATGCTGAACTAACCTGGACACTTTATGTGAACTTCACCAGTTTTTCCCAAGCGTCCTTTTCCCACCCCTGGATCCCATCCAGGGCACCACATGACATTGAGTCATCGCGTCTCCTTGGCCTCCCTGGTCTGGGACAGTTTACGCTTTCCTCAGCCTTGAGGACCTGCACAGTTTTCAGGAGCGCCACTCAGGCACTGTACAGAACGTCCCTTAAACTGGGCATCTCCTATGTGACACCTGCTTGTGTGTGTGTACACATGATGTACAATTGTGTATATAAGTGATGTCCAATTTAGCCATTTTAACCATTTGTAAGAGTACAGTTCAGCGGCATTTGGACCATCCACACTGCTGTGCAACCATCGCCACTGTCCGCCTCCAACGTCTTCTCATCTTCCCAAACTCAAACTCTGTCCCCATCGAACACCAACTCCCGGCTCCCCTTCCTTCTACCTGCGGTTACCATGATTCTATTTTCTGTCTCCAGAGATACTGCCTCACGCCCATTAGGATGGCCACTAACAAAACAATGGAAAATATTAAGTGTTGGCACAATGTGGAGAAATCAGAACCTTCATGCATTGTTGGTGCGAATATAAAAAGGTGCAGCCGAGTTACTACATGATCCATCAGTTTTACTCCGAGCTATATATGCAGAAGAATTCAAAACAGGGACTTTCAAAATGGACACCAGGCCAGGCGCGGTGGCTCAAGCCTGTAATCCCAGCACTTTGGGAGGCCGAGACGGGCGGATCCCGAGGTCAGGAGATCGAGACCATCCTGGCTAACATAGTGAAACCCCATCTCTACTAAAAAATACAAAAAACTAGCCGGGCGCAGTGGCGGGCACCTGTAGTCCCAGCTACTCGGGAGGCTGAGGCAGGAGAATGGCGTGAACCCGGGAGGCGGAGCTTGCAGTGAGCTGAGATCTGGCCACTGCACTCCAGCCTAGATGACAGAGCGAGACTCCGTCTCAAAAAAAAAACAGACATCAGCACACCCGTGTTCAGAGAAGCATTACTCTAAGTAGACAAAAGGTGAAAGCAACTCAGGCGCCCGCCCCCACCTCCTTCTGCAGCAGAAGGCATTCCCCCATAATAACCAGTTCAACATCTGCCTTCCAACCCACCAGGGCTAGAAAAGGTTCCGTCACAGCAAAATGAGGTGACCTGCAGCCAGGTAAGTGGACTGTTCTACTCCTGAGATCTCTGGCCTCAGTTCCCAGGACTCAGAAACTCTGAGAGAATAAATAGCTCATCGCTGGGTCTGCATTTTTCAGGACAAAAATGGCTTCAGACAGAGAAGACGGTGATTCTGTTTGGCTAGGACTGGACTCATAGTCTAAGAAAAGTAACAGTCACAAAGGAGTTCCTATTAATTGGGCACTTCCTGTATACCAAGGTTTACCTCCTAGCTGTCACCCTCACAGCTCTCCCAGGGGTGGGTATTATTACTGATCCATTTTAGAGATGAGGACACCGACATTCAGGGAGCAGAATCACTTGGCAGGAATCAGTCTCCCCCAATCAGGGCAGACCAAACACACTCCAATGGCAATAACCAGCCCGGAGAGGCTTCACCTACACTGGAGATACCCCCAGGCTCGGGTAGGGACATTTCTCCTTTCTGATTTAGCTTTGGGGAGCAGAGTATACCCTGCTGGGGACCCATGAAGATGGTGGCTTCAGAGACTTGGGTCACATGACTGCCAGGCCGCCTAGGGAAATGGGGTCCTCTCTGATCTGCCTGGCCCCAGATGCCCAAATGGCAAGGCCCTCTTGGACGGGGAGTGGACAGAGTGTGTGCTGAGCTGGGAACGGAGCCTTGGGCCCTTTTGTGGTGCGTACTGTGTCTGTGTGCATCCTGTAGGGTGTTACCTGGGCAGGTGCACTTTCATTGTCCCCATCCCCCGGGAGAGCATGAATTCCTTTGTCTGTTTTGCCCATGGGTCCTGATTCCTCTCCTGCTTTCTGCTGTGCCTGATGTCACTTGGGGACTCCCACAGTCTGGGGGGTTCTTGATTTCCCCAGAGCTATGGTGACCCACTCAGGGGAAAAGGAACTGGAGGTATCTATCTCAGCACCACACCATCACGTCTCTCCTCCCTCGATGAGGACTGCTGCTTATTATAACAATGACAACATCGGAAATGCTGCTTGTGGATTTCCGCAGGAGAGGAGATGACAGGCTTTATTTGCCCTCCTGCTTTTTGTTGGATTCTGCAGACCTGAGACGAGGCCGTGCGTGTGTGGGACAGTTCCCTGTGGCTGGGAAGACTGAAGGCACAGGTGAGGCACCAAGGTCACAGGGGGTGCCCCTCCCACTCTAGGGGTGTGTTGAGGCAGGACTACCAGGGGAAAACCCCCGCTTCTGGGAGGCATCCCTGGGAGCTTCCAGCCCAATGACACCTGCTGCCAGGGCTTCAATTTGCTAAAGATTTAAGTGAAAACAAATATATTTTAAAGTTGCCATCACCTCTTCAGGGCCTGTTAGTTTCTAGCTGACACTATGCTGAGCACTCTATGCTTTCACTGGGCCCCACAGTCTTACCAGATATAACAATTATCTGCATTCTACAAAGAATTGAGGCCCAGAGAAGAATAAAGTTGCCTGCCCAGGGTCACACAGCCTGAGAAGTGGCTGCAGGAAGAAAGGTACCTGCTGACGGTGAATGAAGAAAATGAGAAAGTGAAATGACAGCTCTGAGCCAGAAAGTAGAAATCTGGAGGTAAACATGAATTCAATTATACACCCATATTTGCCAGTCTGGGATTCTGCAAACTTCTCAAGCACCTAGTAGTGGCCTCCTGGAGGTGTGTTGTGAACGGTTCTGCAGCTGCCTCTGGGCTCAACATGAAAGACTGGTGATTGATTGTTGATGTCTGCCCGGGCACAGTTCTGAGAAGTGGTAGAACGGATGCTACAGGAGTCTCCTGCCCACCTCTCTGAAGCAGGATGTTTCTCTCAATCTTTCTGCTCCTTCACTTCTCCTTGCATTAAATGAGCTCAGATAGAGAATAAAAGGTAAAAATGCCTTTTGAAGAGGAGAGTATTTGCTCTGAGTGCTAATTGCACATCCGGCATTTGTTATTTCAGAGATAAAACTCAGTTCTCATGGAAAGGTAGACTCCCCTCAATATACATTTATTAGGCACTGATTGTGTTACTGGGTCTCCGCCCTCGATGAGTTTGGCAAGAAAGACAATTAAGTTAATGATTATTTAATAATTATTGTTGTTCTAAATGCCTTAAATGGAAAACAGAGGGCCACATCCCGCCCACCACAGGGCAGCCTCGCTTTCCTGTTGAGGATTTGATTCTGATGTGGAAAATTACTTTTCTGTTAACAGCCCACTGGAAACGCTTGCATGGTGGCTCCAGCACCTAGGAGTGTGCTAGACCACCAAAGAATGTGGGCACATGATATAAAAGGCCGGGGGAGGGGGGCCCATGCGTCTGCACACAAAGCTGAGGGTGGTCCCTCTGCCAGCAATTTGTCTATCGTTGCTAATTAGAAGCTCATGCCTCCTTCTTTGATTTTTTTCCCACCCCATAAAGGAATCTTGGACATGCTGCCTATAGCTTTTGGCAAGGGGCGAGGGCACGGGAAAGAGAAAACACAAATGGCATCTGGCAGGGCCAACGGAGGTGTGTGTGAAGCTGGCAGAGCGCGCCCAGCCTTCCTCTCCAGGCTGTGTTAGAGGTCTCTCTCTCTCCCCTTGGCCTGAGCACTCTCCCCACTGCTGGGTGAAGGGAGCCACAGGGTGCCACAGTTGCCTCCCCTGTTTGAAGCTGGCACCGGGACAGGCAGTGGGGTCTGTTTGGAATATATGCTCTTCATCAGACGACTCTGAAACAATCACCCTTTCTGGCCTGAGAGGAGGAAGGCACCTCTGAGGCCAGCGCTTCCCCCAGTGCAAACAGCGACCCAGCCTGCCCAGTCCCGCTTTCAACTTTGTTGCTTTTGCAAATATGGTCCTGCGTCCTATTTCCCACATCCCTGCAGCCAGGTCCTGCCTGCCTCCTGGGGGCACGGCCCGCTCCAGTGCCCAGGCCAGAATGGAGGAAGCCAGCCCCTCTATCTTCCAGAAAAGTAGTGGGTAGGAATGGGGATGAGCGATCAGGGAAATGGAGCAGGCCACAGTCAGGGTGGAAGAAAACGAGGGGAGACTGAGAAACAGTGGGGCTGAAACAAGTGGAGACTCAGGCCCTGGGTGCTGGGACCCATGCGGCCGAGCAACTGGTCTTCACATTTATCCCCACCTCACCTCCCTAACTCCTCCTCATTCCCCAGGCAGCAGCTGACAAGTCACATCTTTAGAGGAGACTTTCCTGTCCCCCAGGGAGGGGACTCCCAACCCCCCTGTGCTGGAAGTCTCTGCTAAAGGTCAGTCTTCCCTTTGGAAAGGACTGGCAGCTCCGTGAGGACAGGGCCCTCGTTCCTCTTGCGCACTCTGTCCCCAGCCACAGCAATGAAGGAACAAAACCGGAGAAAGAGAGAGAGAGAGGGAGGAAGACAGGAAGGAAGACAGGTAGGAAGACGGCTTCTCCCACTAAGGATGGACCCTGGTGGTGGGCACAAGAGCAGCTGCAAAGACGTCTATGTCTTTGCCCTGAGCCCGGGAAATTGAATGTGCCACCTGACATGGCAGAAGAGACTTTGCAGATGTGGTTCCATTAAGGACCTTGAGATGGAAGATTTTCCCAGATTGTCGAGGTGGTCCCAGTGAGAGGAAGGCAGAGGGTCAGAGAAAGGCTGGGAGATGGTACACAGGTGGCTCTGAAGGTGGAGGAAGGGGCCAAGAAGCCAAGGAATGCAGGTGGCTTCTAGAAGCTGAAAAAGGCAAGGGAAGAGATTCTGTCCCCTAGAACCTCCGGAGATAACAGCCTAACATAGCCCATGGGGCTCTGTTTCGGATTTCTGACCTCCAGGACTGTAAGATGATTGATCTGTGTGGTTTTCAGCCACTGGGTTTGAGGGAACACATCACAGAGGCCACAGGAAACGAACACCCCCACGACACACACAATACCCTCGGAACCACCAGCCAGCCCTTATCAGCCCGAGTGAGCCGACGTCAGAGACAGGCAGACAACTACCAATAAACACGGTGTTCTGGCTTCCTTTCACAGCCAGGTATGGGGAGGATTCCAACTCCTTGCCCCCTTGCAGCCAGGCCACCACTACACAACTGGGCCTGGCCAGGAAAATGTCAGAGGATGTCACACAAGTCCATCCCAAAGCCAAAGGATGCAGCTGACAGCGCTGGGCTCCCCAGTCCTCCCTTACCCTGTCGTGGAGGCCACAGAGCCACCAGGTGGAAGGACCCCACCAGCCAGGGCCCCCCTGCACACTGCCGGTGGGGAACAGGGTCCATGGTGACTGAGCAAGAAAGAAGTTGTTTCAAGTCCCTGGACCGAGGAGTCTTTGTCACAGCAGCAGAGCCTCACCCATCTGAGGATGCATGGGGAACCATCTATGGGAGCAGGAGCTGTCACCCACATGCATCCGGGGGAACCGTCCACAACAGGGGCCTCAGCCACCTCTGGAAGCAGAGGCCACCTGGCACACAGATCCCTATGACGTCCCCAGGGCCCTGCGACAATTTCCACCTCGGATCGGGGAAGTTTGCCTTAGTCACCAACTGACTGTGAGATGAAATCACTTCTTCCAGACAGTGTGGAGGGAAAACGGAAGACAGAGCAGGTTCCCACAGCTCCCACATACTGCACATGGCCCCAGTGTGTCTTTGAGGCACACACCGCAGCTACCTACAGCCACATGCTGACACAGCCGGCCCAACGTGGTCCTCCGTGCTTCCTTCCTCAGGACCCCAAATGTCTTTTTGTTTCTCTGCTACTCAGCCAGGTCCCATCTGTCAGGTCTGTGGCTGGGATTCCAGGAAGCCGATGGATATTTCCAGAGCTTTATTGTCCCATTTGTCACTTGCTAATTAGCTAGAAGTGACTAATCAGAAAACAGTTGGGAGGCAGAGGAAATCCCCCCATTTTCCTGGCTTTTGGTTGCCCGTGGTTACTCAGAACCCTCTGGGTGTGTGTGATGGACTAGGGTGTGTGTGATGGAACTGGGGTGTATGTGATGGAACTGAGGTGTGTGTGATAAACTGGGGTGTATGTGATGGAACTTGGGTGTGTGTGATGGAACTGGGGTGTATGTGATGGAACTGGGATGTGTGTGATAAACTGGGGTGTATGTGATGGAACTTGGGTGTGTGTGATGGACTGGGGTGTGTGTGATGGACTGGGGTGTAAGTGATAGAACTGGGGTGTGTGTGATAAACTGGGGTGTATGTGATGGAACTTGGGTGTGTGTGATGGACTGGGGTGTATGTGATGGAACTGGGGTGTGTGTGATAAACTGGGGTGTATGTGATGGAACTGGGGTGTGCGTGATGGACTGGGGTGTGCGTGATGGAACTGGGGTGTGCGTGATGGAACTGGGGTGTACGTGATGGACTGGGGTGTGAGTGATGGAACTGGGGTGTGCGTGATGGAACTGGGGTGTGCGTGATGGCCTGGGGTGTGCGTGATGGAACTGGGGTGTGCGTGATGGAACTGGGGTGTGCATGATGGACTGGGGTGTGCGTGATGGAACTGGGGTGTGCGTGATGGAACTGGGGTGTGTGTGATGGAACTGGGGTGTGTGTGATGGACTGGGGTGTGTGTGATGGAACTGGGGTGTGTGTGATGGACTGGGGTGTGTGTGATGGACTGGGGTGTGTGTGATGGAACTGGGGTGTGAAGCAACTAAAGCCCTGCGACCCTCCTGCACCTCCATGGACAGGGCACAGACCTTCCCGAAGCTGGGAGGGCATGCCATTCACCGACTGCCACCTAAGGCAGGCCCCAACCACACACACACCTATGACCAATGACCTTCACTGCAACTCCACACCAGTGCTGTTCCTTATTCTCCCATTTCACAGATGGGAAGACTGAGGCTCAGAGAACTTGCATGACCAGGCTCAGATCATGCAATGAGCAACTGGCAAAGTTGGGTATTAAATTCAGGTCTCTGTATCCGCCGTGGAACAGTAAGGAGAGAGGGAACGCTAACAGGGGCATGGGCAGGGTGCCCTACAGCCATAGGGGTGGGGTGAAATCACATCACATAGGCACACGCACAGTAATTCTGACACCCATGTAGATGTGCACACATTCGCCCATGCACATGGGTGAGTGCATTTAAATATGCACACGGGCACTTGGAAAGCACAGGCTTGTGTGCACATACACACACATGCAACGCACATGCATGTACACACAGCACACTGTGCACACGCCCATTCAAATACACGTGTACAAACATACACACTCGCATATGCGCACACACACACACATACATTTGCACGGTTTCACCACATGGGAAGAGAATGTGCAGTTGCCTTCAGAGGAACCAGCCAGCACTCTGTGCCCTGCTGGGGCACCCAGGCCCTGCTCTGGGCTCGGTCTGCCCAGCTTGCCAGGTCTAGCAAAGGCCAGTCCTTGCTGCCTCTGTCCTTTAGAGGCGATTTCATCACAAATGGTGCAATTTCCAAAGAGGAATAAATAAAGAGGAGGTCTCAGCCCTGCCTCTCAGGACCACTGGCATTTCACTCAGGCTGCTTCTTCAATATCCCCCGTCCTCTGCCCCCCCCACACAGAGCCCAGCCATGAAAATCCCCTACGTGGGACAGTCTCCTGGGGCACGCACAGCACACCAGGGCTAGCAAGGAAAAGTGGCAGCTATCTGCCCAAGGAGAATTTCCCAACGGTCCTTGGCTGCTGGCTCCTGACCTCATGGGTGACAAAGTCCAATGAAGAAACAGCAGATGTGAAACCAACGGCCCCATTTGCAAGCCCTGCATTTTCCAGGGTAGGGTTCTATCGAATGATTTACCAGCTCAGTCAGGTTAATCATTGCCTAAGAAATACAAATGGCTCCATCAGCCCTCAGGCTGGTCACCCAGGCTCCTGCAGGTGGAGCAGCTCCCTCCTCACCCTGCAACCTGTACTTAGGGTCTGGTTTGTTGACTGAATAAGCCAGTGACAAACCATCAGAAAAACCCCTTTTCCTGACTATCTAGTACACACCTGGCTTTGGGCCACACCCTTTCCATCTAAGCCTGCAGTAAAACAGATCCAGCAGCTGAGTACAGGGCCATGCAGACAGACCTGGGTTAAAATCTCAGCACCAATGGTTCAGCTGTGGTGCCAAGTCAATCCTTGTGTGTGAAATGGGTTGCTATGAGAATGAAGGAGTCAATGTGTAAAGCAGTGGGTCTCAACAGGGGGCATCTGGCAATGTCCAGACACAGCTTGTTTTATTTTTTGTTTTTTTCAGAGACAGAATCTTACTCTGTCACCCAGGCTGGAGTGCAGCAGCATGATCATAGCTCACTGTAGCCTTGAGCTCACGGCTTCAAGCAATCCTCCTGTCTTAGCCTCCCAAGTAGCCAGGACTACAGGCGCATGCCACCATGCCTGGCTTTTTTTTTTTTTTTTTTTTTTCTTCTTCTGTAGAGGCAGGGTCTCCCTATGTTACCGAGGCTGGTCTCAAACTCCTAGCTTCATGTGATCTTCCCATCTCAGCCTCCCAAGGAATTGGAATTACAGGTGCATGCCACCACACATGGCCTGGAGACATTTTTGGTTGTCACAACCGGAGTGGAAGGGTGCTGTGGGCATCTAGTGAATGGAGGCCAGGGATGGTGCCAAACGCCCTACCATGCCCAGAACAGTGCCTGCAATAAAGACTGATCCAGCTGGCTGTTGCCTCACACTGTAATCCCAGCACTTTGGGAGGCAGGCGAGACAAGAGGACAGTGTCAGCCCAGGAGTTCGAGAACAGCCTGGACAACAAAATGAGACCTCATCTCTACAAAAACTTAAAAAATTAGCCAGGCGTGGTGGCATGTGCCTGTAGTCCTAGCTACTTAGGAGGCTGAGGGAGGAGAATCACTTGAACCCAGGAAGTCGAGGCTGCAGTGCGCCATGATTGTGCCATTGCACTCTAGCCTGAGGGACAGAGGGAGATCCTGTCTCCAAAAAAAAAAAAAAAAGGTGATCCATCCTTAGATGTCAGCAGTGCTGAGGCTGAAAAATCATGATGTATATACTACAATGCCTGGGTCAAGGTAAGCCCTAGATAAACGTCAGTGCTGTAATGATCTGGAAATTGCTCCAACAGCTTTACAGCATGACATGACTGCCATCGTGCTGCAGAGGAGGCTGGAAGCAGAGGTTGCGAGTTGCTCGGGTGACAGGAAGAGCAGAGTTGAAGAGGCCTGCCTGGCTCCCTAGGCATTCCTTTTTTGCCACAGCACCTGGCCCTGGGGCACAAGCTGGTCCTGGGCCCAGGATCCCAGTGTCCAATTTGGGTGTCTGCCAAATTCCCCCTTACTGCCCCACAGCCGAGAGCCAGTCTCTTCAAGTCTTCTTCATCTTGCACTTCCCCAAAGGGAAAAAGGAAGTGCACTTCCTAAAGTGTTTTCTTGGGTACACTGAACTGATGGACACTCAGTCTGGACCCTGCAGGCCTCTGAGCAGATTCCTTCCTTCCTTCCTTCCTTCCTTCCTCCTCCTCCTCCTCCTCCCCTTCCCACCCTCCACCTGCAAACCCTCACTTTTGTGGGAAACGGTAAGTTTGTCTCCAAGGCCCAGCTACCCCTCTGAGCAAGGTGTCCAGCCCTGGTCCTGCAAATCAGGCCCTCCTCTGACTTGGTTGTCACTGGCTTTGGGACCCTCTGCTCAGCGTGCCCACAGCAAGAGATGGTCTGCAAAGACCCTCTATCTGACTGGAAGGGCCAGCAGGGAGCCTGGAGCGGGGGTCTTTCTGCAGAGGTGGCAGAGCATGCTGTAGGAGCCTGGTCTGTGTCCCCCTCCAGAGCTGCCCTTGCTGCACACACCCCATGCCCTCGGCCACATAAACATGACATGGTCTATGACCCAGCCACACTGAACCCCTTCCGTCTCTCTTTCTAGAGGCCAGGACTGGACACATGTGCTTCCGCGTACTGGAGATGCTGTCCCTCTCCTCCTCTGCCCCAGATCCTCCTCACTTGACTAAAACGTCATTGAAACCTCCCTGCCTCCAGGAGCCCAGGCATGGCTCAGACATCCCACATCTGTGTACCCACATCCCAGCCCAGACTGCCCTGTACTGTCACAGAATATGTGCTGGTCTTTAATACCACAAGGCTGTGCACTCCCGGGGGAGGGGCCTTTACAGCCCAGCACCATCCAGTGGGCTCTTGTGATGTTGGGAATGTTCTACATCGGCACTCTCCAGTACAAGAGCTACTCGCCGCCATGCATGGCTACAGAGCACTGGAAGTGTGGTTATGCGCCTGAGGAAATGAATTTTTGGTTTGGCCTAATTTTAATTGAATGTAAATAGCCACATACAGCAGCAGTTACTCTTCCAGCCACCACAGGTCTAGAGGCATGTCTAGCTCCATCCAGTGCTCCATGCCCCCTGAGTGAGAGAATGACTGAATGACGAGGGAACTGCACTTGGTTCTCACCCTTCTTTCTCGCCCACCACGATAATCAGCAGCTCCCTGCAGGCAGGAGACACACAACTGTGCTCACTCAGTGCTATAACCTGTGCTTTCTTCGGTTCCTGGGACAGAGACCCTCAGTAAATATAAGTTAGATGAATTAACAGGTGAACGAATGAACGGCCTGCAACTCAGACCCTCTTCCCCTTCCCCACCAATCCTCAGGAAAACCGTCATGAAAAGGAAAACAGTCCCTCTGGGTGGACTGCTGAGTGCACCTCCAGCCCAGTTCATCCTCTTGCTAAAGGGACCGCCGCCCTCCACGCTGGCTGTCCTGCCTGATATTGAGAGGGAGCTTCTGCCGCCAGCGAACGGGGTATCCTTCTCCGTGCCTTCTTCCCGCTCCCCCCAGGACGCCATGGGAGAAGTAGGGCAAGTCTGTCTTCTCTTGACTCAGAGAAAAGGATCAGGATTCCTCATTTCCCTGGGCTGCCATTCCTGCCTCCTGGCCCCGGCAGCAGGATGCCCCCAGGAGGTTTCAGGAAACACATAAGAACCAGGGTGAATTTGAGAGTCTATTATAAATCAAATGCCTTTCATCCTCAACTGCTGGCTGTGATGTTCTCCAACACTGCTATTCACAGTGAGCGCCATTTGCGTTTCCCCCACCCACCGCCCCGTCCCACTTCCTTCTGATGTAGGTCACAGTGCATTCTCCCAGCGTTCACTAGATCTACCTGCAGTGAGGGGGTGACGCCGCTTGAAGCAAATTTAGCAATTCTCTTACAGGCACGTGGGAATCCTGTGCTCACTCATTCAGTCAAGAATCAGACTTGTACTGTGTGTGGAAATCCTGTGCAAAGACCCTGGGGCCCATGGGAGGGCTGGCAGGAAGGCTTCTAAGCCCAGGTAAGCTGGCCGTTTGGAGCTTGAATGCCACCATGAATTGGAAACAATGCTGAGGAGGGTTCGGATTCTAGAACAGAAGCAGATCAGTCAGGTAGTAACTTGCCCTAGTTTCACCGTGAGCACCGTATGTCCGCCCCATGCTGTGTGGTCTGGACCAAGTCACTTCTCTCCAGCCTCATGCTTCCATCTGTAGATGGGGGAGGATGCTGGAGCTCGCCACACAGAGCTGTGTGGATTAAATGTCATTCATAGAGTACTGAGCACAGGGCCTCTGCACATAGGAGGAGCTCAATAAACAAATGTCATTACTGATGTTGTCACTGTTGTTTGCACGGTCCCTTTTAGCTACACAATACAAGCATCATCTTAATACAGAACCTAAGCTTCTGCTCCTTCACCGTGAGGCGCATCGAGCATGCGAGGCACTGGTGATACAAGCACAGGTTGTATGCCTCTTCCAGGTACCATGCGAGGCACTGGTGATACAAGCATAGGTTCGTCTGCAGGACTTCTCTAGTAGCGCAGCAAATCCTGGGGTAACGAACGCATTAAATCAAACACCACAGTACCTGTGGTCAGCCTGTCTCAAAGGATGGAAGAAGCTAAGGCACCCTGCAGGGAGGAAGGCAGGCCTGGGAGAGTTTCGCACTGGTTTGAGCTGAGCAGGGAAAGCGGAAAGGGGAACCCTGGCTGTGGGCCTGGCATCTTCTAGGAGTCTAGGAGTTCACAAGATCATGGGCTCTTTTGGGCAACAGCAAAAGGTCGTTTGTGGCTGGAGCACAGGGTGTCTGGTAAGGAACTGGCAGGAGATGAAAATGAAAAGATTGAGTCTGGCCCCACTTCAGCCTTCTCTGCCAGAAAAATGAGGGGTTGAACTTTGTCCTGTGGACGACAGAAGGGTTTTAAGTACCACTCATAAAGTTACTCAACCCCAGAGACTGCAAGCACAGCCCTCCACGCACGCACACACATGGCATACACACATCACACACATACACCCTCTCCACACATACAGATGCACACACACAACACTCCACACATACACAAATACACACACAAATACACACATATGCACATATGCACACATTCCACAAACACAGACACACACCACACATATTCAAACATACACACACACAGGCACACGCACACACGCACCCCTGTGGTAGTCCTGGCACCCTGCACTGCACCCAGAGCAGAAATGGGAGTCCTTAGGCTCCAAGATACAGCAATAAGGAGCCACACAGAGGCCGGGAAGGTCAGCGGCAGGCTGTTTGGAGAAGGAAATATTTAAAAACAAGAGGTTTCCTGCACACACACATGCACACACACACACTTACCCCCTGAGGATGAGGAGAGTCCTATGGGTAATTCTTGCAAAATAATGCCCTCACGTGTTCACGCCACACACATAGCACCAAAGAGACTTTGCAATAAAAAACCCGAGTATCTTCCACTTGCATGACTCTCCAGCCTCGGTCTCATTTGAGAGCTAAAGCCAGCCCCTTGCCCAGCACCCACACTGAACTTTTCAGTGGACGCATGCACACGACTTAAGAGTCTGTCTCCGTGAGTTCATACCCACTGCACATGAGGTGCATGTGGAACCCCACAAATGATGAATAATTGGGGCGGGGGGACCCCTCCATGTCCAGCATTTGCCCTTCCTTCTCTCTCTCCTTTCCCCTCTTCTGGGCTGATGAACTATTTTCTAAGGGGAGTGGGTACCCCAAGGAGGCTCACAATGGAGATTTCTCATGCCAGGTGGATGCAATAAAAATGTGCTAAAGCTCCTTAAAATAGCTGTGTTCTCCTAAGTAAGATAAACCTTTTCCCAACAAGACGATTTAGACCTACAATTAGCTCAGCAAACCCTCTTCTTTAGACAGAAAGAAGATGGAATGGAAGGGACTCCGGGGGTCATAGCCGGACTAGTGGAAGCTGATTTTTTAAACAATGACTCAAACTTAGTTATTTCCTTGGAAGGAAAGACTGCCTGAGCCAAATAAAAATTTCCCTTTGTTTCAGAAAATGAAATCCCCATCCTTTGTTAGGCCTGATATGGAAGCCAGGCAGTGTTCTAAGATAGTAGCCTGTTTTATCCTCACCTTAACTCTAGGTGGGGAAACTGAGGAACGGGGGGAAGTGACTTGCCCAAGGTCATAGACAAAAGCCAGGAACTGAACCCAGGCTGTCTGGCTCCAAGGGTCAGACTCTTAACCCCACGACCCTGACCCCCCTTCCTTTCAGCGCCCTCAGTCCTACTGCTCTGCTGGAAAAGGGAGGTCACAGGCTGGCCCAGGACACGGCAGGGAGCCCTGAGTGGCCCTGAACTTCAACGCGGGGACACCGGCCAACGCAATGCCTTGGCAATCAGCAGCAGGAGTGGGGTGGGTACAATTGTTTCTGAATGTCCTCACGGGACCAGCGAAGAGCGCTCTCCAGCTGCTGTGTAGCACTGGACGTGATTGGGGAAGGGAGGAGAGGGTGTCGTTCTGCTTCCAGCCAGGAAGCTGGGCCACAGGTGTCACTTTGCCATCTCAGAACCACACAGTCTTGAGATTCCCAAAGCCAGACCCAGCCCACCTCTCAGATGCGCTCACCTGGAGCGAAGCAACTTCGAGGCCACACAGCAAGCCATCAGCAGAAAAGGAGTGACACACAGTGCCACCAGCCAGGCCTGGGTCCCTGCCACCTCATGGGCTCCAGCAGGCAGGGCTCAAACCAGTACCCTGTGGAACGGACTGGTTCTGAACTGGCCTCTCGCTAGGCCTGGGACAGAATTCACAAGCCCCCAGAGAGTGAAGCCACAGGTCAAGCTACATACTGCCCCACTGTAAACCGTTCCTTCTCTCTGCTCTCCTGTGCTAGGGATGGTGCTATGGATCGAATGTTTGTGTCCCCCGGAAATTCCTATGTTGAAGCCCTGACCCCACAATGAAGAGGTGGGGCCTTTCGGAGGTGATTAGGGTTTGAGGAGGTCATGAAGTGGGGCCCCCATGACGGGATAAATGTCCTTAAAAGAAGAGAGGCCAGAGTGCTCTCTTTCTCTACCACGTGAGGACACAGTGAGAAGGCGGCTGTCTGCAAGCCAGAAGAGGGCCCTCACCCGAACTCAGCCAGGATCTGGAATGTCCAGCCTCTGAAACAATAAATATCTGTGGTTTAAGCCACCCAGTCTACGGTATGTTGTTATGGCAGCCCAATCTAACACAGATGAAGAATATGACCCTCAGACGAAGGTCCAGAAAAATACAGTCCTGCAGACCCCATTCCCAGACGCAGGTCAGTTTCACCTGCCTCTCAAGATCACGTACGCCATGCTACGAATCCCCCACCCTCGGTGCCTCACACAGCATACAGCTGGGACTCAAGAAATGCCTGCGCGACAAATAGATCTGAGCACTGGTGGGGTATCTGAGCATTTAATAGCTGGCCCCCATTTTAATGATCATTCATAGGTAAAAGACTTAGCCCCATTTTCACAGAGCTCCCTGCCTGGGAGTCTTCAACTTCAAAATCAACCAACTTCTGCTGCTTTTAAAATATGGAATGCCACACCCAGCAAGTCTACCTCTCAGCATCTACTGAGAGTCTCAGGTAAGACAGCTTGTTCCTGGGCTGTGTTTAATGTTTAAGAGTGAAAAACAAGAAAGGGCCTTCACATCCATCGACCCAGGGTGAGGCACTACCATTTTATGGAATTTGATGTAGTAGCTGAACAGAATGAGGTCAGTCTATGGTTATCAGAACCAGTGACTGAGTAGTGAACCAAAAGAAGTCCATTAAAGGAGAAAAACATTAAAACATGAAATAGACATTTCGTTTTTGCTGAAAGCATGTAAAGGTGTATCTGTTCTCTGTCTTTTGTAGTCGAGATGAGGCCTTCCCTTTGCAGAAGGCCTGTCGTTCTCACATAAACGCATGCCTGATGCCTGATTGACAAGGTGCACCTTCTGTTTCACTGAGGACCCCCTCAAGGCTGTCTGATTATCACGGCCTTTTCCCATTCTTTTACAGTTCTCTCACCCACAGCATCAGTTGTTGTGCAGGGACGCTCCACTCCACTGAAACTTTCTTAAGCATTCCATTCAGCTTTAATAAAGACAGCCGTTCTCTCTTCACGCTTGTATTTCATAAGTTTACGGAATCTTCAAGTAAACTGTGTAAATCCAGTAACACCTCTCACCAGCACAACCAGGTTTGGTAAACAAACAGCTCAACTCACGGAAGAAGCATGTGAGGGTCCCAAGAGCATCCTCCCAGCCTCGGGTATCGATCAGGGGCTGGAGTGCCTACACTGGCTGGGTCTAGGAAATCACCGCCCTGTGCCACTGAAAGTTAGAGCACAGGTTACATGGCTCCACTGTGCACATCTCCAAAAAGTCTCATTGAGTGAAGAAGTAGACTGCAGAAAGATCTATATGATGGGATATTCCTTTTATGTTTAAATAAAGAAACTCATATAAAATTATACCATACACTTTCTATAGGACCATCTGTTTGAATGAAAATATAAAGGAAAAAACCCTAGAAGGAAGGGATATGGGGTAGGAACAGGGTCGGTGGTGGAGGAAGGGGAACTTCAGACTTTTCTGTTAAGGCACTGCTTTTCACAAGAAGAACATACTTATATATATAGTATATAACTGAGTTGTGTTTATTTAGTCATCAAGACCTAACAGAGGAGTTTAGCACCCAAAACAAGCCCACAGCCTGATAAGTACGCAACTTAAAAAAAAAAAAAAAAAAAGACTGGGCACAGTGGCTCACACCTGTAATCCGAGCACTTTGGGAGGCAGAGGGGGCGGATCCTGAGGTCAGGAGATCAAGACCATCCTGGCTAACACAGTGAAATCCCGTCTCTACTAAAAATACAAAAATTAGCTGGGCGTGGTGGCACACGTCTGAAGTCCTGGCTACTCAGAAGGCTGAGGCAGGAGCATCGCTTGAACCCAGGAGGCAGAGGTTGCAGCAAGCCGAGATCGCGCCACTGCACTTCAGCTTAGGTGACAGAGTGAGACTCTGTCTCAAAAAAAAAAAAAAAAAAAAAAACACTCAAAATAAGACAGAAGTAACTGGCTTCAAAGAAGAGGCCAGGCCAGGTGCAGTTGGCTCACGCCTGTAATCCCAACACTTTGGGAGGCCGAGGCAGGAGAGGATTACTTGAGCCCAGGAGTTCAAGCCCTTGGGCAAAAACCCATCTTTACAAAAAATACAAAAATTAGCTGGGCGAGGTGGTTTGCGCCTGTAGCCTCAGCTACTCGGGAGGCCAAGGCAGGAGAATCACTTGAACCGGGGAGGTCAAGGCTGCAGTAGCTCACTGTGATTATGCCAGTGCACTCCAGCCCAGGCAACAGCGAGACCCAGCCAGGCTGAGCAAGTCCATCTCATGGCTCAGAGGCGGCACAGGATGGAGCTCTCCAACAGGCAAGACCAAGGAAAGCCGGGGACTCATCACATCAGTGTGCTCTGACCAGACACAAAGGCCAGTGATGCTGGTCACTAAGCTCCCCTGGTGACCAAGTCCTTCCGGCCCTTGCTTTGTTTTTCCGTTTGGATGGA
The DNA here is from genome assembly GCF_007565055.1 of Rhinopithecus roxellana. NCBI lineage: Eukaryota > Metazoa > Chordata > Mammalia > Primates > Cercopithecidae > Rhinopithecus > Rhinopithecus roxellana. The sequence goes on from NC_044568.1 coordinate 56,511,710, forward strand.
TGTGCTCCACGTCTTACAAATTCACGATGAAGTGACACTAAAAGCAATCTTTCAAGGTGGCTGAGATTACTGTGCAAATTAGAGAACTACTTTCGGCTTCGTTCACTGCCAGCGTTTGTTTCCGTCATTCATTCACCCACCGATAACATGGTGGTCCCTGCTACACCAGGCCCAGTGCTCAGGGCTGGGAGCAGAGCTGTACACATGGAGCATACGGAGAGACACAAAGCAACAAATGGGCAGTTGGTTATTATTTCGTGCAAATTGTGCTGTGAATCACAGGCCTTCATAAAGAGAATGACTGTCCTGTGGTGGGGGAACGGTCATGGAAAGTCCAGTGGAGGTGGCACTGAAGATGAGGAGGAGGGAATTAGGAATGTGTGAGTGAAGGCAGGAGGGAAGCTTAGTCTTGCTCTAAGAAGGAACTGCAGGCCTCAGGTGGTAGGGAGGCGGCCCCAGCTGAGAAAAGGAAACAGGACTCCCGGGTAAGGAGCTCAAAGGTGCAGTAAGAGTGGGAGAGGCAGGGTCAGACAGAAACATACCTAGCCCTGTAGCCCTGATCAGAACGAGGAGTGTTTCCTAAAAGCAACAGCGAAGCATGAAGGATTCTTGAGCACAGACGAGGAATGCCCTTCTCTCATTCCCAGCAGAAAACAATGATTGAGCAGATCTGTGCTTCAAACGGCCCTTGTGTGCATCCATCCCCGCAGGGCCTGCAAACATTGCTTTCAAGCCCCCCTGAGCAGCCAGACATTGTGCAGCTGCCCTGGCCCATCATCCTCCACCCCCAAGGACGCCTGGTTAGAACCTTCTCACCATTCCACTCAAACCTTCAGACTGCTGGGCTGATGGAAACATTCCCAAAATGTTTTTCTGTTCAATTGAGATGCCTGCCTGGAAAATCCCTGCTGCAAGCATTTCTTTCTCGCAGGAGGCTACACCCAACTGTTTTGCTGTAAGGTTCTGCGTCACAAAAGGGATATCCCCAGCTAATACGACATTCAAACGAATGGAGAATCTGAGCTGCTTGAATTCAGGATAATCAGCCCATTGGTGTGTGCTCCTCCTCGGCACTATCTAATCGAATTTTCTGTGTGCATGAATATAAATACTGTTGTTTGACCCACAGTGAACTTGTAAATAGCCTGATTGTATCAACCTGAACAGATCAGGTTTCCACAAACAGATGGACACTGTTCATTTTATTTTAATTTAAAATGAACACAATTTCCACTGGATACAGATAAAACTAATGACCTTAGACGGAATCAACTTGTCTGTGAAAAAAGATCTGATAATCATATTATTGCCCGAGAAGATCATAACACAGTTTTGGTTTGAGATATCACGTGCTATTTTGACCTTAATGCCTTTTTCTATTTCCCTGGAATGAGAATATCCGAACACATTCTTTGGGGTGGACTCAACGTCAGTGTCACTTGGCTTAAACGGCAGGGGATAGATCACCACCCCAAAATTACTGAAACCAAGAGATCCACAGGATTAAGACCAGACCAAGAAAATCTTATAAAATGGTAATCAAATCAACTTCCTACCAAAACCAGGCTCTTCTTAAATTGCAGATATCAACTTACTCAGCTTATGAAGTAAGAACATGGAGACACAGGCTGGCCCCAAACAAATCCACTGAGAAAATAAAACAGCTAACCCACAGCACATTCACTAATGATGATGAAGCCGTTTTGGACCACATTTCAACTTTGTTCCAACAACCCCTTAGAGTGAAATGCGGCAGCCTTCTCTCAGTGTTTATGCTACTGGGCCACTGCAGGCAGGAGCCACCGCCGGGGGCTGCCTATGTCTTAAGTGTCTCTACTTGATGAGTTTCCAAGGGCAGGCAGCCCACGCTTACGGGTGTTGTTCTGAGAATGAGGCTGACCCAGCCCTTAGTCCCTGTACCTCTTAACTCCCTACCACATACCTAATCTGGAGCAAGTCATTTCACCTGCCTGAGCCTCAGTTCCCCCATCTAAGAATGGGTACAATGATAGTAGCTACCTCACAGGGTTACAGGGGGATGCAATGAGACTATGGTGTGTGTAACGGATCAGGCACAATGTCTTCTGCAGGGCAAGCCCCCGGCAAGTGGAAACGATGATTGTTATTGTTCTGTCCGGAACGCTGGGTCTCTTCCCAGCAGCCTTGGCCTGACGGCCAAGACTCTGCAACTAGGGGCTCTCTCCACCCTCTGTGAGTTCCCCAGCACCTTCAGCTGACCCTTGCCCTGCACCCCACCCATGCAGCCCCCACCACCCCAATCTCTTGCTGCCACTTCATACCACAGGGTATTTCCCTGCTCAAAGGGGGAGGCTCCTGAAATCCTCATGGCTAATCCTCCACTGCACTTTCACCAAACTCCCATTTGGGGCATTTCTTTTCTTTTTTTTTTCAAACAGAGATGGGGGCGGGGGTCTCACTATATGGACCAGGCTGTTCTCGAACTCCTGGCCTTAAGCGATCCTCCCATCTTAGCTTCTCAGAGTGCTGGGGTTACAGGCGAGAGCCACCGTGCCCAGCCTCTATTTGGGTTTTTTGGTTTGTTTTTGCTTTTGTTTTTGTTTTGGAGACTGAGTCTCTCTCTGTCACCCAAGTTGGAGTATGGTGGTGCAATCTTGGCTCACTGCAACCTCTGCCTTCCAGGTTCAAGCAATTCTCCTGCCTCGGCCTCCCGAGTGGCTGCGACTACAGGTGCATGCCACCATGCCTGACTAATTTTTGTATTTTTAGTAGAGACGGGGTTTCATCATGTTGGCCAGCCTGGTCTCGAACTCCTGGCCTCAAGTGATCCGCCCACCTCGGCCTCCCAAAATGCTGGGATTACAGGTGTGAGCCACCGTGTCCAGCCTATTTGGGGTATTTCTATCCAAATTTATTTCTCAGGATGCCCCGACACTCCAGACCAATGCAGGCTCACATGTGAACAATGTGACGGCCAGGATGGTGAGCAGGGCGGACCCTGCTCTGAGTCTGTAGCCCAGTTCTGCCATGACTGGTTCTGAAGTTTCCAGCAACTTACTCTTAAAGTTACACAAATACGTCATGGGAAAAACGCCAGTCAAAATCATACATGCCAAACAACTGCACAGATTTGCAGTTCAGAAGCGGGCAAAACCGTTAGACACTGATAGAAGCCAGGAAAGCAGTTACCCCTGGGGAGGGCAATGGTTCGCCCAAGGTGCAGGGCAGGGGGCACAGTGCTGCTCAGTATGTTGTCTCTTGATTTGGGTGCTGGTTACACGTGTGTGCTGAGTTGGCAAAAATTCACTGAGCTGTATGTGTGCATGTTTCTGGATGTATGTGATGCACATATGTTTCTATAACAACATTTTACTGGGAAAAAAAGATAAGCAGTGCCTCAGTTTCCTCATCTGAAAAATGGGCAGTATTAACACCTACTACAAAGGCTGGTGCTGTTGTCCCTTGGCCGCCTGCTCTAAGTTCTACCCACTTCATCTAAAGGTCATGAACTAGGTGTCCATCCTGGGGTAGCCGACCCTAATTCTGCATTTATAGAAAGAAAGTTCTGGAGATGGGTTGTGCAACAATGTGAATATACTTAACACTACTGAACTGTACACTTAAAAATGGTTAAGACAGGATATTATGTTCTGTGTATCTTACCACAATTTTTTTTAAAAACATGAACTGTAAGAGAATATTCGTATCCTGATGATCAATTTATAATGCCCCCGAGTTAATGACAAGTGAGAGAGACACCAAATAGCAAGCACACAGGCCACACTGGGTCCATCCAGGGCACGACCTCCCTGCACGGTGCAAGGTAAGATGGAGACTTCCAATTTCCACAGCAAGGCAAGGAGCACTCCCAAGTACCTTTGGTCATCCTCACAGCAAGTTCCAGGTCACCCTCAGCAAGCTGGAAGCCTTCACACCAACCAAGCCTCTCCTCGTGAAATTTTAATAATTAACACTTATCTGATTTCAAAGGTTTTTCAGGGAAATTAATCTTCACACTGGCTAGTTATGGCTGCTCTGCAAAGCCAGGGGTCGGGGGATGCTTCGGGTCCCTGCTTATGAGTTTACACTGCAAATAGGAATCACATCAACCCATAGCACACAGCAGACAAGAGGTCCCTTGTCACCAAGGTTCCCTGGGCCCTCAGGTGATATGACTCTCTCTGGGAGGAGATCCAAGATGCTCTTGCCTTGAAGTCAGCAGGGACGATTTTCTCAAAAGCCTGGAACATGTAAACTGACCTGGAGTCCTAGGAGCTTGTGGGAATGCTCAAGTGCAAAACTCTCCACCACTGTAATAGCTTGTCAGCCCGTTCAGAGTTTGGGATGTCCTCAGTAATTTATGGTGGGAGGGGAAGGTGGGTAACAGGGTCCAACATCTGTAACTGTAACCCCTGTCTGAACACTCAGGGGCATCTGATTACCAAACTGACTGATGCTATTAAGTGAGGATGCACCTTACAAAAAGTCAACATCAATGGAAATAATAATAATTGTATTATTACTAATAGATTAAGGGCTTTTTCTATGCCAGGCACAGTACTACAAAATTCACGTGTCTGATCTCATTCTTTCAAGTAACTTCATGCAGATTTTTCTGACTAGCTCCACTTAGAAAAAGAACTTACAACAGCTGTTAAAAAAAAAAAAAAAAAATAGCATTCCAGTCCTATACCACAAGCAGAAGTGACAGGAAAGAAGCACAGGGAAGCATTATGAGACACAGCCCATGAGAAGGTCAAATACACTGGATTTTTAGGGATGTGGGATTCTCAGACAGCATTTGGCTGTGTGACCTTGGGGGGTTGCTTGACCTCTCTGGTGCCTCAGTTCCTTCATCTTTAAAAGGAAAGGGCTCGGGCCAGGCGTGGTGGCTCAAGCCTGTAATCCCAATACTTTGGGAGGCCGAGACGGGCGGATCACGAGGTCAGGAGATCGAGACCATCCTGCCAAACACGGTGAAACCCCGTCTCTACTAAAAAATACAAAAAACTAGCCGGGCGAGGTGGCGGGTGCCTGTGGTCCCAGCTACTCGGGAGGCTGAGGCAGGAGAATGGCGTGAACCCGGGAGGCGGAGCTTGCAGTGAGCTGAGATCCGGCCACTGCACTCCAGCCCGGGAGACAGAGCGAGACTCCATCTCCAAAAAAAAAAAAGAGAGAGAGAGAGAGGGGGCTCAATTTTAAAACACTGTGGGCCGCACAGTGGCTCACGCCTACAATCCCAGCACTATGGGAGGCTGAGGTGGGCGGATCACGAGGTCAGGAGATCGAGACCATCCTGGCTAACACGGTGAAACCCCGTCTCTACTAAAAGTACAAAAATTAGCCAGACGTGGTGGCGGTGCCTGCAGTCTCAGCTACTTGGGAGGCTGAGGCAGGAGAATGGCGTGAACCCAGGAGGCAGAGCTTGCAGTAAGCCGAGATTGCGCCACTGCACTCCAGCCTGGGCGACAGTGCAAGATTCAGTCTCAAAAAACAAACAAACAAAAAAAAACCTATGAATCTGGAATAAAACAGCACAGTGGTTGAGCAAGGACAGTATATCAGTGGTAACTAACAGAAAGCCTAAAAGGAACCTTAGCACACATTTGAAAACTTTAGTATCTGATAATAGCAGTATTTTAAAGCAACGGGAAAAGGGCACATTATTGAGTGAATGATAATAGAAAATTCGTTAACTATTTGGAGGGAAGGAATAGCATTATTCCCTGCCTCACACCTTATACCAAAAATTTATCCTAGGTGTAGATGCTTAGTTCTAGGTTAATTTTACAGTTCTAGAGTTTTTTAAAATGGGGAATGATTGCTCAATCTAAAAATTTGGAAGAACTCTCTAAGCCATGAAGACACTAATTAAGAGGTCACTAATTAAGACACTCAACTCTGACCACAGAAAAATATATAATTTCTACATATCAATAAATACCTCAAACAAAACTAAGAGGCTAGAAAAACAAAAAAAGTTGGAGGGTAATAACTGCTACATAAATGATTTGAAAAAGGATGAATAGCTTTCTATATTTCAAAAGAAACCCTTACAATCTTTTTGTTAAAGGCACGTGCCATAATTGAAAATAAAACACACACAGAATATAAACGACTTGCAGAGCAAATGGAAACAGTCAACAAACCGATAAAATGAGGGGAGTGGATGAGGTTTAATGGAACAAATCCTGACTGAGGGCCACTGGGCAACATTCACACTTTCAAAGAGCTCAGAGTCCACTGCAATTGGGTACGTGTGGCCTTGCTGTGTGGTCAGAAGGGTGCATTCCTAAAAGTCCTGGCTTTGAGATGCAGCTTACCCACAGGCTGCCCGGGACATGCCCAGGTGCAGGAACCAGTGTGGCCCAGTTCCAGCCTGGAGATGCTCCGACCCACAGGCAGCCGTAGTAGCTGTGAGCAGTGGCTCCCACAGGGCCCTCTCCTGCCCTGCTTGGAACCAGATGGTGGGGAGAAGACAATGCTCATCTCTGGGCCCTTCCTTCCCATCTGCGGCCAACTCAGCTGCCCAGAAGATGCTCAAGGTGATGGAGATGGAAGGAAGGGGCAGGAGCAGTTCACTGCCTCCTTCTGACTAGTGCTCCCTGCAGCCCTGCATGGACTACACTCCGGTCATGCTCTCGGATCTGCCAGTGCAGCCCTTTGATTGTAAAAATAAAGCACACAGGCCAGGCGCGGTGGCTCAAGCCTGTAATCCCAGCACTTAGGGAGGCAGAGGCAGGTGGATTGCCTGAGCTCAGGAGTTCGCAACCAGTCTGGGCAACACAGTGAAACTCTGTCTTTACTAAAATACAAAAAATTAGCCGAGTGTGGCGGCGTGTGCATATAGTCCCAGCTACTCAGGAGGCTGAGGCAGGAGAACTGCTTGAACCCGGGAGGCAGAAGTTGCAGTGAGCCAAGATCACATCATTGCACGCCAGCCTGGGTGACAATGCGAGACTCCATCTCAAAAAATAAAAATTTAAATTTAAATTAAAAAAATAAAGCACATAGTGATAATAATATTAAAAATCATGCACATAACCTTAGCTACCATGTACTGAGTGGCTACTAAGTACTTAACAGGCAGACTTTATTCCAATGGACAGAGTGAGGTGCCGCAAAGTTTGACTGACTGATGATTCATTCATTTGTTCTCTCACTCAAAACTATGCACTGAGCACCTACCAGGTGCCAGGCCAGGTTCTACATGCTGGGGATACAGTCGTGGGGAAAAAAGAAGCAAACCCCTGCCTTTCTAGTGGGATGAAATAATAAACAAAATAAGTAAGAAACATGTGGTTTGTCAGATGATAACATATGCTAAGGAGAAAAAAAATGTAAGTCAGGGAACGAGACATAAAAAATTGTGGGAGTGGGTGCCAACTTTTTGGATGGATGGAATGATCAAGGACAGCCCGAGAAAGTGACTTCTAAACGGAGACAGGAGGGAAGTGAGGGAGCATGTGGTGTTGGCGTTTAGGCAATGGGTATCCCAAGCAGAGGAAGCAGTCAGGGCAAAGTCCTCAAGGCACAGTGGGGCTTGGTGTGTCCAAGGAGGTGGCCCAGATCACACCATCAGTAAAGGAGGGAGGCTTCCACTTGCCATGCCGTCTGGGCAGACAGAGGCGGGAGGCAACACGGTGTGTCCAAGGTCACATGATTAATCATTGAGAGACCAGTCAAGCATGGCACGCCGGGGACAGGGCACAGAGCTGCATCCCGGGGAGTCATACCCATCCACATTCCAGCACTCTGATGGCACACCTCCACCTTCCTTGGAGGCTCCTGGAGGAAAGACCCAGGTGACAGCTCTTCCCTGGCACCAGGGGGGTCCCCTGGCTTCGCCTCCCGCTCCCTCGGGCCCTGGGAAAGGTTCTCCTGACTCAGCTGCTAGGCGAGCTGAGGGCTCCTGTGGTGGCGAGATGGAGCGAGAGCAACAGCACTAGTCCCTGGGGAGGCTCAGGGCGACCCCCGGGATTCTAAAGGTACTTAAAGAGACTGCAAAGAAGGTCAGGGATTTATCTGTTGGGCTCAATGTATTGGCCTGGCATGAGAGGTCATTCAGGAAATTTTTCAAAATTAGGGATAGTCAATCTTCTAAAAGACAATTATATCTGTGCGTATGCCTCCTGCACCGGCATGTGGAACATACACACACACGCAGGTGCACACACACTTCTACCAAACACACGTCTGAATGTGAACACTACTTGTTCAACTTCGACATCTAATGATGAGGTGAGGTGATCTGTGGCCAGCATGAAGATACACAGAAAGCATGGACTCCTGAACCCCAGGACTGCAGTCTGAAAGCAGTAGAAACACTTCAGACCTGTGTACCTTGGGCGCCTCGCTTCTTTAGCTGTCCTTGGCCTTGACAGCCTTATCTGTAGAGCGGAGCTCATTAGATTACTATAACTACAGAATAAAGCCCTCAACTTAGTGCCCGACACCCAGAAGAAGTGCCATGAAATGGAAGCTATCAAATCGCAAGATGGTTTTAGAAGTATGTGCAGTGCAATCATTTCATTTAGGAGACAAACCAAACCCACGTAAGCAAATTTACGAGCCATTTCTAAATACAAATGGCAATGGAGGTGAGATAATCAACAACTAGCCCCAACTAGTAATTTGCAACAGAAATGAATGTTTCTTAGTCAATCATCTTCTTTTTCCCCTTTCCTGGTGGTGACATGGTTTGAATCAGCCAGTCTGGGAAAAGCCATGACACATGGGTTGACCTCTTGAAAGCAGTTAACTTGGAAGGAAAAGGAATGATTCTTAAACCCAGTTCTGCAAGCAAAGGTCGGACGGCAGGCCCAGGCTTGCTCCTCAAGGTGTGGCCCCAGCCTCCTCAAGCCATGTGAGTACGTCACAGAGATGCCTCAAGTGTCCCAACTTCCTACTTAGTCAGCACTAACTATGTGGGTAGAGACGGCCCAGTGTGAAAAATGAAACATGGGTAGGGTCGTAGAATCGAGACTGAATTGAGTGCATTAGTGTCCTAGGGCCTCCTGAACAAAAGACTGTAAACCAGGTGGTCTGCACATCAGCAATGTGTTTTCTTACAGTTTTGGAGGCTGGAGTCCTAAGTCAAGATGTCAACAGGGTTGGTTTCTTCCAGAGGCTCTGAGGAAGGTTCTGCTCCATGTCTCTCTTAGCTTCTGGGGCTGCCGAAACCCTTGGCGTTCCTTGGCTAGCAGCTGCATCTTTCTCTGCTGTCACATGGTGCTCATCCCTGTGTGTCTCTCTGTGTCCAAATTTCCCTCATTTTTTACAGATACAGTCACTGAATTTGGGCCCACCCTCCTCCAGCATGACCTCCAGCATGATCTTAACTTGACTGCTTCTGCAAAGATCCTATTTCCAAAGAAGGTCACACTCACAGGTCCAGAGGCTACAGCGTGAACATGCCTTCTGAAGGCTACAGTTCAACCCATAACAATGACCATCCCAGAAGGCGTCAGAACAAGCTCAGGCTAGCTGCCAGTTACCGCCGAGAGTTCAGCAGGAGAAAGGCGGGTGGGCTGAGGACTCGGGCCTCCCTTTTCCAGTTATTCACCCTGGATGGTAGAGAATTTTTTTTTTTATGCAGAAGGAGGTGAACTGATCGAAGATAATGTATGTAAAAGAGGGTACGTGCCTAGCACACAAATGCCACTTAGTGATGCCACCATGGATGGATCTGGAGGAGGCTCAAAGCTCTGACACTCGGTGACATTTCCACTACCCAGTGACACAGAAGCCTCAGAGGTAGCAGCCACGTGGGCCCCCGGCTAAGGGAGAGACGTGGGAGGGGGGCGGGAGAGGCTCTGCTCTGCCTTGGGAAACAGGGAGGAAAGCTGAACAAAGGCACAGGCTTTTGTGAGCAGAGGCAAGAGACTTGAGTGAACTGTCAGGAAAGTCAGCTGCCGGGGGTGCCGGGTGAGTCAGTGACTCAGACGGGCTACACCGATCCCACAAAAGACGCATCCTCCCACCAAGAGAAATCTGTTTGACTTTAGAAAAGCACAGGTTACAGTGATACTCACTACACACCCCCCTTCCTGCGCAACAGAGGGGAGACGGGAGGAACGGGAACTGTACCCAGGTCCCAGAGGGATCCACCTTTACTGGGATTTTATTTTCCCCTAAAGCAGGACTGTACTCAAATCACATTCGCCTGGGGTGATACAGTATCAGAATCCTGATAGAAGGCTCCAGCCTCATAATATGTGGGAACCCCGGTAGGAATGGATCAGATTCTGTGACTTTCCTTGATCCTGAATGAGCTTGATTTTCCCCTGGGCTTAACTGTAACAATTTATCTATAGAGATAAATTTATAGCGGCCTGACTGAAAGATGGACTCTTTGAGAAGGTTTTCACGCAATGATGTGATGGTCTTACTGTCCCCAGCCAAAATCCCTATCCTCTCACCCTTAATGTGGACCCTCGTACAAAGGTTTTCAGATGTCCCCGCACCTGCCCATGTATCAGGTTCCTAGATGCTAGAATGGTCACACACACAACGGCTTCTTCTCTTACAGTTCTTGAGGTCAGAGCCTAACACGGGCCTCACAAGGCTAAAATCAAGGTGTGGGCAGGGCTGGCTCCTTCTGGAGCCTCCAGAGGAGAAGAGGTTTCCGTGCCCGTTCTCCAAGGCTGCCTGCATTCCTGGGCTGGTAGCTCCTTCCTCCATCTTAAAGCCAGAAATCGCACGGCTGCTCTCTGCCTCCGCGCATCTCCTCCTCTGACTCAGACTCTCCCACCTCCCTCTGTCCCTGGTAGGGACTCCTGTGATGACACTGGTGCCCCTGGATAATCCAGGGTAACCTCCCCATCCCAAGTTCCTTAACCCATTCTCCTCTGTGGAATCCCCTTCACCCTGCAGCCAGCGTATTCCATTTCTGGGGAGTAGGACATGGGCATCTGTCCACCACACAGATCCCAGTGCCCTACAGTTTCACAGCCCATCTCCTTGAAGACCAACAAGCCCCAACCAAACTGCTGACTGATCCAGAGTCATCTATGCCACCTGGCCCCTCACACTGTGCCCACCCACACTTGGTGACTCCGGGCTCACTGAGTGTCCCAAGTATGGCTATTCTGTGTCATGTACCATCTGAGAAACCATGCGCCAATCTCTCTCTTTACCCTCCCTCACGGGCCCATCCCAAGATATCCTCAAGATGCAGCAATAGCATCGTGACCTCCAGAAAGCTTTTCTTCATCCTCCCAATCCATCCTAGAGACCTCTCTCTTCTTCCCCCCTTATATCCGTGTCATGCTGGTAAATGAATAACTATTTAATCATTTGTCACAGTATGGGGGAATACTTCAAAGGCAAGGACCACAGCTCATTCATCTGTATCTAGCCAAGGCCTGATTTATAATGGGTAAATCCATCAGTAAGTGATGGATAAAGGGATGAAGGGATGGATGGAGGGATGGGTGCAAAGAAAGAGGGATGCCAGGGTGGATGGATGGGTGGGTTGCGTGGACTGGTAGGCAAACAAACTGAAGGGAAGGAGAAAGGAAGGGAGGGAGCATGGGTGAGTGCCTAACAGAAAGAAATCATGCTCAGTAAGTATTTGTTGAGTGAAAGTAAGTAGATAGATGATGATGGCGGTAAAGGAGGGCGAGCAGGCATTAATTAGGACCACGCTCTATGACCCTAATTCTATGTTTCTTTCATTTACATGGAAAGAACTCAGCTGAGCAGTTAACAACATGAGGAAGAAGGTCAAGACTTGGGCATCATTTGTGCTAAGTCAGAGAGGGAAGCCCCAGCAAGCAGGTAGCTGTGACCTCAAACCAATGGCCAGGAGGATCCCAGGAATAGTTACACTGTCAACCAGAATTAGTAAAAACTCAATGAACTATTTTAATTTTCCAGGCTGACTGAAAAATACATCTCTCTGGGACCAGCAAAAAGCGTATGAACTTCTACCAGGCCAGGAACCAGCGCCGAGCTCACCTCTGGTCATGTCAACTCGATGCACAAGCACATCTCCAAGGTACTCCCAACCTCACTCCAGGCCCGTCTCTGGCTACATTCAGCTTTTAAAAATGTATCCAGCATTCCGGTGGACTGGGGAGCCACAAGGTCACAGGAGGTAGGGCCAGCCTCGGCGCTGTTTAGAATGAAAAAAAAAAGTCTTCTCTCTAAGGCCAGACAAGTGCCAATTTCAACCATTTCCTTCAAAATACTATATTTCTATGAAGTTGTCATGAATGTGAAGGATATTCTTCTCCAACATTTTATTATGAAAAATTTCAGACTTAAAGAAAAGTTGAATACTGTTATATACCCACCAAAATGGCTAAAATTAAAAAGACTGACAATAACAAGTTGGCATAGATGTGAAGCAACCAGAAATCTCCTGTACTGCTCCTGGGAATGTAAACTGGTACAACCACTTTGGAAAACAGGTTGGTTTTCTCTACAAAAGCTGAATCTACGCAAAACCAGCGAATGGCAACTCATGCCTAACTATAAGCCAAGAGAATTTCATGCACATATTCCCAAAAAGGCATATGCAAGAGACTTCCTAGCAGTATTATTCATAAAAGCCGAAGAACGGAACAACGTGAATGCCCACCGTCAGTAGAATGGGATATTTTTAGGATAAAATGTGATCCAGCAACAAAAATAAATAACCTTCAGCTCTAAACAGAATGTAGATGAAGCTCACAAACACATGTGGAGCCAAAGAGGCCAGACATAAAAGAACACGCATAGATTTGCTTTCTTAACGTTGAAACTTATAAAAAACTAAATAAACACAGACACTGCGGTCAGGACAGTTATCGCAGGGGAGGAGGATGAAGGGTGGTCTCTGGAAAGAGTTTGAGGGTGCTTCCAGGGTAGAAACAAAATCCAACTGATAGCCTGGTGGTAGGTCCATGAGATGGGATAATTCACGGAGCTGTTCATTTGGTTGTGTACTTTTGGAAGAAAGTAATACTTCAATAAAAAGAAAGAAGAAGAAAAGAATGGATGAACCACCATACACCCACCACCTAGATTCTACAATGAACACCCTGTTGGTGTTTTTTCTGGTATCTATCTATTCCTTTATCCGTTCATCAGGCATTATCATTATTACTGATGATAAGTGATATTTTTGGCACGCAGGCTGTGAAGCCAAAGGCTCTCACACACTCAGCCAGCCTCCCCCACCGTGGGCTCTCTGCCAAGCCAGAGTGGGTCTGCAAACCTCACTCTCCACCATCGCCTTGTTCCCCAGCACCCCCTTTCCTGACACACTTTGAGTCAATGGGCTGGAAAGCTGAGAAATTCTGGAGCAGACAAAAACCAAGAAAACACATTCCTTTCAGGTCCAGGCCTGCCTGGCCCGCGCATGTTGTCTGAACTGCACCGTCACCCTATTTGCAGCTTCTTCAGAAACCAGGCTCCAAACTGCAGAGCTCACGCCCTGTGTGCTCACTCCTGGGAATCCAAACAAACTCAAAACATGTCCAAAGCCCTCCCAGGAACTGAGAGTAGACTCCTGCCAATTATAAAGCAAAATTTCTCTTCTTATATTAGAGTTGGTGGAGAGAGGCTCAGGGCCCTTCCAAAGGAAGTTGGGTCGCTTCCCACAGAGCTGCCCGGAAGCCAAACTGCAAACCTACTCCTCTGGCAGGCTGGGGCCTGCACTGTGACCCCTCCCAGGGGCACCTCTACAAGGCAAGAGCGGGCTTCCTAAGCTTTTTTGTGCCTTGGACCCCTTGGTAGTCTGGTGAAGCCTCTGGGCCCCTTCTTAGAGCAATCTTCTTAAAAGCATAAAATACATTCATAGGAAACTGCAAAGGAAAGGAAGCTGATCATAATGAAAACCAGCTATCACAACAGCCCTTAAAATTTCCAATGTAGTAACAGATGCCTCTTTATTAATCCATCGTATAGCAAGACCTAGCTGTGGGCCTGATAACTACTGGAACATTGGGGTACTGATGAATGTAATGATATTCCAAGATATCCACAACAACAGGAATGAAATATGCAAACACCACGATTTCTACTGGTGACTAAGTTACAGGCACTGCTAACACCACTGTGGTTGGTACTGCCTACAGCCATCATGGAAACAAACGCTAAATTTCAGTTACAGGTTATTAACCATAAAGATGTCTTTTTTAAAATGTCACATCCAAGTTCACAGATCACTTGAATTCTATCCAAGGACCCAAGGTTGAGAATTCCTGGAAGTCAGGAGCTTTCTTTTGTACCCTTTGTTTTATTGCCCATGAGAAAATGCTCTCTGCACCTAGGTATAGATCCAAATAAACTGTAAGCAGGGATGCAAACAGATACTTGTATTCACAGCAGCATTATTCTCACAGCCAAAACAGAGATGCAACTGTTTTGAAACGCCAACTGACAAATGAATGGACGAACGCGCGCGCACACACACACGTACTAGCCTTTTAAAAAAAGAAAGGATTCTGATACATGCTGCAGCATGGATGAACCTTGAGGGCATTACGCTAAGTAAAATAAGCCAATCACAGAAAGACAAATCTTGTATGATTCCACTCACACAAGGTTCCTAGAGGAGTCAAATGCATACACGCAGAAAGCAGAAAAGTGATCGCCGGGGTGAGGGGTAGGTGGAATGTGGAGCTATCATTTAATGAGGACAGAGTTTCAGTTTGAGAAGATGAGAATGTTCTGGAGATGGACGATGGTAGATGGTTGCATGACAATGTGAATGTACTCAACGAACTTTAACATTTAAAAATGATTGGCTGGGCCAATGGCACACATCTGTAGTCCCACCTACTTGAGAGGCTGACGTAGGAGAATCATTTGAGCCCAGGAGTTCCTGGGCAACATAGCCATACTCTGTCTCTTAAAAAAATTGTTTTTAACATTTAAAATGGTAAACCTTATGTTATATATATTTGACCATATTAAAAAAATTTAAAGACATAAAAATAGGGGGCAAGCACGGTGGCTCATGTCTGTAATCCCAGTACTTTGGGAGACCGACACGGGCAGATACCTGAGGTCAGGAGTTTAAGAACAGCCTGGCCAACATGGTGAAACCCTGTCTCTACCAAAATACAAAAATTAGCCGGGCATAATGGCGGGTGCCTGTAATCCCAGCTACTTGGGAGGCTGAGATGTGAAAATCGCTTGAACCCGGGAGATGGTGGTTGCGGTGAGCCAAGATCGTGCCACTGCACTCTATCCTGGGCAGCTGAGCAAGACTCCATCTCAAGAAAAATAAATAAATAAAATAAAAATTAAAAATAAATAAATAATTTCAAGAAATAAAAATAGGGGCCAGGCGCGGTGGCCCAAGCCTGTAATCCCAGCACTTTGGGAGGCCAAGGTGGGTGGATCACTGAAGGTTAGAAGTTTGAGAACAGCCTGTACAATATGGTGAAACCCCATCTCTACCAAAAATACAATAATTAGCCAGGCGTGATGTCACATGCCTGCAGGCCTAGCTACTCAGGAGGCTGAGGCAGAAGGATCGCTTGAACCTGGGAGGTGGAGGTTGCAGTGAGCCAAGACAGCAACACTGCACTCCAGCCTGGACAGAGGAATGAGACAAAGGGAAAGGGGAAAGGGAAGGGGAAGGGGAAGGGGAAGGGGAAGGGGAAGGGGAAGGGGAAGGGGAAGGGAAGGGACGGGAAGGGACGGGACGGGAAGGGACGGGACGGGAAGGGAAGGGACGGGACGGGACGGGACAGGACGGGACTGGACGGGACGGGAAGGGAAGGGAAGGAAAGGAAGAGAGAAAAGAAAAGAAAAATGCTCCCTGCAGAACACGGGAAGGTGCAGGTACCATCAAGAATAGGAAGAGCCTCACTTGTGGCTGACGGCTGAGTCACCAGGTGGCCCTGAGCAGGGACTGTGCCACCAAACCCACTAACGAGATGTGCCACCCTGGGCAAGTTACTTCACCTCTCTGACCTCAATTTCCGCATCTGCAAAATGAGGGCCATGATCGCTGCAGCTGCCATACCTTGGGCAATGATGACGTGCCTGGCTTGGAGATAAGCATTTTGCAGACACCGTCTCACAGACTTCCAGATAACCCCATAGGCTTAGTAGGTTGTGTCTAGCACGTTACAGATGACTTAGTTAACTTACCCAAAGTCACCTGTCTAGGACAGAGCAGAGCCAGGCTGGCTGAAGAACTCAGACTTGTAATTCTCTCTGTATCTGTCACTTGTAGACGGTCTCTGTCCCTCTAAGCTCCAGTGGGACAGACATCGTCTCCACTGCATGTGCCATGTTACCCTCCAGAGCCCACCACAGAGGAGGTGCTCAATAAATACTTGCTGAGCAATTGAGAGAATCCAGCTCTGTCTGACCCCAATACTGGTTTCCTTTATAAGCGAGGGATTGTGGCATTACAGGGTCCTGTCTTTCAGGTCTCCTAACAGATGCCGTGACAAGCCTAGCACATCACAGGTCAGAGGGTTCCGCACGGAACCCCTGAAAGGGGCAGAGGCCAAGGGAGCCAGTTTAAGAGACGAAAAATAAGGCTACTCCAAGGAGTACAGAAACACCGCCCACACATGGGCACACATACACACGTACATGCACACCTGGCAGAAATACCTACAACTCGAGCCAGAAGCTGCAAATTTCTGCCAGTGTGCAGGAGCTGGTCTTTAGTTCAAGAGGCCTTGTCGTTCGGAGGAAGCCGAGGGATGAGCTGGGTGTTACATCCAGGCTCCTGGCTAAAGGAAGCTGTGTCTGAGCGAGGTTCAGGATTACCTGGTGGTGACCCAGCTCACCTTCCTCCTGGGGGAGGATGGAGGCTCCACCAGGGACTACGAGGTGGCTGGGGAATAGGAACAGTGTCTCCAGACAAAAGATGATGTCCTCTTGGTTCTTTTCCACACTTCGTTCTAGGCCACCATGCCTTTTCGCGGGGAGGGGGCTTGGCTGGGATCTAAATGAGGCAACCACGATTGGGCTGGGTGACTCGAGAACTTGGATTTGTCAGACTGGATGAGTCAGTTGCTTGGCCGGGGCCCAGGTGAGCTTGAGGTGTTGTGAGGGAAGCCCTGCTTCTGGAGTCCAACCAAAACGGGCTGGGAGGGTACCTGACCCACCTCGCGGCCATGTGACTGTGGGCCCCACATCCCTCTGTGTGACAGGGGGTGAGTCTGTCCCCCCATTCAGGCCTGGCACTCAGATGGAACAAGATGGCAAACAGGGAGTGACTCTACAGTAATCAAAAGAAATGAACTCGATGTTCAGGAATCAACAGAGAGATCTCCAACACATGAGCATAGTCGGATAGGGTGAAAAAAGGCAAGCTGCAAGAGAACTTTAGAAACATACACAAAGGGGCCAGGCACGGTGGCTCAAGCCTGTAATCCTGGCACTTTGGGAGGCCGAGATGGGCGGATCACGAGGTCAGAAGATCGAGACCATCCTGGCTAATATGGTGAAACCCCGTGTCTACTAAAAAATACAAAAAACTAGCTGAGCGCAGTGGCGGGCACCTGTAGTCCCAGCTACTCGGGAGGCTGAGGTGGGAGAATGGCGTAAACCCGGGAGGTGGAGCTTACAGTGAGCTGAGATCCGGCCACTGCACTCCAGCCTGGGCGACAGAGCGAGACTCTATCTCAAAAAAAAAAAAAAAAACATACACAAAGCAAAGAGCAGTAGCTCACGCCCATAATCCCGGCACTTTGGGAGGCCAAGGCAGGGGGATCACTTAAGCCCAGGAGTTCGAGGCCAGTCTGGGCAACATGGTGAAGTCCTGTCTCTATCAAAAAATTAGCCAGGCGTAAGTGGTGCGTGCCTGTAGTCCCAGCTACTCGGGGGGCTGAGGTGGGAGGATCACTTGAGTCTCGGAGGTCAAGCCTGTGGTGAGCTGTGATCACACCACTGCACTCCGGCCTGGGTGACAGAATGAGACACTGCCTCAAAAAAAGAAAAAATATATATATATACACACACAAAGAAATGTTATATATTGTTTTAAGATTATGTGTGTGTGTGTAAAAATATTTTAAGCGTGAAGATGCACAAGAGACTTATAATAAGGGGGTACCTGGAAGTGGGTAGTAAATTAGAGGTGAATGTCAAGTAATTATACCTTTTCCAGTAATGTTTTATTTCTTTCACCTAAAAAAAAGGCAAAGCAAAGAGGACAAAATAGTAACAATGCTCTAGTCGGGGCGGTGGAAATGCAATTTTATGATACTAATCTTTGTGGCTTTTGCTTCCTGTTTGCTTGTTTATTTGTTAGCCAACCTGGAAGGCATCTTGACGTTAGTAGGTGGTGAAGCCACATGTCCCGCTAAATTGTGTGTTTGTTCTTTCTAATTTTCAAAACTCAAAAAAAAAGAAAAGTCTATCACAGCATGGAGTGCTCACTAAATGGCACCCTTCTAACAAAAATCCTGGCCCAGGCACCCCATGGCTCTGCTAAAAGACACCCCTCTGACCTCTGGCTACTTCAAGTGAGAAACAGAACTCTACTGGGTGCTGCACAGGCCCTTGGGGAGCTCTGGGCATCCTTCAGTGGACGGAGCAGCCCTGAAGCTCTGCGTCCCTCCTGTGTCAATCCAGGTGTGGCCACCTGGCTTAGGGCTCTGATGACAGGGTCCAACCCACCAATCACACTCCAGGAAACCCAGTGACGTCACCGATCGCCAATGGGAGCTCCTGATCATCATGGGCCAATCGGTGTTGCCACACTGGGTTGACAGGATTCCAGCTAGAAGCAAAGATGTCTGACATTCCCCTTGTCTTAGGCAGTGGCAGCCTTATCAAGTGCAAATGGACACGCAGACACCTCGTCCATCTGCACTTGGCTCCTAAATTTCAGATTTACTCTTAACTTGTAACGGCACCTCTGAAATCCTGCTTAGATGCTTTTCTTCTCACTTTCCTGGATAAAAAGAAAACAATATTCTGTACCCTACATTTCACTGTATCAGACACTGGCCTTTCTTGGAGAAATTCTAACTGTAAGATTTGGGATGCCAAAAAGATAAGGAAACACTCAGGATACCTTTCTCCTTTCCCTAATCTCGGCCAACCCCCAATGGAAGAAAAGTATCTTATGTTTGAAAACCCAACCGAAGCCCTAAACTGGCCATTTTGAAATCTACAACATATCATAGGAGCTTTAAAAGTCACTTGGTTTCTCCGGTTAGTTCATCATCCCACATCTGCCTACAAATACACAAGACTTAGGAGGACAAGAAAATTCACTCCAGGGAGGGGCTTTTTGGAGAAGCTCCGCACAGACTCAGCCTGCTGGGTTCAGGGTTTGAATATAAGCACCCTCCCCTTAGCTGAAGTACCCTTAGAGACACTCAGCCCCCTCCTCTTCTGAAAGCATTAATGCTATTGTTGCAACCCAGTCCTTCCAAGAACCCGCAGCGGCATTTCAGGGAGGTGGCCAACCTTGGCGGTCACCGTTCTACAGTGCAGAACGACAGCGGGGGCAGCTCGTGTTTGCTATTCGGGGGGGTGGCAAATGCAAAGCCACCAGATAACTAAAACCTCTGCTGTCTTCCTGCCACTGCCGACCATCACCATAGGAACCACATCCTGCTGCTACCATGGCAACCGTGCAGTACCATCCGCTCAGCAAGCAATGATGCAGAGGCCACTCAGGAAGGCTTGCCGAAAGGCCTCGGGGCTGAAAGGGTCCTGTGGTCCACAGTCACGGCGACCGGGCAGTGACAGAGAAAAGCATTCCAGAACAATACATTCTTTGGTTTAAAAGCCCTCCTCCTGTTCCTCAAGAATTTATCTCAAAATTAAATCCTGTATAAAGCACATTCCTATTCCTGGGCTGCAAAAAGCTCCAGGGCAAAATGCAACAGTGAAGAGCTCAGGGGGTGGGGGGTCCTTTTTCTGATGCACGGCCACAGCTGAGTTAAAGAGGATGTGAAACCCAGGGAGCTCCCCACAATTCAGCCATACACTCATGACAGCAGCTCCTACGGTAGACCCAGGCACCAGGGTTAGGCCCTCTCAGGAGCAGCCTCTGATTTCCTCCTCACAACCCTACTTTTAAACCTAATTCCTCACTTCCTACACACATTTGACAGAGGAATGAGGCTCAGAGAAGTGATTTGCCCAAGGTCACACAGCACAACGGGCAGACTCTCTGACTCTCCAGTCATGAGAAATTCTGATCAACTTAATTATATCCAATGCCAAGTTCCATGAATGAGGCCCTACTTATTAATCACAGCTCATCTTGATTTTCTTTCTTTTTCTTTCTTTCTATCTTCTCTCTCTTTCTCTCCCTCTCTCTCTCTGTTTTTTTAAGAGATGGGGTCTCACTATGTTGCCCCAGCTGGTCTTGAACTCCTGGGCTCAAATGATCCTCCTACCTTGGCTTCCCAAAGTGCTGGGATTAAAGGTATGAGCCACTGCACCTGCCAATTTTTAATAAGCATTGTTTTAAGTAAGCAAACACTCTCTACACCATAGAAATTGCTTATTTGTTCTAGGCATTGTTCAAGAACTTTACAAGTGGGATCCTGTTTGTGTCTCCCAGAGTCTCTAAGGTAGAAACCACTACAGATGAAGAGACCGAGGCAGACAGATGAAGTAACTTGGCTGAGTGCACACAGCAGGCAAGAGGCAGACCTGGGGATCAAACCCGGCCAGCAGGACTCCAGAGAATGGGCTCACAGCTGCTTTGCTATACAGCTTCTTGACTACCTGGGCAGCTGAAATGCAAATCTTAGGCCCCACCTGCTAAGTCTAGTCTCCCAAGGCCTCCCACCCTTGAAACTGGGAAATGACCACCGGGCCATATAGGAGCAGCCGTGTCACCACCCACTGCTGCACCCCTGCTGCAAAGCCAACATAATGACAGCTTTGAGGAACAGCCCTTAGAAGGCAGATGGGACCTTCCCAGGGAGCCACAACTACAATGCTTGCTCTTGTCCCCAAATAGTGGTTTCAGTTTCAGAGCCCACTTCCCATTCACTGCCATTCAGGATGACAAAGCCCTCAACACTGAGGGCTGGAGGAGAGGAAGGGAACATTACTGAGTCTACCATGTCCCAGCACCTCACTGAGGCATCTCCATGATGGACATACTCGAGTGAATCATGTCAAATTGCCATTCTGTAGATTAAAATGGTAAAATGCTGGCAATTTCATATGTTTTATCCTGTCTTATCGTCATAACAATCCCACTTTACAGATGAGGAGACTGAGGCTCAATTTCCTCAAGTGAGGTTAAATGGTTGGCCAAGGACACAAAGACAGGAAGTAGGAGACCCAAGATTCCAACCCTAACTGGTCTCAGTCAATGTCCTTCCCCTCCACCATGCACACACTATTTCCTGGACTGCCCAGGGGCATGGGAAGCCCAACAAGGGTATGCCTGAGTACAGAACAGTCCAGAGAACCCAATTCCTCTGCTGACTGAGTTCTGAATTAAGGGGTCAGGACTTTCTTGGGCAGCCCACACTCTGCTCTCAAATTGAAGCAGACACAGCTTAGCAAGTACTAGCAAGACTATAATCACAGGGATTTTACTTTTTGTGTGTTTGTGTGCTTCGAGACAGGCTCTTACTCTGTCACCCAGGCTGGAGTGCCGTAGTGCGATCACAGCTCACTGGAGCCTCAACCTCCCAGTCTTAAGTGATCCTCCCACCTCAGCCTCCTGAGTAGCTGGGACTATAGGCATCACCACACCCTGCTACTTTTGTTAAAAAATATTTTGGGCCGGGCGCGGTGGCTCAAGCCTGTAATCCCAGCACTTTGGGAGGCCGAGGCGGGCGGATCACGAGGTCAGGAGATCGAGACCATCCTGGCTAACGCGGTGAAACCCCGTTTCTACTAAAAAAAATACAAAAAACTAGCCGGGCGTGGTGGTGCACACCTGTAGTCCCAGCTACTCGGAGGCTGAGGCAGGAGAATGGCGTGAACCCTGGAGGCGGACCTTGCAGTGAGCCAAGATCGCACCACCGCACTTCAGCCTGGGTTAACACAGCGAGACTCCGTCTCAAAAAAAAAAAAAAAAAATATATTTTGAGGCTGGGTGCAGTGGCTCACACCTGTAATCCCAGCAGTTTGGGAGGCCGAGGTGGGTGGATCACAAAGTCAGAAGTTCAAGACCAGCCTGGCCAACATGGTGAAACCCCTTCTCTACTAAAAATACAAAAATTAGCCAGGTATGGTGGTGCGGGCGCCTGTAATCTCAGCTACTCGGGAGGCTGAGGCAGAGAATTGCTTGAACCCGGGAGGTGGAGGTTGCAGTGAGCCGAGATGGCGCCACTGCACTCCAGCCTGGGCGACAGAGTGAGACTCCATCTCAAAAAAAAAAAAAAAGCAAAAACAAAAACATACTTTTATATATATACGTATACTTTCTCCATATATATATGTGTGTGTATATATATAGTAGAGATGCAGGTCTCACTATGTTGCCCCAGGCTGGTTTTAATCAACACCAACAGACACAGAACACAGGAAACAGGAAGACAGTTACTTAATCGGTTTGAGACGCACCTGGCTAGTGTGAATGGTAGGATGCTAACACCAACTGAGTAGGGCTGCTCAGAAATAAACACAGCCTGTAAGCCAAGGGCCCCACCCCGTGCTGGGCGCCCAGACGGCTCTCAGTGTACATCACTTCCCTTGCTGGTCCTTGGCTCTCTCGCCAAGCTGGAGGGGTAGAGTCCAGCCTGGATCCCTGTAGGGACTTCAGTAGACAGCCTCTCCCAGGCCTAGCCTATGTTCTTTCCCAGATAGGTCAAGGTGTTGTCTGTATGCCATTCACCATGAATTGGTGGCCACTGTTAATTCACGGTCCTGACATCTCTCTCTCTGCTTCCCAACTCCAGGCATCAACAAGCCTGGTGGGCCAGGAAGAATGACTCTTAGAGAATGACAGGTCCTACTTTCACAATTATAACAGATTTTCTGCGCTCGGCTATCTTTTGACCAAAGTGAGAGCCAAATAGGAAACACAGGGGTGAGATGATCCATAGGCTTTAGCCATGGGCATTTCAAAGCTGACTCAGGAAACAGCACCCCATTGACCCCAGCCTTCTGAAGAAGGGTGAGTCCTCAAACAGCTGCACCACCCACCGCCCTCCTCCACTTCCAGCACACACACAATTAACCACGGGGGCATGAGGAGTGCAAAGGGACCCCCATCACTTACTTTGTGAAAAAATTCCACACATCCACTGGTGCTCATTTTCCCAGAAAATCCCTGAATCTCGTGGCTGTGGCAGGAGGTCCACATTGAAAAGAGATGTCTGCAGCCACTGCCAACTCTGCACCCTGGCTGCATCTCCTGAGCCTCCAGAGAACGTCGAACTCCAAAAACGGCATTCCCAAAGGATGGGATCATTTCCGAAACACGCCCAGAGAATCGCCTCTGCTCCACATTTCTTGGGGAAAAATGTTTCCTGCCTCCCTGGCATTTTCGGGGGAGACTCCAAGGACACACTGGCCCAAATGTGGGGCTTCTTCTTTCTCATAACGGCCTATTATTTATTTTGCAATTTCACAGCTAATATGTGAATACAGGGCTGTCATTAAAATTTGAATAATATAGAAATGTGAAGTGTGAAAAGCAACAAAATCCCCTTTACCTGAATTCAAGCCCACTCTCTTGCCAGGAGGGTGTTTCGTTGGTCTCATTTTCTATGCAATCACATACATATTAAAAAAAGACCTTTGTGTTATGCATTTGTGTGATTAAGTCTTAGACAGTAACATGTCTTGGATATCTTTCCACAGCCATGCATTTTAGAGTCACCTCATTCTTTTTCATTGCTACATCATATTCCACAGAATCAATGTACTAAGACATACTGACCTATTCTTTCACTGATGACCTTGGAAGCTGTCTGATATTTCACTCACGACCTTGAAGGCCATCTGGTTTTTCACTCGTGACCTTGGAGGCCGTCTGGTTTTTCACTGTGCTACCTTACACGTACTTGGGCATGTGTCTATGCATATATGAGAGAATTTCCTGAGGACAGATCCCTAGATGCTTCGATATCTATTGCCAGACACCCCAGACACAGCGGTGCACTAGACAGCCCTGGTCCCAGCCCCCAGGGAGCCCACAGTTTGGCTGCAGACAACTAAAGCTATCAGCCCAGAACGAGCCAGTCCCCAGCAGTGGCGCCTAAGTGCCCGCACACTGACGAGATGCATCCAGGCTGGGAGGGCAGAGAAGGCTTCCTCTGATGGAGATGAGCTGAGTCCCGACGGCAGAGCAGGCTGGCCAAGAGCAAGGGACAGTGCATGAGAGTGTCCAGGCAGGGGAGTGGGGAGGGCTTCCGAGTCTGGAACACAGTACGTAGCTGCGGAAACCAAGGGCTTAACCAAAGTAGAGCTCCTTCAGGAAAAGAAAGCAGCTCAACATGATTGCAGTCCCACTCGGGGGGATGAAGGGACCCTGGGGAGCCAGAAGAATGTTTAAAATGGGGGACAAGCATGATTCCATGTATATTTTAGAAAATCCCCAGAGGGATCAAGAGTGAGCAAATGGGCTGCTGAAGTCAGGTGACTGGACTAGAAACCAGCCCAAAGCTGGGGCCATGTCACCTTCATTGATAGATCAGTCAGAGTCCAACCAGGAGACAGAAGCCACTTGGGCACTGGAACTGTAAGACTCTAACGCAAGGCACTGGGTACACAAGGAAGAAGATCCCAGAATCCAAACGGGGGCAATGGAGCAACCCAGAGATTAGCAACAGCAGAAAGCTGCTCCCAACCACAGGCCAGAGAGACAGAGAGGAGGCGGCAGGACTGAGGTCCAGGGGCTGGAGGTGCCGACAGAGGATAGGCCATAGGGTCTGTCCAGTGGGAGCTGGAGCCACAGAGGAGTTGCAGGTGCCATCAGAGTGGCCTCTGGAGACTGAGAGAGGTAGAAACACTAGCTTCTCCCTTCCTCCTGCCTTCCAGCCTCCTAGCAGCTCCTCCCATGGGTTGAACCCAGTTACACAGGAACCTGGGACACAAGCACCTACAGAGATTGGCCCCTGACCACACCCAGCAGACCAGAGGAAGGAAAGGAATGGACCCCAAGGGCAAACAGGCCCAGAATGGCACAGCTACCAACCTCCAGTCCTTAGAATAGCACCCAGTGCAGGATACACATTTGCTAAAAGAATAAACAAAGCTGGTGATGCTTCATCTGAGAGCCCCTCCAGCCCTGTGATTTCCTGGTGGCCACTGATGATGCTCTTGGGCTGACGAAACGCACCTCCCTTTATCCCCAGCCCTGGCCCTGTGCTCCCAAGCACTCAATAGTAAATCAATAGTGTGTTCTCTGAAACAAAAGCCCAGTGGTGCCCTCAAAGCCAAGATCGGCTGTGCCTCTCCTTACCTCCCCACACACATCAGTGCTCTCCAACACAGACCTTGTGTTTTTCCATCTAGAAGTGTGAGGGACCACAACGCTTCAAGGATGAGAATCAGACGGCCAAGGTGTTCCTTTCAGTTGTGAGTCATTTTGAGACCTCGCTGACAGGTGAGACGCCTCACCTGCCCGGTCAATCCGTCATCCCTACAGCCCAGAATAAAGCACAGCCCCCAGTAGGTTTCTTTCTGCTGAAGTCATGCTTCTAGTTTAACTGGGAGAAGACAGCCTGGCATAGGTAAAAGGCTAAGAGCTTTGGGAGAGGGCACTCCTGCCACCACTGGCCATGTGGCCATGGGTCACCTCCTGGCCTCGGTCTCTGGCTCTGGAAAATGGGAAGGATATGACCTTCCTCCAGGGCTGTTGGGCCTGGCACACAGCAGGCCCTCGAACAACGATGCTTGAGGAAGTGTTGGTCACATTTTCTGTGACTACAGCCCAGGGCCCCACTCGGTCTGTAGGAAGCTCCTCTGATAGATGTTAGTATGAGTAACAGCTAGAGCCACCATGGCACGCACTGGCACAGCACACACACACAGGCCAGACAGCAGCCTAAGGATTGTGTATCTCTTAAGTGACTTAATCTTCACAACCACCCTGGGAAGCAGGAAATACTGTTTTTCCCACTTTACAGATAAGCAGACTGAGGCACGGAGAAGTCTGGAAACAAACCCACGGGGACCCAGGTTATAAGGGGTGAAGCCATGACCTTCTCCAGCCCTTGGGCTCTCAGGCTCCAGAGCCACTGCAATTGACCGCAACACTAGATCTATCAGGGGTGCCCATGAGGTGCTGAGAGCCATGCTAAAGTCTTATTTAACAGGCTGTCCCATCTAATCCTCACAGTACCCCCATTTTGCATATGAGGAACGGAGGCTCGATGAGCACAAACCACTTGTCTAAGATCATGGACTAGCCACGTGGGTTGGAACGTGGATGGTCTCATCACACTCCTGACCACTGCACCCCAAGTTAGCCTTGTTCCTAAGGTCAAACTGGGCTGCTTCTTCCTCCCTCCTCATGCCTCTTCTGGAAGCTTCCCTCACCCTGATCCTCTGGAGGCGGCCACACGCCCCCGCAAAGGGGAAGCTTTCTCAGCCACCCTCCTCCTCCCTGCCTGCCCCACCCCTCCAACTGCATGGGCTGGGACATTTGCCCTCTTCACCACAAAACCAGACGCAAATCCATTCCTCAAATAGACCGGAAGTGTCACCGGATTCTAGTCTCTTCTATAGTAAATACATGAAGTCAAGTCTCCATAAACAAATGCATTATTTTAGGGATGAAGATTCCCTGGACATCAACAAAGCTGGCGGCATTTTTGTTTTGTTTTGCTTTTGTTGTTTTTCTTTTAAACTAGCAGCAGCAACCACAATGGAAACCCCATGGTCTGTTTTGGGGCCAAAACACAAAGCCTTCCTCTAGCCCCAGGATTGCACTGGGCGGTGGGGGCAGGAGTGCCCCACCCGGGCTGAGGGAAGCGCAGCAAATACAGTTTGGGCAAAGACAAAAGGGCGAAGGTTGCAAGTCAGTGGAATGAAAGCCAGTCTGGAGGATCCGAGAGCTGGAATCTTAAATATTCACACCAGGAAGTAATGGCACTAAGTCAGGAGTCAGCTTGGGCCATGCCTGTGTCCCATGCAAAACGGCTTGGCCTGGAAATAGGAGGCAGCTCCACTCTGGGAAGTGACCCATCCGACACTTGCCCCATTGCCTAGACCCATGGGTCTGTACATCAACCAGGCCAGAATGGACTGGGGGACTCCCAAGTCAGCACCCTCAGCACAAGCTAGAGGTTCAATCCCAGCTACATGCCGGCTCAGTCCCAGGAAGGTGTCCCCGACACGGTACAGAATCAAAGGCCAGCTCTATTTGAAAACTGGCCTCCCGGAGAATCCCAGGGTGGAAAGGAGCCCACTCCAGCCAGGTGGTGAGGCGGATCAGCTTGCAGTCCTGTCATTCACTCAACAGCCGTTTCCGGAACACCTACTATGCGTGGGGCCCGGGCCAGCCGCGCTGGCTGTCTCCTCAACCCCAGCCTCTTGCTGGGACCTTGGCAACCAGGCCAGAGAGAAAGGAGGTTCCTCTGAATAGCCTGTTGGCAGGAAGCCCCACATTCTGGGTCTGGTGAGCAGCAATGGATGCAGGCAGGCCCCGTTCTAAAAACCTCAATCTAGGGGGAAAATCTTCCAACCTACCAAGAAGAGGAAAGAACTCACAAGCTTCACCAGAGGGCCAGGAGTCAAAATCAAAACTCAAAGCTCCCACCAGCCAAAAATGGGCCAACCAGAGCATCCAAAAGAATAGTAACTGCAAGGGATTGAAATTCATCAAATAAGCCGAGCATGGTGGCTCACTCCTGTAATCCCAGCACTTTGCGAGGCCGAGGAGGGCAGACTGCTTGAGACCAGGAGCTTGAGACCAGCCTGGGCAACATGGCGAAATGCCATCTCTACAAAACATACAAAAAATTAGACAGGTGTGGCGTTGTATACCTGTAATCCCAGCTAGCAGGGAGGCTGAGGTGGGAGGATCATCTGAGCCTGGGAAGTTGAAGCTGCAGTGAGCCACGATCACGCAACTGTACTCCAGCCTGAGCAACAGAGGTAGACCTTGTCTAAAAACAAACTAGGAATTCACAAGGTATGCAGGAAATCTACAGGAAATAAAGGGAACAGAGGAATGCGTTAAATGACACCATGAGGAAGCAATCCGCAAAACTCAGAATATGGAAAATTCGACAGGGCAGATGACGAACTTACAGAGATTGTAAAACCCTCCGCAAGCAAACACAGGGTGTAGACCACGTCCGGAATCGTCATTGAGCAAACCAATAGTAAAAATCATTAATGAAACAACTAGGGAAATGTGAACATTGGACATTTGATATCAAGGAATTATTGTTAGTTTCTTAGGCATGAGGATGTTATTACATTTATATTTATTTGTTTAAAGATAATTTTTTTTTAGCGATTCCTA
Organism: Rhinopithecus roxellana; assembly: GCF_007565055.1. Taxonomy (NCBI): domain Eukaryota; kingdom Metazoa; phylum Chordata; class Mammalia; order Primates; family Cercopithecidae; genus Rhinopithecus; species Rhinopithecus roxellana. The sequence continues at coordinate 56,540,007 of NC_044568.1, forward strand.
TTTAAGTCATTTCTAATGAAATAACAGCATGTCAGGGATTTGCATCTAAACAGTGGCTGGGAGAGAGGGAAGCACACAGAGGTAGCTACACCCCAAGACTCATCATGAGCTGGGAACTGTTGAAGCTGATGATGAGTACATGGGGATTCGTTTTACTCCTCCATGCTCTCAGTATATGTTTAAAATTTTCCCAAAATTAGGCCGGGAGCAGTGGCTCATGCCTGTAATCCCAGCACTTTGGGAGGCCGAGGCGGGTGGATCACCTGAGGTCAGGAGTTCAAGACCAGCCTGACCAATATGGTGAAACCCCGTCTCTACTGAAAATATAAAAGTTAGCTGAGTGTGGTGGCATGCACCTGTACTCCCAGCTACTGGGGAGGCTATGGCAGGAGAATTGCTTGAACCTGGGAGGCGGAGGGTGCAGTGAGCTGAGATCTCACCACTGCACTCCAGCCTGGGCAACAGGAAAGACTCTGTCTCACCAAAAAAAGAAAAGAAAGAAAGAAACCCAAAACAAAGGTTTGCGATTTTTTTTTTTTTTTTTTTTTTTTTTAATGAAGGGAAAAAAAAGACATTGATCTTAGACTGGTCCAACACAGTATCTGAGAAAGGCGGTAGTGATGTGTAATTTTGAAAAGACCTGGAATCGCACCTCCAGGACTTAAATCTTGGCTTTGTGCCTGGCTGGTTATGTGACTTTGTGTATGTTCCTTTGCTTGCTAAACCTCAGTTTACTCACCTGCTAAACGGGGCTACTAACAATAGTGTTTCCTCATAAGACTGTCAAAGGATTAAACTAATTCAAGCCAAGTGCTTAGCTGAGAGGACATAATATGCTAGGTGGGAATAATACTACCATTATTGACATTGTCATCATCATCATCATTAGAAAAAACATCAGAGATGAGGGCGGTCATCATGGTCCCACTTGGGCGACTCACATCCAGGGAAACAAGGGCCTTGACACCTGCTCCGTGGAGCTCCTGGGCAGCTGTGAGAAGTGAACATCTCCTCGTCCGCGATCAGACCTTGAGAACTATAATACAAAGAGGATGACAGCCCCGCGGTAGGATGCTGACAGCACTGTCGTCAATACCTTGATGGGGGCTCACAGAGGCAAAGTCAAAGACAAAGTGAGCAGAGCTTTTGCCAAATACCCCATTAAAGATACAGGAAAAGCCTCCTCATCTAAAATCCTAATGGAAATTGATCAGAAAATGAGGTTCAATTTGCCAGCCAGGTCTGCTTCAGTCACAGTTCCTTTGGGGCAGGACTTCTCCACGGGAGCAGGATGCCCGCAGCTCCTGACGAAGGGGCCCCCAGCCACTCACTGCATCAGATCCATCACACTTCCATGCTCCAGCCCACCAGGAGCCCCAGCTGTTCCCTCCCCTCTGGTTAGGGGAGACAGGAAGACAGCAAGCTGAGGGGTCTGGGTCCCAGTTAAGACCCAGCCCCAGAGACGCGCAGCCGCGGCAGGTAGGCCTCAAGAGACATCTGTTGAGACCATGCCCTTGGGTTGTCCAGGCAGCATTCCTGAAACCAGGATCAGAGCCCCCACCCCAACTCTAGGGTAGAGCTCTGCTTAGGGCCGCCCTAGCCCAGCCTGCTCAGGACGACCAGAAGGAGGCGGACAGAGTAGGCAGAAGGGAAAGACAGCCAGACTCTGACCCCCTGAGCACCTGTACATCAGGCACCAACATGAAAGTCATTCCCATTTTCAGAGCTAAAAAACCAGAAGCTCAGAGAGGTGCCAGAGGCAGTGCACACAGGAAGGAGGGAGCCCCAGTGTCAAACCCAAGGGCTGATCTCCAAAGCCAAGCTCCCACCAAAGTGTTATACTGAGCCAGGTGACAGGAAGCAAGCCCCCAGACACACACACACGCAGGGAATTGTGCAGGCTGAGGGCACATCGGCATCATTCTGGTGGGCTCTCCAGCTGGGTGGTCCTGCCCATGCCACATATCTCTGCGCCTGCTTGCCCATCTATAGGATGGAGCTAAAGAGAGCCCTGTAGGGCAATGACAGCTGAGGACACAGGAGGTCTGCCATGCGGGGAGCACCCGGTGTTGGTGACACCTGCAGATACCTGAATGAATCTGTTTTTCATGGGGACCTGCTGGCACTCTGAAGAGTAGATCTTTATTTGAAAAAAGTAAAATGAATGATTCCCTTCCCATCATAAAAGCTGTTGCTCTTAAGGCTAAGTGAAAGGGAACCTGAATTGTATTCAAGAGTTCATTCCTGGGAGTGGGGGAGACTCCATGGTAAGCAAAAAGGGGCCTCTGCTTTCCAAATACCGGATCCCAATGTGCCTCTTCCCAATGAATGCATCATGTGCTTAATTCTGCAAAGGAATGGCGGGCAAGGCCAAGGGAGAACCACTCCAGGCATGACACTTGCTCTCCTAAGCATTTCCCAACCCCAGTGCACAGCTGACAAAAGTATACATCAGAGGGGACCCTGAGACACCATGAGGACCCCCATCCTGGGGCCTCCTCGGGTCCCTCGGGCATGATCAGATCATTCTGCACACCGTCCCAGGCCGGCACGAGCTGTCCTGAGATCTGTCTCACGGAGCACCCTCTCAGTCTGATGGAGAGTATTGAAACTCCCAATGTAGTTTGCAAATACCTATCAATATTCCAGAGGCGCATAACCTTTGACTCAGACATTTCTAGGAATTTTTCCGAGACATTTTTGAATTTGTCTCAAAGATACATACACATGGATAATCACACGGCATTACTTGAAAGAATAAAAGGCTGCAAACACAGCCATTAGTAAGAAAATGACTAAATAGAGCCATGGAGTAGAATGCTCTGTAACCACAAAAAGAGAACGGGGAAGCTTTCCTGATATGCAACCATTCCTCACTACTGTTTAGTGAGAAAATAATATAGGAAAATGTGCACAGGATTCTATCATTTGTTTAAACAAACCAAAAAAAGAAAAAAAAGGAAATAAAAATTTGTATGTATTTGCTTCTATGTACCTAATTATGTCCACAAAGGAGATGATCAGAAACCAGGGATGCTGTGGCCTCTGGGGAGGAGATAAGGCAGCTGGGCCACAGGGCAAGAGGGACTTTTGACTGCATTTCCTTATAGATTTCCTGAGCTGTGCATCATATGAAAGTCCTATCTATTCAAAAATAAATGCACACATTTAATACTTCAAAATAATATAAAGTAGAGGATGCAGCACCCACTTTGTCTCTAGAACAAGGTTGGGGGAGGAATACTCCTGCTTTGTTCCTCTGTTCAATCATCTCTGAGTCCTCCGTTAAGTATGGGTGGATGGGTTGGCATTGCCCAAGGGGGCTTTACTAAAAGCCTGGGAAAACCAAGTGGGAAATGAACCAAGAAAGGCAAAAATCACCTTATCAGTCCAGCCCCAGCAGGCTGGGCCAGTGTCACAGGGAGCAATGGGACTCATGCCCCAGGACTACCGAGCGCTACCCTCACAGCCCTTCCCCAGAACCCAGTTCTCTTGTTCCCCCAAGAACCCCAAATATAAAGCAGGGCAAATGCAAAGTGATCTGCAGATACCCCAACCAGGAGATTTCACTCCAGTCTCCTGGTTAATGTTTATGAGCCTCGTGAATTTGCATTCCACTCCACATCTTTGCACACTTTAACAGCCAAATAATATCTCCAATGACTCCCGAAGTAAATGGTTTAACCTTTTCTCCCTTCACGAAATTGTCTAAAGTGGATGTTCCCACAAAGGGGAGCCACATTTTACATTACACACCAGTTAAATGACTTAACCTTTCCACCCCTCAAGGAAAAGGCTCATTCCGGGAAGATGAGCCACGTTTGAAATTATATATTAAATTACTTAACCTTTTCCCTCTGAATCCACAAGTGGACACACACAGAAGATACACCCAATTTAGCCTATGGTTTCTCAAACTCCTGATACCCTCATAGGCTGCACGTATCCCAGTTTGAGAAACGTAGTTTTAGGCTTCTCTTTATCATCTGCAGAGCGAGGGTACCCAAGACCCCCAGAAAGCCAAGGCTGGGCGGATGATCTTTCTTTTTTATTTCTTTTCTTTTTCTTTTCTTTTTTGAGACGGAGTCTCGCTCTGTCACCCAGGCTGGAGTGCAGTGGCATGATCTTGGCTTACTGCAAGTTCCGCCTCCCGGGTTCATGCCATTCTCCTGCTTCAGCCTCCCTAGTAGCTGGGACTACATGCTCCAGTCAACACGCCCAGCTAATTTAAAAAAATTTTTTTTTTTAGTAGAGGTGGGGTTTCACCATGTTAGTCACAATAGTCTCGATCTCCTGACCTCGTGATCTGCCCGCCGGCCTCCCAAAGTGCTAGGATTACAGGTGTGAGCTACCACGCCCAGCCGATGATCTATCTTTTTTTTTTTTTTTGAGACAGAGTATCGCTCTGTCATCCAGGCTGCGGTGGAGTGGCATGATCTCAGCTCACTGCAACTTCCGCCTCCTGGGTTCAAGTGATTCTCCTGCCTCAGCCTCCCAAATAGCTGGGACTACAGGCATGTGACACCACACCTGGCTAATTTTTAGTAAAGACAGGGTTTCACTATGTTGGCCAGGCTGGTCTCGAACTCCTGACCTCATGATCCGCTTGCCTCAGCCACCCAGAGTGCTGGGATTACAGGCATGAGTGAGCCATTTCAACCTCAAAGTTCCACTTTATTTTCTTCCTACTTGATCATCCTTATATTCGGAAGACTTTTCCCCAATCAAGCTTCTGTTCTTAAGCCATTACTGATTGTTATTTCCATTTCCCATTTTAATCTCCATTTTCCAATGTTATTTCCATAACACAAGGCCAGATTAAAAAAAAAAAAAAAAAACAATACATTGCAATAAAAGGAAGAATGGGCCGGGCGTGGTGGCTCACATCTGTAATCCCAGCTTTTGGGAGGCCGAGGCAGGTGGATCACGAGGTCAGGAGATTGAGACCATCCGGGCTAACACGGTAAAACCCCGCCTCTACTAAAAATACAAAAAATTAGCCGCGCACGGTGGTGGCAGGCGCCTGTACTCCCAGCTACTTGGGAGGCTGAGGCAGGAGAACGGCGTGAACCCAGGAGGCAGAACTTGCAGTAAGCCGAGATCGTGCCACTGCACGCCAGCAAGGGTGACAGAACGAGACTCTGTCTCAAAAAAAAAAAAAAAAAAAAAAAAAGGAAGAATGAGGTTTTCCTGTGTAATGAAATAGCTGAGCATAACTGAGGCAAGATCCACCTCTTTTTTTTTTTTTTTTTTTTTGAGATGGAGTCTCGCTCTGCCGCCCGGGCTGGAGTGCAGTGGCCGGATCTCAGCTCACTTCAGCTCACTGCAAGCTCCGCCTCCCGGGTTCACGCCATTCTCCTACCTCAGCCTCCCGAGCCTCCCGAGTAGCTGGGACTACAGGCGCCCGCCACCACGCCCGGCTAGTTTTTTTTTTGTGTGTGTGTGTGTGTATTCTTTTTTTTTTTAGTAGAGACGGGGTTTCACCGTGTTAGCCAGGATAGTCTCGATCTCCTGACCTCGTGATCCACCCGTCTCAGCCTCCCAAAGTGCTGGGATTACAGGCCTTGAGCCATCGCGCCCGGCCAAGATCCACGTCTTAAGAACAGAGGTCAAGATCTCAGTAGGACTTTGTGAAGGTCAGGAAATTTTTCTGGGGGCCCTTGCTCATTACTATCTTCTCAGACTCCAAATCAGCAAGTACTGGTCAAGATCAGAATGGTCCTGAGTGTAGGCTCAGGATCACACAGGCCTAGATCAATCAGCTTTGCCAGTTTCTAACTGTGTGAGCTGCAGGAAGTTCCTTAACCTCTCTGAGCCTTGGTTTCCTAATCCATAAAATGAGGCTAAGAGGGGTTCCACTCGTTAGGGTTGCAGGAGGATGAATAAAGACAATGTGTGTAAACCACTCAGCAATGTGACCAGCATGTAATAAGCACTCAATGAACGGCCGTTCTTATTGTTCCTGATTTATTTTATTTTATTTTGAGATGCAGTTTCGCTCTTGTCGCCCAGGCTGGAGTGCAATAGCACAATCTAAGCTCACCGCAATCTCCACCTCCTGGGTTAAAGTGATTTTCCTGCCTCAGTCTCCCAAGTAGCTGGGATTACAGGTGTGCGCCACCATGTCCGGCTAATTTTTTGTTTTGTATTTAATAGAGACAGGGTTTTGCCATGTTGGTCAGGCTGGTCTCAAACTCATGACCTCAGGTGATCCACCTGCCTTGGCCTCCCAAAGTGCTGGGAATATAGGCATGAGCCACCGCACCCAGCCTGTTCCTGGTTTAAACCAGCCACTCTTTCACTGAGGAGAGACTCAAAGAGAGACCCAGGGTCCAAGAGGAAAATGATCTTGGCCAAAGTTTCTGTGCAGAGTTCCCTGACACTACTCATAACTTTCTTCACACAGTCTGAGGGAAATAGACAAGGCTTTCAGTTCCCAAACCAATAAAGCACTAATGCTCCAAGAAGGACCAGAAACTCGGCCCAGCAGGTCCCAGCTGAGGCTCTGGGGCCCACAGACTCTGCTGCCTTTGAAAACCAGGGTGCAAATGGACAAAACAGACAAGATCAGCAGCTCTCCAGGCGTGGAGTCTGGAGGACCAGGCCCACATGGAAGCAAGAACAGGCAGAAGCGAAACAGCACCATGGCCTCCACACAGGCCCAGTTCCCCCCTTTTTCAGAACACGGGGGATTCCACTTTCCTTCCCTCTCCACCCACCCCTGTAAGTTATAGGTGTGGTTACGTGACTTGCTCTGGCCAATGAATCATGAATAGTGACGTGTGTCCTGTACAAGCGGCCACACCCCTGTCCTGACTCCAGGACAGCAGAAGCACATGTTGAGACAGGCCCTCCATCGGCTGGGTCACTGCATCATCAGATGAGCAAGGCGCCCTACTGATGTGCCCTGGACATTTGGCATGAAGGAGAAATAAACCTCAGGTGTGTGGAGCAGCTGCACTGCCTGTTACCGCGGCAACAGCCCAGCCTCACTGGCTGATTCAAGGGGTCAAAAGAGCAGGGTCTAAGGCGGCACTTCCCAAACTGTCTGTGGGAAAAGACCCATTTTTATTTTATTTCCAATCCACTGTAGACCAATATTTTTGAAAACCGTAATTAAAATTTCATTGGAATGTCAAAATGTTAAAAGGTTTCCACACCCTCCCTCTTGCTCTCCTCATTTCTCTCCCTACAGGCTGGTTACGAGCTCTGCAGAGGGGCACAGATTGGGACCAACCACTCGTGGAATGGCATAGACCACAGACTACAGCACAGGTGGGCTCCAGGCCCTGCTGGCCATTTTTTCTTTTCTTTTTTTTTTTTTTTTGGAGACAGAGTCTCACTCTGTCGCCCAGGCTGGAGTGCAATGGCGCAGTCTTGGCTCACTGCAACCTCTGCCTCCCGGGTTCAAGCGATTCTCCTGCCTCAGCCTCCCTAGTAGTTGGGATTACTGGCACCCACTACCATGCCCGGCTAATTTTCGTATTTTTAGTAGAGACAGGGTTTCACCATGTTGGCCAGGGCAGTCTCAAACTTTTGACCTCAAGTGATCCACCTGCCTCGGCCTCCCAAAGTGCTAAGATTACAGGTGTGAGCCACGGCACCCAGCTCTGCTGGCCATTTTCTATTTCCTTTTTTCCTTTTTTTGAGACAGAGTCTCACTCTGTCACCCAGGCTGAAGTGCAGTGGCACGATCTCAGCTCACTGCAACCTCTGCCTCCCAGGTTCAAGCAATTCTCCCGCCTCAGCCTCCCAAGTACCTAGGATTACTGGTGCCCACCACCGCACCAGGCTAATTTTTGTTTTTTTAGTAGAGATGGGGTTTCACAACGTGGGCCAGGCTGGTCTCAAACTTCTGACCTCAAGTGATGTGCCTGCATCGGCTTCCAAAGTGCTGAGATTACAGGTGTGAGCCATTGCGCCCAGTCCCACTGAGCTTTTTCTTCTAACACTGGTGAAATAACTGAGCCTTCCCAAGCCTCACCTCTCCATTTATAAAATGAGAGTTTGCATGTGAGGATTTAAATATAAAGCCCATGGAGCACAGGGCCAGGTGCGAACAGGCCCTCATTACACGTCAGCTACTCAGCCATATCCTGTTCTGTTCCCCGGTGACAACGTCTGTCGCCAACAGGCCTGGCGATCCGCTCAGGGATCTGGAGGGGGGCCATGGGGTTCAGGCAACCTCAGAGCAAGGCAGTGGGTTGAGATTCAGAATTCACTTCTAGACATCCACTGTGAGATAAGGTGATCAGACTGGTACCTTGTTAAGGGGCAGAAGGTCGGGCGCCGTGGCTCACGTCCTATAATCCCAGCACCTTGGGAGGCCGGGGCAGGAGGATTGCTTGAGCTCAGGAGTTCAAGAGCAACCTGAGTAACATAGAGCTGTCTCTACAAAAAAATTTAAAGATTCACCAGGCACTGTGGCATGTATCTATGGTCCCACCTGCTCGGGAGGCTGAGGTGCGAGGATGGATGCCTTGAGCCTGGCAGGGGTCAAGGCTGCAGTAAGCCATAATTGTACCACTGCACTCCAGTCTGGGTGCAGAGAGACCCTGCCTCAAAAAATAAACATTAAAATAAAAGAGGCAGAGGTATCGGGGGCTAGGCAGGCGACCCAGTGATCCACTGAGACCAGGGATAACATCGACTGCTCATACCACGGGGAGAATCTTCACCATCAAGCACCCTGCTGTCACACGGCAGAGCCCCCGATGGTGACCCAGGGCTGTGTTCACTCCAGAGCAGGGTAACCATGTATCCCGGTTTTCCTGGGACTGAGGGATCTCCTGGAATTCAAGACTTTCAGCATAATGGGGACAGTACTGGGCAAATCAGAGCAAACTGGGCACCGTACTACAGGGCCTGTGTTCTGTAGCCATAATATTTCGGATGTGCTGAACTAGGGCAGCTCTTTAATAAAACATCAACCAGGAGGCCAGAGTAGACCTCTGGCTGCTTAACAGACTGCCTGGGAAAGCCACATCCCACGACATCACACAAACATATCTAAGGACAGAGAGACAGGGCGTGATGGCTGCAGCATAAAAGATAAAGTGATTACCCAGCTTCGCAGCGACAGCAATGGCTCCGCACCGCCTGGGGACTGGCTCTGCCCTCAGGCCTGTTCAGGAATGGAAACTGCTAAATACCGGTCACATAACCAGAAGGCTTTTTCTTCCTTCTCTTTTGTTTTGTTTTTTTTTTTTTTTGCATTCAAACAATAGGTAATCAGAATCTGCTTGGTTAACAGCCATATTGTCATAATTTGCCAAACAAAGCAATGGGAGTATGATGATAACGGTAACACTTTGCATTTCTCAGAAGCGCAGGTCTTGGAAGTGACTTAATTTCCCAGAGCCTGCTGGCTGTCTTCTGTCTGGGTCCTCCCCATCCTTCCCCGGCCATCAGCATGACGCCCAAATGCCTGGCGCAAGTGACAGGCCCATGGATCGCTGGGTGAATGAGTTAATGAATGAGGACATTTCCGTTCTCCGGGTAACCCAGGCACCCCCAGGCGAGCCAGGGTGGGTGCTCTGTGGCCATGTCACCTCCCCCTCCATTGCTCATATGGAGGCAGTGCCACCATGTCCCCAGGACTGTCCTGAATACTCAATACATAAGCTGACCATGTAATCTATGAATGAAATGAAGCATCACTGATCACTTTACTAGGACTGTAAACTGGGACTGTCCCAGGCAAAACAGGACAAGTGGTCACCTCACTGATGTAGCATCTCACCTAATCCTTGTTACACTGAGAGTGCCAGGCCAGGTCCCATGTCCAGACTCCATGGTCTGAAGCCCAGTCCTGCCTCCTAGCAGCTAGGTATGTTACTTAACCTCTCTGAACCTCAGTTTCCCCATCTGAGTGAGGCAGTAGCTGCCCCTTAGGGCTGCTCTGCAGACCACTCTTTAAAAGTTGCAACACTTAGAATAGGGCCTAGCATGTAGTAGAAGCCACACATGTGTTGACTGAATAAAAAAGTCCTCCCATCATCCCCAGGATTATTGCCATTCCATAAATCAGCCAAAGAAGTCACAAGGACTTAAGTGACTTGCCAGTTAGTAGCAGAATGGCTTACGCCTGCAATCCCAGCACTTTGGGAGGCTGAGGCAGGCGGATCACTTGAGGTCAGGAGTTCAAGACCAGCTTGGCCAACAGGGTGAAACCCCGTCTCTACTAAAAATAGAAAAATTAGCTGAGCATGGTAGCATGCACCTGTAATCCCAGCTATTCGGGAGGCTGAGGCAAGAGAATCACTTGAACCTGGGAAGCAGAGGTTGCAGTGAACTGAGATCATGACACTGCACTCCAGCCTGGGTGACAAAACAAGACTCCGCCTCAAAAAAAAAAAAAAAGAACCAGAGTCAAACCTAAGCATCAACGCCCATGCTCCATCCACCCTGCAATCCTGCCCCCGACTCCACTCCACCCCCGGCTACCACATTTGCTCTCCCCATTCAAGATTTTAGGGCTGTTCTGCAGATGATGCTATTTAATAGCGTAACCTTACAAGTCGAGTAAGAAGGAGTGCGAGGAGTCCAATACAACGCGTGGCACAGGGGAAGGCCAGAGCTTCCCCGGGGCCAAGGAGGGGCTTCAGGTCTCCTGAGGCTGTGTGGCACATGCAAAGCAGGAGGCACCGGTCCCAAAATAGGACGGGCATTTGCTGCCCGTGCGTCACAACCCAAACTTGTTCTCCTTTTTCTCTTCTTGCCAAATTACTCGATCTCAGAAATTCCTTAGCAAGACAAGACTGAAATGCAATCTCCAACCCCATCGGGCCCAGTGGAATTTCACCAACACAAATTGCTGCGTTCTCCAGGAAAACGGAGGACGCTGGCCTGAAGTTTCAGATTCTCAGTAGGTCTTAGAAAGCTCCGGCACTTGAGCAGCTCCTGGAAGTGGCAGGAAGTGGTTACTCTTTGCTTATTTTCCAAAGGATAACCACCAGATTTGCTCGTAAAAACTTGCTAACCAATTGGCAGAGGGCACCTGCGCAATCCAATGATTTCTCATCTCCTGGGGTTTTCTTCTTTTGTTAGTTCAACTCGTGAGGCCTTCAAAGACGCAGACGCACAGGCCTTGCCTTGACCCATGCAAAGAAGGAAGGAAAGAAAGAAGGAAGGGAGGGAGGAAAGGAAGGGGAGTAGGGGAAGGAGGGAAAGGAAAGAAAATGGTGGGCGGGGGTGGGCACAGCGGCTCATGCCTGTAATCCCAACACTTTGGGAGGCCGAGGCAGGCAGATCATTTGAGGTCAGGAGTTCAAGACCAGCCTGGCCAATATGATGAAACCCAGTCTCTACTAAAAATACAAAAATTAGCTGGATGTGGTGAAACGTGCCTGTAGTCCCAGCTACTCAGGAGGCTGAAGCAGGAGAATTGCTTGAACCCGGGAGGCAGAGGTTGCCGTGAGCCAAGATCGCACCACTGCACTCCAGCCTGGTGACAGAGTGAGACTCCGTCTCAAAAAAAAAAAAAAGAAAAGAAAAGAAAAGAAAAGAAAGAAAAGGGGGAGGAAGGAAAGAGGGACGGAGGCAAGAAGGGAGGGAGGGAGGGAGGGAGGAAGGAAGGAAGGAAGGAAGGAAGGAAGGAGGGAGGGAGGGAGGGAGGGAGGGAGGGAGGGAGGGAAGGAAGGAGGGAAGGAAGGAGGGAACGAAGGAAAAAAGGGAGGAAAAAGGGAGGAAGAAAGGAAACTTTGATAAAGAATCAAAATTCACCAAAAGAATCGTTAAGCCACAGCCCATGGCTTCATGTTCACCGATGCTCAGGCAGGACTGTGCACCAGCTCTAAAAGATGCCAGAGGCTGGGGCTGGCAGGACACGGAGGGAGGGAAAGAAGAGCAGAGCCCAGGGAGTGGTTGAAGAAGGCCGATTGCCCCAGGGCGACTGGGTATGTTCTGCATCAGGAAAGAGAAGGAAGAAAGGGCTCCTCCAGAAGCGAGCCGCCCAAGCAAAGCAGAGAGCCAGGTGAAGCCAAGAGTGCGTGGGGAGACCCAGAAGTCAAGGGCAGTGGAGTTTGGATGCCTCCCATAGGGCCAAAATAGGAGAGTCTCGCCCGGGCTGACAGGCCCAGACTTGAATCTGAATGCCACAGGCAACAACTGTGAGTTGCTGGGCAGGACCGGAGCTGCCGCCCCCAAAACTGTTTCAGATTCAGAGGGCGTTGCTAGGGTGCAGTGGGGGTAAAGGACTGGAGGGGGAAGCTTGAGTTTCCTCCACCACTTCTCAGGGAGCCTTTGGGGAGCCACCTCCGCTCCCTGGGCGGAGGCCACATGCCAGCTCAGTCTGCTATGGACATTCCCAGATTCTTGAAGGCTGGGATGGGGGCACGTGCCCTGGGCCAGCCCAGAAGATGGATGACAAGGAAGCTACATGGGAACTGGGACAGGCGGATGCTAAGATGAGGAGACAGCTTGGCCAGGGCTGCCTCCCACCCAGAGGTCACCACCAGGTCCAGATCTGTGCACTCACTTCCCTCCAGAACTGGGCACTTGGGAGAAATCAGAGAATATCCTAGAAGGGACTCTGAAAGGGAGCTGGAGATTGGGACGAAGCTTGGGGCACATGTGTACATGGGTGTGCAAGTGGTGTGTGTGCAGAGACAAGTATGTTCTCCAGTATGTGTGCCGAGTGTCCTTCCATGCATAGGTGTGAGACATGTGCATCCACGACCTTGAGATTGAGTGCTCATGGCCATATGTGTATACTGCGAGGGGATGTGGCCATGCTGGGACACGTTCACAGTGTGAATGGTGCATGCATGCGTCCACATCTTCAACAGGCAAACAGCATTGAGTCAGGGCCAAGAGCCTGGACTGGAGCCTTGAGCACACGATCTAACTTCTCTATACCAATCTAACTGGTCTATGCCTCAGTTTTCTTATCTGTGAAATGGGGCTAGTTAACAGAAACTACCTCCTAGTGTTGACAGGGGGATTAAATACATTCGAATTTGTAAAGCACTCAGATGTTTGTATCTGGTGTCCTACTAAATGATACATATGTATGTGTTAAAAAATAAATGCATACGTGTGGGTGAGTGGTCGCACAGCTGGGAACCTGTCTGTATGGAGAGGTGTGTGCCATGCAGACTAACTGGGACTGTGTGCACACACAGGTGCAGGAAGATGTGGATTGGGTGTGCACGGATGTGCAAGAGGGAGGTGTGTCTGCCCATTTGCAAACGTGTGGACTGTGTGTATCCATGACGCCCGGGGGAGTGCATGCCAGGGCCCAGGACATGTCTGCTCAAGAACCATGGGGCGTATGCACGCAACCATGTGTGTGCACGTGGGGTATGCATGTGTGTGCACGTGGGGTATGCAAGTGTGTGCAGTCACATTCTAGGGCACATGTGTGTAGGCACCTGGGCAAGGGCATGGAAGGACAGGAGCGTGGGTCAGGTGGAAAGACCCTCGCAGAGTGAGGCACGAGGAGCAGAGGCCTGATAACCCCCGTGAGAAAGCAGGACCACTGGGCAGAGGCAGAGTGGCCCCCTCAGAGCTGCAGAGCAGCCCCAGGGAGACTTGGTGCAGAGGTGAGGACCCAGACCAAAAAGGCCAGGGGACAAGGGCCACATCTCACTCAGGCCTGTGCCCAGCCCCTGGCACTGGACCGTGCTCAGGAAGCTGGAAAGGAAGGAAGGAGAGAGTGTGCCCAAGGGAGGGACACAGACCCCACCATGACAAGCACCATCCTCAGGTCACGTCCCGGGCTCCACATCCATCATTTCCTTGAACCCTCTTGACTGTCCTAGAAGGAGCGTCATCCCCACGTTTTCAGACAAGGAAGCTGAGTTCTATGGTTAAAACATCTGCCCAGAGGCCCAATGCTAGGGAGCAGCAGGTTCCAACCCGGCTGGGTCTGACCTCTGTCCTCAGAGCCACCATGCTACTCTGAGAATGAATGAATGAACCAACACATGCATGCATGAATGAATGAACAGACCAACAAAGAACAATGAAAAGGAAACCGAAACTTAGTGCCCGGAAGAGGAATAAAATAAGGGAAGCACCGGAGAGTCGGCAGGCACCGCCTGGAGAAGCCTCTGGGGGGACTGCAGCTGGAGCAGCAGTCATGGTGGTCTGCAGGGGACCCAGGAGCCCATGCTGCACAGGCAGAAGGAGCTTTCTTTGTAGGCCTTGAGGCTGCGGCAGCAGAGGAGACAGTGGGGCACCTGTGTGGGCCAAGGCTCGCAGAGCACAAGCCCCGTGGCTTCACTAGCAGGGCCAGGCCACTGAGTCTTCAGCACCAATTCAGAAAACTGGCATTCCGCACTCTATGCGAGTCCTGTGGGATTTGGGGTTAACAAGACCTTGGCTGCCAAGGCCCAGACACCCTCGGGGAGCCAGTCTGCCGAGGCCTGGACATCACTGGCAAGATGGGTTATTATAGTGACTTCTCCAAGCTGGCTGTGTCCTAAGGACCCATAGGGCTCAAGCTAATGGAACAATGAGACAGTCACCGTGCTTCCAGAAACCCTTCTGGACGCCACCAGCTGGGTTCAAGGGTTCTTTAGAAACAGTTCCTAGAGACCCCTACTTAGAATGAGCTCCAGCTCTAAGTGGCCTTGGAAAAGTGGCTCAACCTCACTGAGCCCCAAGTTGTTCCTACACAGTAAGAATCACTCATCCATGAAGGGTTATTGGTGGAGAGGACCAGTACAAGGTATGAAAAACACACCTCAGAAGACAGGTAGCAGGTCCTTCCAAGTGACAGCTGTTCTCGTAAATGGCAGCTATCGGAGGTCTGGGTCTGCCTGAGCCCCAAGCTACTGAGTCCCCAGGGCTATGCAAGGCTGTCAGGCAGGGGTTGGGGGAGGGTGGACCATTGCATAGGCACCACCAGCTCCAGCCGCCCCATCATTGTGCCTGGAGGCCCAGGGTCTACACCTCCCTCTCCTGAAGGGGTGGCCTGCTCCTCCACACCTGTGGGTGTTTCTCGTTAGGTGGAACGAGAGACTTGAGAAAAGAAATAAGACACAGAGACAAAGTATAGAGAAAGAAAAGCGGGGCCCAGGGGACCGGCGCTCAGCTTACAGAAGACACAGGCCGGCACCGGTCTCTGAGTTCCCTTAGTATTTATTGATAATTATCTTCACCATCTTAAAGATAAGAGAGTGGCTGGACAATAGGATCATTGTAGGGAGGAAATCAGCAGTAAGACATATGAACAAAAATCCCTGTGACATGAATAAGTTTAAAGGAAAATGCTGTGCCTTGAGATGCATATGCAAACTCTCCATAAACCTTTTAGCAGCATTGCTCCAGCAAGTCCCACCTTATTCCTAAAGGCGGTTTTCTCCTTGCCCAGTAAACAAAGCAATACAATCGGGTTTTACACAGAGATGTTCCATTGCCCAGGGACAGGCAGGATTTTTAACCAGCAAGCTGCCTTCAGGTACTTGTTTAACAAAGACACATCCTGCACAGCCCAATATCCATTAAGCCTTGAGTCACCACAGCACATGTCTCTTGCAAGGACAAGGTTGGGGGTAGGGTCACAGATTAACAGCATCTCAAATACAGAACAAAATGGAGTCTCTTATGTCTACTTCTTTGTATATAGACACAGTAACAGGCTGATCTTTCTTTCTTTTCCCCACATCTCCGCCTAGACATCCCCACAACCCAGACACCCCTTACAAGGCCCAGCACCAGGGCATCTCTGCAATCCACTTTTATGGCCTCTTCCAACTGCTAAACTCCCCAGGCAGCCAGTAGTAAGCAAATGGCCTGGCTGTGAGGCTGTGGGTGGGTGTCCCAGGCACTGCCCTCCAAGCGGCACTGGCTTCTCCCTCTTCAACTTGTCCTTTGACCCCTTGGCACCCATTCAGTTTCACAGAATGTAAGACTCTGCTCATTTTAATTGGGAAGAAGCCCAAGAGATGGAGCGCCAGGTTTCAAACTGTGTTCCCTGGGCTCCAGGATGCCACAGGGGGCTGACCCTTGCCTCTACTGGGACAGTGCACCTTTACGAACCTTCTCTTCTTGCTGTTGGAGGAAAGAGCTGTGATACTAAATCCCTGGAAGCACGTGCACAAAAGCTTGCCGAATTTCACATGGAGCCCTCCCACACCCCACTCTGCTACTCTGAGACATCTTCATCCATTCAAAGGGTTTTATCACTGGATGAAACAGCCATAAATCTGATTTGATCCTTGCTGAAAGGCTGAAATTTTAATTGGTCTTTGTCCTTCAAAGTCCTTCTCATTTTTCTTTTCACTCGTCAGGGTTGAGAAGCAGTTAACTCCCCTCCATCGTACAAATTCTAAATAGGTTTCACTTACTTTCTTGTTTCCCATTCATCGCCCCCAAGTAGGAGCGCCCTCATGAAGGGGTTTGTTTGTTTTCTTCACTGCTGTACTCTCAGCACATAACAGGCACAACAAATGTTGATTTAATATTTATTTTAATTAACTAAATGTAGCAATTTATAACAGTAATCATAGCACCTACTATGGTCCAGTCCCTGTTTACATGTGACATGTGTTAACTCACCCACCACTCATATCCACCCTTAGAGATCAGCCCCATTATCCCCATTCTACAGATGAAAAAACAAAGGCACTGCTGCACTTGCTACCCTGGATTCACAGCATCTTCAAGACCTCACCCTCAGTCCTTGGCTCACTTGCTCTCCCTTCCCTGGAATGAGGCCCTGCCTCCTCTGCACCCCTGCCAGCTTCATGGCCTCTTTCTCTGCTCCTGCAAGTCTCGGAGCTGGGGGAGCTGGGGATTATTTTGCAAACTGCATTTTACAGATAAGGAGGCTGAGGACCGACAGCTTCCTGTCTAGTTGGGGAGAATGATGTGGAAAGAAAATGACAGCCAACAGCCAAGTCATTGAGGGAGGCCAGCAGATGCCCCAGGACAGAGTGGCCGTGGCTGACTACGGCAGGCAGGGGCTTCTAGGAGGAGGTGACAGCTCTCACAATGTCTCAAGTCCTCCAAACAGCAGCAGCCCACAGCTTTGGGGTCTCAGCCATTCCTCCCACAAACATAAAAAGAGAAGGGGCCCAGGGTCTCTCAGATTAGCAGACACACCTGCCCACCCTCTGAGAAGTGGGTCTGAGAATTTGAATGGCCTGTGGTCAGCAGTAGCAGGAAAGGTTTTAGGCACAGACCTCAAGCTGGATAGAGTCATTCCCCACATGGGACCGTACCCCAGCAGCCTGTCCCATCCTTCCCTGGATGCCAGGGCAGAGATCTAGAACTTCCCTCCTCGCAGGAAACAGCGCAGCAGCCTGGCCGGCTTGGTCTGTTGTTCTCACATGGCTGTGCCATGTACGCCCAGACCATCCAAGGAGCCTGTGGGTAGCCTGGCTCCTGCTTATCACTGTACCAGCCTGCCCAGGGCCCCGCCCCAGAGGGTTCATCCTCTGCTTCCCCTAGGCTAACAGGTCCACTCTGACCATCAGTGTCTGTTCCGCTGAGAGACCCTGTGCTACGGTAATGATGACGATGATGACAGCTAACACTGACTGCCAGGTACTTCAGAGTCATTAATTCACATATGCAAGCCTATGCCACAGACAGCAGGATGAGACCCATTTTACAGAAGAGAAAACTGAAGTTCAGAGAGGTCACCTAATGTACCCAAAGCCTTACAGTCCCTGAGTCTAAGGTTTTGTCATCAGAATTGTGTGTGGGTCCCAACTCCGACACCAGCTCTCTGATCCATGGCTAGTTACATAGCTGCTCTGTACCTCAATGACCTCACCTGTAAAGTGGGATACTGATGCCCAACTCATGGGCTTCCTGGGCAGGCTGAATGAGAAAGCAGCTGGCATCAAGGGGCTCTTTATAAATGGCAGTTATTATTATTTATTCTTATTAATAATATTCATGATGACAAGAGACTCAGAGTTGTTTGGGGACAAGGGTGTCAGTTACCCAGGGGCACATGGGCAGTGTCCATCCAGGAGTCAAAAGAGCACAGGCTTTGCAGTTGGCCTGACCTGAGTTTGAACCCAGTTCCCACGTTCTGCTGTGTGACCTTGAGCATTAGCGGAGGCCTCAAGGGGGTGGCCCCAGGGGTCCCTCACGCCCACAGGTGCCTCCCCAGAACGGGAGCCAGCTGGGGCTCCTCCTGACCCCCTTTGATACCGTGCTTCCGGAGGGGAGTGTGTCCTGTTCCGCTTCCAACCCAAGGAGGAAGGGGAGCTGCTTGGGCATCCCTGGAGAGTTCTAGAGAAGGCCCTTCCCAGGTCCAGGCTATAAGGAGACCCACCCTCTCCCAGCGCAGCCACGTGGCTTCTTTCCCACCCTCTGCGTCAATAAAGGCCAGTTCTGGGGAAAGCTTCAGCCCTGCATCTGCTCTGTTCCCAGCACATGCCTGGAAACACCCCCAGCTGGCTGGGTTCTGCCCTGCGTCCCTCCAGCACTGGGCCGGCAACCGAGAGGGGAAGGATGAGAGACGAGTCTGAAATCACGGCTGGAGACCCAGGAAGAGGCAGCTCCCACAGTCTGAGGCCCCGGTGACTGCTCAGCAGACAAGGACCGTGCCTGGAGGGAAGCTTCCAGAACATTCTTCATCCAGGTGGACGGGGGTGTATACCTCGGAGCCAGGGACTCTGGCTCTGACCTCCCCGATCACATGGTGAATCACATTTCCACATACTCACACTGGTTGTTTTTTTAATTAAGAGATTTTTTTTTACAGCTAATAAATAAGTCATCTTCCCTAAGACTTCCTGAGAAGCACCAGTGTACAGGCGAGGCCTGAAACATGAAACGGTGGGTGACAGGCCGTGTGAGTCACAGGGCAGGCCTGGGCCCTGGAGCCACGTGGGTCCCCTGCAATCCCGGTCCCGGCTGCTGTGCGAGCCAGCAGGTGACTCGCCCCTTTCGGCTCTGGTCTCGTCAGCTGTGGGTTCTGCGAAGCACATGTTGCTTCTTAGGCCCTCATATTCAGCAGTTTGTTGCTGCCATTGTTGTTACTGTTGGTGTTTGTATTCACCGTGAAGCTCCGTTTTCCCAGGTGGAGCGTGGGAACGAGCAGACCTCATTTGCCACACTGCGGGAAGATTCCACAAGGCTGGGCCCGGGCAGCTCGCACCACGCTGGCTGTTGTCCTAATGCCCTTGTCATCGTCACCATAAAGAGGGGAGCCCCTTGATCTCACGGTACATGATCCACACTACGTGCCCCACTCCAAGTGCTTTATATTTTGTGCTTCGTTTAATCCTCACAAAGGCCCGAGGAAGTGGGCAGCACTCCCATCTGCACTTTCTGGTCTGCAAGGCAGGTAAAGAGAGGGTGAGTGACCCCGGAGCTCCGGCCTATGGGCCCGGGCACAATAACCCCTTGCACAGATGGCCACAGTCCAGCTCCCACTGTTGCCCTCAGACTGGACTCTGATGCTGTGGGAGGGCCCTGGAGGAGAATTCGGCGTGGTGGCTCCATCGCCCATGAAGTGCCTGTGTGCCGGGACCAGGATCACCGCCTGAGGTCCTCCAGGAGGATGTACAACACTCTGGAGGGGCAGGAACCCGGGTCTCCCAGCTCCAACCTGCAGCTTCCCCTGACTCAAGCTTCCAGTGACCCCCCCCCGCGGCTCCTCCCTGCACTCTGGTCCTTGCCAGCCCAGAGCCCCTTTCAGGAGTGCAGGGAGAGATGCCCTCCTACTAAACGGGCATCTATGCATCTTCTCGCTCACAGGCCCTCCTCCTAGGTTTCTCTCTTCTCTCTGTGTGTCTGTCTGTCTGGGTCTCTCTCTCCCATGTACCCCCACCCCACACCAGCTCCCCGTAATCCACTCTCCCTTGACTCCCCATTTCTCCCCCACCCCCCACTACAACTTCCGCTTCCCCTCCTCTTCCACATCCTGCCTCTTGTCCTCCTTATCCCGGCTGCCTGCCGTTTCCGTTGTCTATTTTTGCCAGCCTTTGTCTTTGTTTCTCTCCCTCCCTTTTTCTCCAGGGTCCTCCCTTCCCTCCCCTGTTTTGCCTCCTCCTCCCAAGGCGCCTTCGTCCCCAGACCCTCTCGAGGGCCTGCAGAGCCTGGCCGGGCAAGCAAGGCCCAGCCCTGCTAGCAAGGCCCAGCCGGCCAGCACACTCGCTCCCAGCCACCGCGATGCCACTGAAACCCCTCCGTGCTCTGCAGCCAGAGGAGGAAGGGGGAGCCTGGACAGAACGGACACTTTTTCATCTTCGTTGCTAACAGCAGTGCTCATGGCTGAGTGGCCAGGGACAGAGGGAAGGAGGACACAGCCAGGAGCTGAAGGCACTCAGGCATGTGTCTCGAAACCAGCAGTTGACTAATAACACCGAACACGGCACCATTTTCAACCCATGAAGTTAATTTAAGAAAAAAATGAAAAACAGTGACACTCCGAGCAGACACGGCAGTGTTAAATAAAGACACTTGCGCCCTGTGGATGGCGTTACGGATGGGCTCCACTCCGCGGGAAAGCAAGAGAGCCTCATCGATATCCAAAGCCATCAAAATGTTCATACCCCTGTGGCCAACTAATCTCCCTCCTGGGAATTTTTCCAAATGATCTTTCATCATCAAAAGGAAAGGATAAAAACGCTACAGGCACGCAGATATTCACTGTGGCACACTCTATTGAGGAAGAAAAGCAGCAAACGGCCTTAGTCTCTAACCAAAGGGAGATGGTTTCATGAAAAATGGTGCGACACAAAAGACGATCATGTGGCCACTAAAAAGCTTCCACGATAGCAAAGACTGGGTAAAACATCATCTCCGCTGATGACGGTAGAGGAGAAAATGGAAAGGAACCAGCATGTTCACTGTGCCTGTAATGACATAAAAATACGTGTACAGACGGGCCAAGACCAAGAGGCGTAAGTGGAAAATCGATACAAGTAATCCTCAGTAGCCAAATCCATCCAGCTCCCGAGTTGAGACGGGGAAGGGTGCCAAATGATCCAGATCCATTTGGTTCTGGAGTTGGGGACATCAAGCGGCAAGAGTTCGCCGAGTGAGGAATTTATCTGAAAATACATCCAAACCCATTCAGCTGGCGTATACTTGGGTAAGGTAGGATTTCCATACTTGGGTGAACTGTATGAAGAGGCTTTTGTCGGCTTCTTTGAAATTATCTTCCATGTTCCACTGATACTGTTTTTGCAATTAAATAAAGGAAAATCAGAATTCTCGTGTCCAGGGCTTTGGAGCTGACAAAGGGCTTTCCCACACATAATCTTCCTTGAGCCTCCCAAGCAGGGCAGGGAGTTTTACTAACCCCATTTTTACCAAGAAAATAAGGAATCAGAAAGGGTATGACTTCCCCAGAGTCACACAGCCATGCAGTGACAGAGACGGGACTCAAAAGGCAAGGGCTGCCTCAGCCCTGTCCTCACCGGGCTCTTGTGAGGCCAACCCCAGACACTGGCACTCCAGCCCCCTAGACATCTATGGAGCCGTCGCCCTGTGATGGGTGACACTGTTCCTGAGCCCTCACGAGGATAACACCTGCAAGGGTAATGGCCAGACCCAATGTTGGCTTCCCCACATGGGTCAGGAACAGACACCCACCACAAAACCTTTACCCTAGTCTCTCGGCTCAGCCCCCGCAGCCCAACAAGAGCCAAGGCTATGCAGTCAAGCAGTCACCAGTTCAAATCTCAACTTCTCCACTGTGTGCAGGCTGGATCCCTTGGAGCCTCCATACAGCCAGGAGAAAAACTGGAATTACACAAGGGAACCTCTTAGGGTCATTGGATAAAAGAAGAAAGTGTGTATCTGCACCCACTTTGATGCCTGGTCCATTTCAAGTGCTCCCTATGCTGCCATGTCCTCCTTGGGGCTTATGCATTTGCTCTCCTGGTCTGGAATGTTCTACCCAGACACCCCAGGGTGGCTCCCTCCTTCACCCTCTTTCAAATTTCACATCAAGTGTTAGCCTGGTAGAGGACTGGCCACCCCATAAACACCTGCACCCCTTACCCTGTGTGGGTCTTGTCTTCTTCAGGGCCCTTATTCCCCTCAACATGCTAAGCATTTGGTTTTTCGTTTTTGAGACAGTCTCCCTCTGTCGCCCAGGCTAGAGTGTGATGGCCTAATGCCAGCTCACTGCAACCTCTGCCTCCTGGGTTCAAGCAATTCTCCTGCCTCAGTCTCCCAAGTAGCTGGGATTACAGGCACACACAGCCACACCTGGCTAATTTTTGTATTTTTAGTAGAGACAGGGTTTCACCACGTTGGCCAGGCTGGTCTCAAACTCCTGAGCTCAAGGAATCTGCCCACCTTGGCCTCCCAAAGTGCTGGGATTACAGGCGTGAGCCACCACGCCTGGTCTAAGTATTTGTATGCTGGTTTGTTACAATAGCATCAGGCCTCTGCACTGGGCTCTCCTGACCATGAGAACAGAAATATCATTCACTGTGGTGCTGTATTCCTTGCACACAGTAGGAGCATAGAAGATGAATGAATTAACTACTAATTGGTAGTGACGACTTTGTCAGAGAGAAACAGGAACCTTTAGCTACACCTAACCTCTTACAGTCCCTGAGGGATGTCAGGCTGCTTGGGACACTGCAGGCCTCTGGCCCAGGCGTGTCCACAGGTCTCTTGCCCTCTCTCACTTCCCCTCTCACTCCCCGGGTACCCAAAGGGCACTAGTCCAAAGGATGGTACTGAGAAGATATCAATAATCCTGGTGACCGGAAACACAAAAAACTATCTTTCTGCAGCAGAAACTGCAGATTTCAGGACATCACTGGATTCTGAACCCCTAAAAGAGGTCAAATTCCTAGCATTAGAGAGCTGGGGAAGTTCCCGAGACTCGCCTTCCCCTGTGCCTCCTCCCGCCAGAGCTGGCATTTGCCAAAACCTCCCCTGCAGTGAAGGGCCCTTCGCTGGGCACTTCGCACACATTGCAGATCAGCTCTCCCCAACTCTGAACTAGCCTTGGCAGCGTCGTTTCACAGAGAAGGGAGGGAGGCTCCGCAAAACCAGAAGCAGGAGCCAAGGCCGTCCCACGGCTGGGTCCTGGGAGAATGGTGGCCTCATGGGTTTGTTTGGTGACAGGTTATGCTGGGTTCCTGCACTCTGCAAAGTCACACACTTGCAAAGGCTTCCAGACCTCCGGGTACAGTGGCACTTTTGGAAAGAGGGACTCACAAAGGAGACCTCTCCTGCTGGTCTCTCATCCAAGCCCCTGCACCCAAGTGAGGTACCTGAGTAACACTCTGACTACAGAGCAGAGAAAAGCACCACTATATTGTGGGTCTGGAAGCCCACTCCTTTCCTCAGGATCTGGAGCCTCTGCAGGTAAAGTCCCCCTCTGCAGGGAACAAGCACCACCTTCCCTCTTCGCCCACCAACTCCAGCTCCTCCTCTCCTGTGTACATAGAAGCCCTCCCTGACCCCTCAAGTCAACCTCTGAGTGCCCTATCAGCATCTGTATGGGCACGCCTTACCCCTCCTTGCCCGCCTTTCCTCATGCCGCCAGTTGGGGATGTGAGCTCCCCAAGGCCTTGGACAGGCTGGGCCTTCATGGCTGCATCTCCTGTGCCTGAGAGTGTAGTCAGGACATAGCAGACAACCAAACTGAAAAATGAATGAACAACAAAAGAATGAACGAACAGAATGAATGAAAGAAAGAATTGGAACAGACTGAATGAAAAAAGAAACAAAAAAAAAAAAAATGAAAGAAAGAATGAAGCATGAATGAAACTCACAGGAAGGACTGAAAGGCCATCTCTCCCAGTGCCTGCCAGAGTCAGGAAGCAAAGTCCAGCATCAATGACAGTGGCTCACATCTGATTCTACAGTGGCCACTACATCGCTCTGCCAGAGATTATTCTCTCCCCATCTTCCAGATCAAACTGGGCCTGTAGAACAACGAATAGCCAGGAGCTGGGGGGAGAGTTTCCGAAGAGGAGTACAGAGGTTCTGTGCCCTCCCAAGGCTCTCCTGAAGGTCACAGGAGCCTCCTGCGTGCTGGGGTAAAGCGAGGGAGCTGATGACTGCCCAGGAGCACCACCAAGGAGAAGGGGCACAAAGAGAAGGGATGGGGGAAGCAACGGCCATGTCACCCTTATAGCAGTCCCAGGAGACCCATTTCTCCACTGTTTTGGGGAGAACCAGACACAGAGGAGGCCAACAATCAAAACTGGTAGATGGAATGAGTAGATGACTACAGTAATGATAGCTAACAGCACACTCCCTCTGTGCATCGGGCCCAGCTCTAAGCACTTCATACGTATTAGTCATTTAATCCTCCCTGCAACCCGGTGAGGTAGACACTATTATGCCCAGTTTAGAGACTGGGAAACTGAGGCACAGAGACTCTCAGCAGGTTACCCAAGGTCACACAGCTAGGAAGTGGAGGAAGAGGAATTTAAAACCCATGCAGACTGGCTCTGGAATTTGAGCCCTTAACCCGCTATGGTCATAGTCTCTCGGCTTCAGTGTGCTACGGTCACGGAGCTAATCAGAACCATAACAATAATAACAATGTATTCATCTTC
Source organism: Rhinopithecus roxellana (assembly GCF_007565055.1). Lineage (NCBI taxonomy): Eukaryota > Metazoa > Chordata > Mammalia > Primates > Cercopithecidae > Rhinopithecus > Rhinopithecus roxellana. The sequence goes on from NC_044568.1 coordinate 56,564,456, forward strand.
AGTATGCTAAGGTCATGCAGCCAATAAAAAATAATACTAATACTCTCAGCTTACTATGCAAACAGCATCTTGCCAACAATAATAAACAACAAAACAACAATAAATAAAAATAAAATATAATAATTAAAGTAAGAAGCGAGGCTGCCAGGGCATCCCAATGGCACCTCCAGAATGCAAAGAGCAGAAGCTGAGAGCAGTCATTCCATGCAAGAAGAGGCATTCGAAGATTGTCTAGTAACCATGTTTGCAGAGCCGGAACATCCTTTCTGTTTGTTGATAGGGGATGGCTCTGAGATGCTGCAGGGCTAAGCCCCCTGAAGCTGCTCTCTGGCACCACAGCTCTGGAGCCTTTACTCTGTGCCAGGTACCAGCCAAACATTTTGCATGGGTTTTCTCCTTTAAACCTCACACAGACCCTGTGAAAGTGGTGCAAGGAAGCCGCAGTTTGCAGATAAAGCAAGCTGAGGCTCAGAGAGGTTAAGTGACTTGCCCAGTGTCACAGAGCTAGGAAATGACATCTGAACTCAGCCGCTCTCTGACCGCAAAGCCCAGAGCCTTGCACTCTGGCTCTAGCTTCCTTCGCCTTGGGAGAGGAGGAGCTGCCTGGAAGCCACGTGGGCCACGCTGCCCAGCCTGCCCATTCCCGCCAAGCCAGCCCGCTTGGCAGGCCACAGGCCCAGAACCCCTCACTTCAAAGTGATTCACCCTCAAGGGCTGTGTGGTTTGGTCTGGGGCCTCGGGAGTGGAGCAGTCAGAGCCCTGCTTGGCCCTGACCACCCAGGTTTGAAGCTGGTTCCCCAGGACCTCAGGAATCCAGGTGCCAGCTCGCCGTGACCGCCCGGGACAGCCTTGCTTAGCAGAGGCCACCATTTCTCAGGAAGTCACGCTGAGGCTCCCAGGCAGAGCAGCAAGGCTCAGGAGGCACAGGAGGCTGGGGAGGACCCCAAAGTAGCCCCCATCCCCCCGGTTCACTAGAAGCCTCACCTCTGCAGGGCCTGTTCTGGTTCTCAGGGACCCCCGTGACCAGAGGCCAAGCACAGCCCAGCAGGCATTCCCTTCTGTTTCTCTGAGGCCTGGTGTCCAGAGAAACGAAGCTGTGCCAGCTGCCCCCACCCCAGTCCCACGCTCCCTCCAGAAGCTTCCCTCGCCATGCCAACGTCCAGTGCGGTTATCGCCTGCCGTGCGCCTTTGAACCCCAGGAGGCCGGGGAGTATGGAATGTGCGATGCCTGAGGTCAGAGCTCCAGTTTGATTTGAGCTGGGTTGAGATGAGGGGAAAATGGCCAAGAACAACTCGCTCATTTACTTCATTTCCAGACTTGGCGGCTGTTGGGGCCAGGCTTCCAAACCAAGCTGGCTTTGGCCAAGACATCTGCAACAGCGCCGGCCACCAGGCACAGCTGGATTCGCTTAGGGAGTTAAGAGCCTTCAAGTTCTCTTAAGAAATTAGTTCCTGGGGAGTCCAGCTCTCTCTGGGGACCGGGCAATGGGCCGGCCCACTCCAGCCTCACCTCCTGTGGCTGAGGACACCCGGAAACTCTGCGGACTGGTGGGACTTGGTGGTCTGCTTGGAGAGTCACTGTGTGCACTCAAAGGCAAAGTGGCCCGGCCCTGGGCACCCCTCCTGAATGAACTCCAGCGAGGACCCGAAGTGCAATTTCCTAGTCTCAGGGCCTAGGATGTATGAGGTGAATAAGAAAAGAAACCCAAGAACAAATGGATGATCCTTGGTTTCCGCATCTGTCAAATGGGGGTGATCATCTCTACCTCCCAGGGCTGCTCTGAGGCCGAGCGGATGAAACAGATGCAAGGCCCTGAACACAGAGTGTGCACGCTTGTCTCTGAATTAAGTCCATCAACTCCAGATCTCACAGTCACTTCTTGGGAACCTGAATATCTCTGAGAAAGCCTGGCTGTGATGGAAAAGCCTCCCTTTCTTCCCCTAAGCCCATTCAAGTGAGTCTGACACACCAGCTCGCTCTGACCAGCAGGCAATGAACGTGCAAACCAACACGCCAAGAACAGAGTGATGGCCTTGAGTGTGGCCTTTGGGAGCCCCTCTGTGCCTGTCAGGCCGGGTGCCAGGCTCTCACGCCCAACCCCTCAACCCTCCGCAGTAGGTCTGGGAGCTTAGGATCACTGGCCCATGACACACTCACAGCGCCTGAGTGACTCATTCGGGGAAGTGGCAGAATCCAGCGGAGAGCTGGGTACTCCCGCCTCTACAGTACGTGGTCCAAGCCAGCCACGTGGTGCCACCCCAGCTCTATCATTCATTAGCAATACCACCTCCAGCAAGCTCTTTTGCCTCAGCTTCCCCTTCTGCATTTGGGAATAAGACGACTACTTATTTCACCAGGTTGCTCCCTGTCTGTGAAAAGTTGTACTCACGTAACTAAATAACACCTAAAATTCTCAAAAAAGGATCTGGCATATTATAAATGCTCAGTGTTAGCTCTTACTGTTATTTCCACAGGCTGCCTAAACATTAGAGCCAAATAAATAGGCCATCAGTTCCCACCGAGTTGGGAGAGACATCAGAAAGGCTGTGGTTAGAAATTACCTCCAATCTTCCGAACGGGAATTCTCCACCCAGGCCACACCGTAGAATCACCTGGGGAGTGTCTACAAACTAGGACGTCCAGCAGTCCACAGGCACAGCTGGTTTGCATTTTCATGAACCAGAACCACTTGCATTATTATCAGCTTTCCACAATTAAGAGTTGTAAAATAGCTGAAAGACGATGAAAAGTAGAAACAGCTCAGATGGGTGAGCTAGACAACACACCCAGGAATCTTTCTCTACCCATTTCAAAGTCATTTGCAGTATTTCTTGACAGATACGAGCTCACAAGGAGATGAATGAAGAACATATTACAGTAGGAAAATTTAGGAACAACTTAAATGTCCACCAACAGGAAACTAGCTTAATCCATTCTGGTATACATAAGCAATAGAATACTCTGCAGCTATTCAAATAGATGATGTTGGAATAAAAAATAAGACACCTGGGCCCCACACACAGCAAATGAATCCCAACCTCTGAGGGTGGAGTCAGGCATCAGGACATTTTTTAAGCTCCTGAAGTAATTCCGACGAGCAGTTCAAGTTGGAAACTGCTGCTCTAAACTCGCTCAAGAAAGCCTTGGACAGAAAAAAAAGAGGTTTTCAGGGGCAGGAGGAGGAAGGCAGGAGGGCAGGGAGGGAAAGAGGCAGGGAAGACGGTAAATCTGAGCAGAGCCTACTCCTAGGAGGGGCATAAGGACAGAGGAATAAGGAAGCCGAGAGGTAAATGAATGAAGACACCTGGGCAGGCAAGGATCAAAGGTAGAGTGAACCCCTTGGCCAGGCGCGGTGGCTCACGCCTGTAATCCCAGTACTTTGGGAGGCTGAGGTGGATGGATCACGAGGTCAGGAGATCGAGACCAACCTGGCTAACACGGTGAAACCCTGTTTCTACTAAAAATACAAAAAATTAGCCGGGTGTGGTGGCAGACGGCTGTAGTCCCAGCTACTCGGGAGGCTGAGGCAGGAGAACCCGGGAGGCGGAGCTTGCAGTGAGCTGAGATCACGTCACAGCACTCCAGCCTGGGCGACAGAGCGAGACTCCATCTCAAAAAAAAAGAAACAAAGGTAGACTGAACCCCACACTCGTTCCAGAAGCCCACCAGGCATCTTCCAGCGCCCCCCAGAGCCTCCAAGTATTGGATGCGCACATTGTTTCTATCGCTCAGCATCTACAGGAGTCCCATCAATGGCCTTAAACTAGCCAGGTCTGTGTGCACCAACTGCAGCAGAGAGCTGGAGATCATTACCCAATGACCTCACTACAAAAACCCACTCCTGCCTCAAGTTCCCCACCCTCGTGGCCCAAGGGGGAAGGCTTGGTTTTGCAGCTAGGTAATCGTTCTCCCTAGAGTCAAAACGGAGCCCAACCTGCAACATCCTTCCTTCGGCATCGCGGAGGCAGGTTGCCATGGCAGCCACACATCCCAAACCTCGGCCAGAGCCAGGGCTTGCTGAGCGCACCAGGCCTCCTTCACAGGCAGTTTTGGCTTCCCATGCCTCCCAGAATCCTTCCTCAGTTGCTGTGGCCTTTTCACCAAATCTGACTTTGCCAGAAGGAATGGAAACGGGCGAGGTTCACCAGGGAAGGGCGACTTCCACCTGGTAGGTCCCGAGCTGACCAGGAGTTGGTGGAAAAAGATGATGGCCAAGGACAGCTGAAACTATCTCGCTGACCTGGCGAAAGCGCTATCTGGTTTGTTCACCAGTGAATCTCACATCTAGCAGAAACCCCAGGACACAGTAGGTGTTCAACAAATATTAACTAATTTATTAAGCTTGAAATGATTACATACAGGATTGAACTAAACTGGATGCCACCTTACACAGGTTCCCAGTTCATGACAAAATATGTTGGGTGGAAAACATAAAATGCAGACAATTCCATCCCCTTAATCTCGGTCCTTTGATTTGGATAAAGATCGCCACTACCGGCCTGGACAGATAACATGATGCAGGACAGGTTGCCAAATTCTAGAAGCAGAGTTTATAAACTACTGTGCTATATAAATAGCAAAAGCCATAAGTGACCAACCCTGAGGATAGCTGGAGGAGAGGACAGCCGAGAAAGGTCCCCAGACTGGATTGTGGGCAAGGCTGCTACTCCAGGCAGCAGGCCTCAATGGGCTCAATGAATCCCCACAAAACAGTGGTCAACTGGGGGAGGGTCAGGGAGAGGAAGAGGAAGCGGTGGGGGGAGGGAGAGAGGCAAGCCAGCAGGCACTTTCCTGAATGTATTAGAAAAGACACAGCTCTCTCCTTTCCCTCAGAGTTAAGGCCAAAGTTCTTACAAGGCCCTACACCATGTGACCCCGCTAGTGACTCATAGAGCTCACCTCCTGCCACCCTCCTCAAGGCACATTCAGCTCCAACCACATTTACCTCCTTGCATTCCTAGAAAAAAAACAGGTAAATTCCTGCCCTGGGGCCTTTGCACATGCTGTGGATGGCTCCTTTACCTCCTTTAGCCCCTGTCCCACGGCCTTTGCACATGCACAGCTTCCTCCCTTATCTTTTTCGAACCCGCTCAAATGTCACCTCTCAACCAGATTTTCTTGGGTCACCCTACTCCAAGTGCCACCACACACAGACGCCACAGCCTCCCCATTCATACCAATACTCCCGTCCTCCCTCGCCTGATGGTTTCCTCCACAGCACTTAGCAGCAGCAGACAAGATTCTATATTTCCATGTTCATTTTCCTCTCCTCCAGTAGAATGGGGGCACCACGTGGGCCAGGATGATGCCTGCTTTGTTCCATGCCTGCAATGGTGCCTGGTGCACAGTGGACGCTCCACCGCCATCTGCTGAACAGATGAGCAAGCAGGCATGCCTCTGTGCACCAACAGCATCCCATGACGTGCCTCGCTGACCCCAGGGCTGACCCTGTGAGTCACGCCCTATCTCACCCCCATTTTACAGTTGGGAACAGGCTCAGCTTAGGATGTGGTGGAGCCTGGATTCAAACCCAGCCCCAGTGACTCCGAAGACTGAGTTTGTCACCTTCTCCAGCAATGGGAAGGTGCAGCCTGCATTTCCTGCCCAAAGCACATTATGCTCCCAGCTCTCCCTCTTCCTGTCACTGTGAAAGGGAAGCTCCTAGGTCGGGGAGGGGCAGGGGCTTCCCCAACACACACCATCCTCCTGGGACACACAAGTCCACCAGGCTCAAGTGGGAACAGAATTCCTCTCTCCAGAAGCTACTGAGCAGGTGACCAACTCCTACTCTGCCCCAAGGCTTAAAAGGCCCTCCGCTGTCTCACCCTCCCCTCCAGGAGCTCCTCCTCCAGGCACTCAGGAGCCCAGCACCCCTCCAAAGCCACGCACCCACTCACTTCCAGGCCTCAGACTCCCTGCCCACCAGCCCCAATATCCCCTGCTATGATAGGCACAATAATGGCCCTAATCGTCCTTCCAACCTGTGACTATGTAGCCCGACACAGCAAAGGGACCCTGCAGAGTCGCTTAAGATGAGGATCTTGAGATGGAAGGTGCCCCTGGATGATCTGGTGGGCCCAGTGTAACCACAGGGTCCTTATAAGAGGGGCCAGGGACAGGCCCGGTGGCTCATGTCTGTAATCCCAGCACTTTGGGAGGCCAAGGAGGGTGGATCACTTGAGGTCAGTAGTTCGAATCCACCCTGGCCAACATGGTGAAACCCTGTCTCTACTAAAAATACAAAAATTAGCTAGGTGGGATGGCGCACACCTGTAATCCCAGCTACTCGGGAGGCTAAGGCACGAGAATCACTTGAACCCAGGAGGCAGAGGTTGCAGTGAGACAAGATTGTGCCACTGCACTCTAGCCTGGGTGACAGAGCGAGACTCCCTCTCCAAAAAAAAAGAGTGAGGCAGGAGGGCCAGAGCCAGAGAAGGAGATGTGAAGACTGAAGCAGAGGTTGGAGTGATGCTGCCACGAGTGAAGGAATGCGAGCAGCCTCCAGACCCTTCCCTCAGGCTTCCAGAAAGACCAGAACACCTCGACTTTAGCCCGTACAAGACTCACTTTGGACTTCTGACCTCCAGAACTGTAAGATGATGACTTTGTGCTGCTTTAAGCCACAAAGCCTGTGGTCATTTGTCATAGCAGCCACAGGAAACTAGTGTACCCATCCCCCAAGCCCTCAGCTGAAACAGCACCCTCCAGGAGCCGCTCTGGTCCTGGCATTGGCCCATCCCACGCAGATGCTCCCTGGACTTCCTCTTTCATAATTATCTGTCAGAGTTACTTAGTCGAGCTCTGAAGCCATCAGTTCACATTCAATTTCACTCTCCGCTTCTCACAAGCCGTGTAATGTTGGAAAAGCTTCTCAGCCTTCCTGAGCTACCCTGTCCTCACCTGTTACACACAGTCACTCCAGGCCCTCACCGATACACCTGCCATGAGGCTAGAATGAGGGAGCCCAGGCAGAGACAGGGCCCGGCACGCTCAGACAAGAGTGACACTACAATCCGTACCATCTGCAAGACCATCAAGTCTGTGGACAACGGAGACCGTGCCAGTCTCATCACCGCATATCCCTAAGAGCCCCACACGGTGCCCGGCTATCAGGTCTCAACAATATTTGTTGAATAAATGATGAGTCCCACAGCCATCAAAACTCTCAAACGCAAACATGAGGGCCAAACCGTGTGCAGCTGAGGGAGACAGCTGGGCCAAAGCCCTGAGGTGTGCACGGCTTCCCCAGCTCCATTCAGTGGCCCCCAACTAGTTCAAACTGGACACAGCAGGTCTCACGGGTGCCAAGGCCATCCCACAAAAATGCCGCATCCAGCCTCAACTTTGGACCTCACCCTGACATAACACACAGTCTTTCCTCCCACGCTGCTTCAGCTGAGTCCCCACCAGGAGGGCCGAGGGGAGACTCCCTCCATGATGAGTGAGGGAAACCGCCTGCATCCTTCCCCAACAATGCTGGGGAAACTGATGTCATCATAACAGTCCCCTTGCACAAGGCGGCGGTAAGGGTAAAATGAGAGAAGGTGAATCAGTGCCTGGCATACAGCTGGTGCCCCATAAGTCCCAATTAGTTAGTTTTTAATTATTTTATCCCATAGCAAACACACAAGTAGCAACAGGTGCCCCTTCCAAAATCACCTGCAAAACAACAGAGGGAGGGTGGAGCGGCAGAAAGGGTCAGGGCTTTGGACTCAGATGGAGATGTTATCATTATTTTTTGAGATAGTCTTACTCTGTCGCCCAGGCTGGAGTGTAGTGGCACAATCTCAGCTCACTGCAGTCTCCACCTCTCGGGTTCAAGCGATTCTCGTGCCCCAGCCTCCTGAGTAGCTAGGATTACAGGTGTATGTCACCACGCCCGGCCAATTTTTATATGTTTAGTAGAGATGGGGTTTCACCACGTTGGCCAGGCTGGTCTCAAACTCCTGATCTCAGGTGATCTGCCCACCTCGGCCTCCCAAAGTGCTGGGATTACAGGCGTGAGCCATCACGCCTGGCCTCAGATGGAGACTTAAAGCTGAGTGAGCTTGGGTAAGTTACCTGACCTCTCTGACCCTGTTTCCCTATCCATAAAATGGAGATAACACTACCTACCCCAAAGGAGTTCTATGACCCACTGAAACACTGCGTACTGGTCATTCTCATGTTAGACTCGCTTGAGGAGCTGTTCGGAAAAGGCGATGGCCCAGACCTCTCCCAGACCAAAGCCATCAGCATCTCTGGGGTGAGGCCTGGGTTTTGGGGGTTACGAAGAACCCCAGGTGATCTCATCATGTGGCCAGGGCTGAGAACCACGGATGCTTATGTGGACGTGGCACAAAGTAGGACACTCAAGAAATCCAAGTTTTCATCATTATTTCTCAGCTGGCCAGGATTTTCTTTCATTCATTCAGCATACATTTGTAAAGGGCCTAATATATGCAAATTCAAATCAAATTTAAAGTCATATGTTGGTTTTCAAGAGCTGAGGGGAGGGGGAAAGAGGACTGACTGTTAACAGGTACAGGGTTTCCTTCTGGGGTGACGATGTTTTGGAACTAGACAGAGATGGTAGTGGCTAAATATCACTGAATTCTTCACTTTAAAATGGTTGGTTTTATGTTATGTAAATCTCACCTCAATAAAAAAAGCAAAAAAATAATAATAATAATCCAGACATGAAAAAGACAAATCCTCTATTATCCCATTCATATGCAGTCCCTAAAGGAGTCAAAATTCACAGAAAAAAAAAAAAGAGAGAGAAAGAATGGTGACTACCAGGGGCTGAGGGAGGGGGACTAGGAGTTAACATGTAATGGGGACAGCTTCAGTTTGAGAAGATGAGAAAGTTCTGGAGATGGATGGGGGTGATGGTTGTACAACGACGTGAATGTACTCAATGAACTGCACACTTAAAAATGATTAAAATGGTCCATTTTGTGTTATGTGTATTTTATCACCATTTTAAAAAAGGTCACATGCTGACAGTCCCTCAAGACATTCATCGCCCACCTCAGCTGCCTGTAGCCCCCACCTCCTTGACACAGGAGATGACATCTTCCCAGTTTTTCCAGGCGAGCAACTTCGAGTAGCTGACCGCCCTCTTTACAAACAGGATGGAGGCTATGCATGTGTTTTCTCTGTGGGGCAAGGCCAGATTAAGCAAAGAAAACACAGCAGCTCCTTCCCCTCCCCCCAGGAAAAACCCTGTCCGGTCAATAGCAGAACTAAAGAGCTGGCGTGCACTTTCACTTCCCACTCGAGTGCCTGAGGGCCCGGCTTCTCCTGGGCGTCCAGCAAAGCCCAGACTCAAAGGTGGCAGGTGCTGCCCTCTCACCCTGCTCCCGGTGAGGACGGGTCTCCACCGAGCTCGAATGAACAAGACGAGGCTGGGCTGGGTCCAGAAGGCAATTTCTGGCTGGGAGGTGGGGAAGACGAAAGACCCAGAAGTGGGGCGGGGTGTGACAGATGAACCTGAACCCCGGAGCCCTGAGTCTCCTGCTCCCTTCCTTGGCTGCCTCTGGGTATGGCACTTCCACCAGGCTGGCCCTCAGCGTCCACACCTATAGGAACAAGAGAACTGAACTCACACGGGAAAGGCAAATGGGTTTATCTCAGGTGTCAACTTCTTCCCACCGGGAGGCTCTGGGGTGGTTGCAGCTCTGCAGGGCACCAGGAGGACCAGCAAGGGTTGGAGGGTAGAGGGGACCAAACATGGTCTGTGCATTCGCCATCCCTGCATGAGATCCCTTACGTAATTCCTTAATGGAATTTCACGAACGTGCTTTCTGGTTCAAGAATGCACTCAGTGGCCTCCCTGACTGACACGTGTCCATCTGACCTTTGCTTACAAACCTGCTTTCTTGGAGAGTTCACTGTCTCCTCTGGCAGCCTGCTCCGCTCCATACAGGAAGCCAACACCTCTGCCCTACAACCTCTTCCCAGGAGCCGCCGGCGCCATGCAGAACTGTCAGCTCTCTGTTATACTCTACACCTTACCGACACCTTTCTGCTCCCTCTGCCCCTGTAAAAGCCTTGCTTCCTTCCACTGTGCTACATGTGAGTGGCTTCCAAAGGATGGCCTGTTCTGGAAGCTTGAGGGAATGTCCACGCAATGTGTCTCCCTGACCAGCCTTCGCCTTCCCAAGAATGAAGTGGAGACTGGCCCTGGGACACTTTCTGGGGTGGGCGGGGAAGGGCAGTGGCAGAGATGGCTAGCGTGGCCCATGCCAACAGCCTATTCTGGCCTCCTCTCCCTTCTCAGTCATAGAATCCTGCTGTGGGGTGGGATTCACGGCTCCCGTTTATATTTCTCAGATGCTCCTGCAGCTGGGGATACCACATGACAGTCTGGCCAGTAAGGTGAAAACAGAAGTCTCCTTAATAGGGCAAAAGTCCTTCTCCACTCCCCTGCCACTCCCGCTTTCTGCTATCTAGAATGCAAATAAAATGGTAAGATCCCATTTCCCACTAACCGGAATGCAGGCAAAATGGCAGGAACTCGAGCCTCTCTTGGCCCCTGACGCAAGGTGCTAAGAACGGAGGAGCAGCCAGATGGAGGGGTCCTAGGCCCTCAAAGCCACGGACCAGCCACGGCAATCCTAACACGACTTAGACCCTGGATTTCCTTTACATGAGAGAAAAAAATAAGCTTCTGCTGTGTTTAAGCTGCTGCATTTTTAAATATTATATGATCCCTGAGCCTTACATGCAGGATCAAGGAGGTCTGAGTGCGGATGACGACAACCAAGCTGCCTTCACACAGGGAGGGCACTCACTGCCTTCAGTGGGAAAGGAGGGGACCTGGACACCATGCCCTTTATCTACCCCTTAAGAATTCAGGCCGGGCGCGGTGGCTCACGCCTGTAATCCCAGCACTTTGGGAGGCCAAGGCAGGCAGATCAACTGAGGCCAGGAGTTCAAGACCAGCCTGACTAACATGGTGAAACCCTGTCTTTACTAAAAATATAAAAATTACCCAGGCGTGGGTGTGGTGGTGTGGGCTTGTAATCCCAGCTATTCAGGAAGCTGGGACAAGAGAATGACTTGAACTCAGGAGGCAGAGGCTGCAGTGAGCCGAAACCATGCCACTGCACTCCAGCGTGGGTAACAGAGCAAGATCCCATCTCAAAAAAAAAAAAAAGTTAATGGCCGACATTTCCAAGCCTGATGTGTTGCTTCAAAATCAGAGGATAGACACAACCAGCTGCCATGTTTCAAGTACCAACTACACACCCCAGGTGCTCAGCTCAAGGTGGAATGAATTAGCGCCGCGATATAAAAATGGTTCTGTTATAGGGCCGGGCGCGGTGGCTCAAGCCTGTAATCCCAGCACTTTGGGAGGCCGAGACGGGCGGATCACGAGGTCAGGAGATCGAGACCATCCTGGTTAACATGGTGAAACCCCGTCTCTACTAAAAAATACAAAAAACTAGCCGGGCGAAGTGGTGGGCGCCTGTAGTCCCAGCTATTCGGGAGGCTGAGGCGGGAGAATGGCATAAACCCAGGAGGCGGAGCTTGCAGTGAGCTGAGATCCGGCCACTGTACTCCAGCCCGGGCGACAGAGCGAGACCCCGTCTCAAAAAAAAAAAAAAAAATACAAAAAACTAGCCGGGCGACGAGGCGGGCGCCTGTAGTCCCAGCTACTCGGGAGGCTGAGGCAGGAGAATGGCGTAAACCCGGGAGGCGGAGCTTGCAGTGAGCTGAGATCTGGCCACTGCACTCCAGCCTGGGTGGCAGAGCAAGACTCCGTCTCAAAAAAAAAAAAAAAAAAAAAATGGTTCTGTTATAGATGAAGCCCAAAGAGGTCCACCAAGTTGAGGTTGAAACCCAGGAGTCCGGACCTCCAGGCTGCAGCTGGGGTCTTCTCATTCATCTTCACTGTCTCCTAAAGATTCTTAGGGAGCCCAAGAAGCTGAACTTGGCTGAGGTCGGGAAGTAAACACAAAAGGAAAGAAGGAGTGGGAAGGAGCAGAAATGAGAAATGGGAGAAACTCTTGGATTCCTGAAAAGGAGATTATCTATGAAGATGTTCACTGTGGCATTGTTTATAGCAGCAAAAATCTAGAAACAATCTAAAAGGCCATCAACAGAATGCATAAATATGCCACAGCTTCTTCATACAATGAATCTCATATACACAATGTAAGCAAACTAAAAAGGCAAGTTGCACAAGAAGGCCCAAGTAATGATACTATTTATATGAAACTTTACAATCTAGGAAACATGGCCGCTCTGCAGACACCGGCACCATCGGGAACCCTGTACTACCAACCATGGCCAACCCCACTGTGTTCTTCGACACCGCGCCATCGGGAACCCTGTACTATCAGCCACATCAGCGATGTTCTTCAACATTGCTGTCGACAACAAGCCCTTGGGCCACATCTCCTTCGAGCTGTTTGCAGACAAGGTTCCAAAGACAGCAGAAAACTTTCCTGCTGTGAGCACTGGAGAGAAAGAATTTGGTTATAAGGGTTCCTGCTTTCTCAGAATTACTCCAGGGTTTATGTGTCAGGGTGGTGACTTCACACATCATAATGGCACTGGTGGCAAGTCCATCTATGGGGAGAAATTTGATGATGAGAACTTCATCCTAAAGCATACAGGTCCCGGCATCTTGTCCATGGCAAATGCTGCACCCAACACAAACAGTTCCCAGTTTTTCATGTGCACTGCCAAGACTGACTGGTTGGATGCAAGCATGCGGTCTGCGGCAAGGTGAAAGAAGGCATGAAGATTGTGGAGGCCATGGAGCGCTTTGGGTCCAGGAATGTTGACACCAGCAAGATCACTATTGTTGACTGTGGACAACTCGCAGAAGTTTGACTTGTGTTTTATCTTTTTTTTTTTTTTTTTTTTTTTTTTTGAGACGGAGTCTTGCTCTGCCGCCCAGGCTGGAGTGCAGTGGCCAGCTCTCAGCTCACTGCAAGCTCCGCCTCCCGGGTTCACGCCATTCTCCTGTCTCAGCCTCCCCAGTAGCTGGGACTACAGGCGCCTGCCTCATCGCCCGGCTAGTTTTTTGTATTTTTTAGTAGAGACGGGGTTTCACCATATTAGCCAGGATGGTCTCGATCTCCTGACCTCGTGATCCGCCCGTCTCGGCCTCCCAAAGTGCTGGGATTACAGGCTTGAGCCACCGCGCCCGGCCTTATCTTTTTTTTTGAGACGGAGTCTCCCTCTGTCGCCCAGGCTGGAATGCAGTGGCGCAATCTCGGCTCACTGCAAGCTCCGCCTCCCAGGTTTACGCCATTCTCCCGCCTCAGCCTCCTGAGTAACAGGAACTATAGGCGTCTGCCACCATGCCTGGCTAATTTTTTTTTGTATTTTTAGTAGAGATGGGGTTTCACCGTGTTACCCAGGATGGTCCTGATCTCCCGACCTCGTGATCCGCCCACCTCAGCCTCCCAAAGTGCTGGGATTATAGGATTCAGCCACCGTGCCCAGCGACTTGTGTTTTATGTTAACCACCAGACCATTCCTTCTGTAGCTGAGGAGAGCGCCCCTCCACCCCATTTGCTCACAGTATCCTAGAATCTTTGTGCTCTCGCTGCAGTTTCCTTTGGGTTCCATGTTTTCCTTGTTCCCTTCCATGCCTAGCTGGATTGCAGAGTTAAGTTTATGACTGAAATAAAAGCTAAATAAGAACAACAAAAAAACATCTCGGAAACATTATGGAGTGTCCTCTAAGAGTATGTAGTTGTAAAAGTACAACAAAGTCAGGACAGAGAAAAGGAAGGGTTTGACATCAGAGAAAGGCATATCAGGTATTGCAGCTGGAAGGGTGTATTTCTTACGCTGAGTGGTTATATTGAAATGTTATTTTATACCCTGCTTTGTGTGGCTGAAACAGATGGTCATTTTAAAAACAAAGGGAGAATGTGCAGTTTATTGCATGTCAACTTTATCTGAAAGCAGTTTTTTTACGTACCTAGAGAGAAAGAAAGAGAGAAAGAGACAGAAGGGAGGGAGGGAGAGAAGGGAGGAAAGGGTTAAGGCCTCCAGACACAGCATCTTCTCCTCATGGCCGACCCTCCTCTCCAGAGGGCCAGCCATGCTGACCACAGCAGCTCCATTCACGAAGCCACAAGGCCACGGTGAAGAGGGCCACTTAAACTCCATGTTGCTGAAGCCTCCTTAAGTAAGTGACATCCCAGACCTTCCAAAATGAGTTACCCTCAGGCCTGACCACCCCCAGAACCACGTTCAGTCCACCAGCAGTTCTGCAAAGACAAGCACTGCTCCGCTCCCTCCCCTCCCATCCCCCATGGCTGGAGGCAAGGCAGCCAGGTTGGCAGGGCCTGGGCACAGAGACTGTCCTGGGTTGGCTCCCCTGGCACCAAGGAGGCAGGAAGGGCGTGCAGGAGAGGCAGGACCAGAGGAGAGGGAGCCCCAGGAGGAGGCCACCATGAGCACGGCCAACACCGACGCCCCTCCGCAGGCAGGCAGTGGTTCCTCCACTTCCTCCATCGTGCCCCTTCCATAGGAGTGCAGTGACACAGAAGAGACCACAAAGTAATAAGACATCAGGGGTTGGGGCTCCCCTGCTCCTCTGACCTGACTCAGTTCACCCCTGGGATCCTAATGCAGCACCTCCCACTAGAGGTGCGCCTGAAAGCAGGGAGAAGCCGGCACGAACCCCTCACATGAAGCAGAAGTGGTGTGCGACCCACCGACCCAGCGGCCCCCAGTAAGCACCAGATGAATGGCAGGAAGGGAGTGAAGGAAATAGAGAGTGAAGAAAGGAATGGGGGCAGGAAGGAGCAGAGGAAGCGGGAGCGGGAGAAAGAAGGGGAAAAGAAAAGGATAGAGACAGAAGGGAAAGAGGGAGGGAGGGTAAGTCAGTGACAGACGACTCAACTTGAGGAGCAGCAGCTGGACTCCCACAGCCACCTTGCCCTCTCCAAGCTTGAGGGGTACAAAGTCCACGCCCACGAGCTCTGAGCAGGGGGGAACCTGAATACAGTGGGCTGGAGGCTGCGGGAGTGGAGAGGCCATGCCTGCCGTGCCTGGCCCAAAGGGGTGGCCACACAGGAACATGGATGGGCACAACCAGGAGTGCCCGGCTGAAGGCCTGCCTCTGCTTATTTAGCTGGAGAATGGGGATGATCACAGGAAGCAGCACCTCGGAACTGTCTGGGGATCCCAGGAGCAAAGGGATGGGAGTCGTCTAGAGCTGAGCCAGGCCTGTGGCAGGTCACATGGAAGTGTTTGCTTGTTGTTAGTATTAGAAAGTGGAAATTCGGAATTTCTTTTTTTTTTTTTTTTTTTTTTGAGACAGAGTCTCGCTCTGTCGCCCAGGCTGGAGTGCAGTGGCCGGATCTCAGCTCACTGCAAGCTCCGCCTCCCAGGTTTACGCCATTCTCCTGCCTCAGCCTCCCGAGTAGCTGGGACTACAAGCGCCCGCCCCCTCGCCCGGCTAGTTTTTTGTATTTTTTTAGTAGAGACGGGTTTCACCGGGTTAGCCAGGATGGTCTCGATCTCCTGACCTCGTGATCCGCCCGTCTCGGCCTCCCAGAGTGCTGGGATTACAGGCTTGAGCCACCGCGCCCGGAAATTCGGAATTTCTTAGGGGAATGCTCCCAACTTTAAAGGCAGACAACATATTGAAGCTTTAAGAAAAAGAAAAAAAAAAAAACCACTGTGTGGGCCAAGTAAAACACGTCAGCAGACTGGACTTGGCCCATGGGTCACCCACTTGCAGCCTCTCCTTGAGGCGTCCCTGTGTCCCCCCCACAAGGCAGGCCTGAGTCGTACAGGGGCTAAAAATCATTAGTGAGATTTGAGATCACCCCATTCCGACACAAGCATCCAAGCCCATGAACCTCTTAATGGGAAATAAATATTTAAGTCAACCCCCGCCCAACTCCCACACCAAAAGGACAGGAACTGCTAATTCTTACCCACCACATCCAAGTCTCCAGTTTTATTTCATAGGATGGAAAAAAAAAAAAAAACTATTTTTAAAAGAAGAAGAAGAAGAAGAAAGGGAAAAAGAAAACCAACAAAGACAAATTCAAAAACGCACCACTGTTGACTTGGGCAACAGCCTTTGCCGGTCAAAGAGGAAAACAGCTCAGTCCTGAAATCCGTCCCAGACATGGAAATTACAGAGCAGCCCTGCTGACACCCCCTGCCCTTTCTGTGTCATTCCCTCATGAGGAATGCAATTATATGCCCCCCCCACGACAAACACGAAGGAAGACACGTCAGTGACAGCCGCAGCCTGTTCATGTCGTCCTGCAGAGACAGAGGCCGACACAGGCACTCGCAGGCGGTGGCCACCAGCGCAGCAGGAGTTGAAGGCACTGACCTCAGACGAGGCCAGGCAGGAGGCATGGGCCACAGGCAGGCTGGTGCTGTAGCTGAAGGTCCTATATTCACACCCATTTTATAGATCAGGATGCTGAGGGTCCGCAGAGGAAATGGGACCTATGTAACCTTGGCCCACTGAATGCAAGGCGAACGAACAGGCTGTCCTCGCACCTTCAGGGCAAGCAGTTAAATAGACCAGCCCCTCAGACACTCACTGGGCAGCTGCAGTGTGGCCAAGCCCTGAAAGGAACAGGACGAAGTACTGGGCACAGGGTGCAGATCACCACGGATGCCACCATGGGCCCCTGGATGTCCCTCCAGCCTCCACACCTCAGACACCCCAGGGCCTCTGCACTTACCATCCCCACGGCCTCCCCACATCTACATAGGACCAGCTCTTACCTCCAGGCCACCTCCTGAGGGGCCTCCGTCTCTCCACCCCTTCACCCTGCCCCTCTACTGTCCTAGCACCTGCCACCTCTGAAGGGGTCAGGTGATTCGCTGACACATTTGCGGGTGCCACCCCCAGTGAATGCTCAGGTTCCTGACAGCAGGGCCCATGTTGGGGAACCCTAGGACAGTGCATGGTATGTAGCTGACACTCAACGGTGTCAAGTGAGTGGCTGTGTTCACTGCCTACCAGACCCAGGGGACCCCTGGGCAGACGGGCCACTCCTCCATACATGGGGCACACCACACACAGGATACCAGAACGGGCGGCCAGATGAGCCACCACAAAGGACACTGGAAATAAGGACAGCTCATCTTCATGAAGCACTCCTGGGGTTCTGAGCCTTGTTCTCAAGTTGGTTCATACATCATCTCATCTCACGGAATCCTGACCACAATCCCGGGTCATAAACACTGCTGCTAATCTCATCTTACAGACGAGGAAACTGTGGCAGAAACGTCACACAACTTTTCCAAAGTTACATATACACCAGAAACACAAAAGCAATGAGTGAGATGTCAAAGATGGCCGGTGGAGATGTACCTGTGTGCATGTGCATACAGGTATACACTGAGAGCACATACGCATGTGAGTGTGTACGTACACGGCATATGCGTTGAGTGCATATGCATGTACATGTTCATGAATCTGTGTGTGCACCTGCAGCAGTGCCCCTTGACCTGCGGTTTCACTTTCCGTGGTTTCAGTGACCCACAGTCAACCGCAGTCTAAAAAGATTAGGTGGAAAATTCCAGACAACTCTTTAGTCTTCAATCCCACACTGTCCTGATGCATCTTGTCCAGGACGTGAATCCTCCCTCTGTCCAGTTTGTCCACACTGCATGCCCTAGCTGCCCGTGAGTCACCCAGCAGCCCTCTCGGTAATCAACTCCACTGTCATGGTATCCTGGTGCTTGTGTTCCAGTCACCCTTATTTTATGTATAAACTTTAATCGCCAGTATGTGTGCATAGGATGAAAGAGAATCTATGTAGGGTTCAGTACTCTCCACCATTTCAGGTATCTACTGGGAATCTTGAAACATATCCCCCAAGGATGAGGGGGGACTACTGTATAACTGTGTGCATGTGTGTGTGTGTCTATGTGTATATGCATGTATACATGTATTACATGTCTGTGTATGTGTATATGTATGCCTATGTATCTGTGTGCATGTTTGTATGCATGTGTATATGTACATATGCATGTACAAATGTATATGCTTGTACATGTGTATGTGTATGTATGCATTCGTACATGTATATATACACATGTATACACATGCATCTCTATGTACACATGTGTGTATATCTATACGTATGTATGTGTACATATGTGCTCATGTAGGTATATTTATATGCATATATTGTGCCTGTGTGTACGTGTGCACAAGCAAGTATGCATAGTACGTATTTTTGCGTATGTGTGCATGTATGTATACATGTATGTTTGTGCGCATGTGGGTTTATGTCCATGTATTGTGCCTGTGTGTACAGGTGCATATGTACAAATGTATGCATGTATATGTGTACACACAAGTGTGTATGTATGTCTACATGCATTTATGTGTACGTGTGTGTGCATGTGGGTATATTTATATGCACGTATTGTGCCTGTGTGCATATGTGTGTGCCTATGTGTATGTACACCAATCACAAAGCTCCTTTTCCTTCCCAAGAAAGGATTTCTTTTTGTACTGATCTTAGGAGTTTCAGGGCTACAGCGAAGAGACGACATGTGGAAGTCAAGAACTGTATTTATTTACGAACTATATGGAATCAATATTTAATCATTTTCTACTTACAAAATCCCAATTTTGACTGGGCACAGTGGCTCATGCCTGTAATCCCAGCGGTATAGGAGACCGAGGTGGGAGGATCCCTTGAGCTCAAGAGTTTAAGACCAGCCTGGGCAAGATCTCGTTTATATTCTTTTTTAATAGTTTTTTTAAATCTCAATTTCCTATGGCTCCAGCCAGCATAACCCCAAGACTCCACCTTCATGGTGGACCCAAACCTCCAGGCGGCCTGTCAGCAGTGCCTGCTCAGATCCAGCCTTATTTTTAGCACTTTCTCCAGACAACCCAAGGGAAAAGAAAGCTGTTTTGAGGTCAAACTTCTGAAACATCTGTCTCTGTGACCCGGCCTCTGTGCAAACGCCACTACTCCCAGGACATGAAAAGCACCCTGCAGATGCCCAGAACCCTAGCCACCACGGCCAGCAGGCTGCACGTGCAAAGAAGGCTCTGGACACAAGCCGCCTGGACAGGGCGCCTGGACGGGGCGCCTGGATGGCGCACCTCTTGAACCGCCAGGGCCCTTTCCCAGCATCCCTGAGGCACCTTCGTCTCAAATGTGGAAGCAGCAGAGAGCTGAGGCCAGGGGCTGCTTTATTTCCCTATTGCTTTCAACATCTTTCTTTTCAAATTCTCTTTAAACTGAAACTGTCAAAAATTGTGTCTGATAAATCTGAAGGTTGTAGAGGAAGTGGTTTGTTCTTCCTCCTGCTCATGATTTCTGCAAAAGATAGTACACAGTACTTGGTGAACTGTCAGGCAAGGCAAGGGCTCCCAGCGAGGGCCGGAGGAAATGCAGGAGATCACTGAGGTCTGCTCTTTACCTGCTGCTGCTGTGAGACACCAGACAAGGTCAAGGGTGCAGCAGACAGGAGGAGCCCAAAGAAGGCCCTCCTCATCCCTCCCCATCCCACCCACCAAGACATTCAGGAAACTGTTCAAACAGAACTGGCCTGGTAGCTCTGATACTCCCACGGCAGCCTAGGTGTTGGGTGTTATTATCCCATTTTCCAGGTAGAGTTTAACTAAGGTAATCAGAAGGTAAATAACATGCTCAACTTAATTTCAATAACTTAACTTGTCCAATGTCACACACAGTGAGTTCTCTAAAGAACTGTGAATCCACAGTTCAGGCAAAGCCTGAACTTAAGAACATCTGACTCCAAAGCTTGACGTCACCTGCCCTGGGAAGCCCTCTCTGGCCCCTTAGACCTCAGGTGTAGTCAGGTCCCCTCCTCTGTAATCTTGGTAGCAATAGCAATGACAGTGGTAACAGCAGTAATAAGAGCCCTCTCTTTTTCCTGTATACTTTCTCTGTGTCAGACACAAGGTTAACACCAGATGTGCATTACCTCACTGAATCCTTTGCAGAAGCCCATGGAGTTGGCATTGCAATCTGCCCCACTGTACTGATGAAAAACAAAAGCTCAGAGAGGTGAAGTTACTTGACCAAGGTCACACAGCAGGCAAGCGGCAGAGTCCAAGGTACAACTTCCAATACGCTGTTTTGATTACTGGCCTGGGCTGATCCCAGTTTTCCTGTACGTGACAATTCTTTGCATTATCTTGGGTCTAGATGCTTCTAGTCCAGAATGACCACAAGGGCTGCCAGCCCCTTTGGGTTTCCCCACCAACGTCAAAGGTTGAGGGACAGAGGCCATTTCCCTGCTGGCGACGAACTGCCTTACCTTCCTGATCAGCTCAGCCACTCCCAGGTTCTTGGGCCTCAGGTTGGTCCAAATCGGGGCAAAGAACTAGGTCCTCTCAAAGCAGAGTAAAAGAACAAGACGTTCATACGGCTTTCCTGGAATTTGGTTTCTGTGTTGAAGTCCAAAGTCCCAAGGCCAGCATGCAGGCAGCTCACTGGGTCTGCCCTCCACACTTCCACCCCACCCACCCCTAGCCCACTCGATACACTTGAGGCCCATGGAGCATGTGCCAGGCCCCGCCAGGCCCCTCGGGCTTTCCGATGCTGTGTCCTGCCCGGAATGCTCCTCCCTGCTTTCTCCTCCTGGCCCGAGCAGACCCATTCTTGGATCAGCAGCCTTCTCTCCAGGGACCCTGCTAATTCCCACGAGTGCCCACCCTGAGTCACCCTTGTTTGCGGGCACTAGAAACGATTGTCCATAACTCTCTCCTCCCAGGCTGTTATCTCCACACTCCTAACCCTTAGCATAATGCCTGGTACCCAGTAGGTGCCCCACAAGGGCATGCTTCAGGCACGATGCCTAACGGCTAAATGAGAGAACACCCTGAAAGCACAGAGGGCACGGCACACGCAGGCAACTGTGAGAGGTCTGGGGCGCATCTTCTCACTTCTCACTTCGTTCTCGCCCTACAATGTGCAGAAGGTTCCATCCTTGGCCTCAATTTACCCGCAAGGAAATGGAGGCTCATGCAGATGGTGCAGCAGAGCCGGAATTCCGGCCCCAGCCTCTCTCTGAGTTTGTGCTCTACTTCCAGAAAATGGACACATCACCTGGGGGTCTGAGTGGGCAGTGGAAGAGTGAGCCCACTTTACAGTATATCTCGAAGACAAGATTGGGAGCCTGAGGTGAACGTGGAGAACCATGGCCCTCTGCCTCCCCAGCTCTCTGTCCCCTGCTCAGGAAGGCCCACTCCTCATTATCTTGGGCTCCAAAAAGCCACCCAAAAGGTTGCCCCTGATCGTGCATTTCAAAGTCTTGTTCACCTGGACAAGAGGACCACAGGAGCCCCACAATAGAAACAAAGGAGCAAGGGCCAGGCATGGTGGTGCACTCCTGTGATTCCAGCTACTGGGGAGGCTGGGATGGGAGGATTGCTTGAGTCTGAGAGGTTGAGACTGCAGTTAGCCGTGATTACATCACTGCACTCCAGCCTGGGCAATACAGCAAGACTCTGCCTCAAAAAAAAAAAAAAAAAAAAATGAAAGACAGGCACTGCGGCTCACACCTATAATCCCAGCACTTTGGGAGGCTGAGGCAGGTGAATTGTTTGAGTCCAGGCGTTCAAGACCAGCCTGGGCAAGATGGCGAAACCCCATTGCTAATAAAAATAAAAAAATTAGCCGGCCATGGTGGCACACGCCTGCAAACCCAGCTATTCAGGAGGCAGAGGCACGAGAATCGCTTGAACCTGGAAGGCAGAGGTTGCAGTGAGCCAAGATCATGCCACTGCACTCCAGCCTGGGTGACAAAACGAGACTCCATCTCAAAAAAACATAAAGAATAAAAAGAAAAAATAAAGGAGTAAATGAGAAGAGGCCAGGAAAAGTAAAAACACTAAATTCCTCTTTTCTCCAGACCAAATTTGGGGTATAAATGGCATTTTATACCATGAGTCCTCTCATCTTCTCACAGCAAGCTTTTACAGGGGAAAGAGAAACTGGGGGCTATGTTAAGCCCCTGCCTTGCTAGGCAGGCTTTGTCCCACCTTCCCAACGGAGCAGGAGGTTGTCAAGCGCCTCATCTGTGATGGGGACATGAGGCCGGGGCACTTAGACCGGTTGTGAGATGTGCCCAAGTCCCAGCGTGAGTGTTAGGGACCGGTGACAAACGCGGGTCCACGTCTAGCCCGAGGGCGTGGGCCTGCATCACACAACCTCTCCTAAGCCCCTTGCCTGCTGGGATGGAAACTTGCTCCACTAAAAAAACTGCTAGAGCCCAAGAAGATCCCTGTCCCTACCCAGCGAGGATGGACAGCTTCAAAGTGCGGCTTAGGGGTTTCTGTTTATTTTCCTGTATCTTCTGGTCAACTCAATCATCTAACCAGAAGAACTGGCCCAAAATTAGGCACAAGAAAAAAGGAAAAAGTCTGGCCCTGCTACATAACTCCTGGAACTGGTTGCAGAAACTGAACTTTGGCTTTCTAAACTTGGTGAAGGAACAACAGCCTCTTTCAAGCAAGGCTCTTTTGTTCCTAGTTCCCAGGGAGGAGGCAGAACCTTTGGCCGAACAAATTCGGTTCAGCCAAAGTCTCCCAGGGAAATGGTGCTGTGCTAAGTCCCCCATGGTCAATGCATTAACTTGCTCCTAGCCCGGCACATCACCAATCAATTGGATGGCACCGGTTTTGTAATTTCAAAACCATGTGGCCATCAGATTCATTACGCAATAATGGCCCATTCATAAGTAATACCAATAAGAAGTGCTTCCCAAGCAATATCTCGGTTATGCCTCACGATAACCCTGTGAGGTAGACACACCCCCATCTTTCATTACACAGACAAGGAAACTGAGGCTCGTCAAGCTCGAGACCATTGCCAACATCATCACTAGTAAGTGGCGGAGCTAAGATTCAAACACAGTAACTGCACATCCCTGGCCTCCAATCAACCAAGAAACAGCCAAATGAAGTAATTTTTTTAAAAAGGGAAAGAGACCAGGCCCAGTGGCTCAGGCCTGTAATCCCAACACTTTGGGAGGCCAAGGCGGGAGGATCACTTGATCTCAGTTCAAGACCAGCCTGGACAAGATGGCAAAACCCTGTCTCTACAAAAAAAGTAAAAATTAGCTGGGTATGGTGGCACACACCCGTAGTCCCAGCTACTCAAGAGACTGCGGTGGGAGAATCACTTGAGCCCAGGAAGCTGAGGCAGCAGCGAGGTGGGATTGTGCCACTGCACTGTAGCCTAGGTGACGGGGCAAGACCCTGCCTCAAAAAAATAAGACAAAACACACAGTAAAAAAAGAATGAAAAGAAGAGAGAAGAAAAGAAAAAGCAAAGGATGTGTTTTTCATCGACTTCGTGCTACCTGAAATTACCAGCTTCTTTTCTGCAAGGGTTGTCTCCCCTACGAGAATGAAGGTGTTCCAGTGCAGCTGTGTTTGGTTCACCCCACAGCCCAGCCCTCAGCCAAGCACCTGACACCCAGAAGACTCTGAGCGAAGGTCTGGAGTGAGGGAACTCACAGGGCCCTGGTGTCTGAGCCAGGGTCACAGGCACAACCCCTGCCTTTTCCACAGGTGACAGCAAGGACAGCTCACTGTGCTGGGTCACTCTGCCCAGTCACCTCCACCAACACGCCTGCTGCAGGCTACAGGTGAAATGATCTAGCCAGAGAGGCCCTCTCATGGCTCAGCTGAGCCAGGCCCAAGGTCAGCTCACTTGGAAATTTCTCTCATTCGTTCATTCAATCGATCATTTCTTATTGGCTCATTCAACAAATACTTACTGAGCACTAATCATGACCAGGCACTGTGCGAGGCAGCCTTCTTGGGACAGTGAGTGTTAGGAACCGGTGAGAAACATACAGGGTCCAGTCTGAGGACAGAGAACAGGAAAAGGAAGCAAGCACAGCAGGACACAGCGTCAGACACGGCGTGTGTCCTGCCCCATCAAGGACGCTTCCTGGCAGTAGTGAAAGTCCAGCTGGCATCCCCTCCCTCCACCGCAGGGACTCCAGCCTGGTTTATATATTTCTAAATGAAGATCCAGCCCACACTACCAAAGACTGTCCAGGTACAGCATCATCAAGTACAGATGGAAAAAACGGCGCATGCAAATGAACACCCTACAAAAATGTGAATTATTATCTCTGGGTGTCAGCATTCTAGGTGGATTTTGTTTTCTTCTGTTTATTTGTGCTATCTAACAGTTCTACAATAAACCTGAGTTCCTTATGTAATGGGTAAGGGGGGGTGAACATCTTTAAAAAATAAATGTCCACTCCTAGATGCATATCTAAAAGAACCAAAAGCAGGGATAACAAATACTTGCACCAATGTTCACAGCAGCACTACCCAAAACAGCCAACAAGGGAACAACTCAAGTGTCCGTCGACAGAAGAATGGATAAATCAAATGTGGTCTATCCAGTCAATGGAACATTATTTGGCCTTAAAAAGGAAGGAAATTCGGTCAGGTGCGGTGGCTCACACCTGTAATCCCAGCACCTTGCGAGGCCGAGGCGGGTGGATCACCAGGTCAGGAGATCAAGACCATTCTGGCTAACACTGTGAAGCCCCGTCTCTAATAAAAATACAAAAAATTAGCCGGGCGTGGTGGCGGGCGCCCGTAGTCCCAGCTACTCGGGAGGCTGAGGCAGGAGAATGGCGTGAACCCGGGAGGCGGAGCTTGCAGTGAGTGGAGATGGCGCCAACTGCACTCCAGCCTGGGCGACAGAGTGAGACTCCGTCTCCAAAAAACAAAAAAAAAAAGGAAGGAAATTCCGGCATGTGCTACAACATGGTGGAACTGTAAAACCCTCACACTAAGTGACATAAGCCAGACACAGAAGGGCAAATACTGTGTGATTCCACTGAGCTCAGGTACTTCATAGGCAAAGTCATAGAGACAGCAAGTAGAATAGCAATGACCAGGGGCTGAGACAAGGAGAGAACGGGTACAGAGTTTATGTTGGGGATGATGAAAAAGTTCTGGGTGTAGATAGTGGTGACTGTGAATTTATTTAATGCCACTGAATTGTACACTTACAAATGGTTAAAATGATAAGAATTGTGATATGTATATTTTACCACAACAAAAAAAAGTTTAAAAAATCCTCAGAACTTCAACTGCCAAAACGAATGAATGAATAAATGAATGCATGAATGAATGAAAGAATGAGACCTTCCCTCTTCCCTGATCAAGACTTTCCTGGTCGCACCATCAAGTAGACAAAGTGAGAAAACAGCACGCTGTACCGGGGTAGGGACAGCGACTGGGGCAGTCTGTCTTCCTGGGCCTCAGTTTCGCCAGCTGTGAAATCAAGGCATCGGTCCCATCGGACCAGATGTGCGGCCTGTGACCAGATCTCATCTTACCTCTCGTTAGTCTCAGAGCTAATTCTAGGAAGGTGCTGGCAGGTGACCCCTCACCCCCAGGTAAAGGCGCAGCGAGCCCCCACTGGGAAGAGCTCTGGCTACGTCGGCCACCTCTCACTGTGCCCACACCACTTCTCTTGGGAGCCTCCTTTTCTCACCTGCGAAATGGGGAGATTAATGACAAAGCTACCGTCTCTACCCCTCCTTCCTTTACACACTGGCTGCGGCTCCCTCAGAGTATCACAAAGGTGAGGTGGATGGAGCCCTAGCTTCCTCCCTGAGCTGGCTGCCTGGAAAAAGCCACCCCAGCCAGGGAACTCAAGGGACTAGGAAAATCCTGGCTGCACCCAAGCTTGGCAAGGAGGCTGAGGGGCAGGAGAAATGAAGGAGAACTCTCCAAGGCCTGCCTTGTTATCCAGCCAACACCTACTTCATTTTTCCTTAGGTGGAATCATACAAGAGTGTGCACATAAAGGACATCTGGGAAGTCCCCTGGGGTCTCAGAAAAAGCAGTGGAGCCTAGGAAAAGACACACGAGCTCGAGTCGGCCTGACCTGGGTTTGCATCGCGGCTCCACAACCCACAGCCATGTGATGCTGGAGGCCAGGGATCTGGGGAACCTGTCCCTTCTCTTGTAACACAGGGACGCTGCCCACCCAGGGGGCTGAATAAGTGCCTGGCACATCACAGGTGCCTGAGAAATGGCGGGTTCCATTATTTCACCCAGTCCAGCCCTGGCAATTGGTACCCAGCTGGGCAGACAGCCGGCTTGAATCGCCCTACAAAATCCTCAGGGAGGCGAGAGGACTCCACGCGCACAGCACACTTATCAAAATGAATCTAAGAAGAAAAACCACAACCGCCATCCCGCCAAACGCAGTGGGAGCAATGAAGCAAACAAAAGGGAAAGTTCTACTCCTTTTTTTGGCTTTAGAACATGCAAATGCAAAATTCAATGGCAAAGGAATTATCCCAGAAAAATTCCATGTCTAAATCTGAAATGGCCCCATGGAACTCTGTCCCTCTCTAGTCATTTAAGTGACGTTTTGCTCTAAGGTGGGCTGAAGATCGGGGCCAGCTAATGTGGGGGAAATCAAAGACAATGAGGAAACTCGTTTATTGGGGTCCTTAAAATGTTAACAACCAAGGAAAACCCTCGCCTTCTCTTAGTGGAGCTTGCTTACCCTTGCTGAAGGTGAGGTCCTTGGTATGCAGAAGGAGGAAGCCCACTAGACCTGCACCCATCGTCCACTGCTCTGCTCACACCAGCTGAATTTGCCAGGTAGCCTCCATGATAGAGACTCAGTACAGGATCCATACTTCCCCAACTCCAGGCGTCCAAATGCCAAGACTGCCCTGGCCTCTGTGGATACTCTCTGGGCATACTTTCTCATGCTTAGTATTCTTCAATCGTTGGTCATCAAGGGTTTGTGGTCACTCTGCCCCTCCACTTTACAGGTCAGGGAGGTGAGGCAGCCCAAGGTCACACTGAGAGCCAGGGCAGAGCTGAGCAGTGAGCCACCGTCTGCCTGATTCCAGCAGAACAGCCCTCGGACTCCACCACAATGCAGCTCCAGCGATGTGCTCCACCTTATCAAAGAGTGAAGAACTGCTCTAAATCTTAAAACAAACATTTTAGGGGCAAGAAGTGCCAACCTTGAAACTCCAGACTGGGATAAAAGAAAAAATATTTCACCATAACCAAGAAGACTAAACACAGAGCTCAAGCAAGTGCAGACAATGCTGCAGGGACAAGCCCCACACTTCCCTGGCCAAAGGAGCAGAACTCTGAATAAAAACCTTGATCTTTCTACTTAATGAAACTTTTTTTTTTATCACTCACATGTTTATTTCCGCGCAAAGCTCCATTTCCTGCTGGGGAAGCGTCACTAGCCCCCTGGCCTGGTTTATTACCCTGGAGGGGGAGTGTCCACGAGTCCCAAAGAATGCCTGTATCATGGATGTTAAAAAACACATAGTTGCTAAGTTTTATAAGCCCTGCTCTGTCTTACCATTTTGCCAGCCCAAGGATCCATAGCTTTCAGCACATTTTCAAAGGGAGTATGTCACTCCCAAATCTAGACCCAGTACCCTAAAACATCCATTCCGTAGGGACTATTCTGTCATTTTGATTTTTTGTGACTGACAAAGGACTCACGGACCATCCACCCAGATATAAGAATGGAAAAGACACCAGGAATGAAAGAAAAAATTAATCGCTTCCGAAAGCAAGTCATGTGATGCATAAATGGACGAAAATTTAAGTGGATATGACAGAGGAGAAGTAAAAGATAATGATGACAACCCAGTTCCATGTGTTTCCAAGAAGGAAAGAGGAAGAAAACTATCCTCATCTTCATGAGGGCAGCCAGCTCCATGAGAGTTGCCTGTGCAGCTCACCGCAACACTCAATGCCTAGAATGCCGCCCAGCACACAGTGCTGAATGTTGGATAAATATACCATGTCATTCATTCTCACAATCCTGGGATGTAGGGATGGTAATTTCAGTTTCCAAGATGAGAGTCAGAGAAGTCATGTGATCTACTCAGAGTTATAAGCAATAAGAGGCATTGCTGGGATCTGAACCCAGAGCCAGGCACTGCTCTGCAAACCCAGGAGCTTTCCTCTATATCACACTTTGTTTAACCCAAAATCATCCTTAAGAGCCAACACGGCCGGGCGCAGGTGGCTCAAGCCTGTAATCCCAGCACTTTGGGAGGCTGAGACGGGCGGATCACGAGGTCAGGAGATCGAGACCATCCTGGCTAACACGGTGAAACCCCGTCTCTACTAAAAAAATACAAAAAAATTAGCCAGGAGAGGTGGCGGGCGCCTGTAGTCCCAGCTACTCGGGAGGCTGAGGCGAGAGAATGGCGTAAACCCGGGAGATGGAGCTTGCAGTGAGGTGAGATCCGGCCACTGCACTCCAGCCTGGGCGACAGAGCGAGACTCCGTCTCAAAAAAATAAAAATTTAATTTAATTTAATTTAAAAAAAAAAAAAGAGCCAACACTCTGGTGTGGAGAAGGCTTCGAAATCCCACTGGCTCCCCTGAGGGTCATTTAACGACTCTGGGCCTTAAATTCCTAATCTATGCAGTGAAAGAAGCTGGGTACATCAAGAATGGCAAACACAGTCCCCGTTGCACGCCAACAACGACTGATTAATAGTGGCTGTCTCTGAGCTCACTGGAAAGACTGATTACACTAGGGTTGATTAGCAATGTCTACCATGGTCAAGGCAATGAGGAGTGGCAGCACAAGTGTCACATATTTGCCTTCCCAGAACTAGATGAACTGCAAGTTCTCTTCTGACTATGGTTGGCTCTGATTCTAATTATAAAAACAAAAAAAGGGGGAAAGGGTAAACAGAGAAGGAAAAATCGACAAACTTTTTCCAACATGGGCCATGGCTGAATTCAGTCAAGTCAATACTGTCTGCCCAGCCAGCCCCTCATGCTTCATGCACACAGCCCTGCCACATGGGAGGAAGTGGAAAACATCAGATCCACTGCCCACAAACTCAACAAGACACCCAATCCAAGCCAGAAGTTGCAAAACAATGGGTTTTGCCTTGCTTGGCCTTCGTTGTAAAATACCTCATCAGGAAGCGTGGTAACCTCGCAGGGAGCTGCATCTGGGTTCAAACCTGGACGGGACCTCTTGCCCATCCTGAGCCTTCACAAATTACTTCAACTCTCTAAACCTCAGTTTCCCTCATCATCGAAAAACCTCACAGGATTCTCATAATGATCACACACAATAGGGCATCAAAGTTCTTCACAACAAGCCCACAGTGAGTAGGCAAAGAAATGGCCACTACCATCATCATCATCATCACCATCATCATCACCATCATCATCACCACCATCATCATCATCATCACCATCACCATCATCATCATCATCACCATCATCATCATCACTATCACCATCATCATCATCACCACCATCATCATCATCATCACCATCACCATCATCATCATCACCATCATCACCACCATCATCACCACCACCACCACCACCACCATTTTTCTTTGCAGGGGGCAAATTTTCAGAAAAGAGTCCAAGTGCAAGAGATTCTTTTGTTTCTCCCACGTTCAGCATGATGCCCCTTTGGTGGCTCTGAAGTCTAAAGGGAGGAGGCTCTGAACACCACTCCATCTCCTCAAGCTCCTGGTGTATCAGCCAGGGTCCTGGGAGGAAAGAGATGGCAGATGCAAAACGGTGAAATTTGAGGACATTTTCACAAAAGGACAATATATTAAGGTGTGGGTGGCGTACAGGGGAAGCACAAAAGATGGTTTTTCTACCTAGGGTGACCAGCTGTCCAAGTGTGCCCAGGACTGAGGGGCTTCCTGGGCCACAGGACTTTCATTGCAAAAACCTGGGATAGTCCTGGGCAAACCAGGACAGCAGTCACTTCATTTCTCCCCCATGTATTTCTATCCCTGGACCTGACAGTGCAGGGGAAGGAGCAGTTACAGAAAAACCTGGGTAGAGGGGGTGACATGACTGCAGGAGTGGCTGAGGGATACCACACACCCATGGCAAAACCGAAGGAAAAGGGAGGAAGGAATAAATACCCCACTTAACCTCCTCCCATCCTCCATCTCCCCCAGGCACTCCACTGGCCAGACCCACCCAGAAGGCAGGGGAGACAGAAAAGAATGGAGGGTGGGGTTTCCAAGGCAAAGGCTGGAAAGAACAGAACATGGGCCTAGAGGCAAAGAAAGACACACAGGATCCTGTGTTGACTCTGGGGTGGCCAGGGGAGCCAGACCTCACCTCTCAGAGGCTCCACGGTGAGGCCTTGCGGGGACTCAGTGCCCCTAGTCCTCACACAACAGGAAGGAAAGGAACTTCCCTTCCCCACTGGAGGGGACACTGGGATGTGGCCAAAGCCCCCTTGGTCCATGGGCTTGGTGTGTGGCATTCAAAGGTGAGCCCAGCAGGGCTCGGAGGAAGAAGACCCCTTCAGCTGGCAGCCGGCAAGGCCGCCTCCTAAGAGTGGAAAAGGCTGAGACAATTCCCTGAAGAAGCAGCAGCCTCCTGGGCTTGGTCTAAAGCACGTGCTCCGTCATCGCAGATCCGAGTGGGGGAATCAAAGGTGGGGCCTGCTCGGGGTGGAGGTCTATAAAATCCAGAGAGCACACCCCTGGAATTGCTATGCAGTTTCCCCCACGGGTGTGCTCAGACCGGAGGCCACTAGTCAGAGGCAGTGCATGCGTCAGGGGCAATATCGTTTAGAAAATAAAAGTGACTTTCAATTCTGTTTTTAAATCATATTTTCCGAGATCAAAATCTTATTTCCCAAGCACTGCTGCTGAAAGCTGAGGTGAAAACCACCAATAATATCTTAATCCTCCCAACGGCGGGTTTCCATCTTGCTTGGGTTGGGAACTTGGTGGCTGGGGTTAGGACAGGGGCTGAGAGCCCATTCCAAATAATGATGCCTGAGGTCACGGAGCGGGGTCACGCTGCCGGGGTCACAACATAGGGTCACGGGCACACCCTACCAAGGTCACTAGAAGGTTTTTTTTTTTTTTTTTGAGACGGAGTCTCGCTCAGTTGCCCAGGCTGGAGTGCAGTGGCGCGATCTCGGCTCACTGCAAGCTCCGCCTCCTGGGTTCACGCCATTCTCCTGCCTCAGCCTCCCAAGCAGCTGGGACTACAGGCGCCCGCCACCACACCTGGCTAATTTTTTGTATTTTTAGTAGAGACGGGGTTTCACCGTGTTAACCAGGATGGTCTCGCTCTCCTGACCTCGCTGATCCGCCCGCCTCGGCCTCCCAAAGTGATGGGATTACAGGTGTGGGCCACCGCGCCCAGCGAGAAGGTTTCTAAGAAAACTGTGAGACTTTCCTGTCCCTTCACAGCCTGGGGTGCCAAGGTCCCCCACCATGCAACAACAGACACTCAAAGGCCTTTACTGACATAGGGTAATCCTGGAGAAATGGACCCAAACCCTGCCTTCAAGTTCACAGTCCTGCAGGAAGCAGGGGAAGGTATACAGGTGGGCAAACCCAACACAAGAGAAGCGGCAGCCACAATAATGAGGGCGACGGTGATGGTGATGGTGACAGTGACAGTGATGGTAGTGATGGTGACAGTGGAGATGACAGTGACGGTAGGGGTCATGATGATGATGATGATGGTAGCAAACATCTGTTGAGCACATAGCACATGTCCACACTCTACTAAGTACTTTCCATGTATTCTCTCCTTTATTCTCGGGACAACCTGGGGAGTGGCTACTCTTATATACCCAGCTTTCAGATGAGGAAACTGAGAGCTGGATCACACCACTGGTTAAATGGCCTCACATGAAATGTCTGGATCAAAAAAGTCTGACCAGCCCCTCCTAATCACCCTGCCCGATCAGTGTCCTGTTTTAGGGAAGGGCTGACCTGGGCAGGCAGGGGCTTTAACGCCTCCACCTCCCTGCAAGATATGATGGGGAAATGGTGTTCGGGTTTCCAAGCAGAGGCAGGGAATTTCCTCCTCCCTGATCCTCAGGGAGGACCCCTTCAAGCAAAGCTTCCCAGAATGGCTGAGCAAGGAGGGCCCTACGCAGGAGCACCCAGTGGAGGCCAGCAGGACTGAGATCAGCTGGGATCCCCTCGCTTAGTCATGCCCCCAGCCAGGGCTGTGCTGGCCCAGAGAGGGTGCCCTGCTTACCACTGGAGGCATCAGAAGAACCCCAGACTGTTTGTCTTTGCAGTGCTCCCTGACCCCTACCCCTTCACCAAGCCTGCGGGCAGAACCTGCATGCCAACTCCAGAACCTTGTTTTCTAATAGCTTTCCAGGTGATGGGGTTCAGCTACAAAAAGCAGAGGGACCCACTGCCCAGCCGTGGGTGGGTCTGGGGTCAAACAGATGAAGGCCTTTTTAGAAAAGGTGAGAAGCCAGGGTCCCATCCCCTCTCCTCCCCACTCCCTAATCTCCCCCAGAAACCTGCCTCAATTCAGACACGGCACAAGACGCAGGTTTTGAAGTCATTTTTCCTTACACCAAAACTTTCTAATGCTAATTTCTCCCTCTCTCTCTCTTATTGGCATGATGTAATTCCCCTTTTCAACAACCCAGATCTCTGAAGTCCTGAGTCATCAGGGCGAAGGCAGGGACAGCGAGGGGGAGGTCAGTTGGGACGGATCAAAGGTAAGGGGGAGCTTGCCAACGCCCAGGCCCAGCCGAGATTTCCTTCTGGGGACCTGGGGTATCGTGGCCTACCGGCTCTTGGCCCCACACCATGCCAGACATGGGGACAGGGTTACTAAGGCCCCCACATTGTTTTTCATACCTCCTCTGGGCCAGTTCTGAAGAGACAAGGTGACTGTGGGACAGTGCGGGGGTTCCCAGCTCTGTCACATGCCAGCCCGGGCAGCCTCTGCCTGCTCCAGAAAATGGGACCTCACGAGATGGGTGTGATGATTAAATGAATAAACACAGCAGTTCTCAAGCAGGGGCAATGTGGCCCCCAGGGGACATGTGGCAGCGCCTGCTTGTTACATGTCACGGGTTGTTACAACTGTGGGGAGCAGTGGGCCAGCATCTGGTGGTGGAGGCCAACCTAGAATAAAAGCTCCTCCTGCTCCCTGTGTACCTATGTCACAGGCACTCACCTAGGAGAAAGCGTAGATGGCTACACCCCACAAGGTTAATACGGGTGATTTCCAGGTGGTGGGATTCTGCGAGGATTTTCTTCCTTCTTGATTTTGTAAGATTGTCGTCATCCCTGTATGATGGCTTCAGTTTTGCTTTTACAAGAGAGGGGAGGTGAATGTGGAGTGGAGAAGGCAGAGAGGCAAAGGCGCCCTGGCTGCCCGGCTGGGGTGGTGCCGCGCCACAGGGGAGCAAGCCCTGGCTTCAACTGGGGAAGGCAGCCCTGAAAAACCACTGATTGGCAGTGGGGGGCGGGTCAGGGGGGTTCCAAGCAGAAAGAAGAGGCGTGCGCGAAAGGTCAGAGGCACGGGGAAGCTGAGGCCAGAAGCCAGGCAGGGCAGGAGGCTCGCTCCACGGGGGACTTTGAACTTCGCACTCTCTGTGGTCAAGTCCTCACCACCAGCTGTGACAGATCAGCCTGCAGGGTCAGGTGGTCTCAGGCCAGGAGGCTGAGGTGACTACCCCAGTCCAATGAGGACAGGTGAGAAGCGATCCTCTGCCGTGGCTCCTCCAGATACGGGTCTGCAGGAAGTTGGCCCAGGGAGCTCCCAGAAGGGTCTCCAGTCCAGTCAGGGTGGACTCTTCTGCTCTGCCCACACACTCCCTCTTCTGCAAGGCCCTCCTCTCAGCTCACAGCCAGCCTGGCCACTTGGGGCCTTTCTCACATGCTGCTTTGCAGCCCCAAAACCCTGCTCACCAGCCACACGCAGTGATACTCTGGAGCCAGACAGCCTGAGGTCAAATCCTGGCTCTACCATCACAACCTAGGTAAGCAGGGACCGCTCCTCTCTGGGCCTCAGTTTGCTCATCTGTAAAATGGGGACAATCACAGCACCACCCAACAAAGGGCACTGTGAGGATTAGATGAGTGCTCATCTGCACAAAGGGCTCAGAGTAGTGCCTGGCAAACAATAGGCGCTGGGTAAGTGTTCGCTGTCCTTACTGTTGCCTTGCTGGTGACTCGGCCCTTGCTGCCACAGTTCCTGTGCTCACACCAGCCAAGGACTCATTGTGACATGTGGAGGCCACTGGCTCTGGAGTTAGGCTGCCTGGGTTCCAGTTGTGTAACCTGAAACTCTCGAAGTCTCCATTTCCCCTGCTAACGCCTCCTGGGGCTGATGAGAGGATGCAATGCACACATGCCTAAAGGTCTGAGAATGACTGCATGAAATGATCATGATCACCCCGCGGCCCCTCCACTCCACCTTGGACACGAATATCATCTGGCCCTGGGCTCTGGCCCTGCTGGGACTCCTCGAGCTCAGTCACCACCAGCCTGCTGGGACAGTTCGAGCTCTTTGTTTTTCCCACCCTGAAGCAAGCCTCAGTCACAGGGCAGTGAAATGTGAACCAACCAGAGCAACAAACAGACGTCAGCAAGTCATCGTTCCCCTTTCTAACAGGCAGCCCTGCCCCCGAAAACCGCCAGCTCAGACCCCAGTGCGCTTCCCCCACTGCAGACACGAAGCAGAGCGTCACCTAGAAGGTGCCCAACTGTGTCCCTGGCCCTGGGCTCCAGCCTGATGGGATCACCTTCCAGACAGCACAGGCCCTGGGAGAAAAAAGGGCCCCGTTCAAGAAAGGGGCCCCGTGAGCCACAGCTTGGAGACCTCAGGCCTGGGATTGGGAGTAGCAGGGGCCTCCGGCAGAAAGTCCACCAGGAGCTCACCAGGCTAAGCCCAGCAGCCTGACACCATTACCACCACTCTTCCTAAGCCACAGAGGTGGGCTCAGAATCCTAGGGCCTGTGTCCACACCAAGAAAGGCTGTGTGCACCACAGCTGGGCCATGTGTTGCAGACACCACACGCGCAATCCCCCACACACCTTCCTTCAGTATGGACAGAGCCCTGCAGCAGGGGAGCGATACAATTCGCTCTTATGCAGAGGGCCAGAGGCCTGTGGGGTTACAAGTGGAGGGGTAGAGATCTGAGCTCGCTCCTCCCTCTCCGTGGGTCCCTCTCCCCTTCCAACAGGATGGACCTCCCAACTAGGCAAGCTGTTCATTCATTCATCCAAATAATGTCTGCTGAGAGGCAGTGCCTCAGCGTCCCCATTGGTAAAATGGAGAGAGTAACAGTATCTTGCTGGGTTGTAGGGATTACTAATAGAACCTGCATAGCATAGCCCCTGGCAAGAGGAAACACACTAATCACATGAGTGGCCACTGCACGGTCACTACTGTGACTAACTGCCTGGCCCTGGCGACTCGGAGATCCCTGCACTCCTAAGCCTTCCAATCTGTGACATTCCGGGCTCCTGGATGGCCAGCCAGTCATCAGCATCTGCATCGTAAAGCACCACCTGCCCCAGGGTACATGGGTTTACCCAGCATTAATCACCCCACACTGGTAGACTCTGCTCTAGAAGGCGAACCCACCTCTCTCTTTAACTCCTATGCTGTCTTATGATGTCCACCCCATAAAAATCACACAGACCCCCGGAATGTGCCTGGCTGCTCTGGCCTGTCCCTTTGCTCACTGTTCCCTTTGCCCATTCCCACCTCCAACCTGCTACCCTCATCTCCATCAGTCTCCATCCTACCTCTCCATCCAGATACCTGTCTCCTAAAAAGAAGTCCTTCCTGAAACTACCCACCCCTATGATGGTGTCTCTTCCTCCGTCCAAACACAGGACAAGACATAAACCTCTCTAAGCAATGTGCTTTGTTCTACGGTGCATCATAATTGTAATACCCCCATCTAACTATGAGTCCCTTGAGAGAGAAGAGTGTGTCTGACTTTCCAAGTGCCATGCCTGAGAGCACTCACTATGCAAGCACAGCGCCCCAGAACACTCACTTTGCACAAATAATATCTGGTGTTCAAGTTATACACCTAATGCTTACTCTTTACGAATAGTTGGCATCCAATTTCCCACATCAGTTCCCTTAACTTTTTTGACAAAATCACAAAGGAATGTTCACCAACCTTGGCAAACACTAAATTGAGAAGCTCACTTATTTCTACTTAGGATGTTTCTGCAGGAGGCTGAAATAGTTCCGTGTGCATCCAACAGGTGCATATACATTGACGGACCCACACAGACATGGGGTCAGACCTGGCTTTGACACTAAACTCTACTTCCTTCCAGCACTCTTTATCTGAGACTCCATGAGAGCATCTGTAAAATGGGAATAAAAACCTACCCCGCAGGACTGTTGTGAAAGTAAAACGAGCACTATGCCTGGCACACAGTAGGGATACAATAAACATCGCTGCCAACCAAGTACATTAGGTCCATCTCTTACAACAGATTTGCTTACCCTACTTTATCCCCCACCAGAGAAGACTGCAAGCTTTGCCGACCTGCCACCAACCTCAAACCCAGGAACCAGATGAGACCACGGTCATATGAATTTCCTTTCTAGGGAAGCCCCTCTGCTCTTGGTACCCTGGAGACCTCAAGGTCTACTGCTGCATCCCAGGGATCCTGGGGGGGGAGTAGTCATCGCTTCCATGCTCTCCTCTTCCTCCTGGACACACATGTAAACCATGTTCCCCAGTCTTCCCCTACACTCTGTGTGGCCGCGTGTCTGAGTTCTGACCAACCAAGCGGCCAGACCTACAAACGGGTTGACTGTGGTGCTCACTCTCCCCATCCCCGCAACAATGAAGGACCTAGGGGAGGGCAGAACCATTTCACAAGAAAAAGAGGGGGCAGAACCCTCGGGAGACCCCTGCAGGACTACAAGAACTGGGCTGCACGAAGCCACCCAGATGCCAGGGCTGCATGTTACGGCAGCTAGCCTGCCTGGCGAACACACAGCCCCTTCCATACCTGTGGCTCCCCTTCCCTGCGGAGCCTCACACCGATGTGTGTGGTGGTAAACAGGGTCACCTAGTCCACACAGGCAGCCAACATGGGAGGGAGGACAGCCAGGCCTGGGTCTGCTCAGAAGACTGTGTGCTCCAATTTTCAGATATTCTGGACCTCTAAGGAAGCTGGCACTGGCCCATGACACCCAGAGAAGCTAGTAGAAGTCCCGGTGTGATCTTCCCTCTCCAAATAACCCCACCTGAGCTTGATGCAGCCAGCCCAGCCCAAGGGAAGCACCCAGATGCCTGATTCCATATACTCAATTCCTATATCCACCCAGGGACCGGATGATCCGGAGCACGTGCTTCCCTCCAAAGAGAGTTTGCCCAGTGCAATCAGTTCAGTTGCTCTGTCCACCCTACCATTTCTGACAGTAGCTTGAAAGCAGCAGAGCCATGAACAAAGGATGCCATGGGAAGGCGGGAGTCTGGGTTTGAATCCCAGGAGGGCTGCTCAGCCAGCTGCCAGGGTCTCTGAGCCACACACTTCCCCTCACCCCTTCCCAGCTGGCAAAACCAGAGGTGAATCAGACCACTAGTGTGTTCTAGATCCTAGGATCCTTACAGTGTAGTTAAGGACGAAGGGAGTTGGGTTTTAAAAGTTCTGCTGGGCTTTGTCATTTAAGAGTCTCTTAAAGCACTGCTACAGGGCTATTCTTCACTATTTATTGGGAGGTAGCCAGGTTTGAAAAAAAAAAAAAAAAAAAAAAAGAAAACACAGACAACAGAAGCGATAGAATGGAAGCTTTACAGGGCAAGGAGCTGCCTGTGTGCCCGGCACCTCGCACATTCTACATACTCATTAATGTTTTAAACAGATAATAACAGCTCCTGAGAGCAGAGCGAAGGAAACTGATCATCACAGAGCATGTACCAGGTGCAAGCCACTTTACTGGGTGGTTTCTAAGTACCATCTCCTGCCTCAGGGCCTTTGTAATTGCTGTTCCCTCTACCTGGAATGCTCTTCCCCATAGAAGTCCTATCACCCCCTTCCCTGACCACTATGTACAAAGCAGCCCACCACTCGCCCCACCCTGCTTGCTTTTCTCCACAATCCCAGTCATCGGATTTTATAATTACTTGCTCTTAACTTAGTTGTCTGTCTGTCACCCACTCCCACCAACACAGGCTCCACGAGGGCAGGCTCTTGTTTTCTTCTGAGTGCCTAGAACGGTGACACTTATCTGCTGAATGAAGGCATGAAAACACCGCCAGGCCTCACCTCACTTACCCTGACATCAATGCTAAGAGGAAGTCCCTCTGATCCTCACTTTACAGATAAGGACACAGGCTAGGGGGCCTGCCCAAGGTCACCACCTGGGACGTTGCAGAAGTAGGATTTAAGCTCCCCTGTCCGATTTCAAAGTCCAGGTCCTCACTCCCCTACTCCACTGGGTCTGCCATGTTCTCTTCCTGTGACCTCACTGCACACCCAAATGCCAGGGCGAGTGCTGTGCACATGGGAGGGGTAAGGAAATGGCTACTGAAGTCAGGAACCAATTTCAGCACCAGAAATATTTTCTCTGCCATCTCCTTTGCCTCAATACACACAGCAAACACCTCCCCCACACGCACGTCTCATCACCCTTCGGTTAGGGCTCTGCTGATGTAAGCGAAGCTTCCTTTCAAAATGCGCACAATCTCCCTCGGTGCCTGTTGAATACACTGGGTGGTTCATCACCAGAGCCAGGAGCAAGGAAGAGAAATTCTCACTTCCTCTCTTTCTCCACCATGGGGCTGGGTGGCCTGGCTTCCATCCTGGGGAAAGCAGGAAGTCGGGAAACAAAAAGCGATGCCCTCAGGTGGAACTGCCCAGACCCTTGTCCTGCGGGTGGAGGTCAGCACGCGTCTTTGTTGGAGACCCCTGGTCACCTGTGTTCCTTCAGCTCTGGGGAAGACCAAGTGGCCAGAGCCTCTGAGGGGGATCCCTGGTTGGTGACCTTTAGCCACACCAAAGCATGACTCCAGGTAGCAGTAACTCCAGGCAACACTGCCGTTCCCTCTTCAAAAAGAGGCTCGGCTCCCCCATCCCAAAGAAGTAAGCAAAGGAAAATCCAAACTATCAAAATAGAGACAACTCAATTGAGTAAAAATAGAAAATGTTTTCTTTGAAGGAAATTCTTTGAAGGTATTAGTCCGTGTTCATGCTGCTGATAAAGACATACCTGAGACTGGGCAATTTACAAAAGAAAGAGGTTTAATGGACTCACAGTTCCACATGGCTGGAAGATCTCACAACCACGGTGGAAGGTGAAAGGCACGTCTTACATGGTAGCAGACAAGAAGAGAATGAGAGAGCTAGGCAAAAGGGGTTTCCGCGTATAAAACCATCAGATCTCATGAGACTTACTCACTACCATGAGAAAAGTATGGGGGAAAGCACCCCCATGAGTCAATTATCTCCCACTAGGTCCCTCACACAACACAAGGGAATTATGGGAGCTATGACTCAAGATGAGATTTAAGTGGGAACACATCCAAACCATATCAAAGAGGCTGAGACTAACCTCAATGACCATCAATAGGTGAGGGTCAACCTACATTATTGTGATACACTTCTATGACAGAACACTATGCAGCAGTGAAAAAGAATAAGGCAGCTGCACACGCATGGAGGGTCTCCAAAATATTCTGTCCAGTGAAGAACCATGGTGGACAGTTAGCTGTGTGTGTGCATGTCCAGATACACAAGAAACGAGCAGCAGCGTTTGCCTCCAAGGAGGGCCACTAGGGGCTGTGTGGGCATCAAGTAAGGGAAGCTTCATTTTTCATTACATGCCTTGTTATACTAATCAAATCTACCTGATGCATATACGAGTATTTCAATTTTTGTAATTTATCTTAAGAAACTAGACTATGCCCCCAAGGAATTCTTCTTAAACTGCTTACAACAATTTCATTGCCTTCCTACCTATGAGACCTGCTAAATACCCCTAACTTTCCCCAGTGCACTATTCATCTCAGGGAACTCCCTGGAGGCCACCCATTTTTTAGGTAACAATACTTCCTTCCATTTGTGCAGAAGTCATGAAGTTCTTTCAGGGCAATTAGCAAAACAAGAGTTGGAATCCTGGTCACTGCATGCTGACTATACTAGTAGGTGCTTATCTATCCTCTCCAATCCTTACAGCAACCCTAGACATGAGGTGCTCCTCCCTAAGGATGGAGAAAAAACAAGGTCCAGCAAGGGAAAGCAAAGTGCCAAAAGTTACACAGCCAGGAAACTACACCCTCCAAATCCAGACCCAGCACCATGAGACCGCAAAACCCAAATCTGTTCTGTCCCATAGCAGAGATGCCCCACGTCAGGCTGCCTCACTTAATCTCATATATTCCTTCAATCAAAGGTATATGCTGACCCCCTGCAATGTCCACAACAACAAAACACCAATTGGGTACCCTCAAGACAAGTCAGTACTGGCTGGCGGCAGTTGAGGCGCCCTGGGACAGCTTTGCCTTCTACCAGGTCCCCCTGAGCCCTGCCCACGACAATACCCCAGAAGTGCCCTCTCTCACTGCCCGGTGAGACACTAAGGAGCAGGCAGGGCCGTGACACCAGTCAACCTGTGGGACAAGCAGCCCAAGCCAGCAGCAACTGCCACCTCTGTCACCCACTTGCAGGAAAGCTCAGCCACACGCAGTGAAAGTCCTTCTACCTGGACTGGCATGATGTTGCCATGGCCATAACAGGCATCTCAGATTGCACCAGGCAAATGCCAGCATCAAAACTTACTCCTTCCTTGGCTGGGCATGGTGGCTCACACCTGTAATCCCAGCATTTTGGGAGGCTGAGGCGGGCGGATTACAAGGTCAGGAGATCGAGACCATCCTGGCCAACACGGTGAAACGCCGTCCCTACTAAAAATATAAAAAATTAGCTGGGCATGGTGGCAGACGCCTGTAGTCCCAGCTACTCGGGAGGCTGAGGCAGGAGAATGGCGTGAACCCAGGAGGCGGAGCTTGTAGTGAGCCGAGATTGCACTCCAGCCTGGGCGAAAGAGCGAGACTCCGTCTCAAAAAAATAAAAAATAAAACTTACTCCTCCTTAAAATGCACTTACTTATTACAGCCTGGGGAAGGCAGACCATGTTTAAAGTTTAGAGAGAATTTTGACTTTTTCTCCTCTCTGTCTCAGCCCCTCCCCTCCACCACCTCCAATCAGACAAGTTGTCTAGGAAACAATTTTGATACACTCCAAAATCCTCCTATGACAAATGGCATGGAAAGGGGGAAAAAAATTCTCTGTGTTTACTGCCACGAGAAACATCAAATAAATTAAAGGCAGGCTAGGCACAAGGTGGGGAGCGGGGTATGTGACAAAAGTGAAAAAGCAATTAGCATGCGTGCACTGTGGACACAGATGAGTTCTCGTGGGATCTGTGACCACCCTGGAGGACACAGATTTTAATTCTCAAGTAAAAACCAAGCCATGTGGATGTGTAACTCTTAGCTCAGCAAGTGACACACAGTAGGTGTGCAGCAAGCCTGTGCTAAACAAAGTCCGAGTTCAGACAACAACTGCTCCCCACCAAGAAAACACCAGACTAAAAAAACCACTGAGAATTAAGGTGGCTTCTCCTTTCCCATCCATAACGAGATGCCCAGAAACAGTGCAATCAAACAGCAGTGGTGAAAATTTAAAAACAAGCCACTGATGAATTACGGCTTGAGAATAAAGAACACTACTATCACCTGTGCCCCGACCCCTGAATAAAGGACTTTCTGACTGGATCCACCATTCTGAAATACCGTGTGCCACATTGTCTTAAAAGTAAGATGAAATAAAAGGTAGGCAGCTTATTTGTACTTCTTTGGTGCAGAAGAAACAAAGCCTACAGACAAAGCCCTCTGCCCATGGACAAACATGTCTAGCAGGTGATCAAATTCAACCCAGAGACGAGAACAGCAAAATGGATTCTGGTCCTGCTGAACCCGGCTGCTTATGCAGAACCCCTGGCTGCCCTGGCTGTCATTTACAACCAACACAACCATCACCAGCCATAAAGAGCCAGTGAGGCCCAGGGACTGGGAAGTCTGGGTACAAAGAGGGTACAGGGCACCACATTCAGGCTACAGTCTGGGCAGACAGGCCCTTCCCCACAAAGGTGCAGTCCTGGGTCCCCCAGGGAGGGGGCCCTGGCCTCCCCATCTCCCCTCCCAAGTCAGCTGTTGCCTGTCTGCTTCCTCCTTTGTTTACGAGCATTTCGGATCCAAAGTCTCCAAGCACAGGGTGCATCAGACCTGGCGGCTGTCACAAGCCACATTAGGCACGCTGTTGGCTCTGTAAGGATTTAATTAGTAACTGGCCCAGAAGACCAGGGCAGGGCAAGCTCCGACCTGATCCCACAGGAGGCAAAGTTTACAGGCAGGCCAGGTGGGTGAGGCTGCTGGCTCCTCTGGTAAGACAACCTGGAGGGCTATCAGGTCCCTTGGACGCCAGACTAAAAGGTGTCCCTAGCTGGTGTCACCCAGCAGGTGGGACTGGGAGCCCCAGTACGCCTGCATCCCAGCCTGATGCAGATGTGCTCCTGGAAGCCTGGTCTTAAATCTCTCACGATTCAGTTAATTGGATCAACGGAGACAGACTGCAGAAGGTTTGGGCAAAAAAGAGTATTTGGTTTGTTTACTGGTTTGAATCCGTATCAATCACTCTGGGTGTTGTTCCTGAAGCCCATACAATTAACCAGATATTTACCAGATGATTCTGAGTTGGGCTGTGTACACGGCTTAAAATATGGATGATTGATATTTCAAGGAAGGATATGACTCTATAGGAAACATACTTGGCATATCAGGAGCTCAGGGCTGGGCATGGGGCTGCTGCAAAGCCACAGGACTGCAAAGGGTTTCTGTTGTAGGGAACTGCACTCAAATTCACCTTTGTTTCATTTGGGCTCATATTTCTCAATAGAGTGCTTAGGCTGCACTATAAAACGCAGACGGATTACATAATGTCCAGGCCTCAGGGAAACCCCACAGGGGCTCCTCGGCTTCCCCGACAGCCTGGACACCAACCAGGTGTCTCATGATGGGACAAGAGCCCTGGTGGCAGTCCCAACCTCACCTCTGCCCCAGAGGCCAGCCCTCCAGCCAGGCCCGCCCTCACAGCCCCACCTCCAGGCTCATAGGCCCTGAGGCAAGGCTCCCTGGAGCCCCCCAGAGGGCAAGGGCAAGACTTAAGGACAACCCCTGCCTGCAGTGCTTGGTGACGGAAAGGGGATTTTGCCAGCCCATCGGACACTTCCTTATAGTTCTTCTTGCCACATTTCCTAACACCAGAGCATGGCTCTGCCAAGAGGGGAATCTCGCTCCATGGATAAGCCTCAGTTCCCAGTACTAGACAGGTGTTCTCCAGAGAGGCCCACGCTACCGGCGGTGCCACCCACCTGGGCTGGCCAAGGTGAGCAAGGGGCCTCTGGCTATTCAGGTCTTTCTTCCTTCCCTCCCCCTCTCAGACAGACCTCTTGAGCAATTGGAGGTAAGTGGGGAGCCATCAGCCTCGAGAGCTGGCTTCCTGTAAACTGAGGGCTGCAGCAGCGGGACACTTGCTCCTGGCTTCTCCCACGGGGAGAAGGGGCTCCACCTGGCCTTCCCATGGCAGGTCACTGTCCCTTCTAACCATTTTCCTACCCCCCACCACCACTCCCCTTCATTTCGTGGAGTGTAAGAGGGAAAAAAAAAAAAAAAAAAGGCCAATAAAGTACCCCTGAGCCAGGTGAAAATTCTGAAGCCAGATCTGGGTCTCCAGATCCCAGGCAGGGGGCACCGCGGTCACCAGTTCCTCCCCACATCAGAAACACTCTGTACTGGCAAATTTTCAGAGGCTCTCTCCCCCTCCATCCATTGGAAAGCCAAATGCTGCGGCCTGTGGCGCGGGACGGGCTTGAGAACATGCACCAGCCTGACCGGGGACTGGGCCGCCTCCCCGCGACCAGCAATCCTCCCTGAGAAAGAAGTCTTTGCAGATATTGCACCAATGTGCCCACAGGAAAGAGAAAATAGGTGCTCTAAGCATGTCGGACCCCAAATTCAGAATAAAAGTCCTCAAGCACTGCAATGCTCTGGGGTGGGGGGTGGGGGACTGGTTCAAGGAGTAGGATTCTTCAGCTAACTTTTCCCCTCTCCCCATTCCTTGGGGAATGTGTCATGGCCTGTGACACACCGCCAAGGGAACATGGATGCCAAGGAAATGTCTACACACGCTACACGTTTGTGACATGCCATGTAAGCGACACCCTGTTTCCTGGCTGGGTTTTCTTGGCACAGGTGTGGGCAGGCAGTGGATTCGGCCCCCTCCCACTGTGCTTAGTAAACAGGATCACGGTGGCCCCAAGGGAGGAGTGTGCATTCTGGAGAAGACAAGCCACCCCTCCAAGGAGGATGGGACCCCCACGGCAAGGCTCAGGCCCCAGCCGATATTTGAAACTGTCCTTGTTTCAAAACACAAAG
This sequence comes from Rhinopithecus roxellana, assembly GCF_007565055.1. NCBI lineage: Eukaryota > Metazoa > Chordata > Mammalia > Primates > Cercopithecidae > Rhinopithecus > Rhinopithecus roxellana. The sequence continues at coordinate 56,608,691 of NC_044568.1, forward strand.
CATCCTGTTCAAGCTCCTACCCGCCACCCCCAGTCTCCCCTCGACCCCACCACAGCTGTCTTTCTCCACGTACCGAGGCCACCATTTGCAGATCTGATTTCAGAAACAGATCAATGGATTTTCCTCTCCGACTCATCCAGCTGACCCAGTCCTAGCCATGTATTTAAAAACAATAACAAAATTAAACCTCCAACAACAAAACACACACGTATATACACACTCTACAGACAATGCCGGACCAAGCAGCTTCCAGGCTAGAACTCGATCACCGCTGGGTCCTGAGATATTCCAGGACCACTGCCCCCTCCCCCTCCACTTCCAACCTCTCAATGTACGAATGAGATTTTCAGAAAGGGAAGCACCCCGTTCTGCCTGCCAGCCCTGGCAGGAAAGAGAATAAAGGACGGGTAAACCAAACACAGGAACTGGCTTCTGGAAATTCTTTGGGTTTAGGGGTTTGGAGGTTTTGTTGTGTTGGTTTTTTTTTTATTTTGAGGGGTGGTATTTTGTTTTCCCCTCCCCCACCCCTCAGATCCAGATGGGCCAGGGGCTTCCAGAGAGAGAACCCCCACCACCATCAGGGCCCAGCGTCGGGTCCATCCTCGAGTCCCAGCCACCAGAAACACAAGAACTGGGGGCAGAAGGTCCCCGGGCACCCAGTCTGGCGGTGGGCCGAGTCTCCAGAATTTTAAGGGTCTCTCTCGAGCCCGGTCGGCTGGTCTGGGCTTCAGACTCCAAAATTGAGCCCCGCGAGCAGGCCAGGAGCGGGAAGCCCTGGTTCTCCCCGTTCCCCCGGCAGCCCCCACCGCCCCCCAGGCCCTGGGCTCCAGGTGCAGCGCCAGGGGGCAGCCAGGGAGGGCGCATCTCGGGCCCCGAGGGGAGACTAGGGTGCAGCCGCGCAGAGCCACTCACCGTGGCGGACGCCAGGCTGTTGTCGGCCAGCGTTAGGTGGTGCGGCTCCCAGCGCCTCAGGAATTTCGAGGTGAGGATCTTGCTGAGAAAGGTCCGCGGGTGCCGGATGACACAGACCTGAATGTCGCCCTCCTGCAGCAGTTTGTACCTCATCCCGTTGCAAAGCAGAAGAGCCCGGCGGCAGGGCACTGCGCCCATCTTCGTGCCCTCGGGGGCCGACACGTCGCCCCCCAGCAGCGGCTTGGTCTCCTCGATCTGCCGGGGGTCGCCGCCGCCGCCCGAACTGCTGGTCACATCCATGGCCGCGCCGGGGGAGGGGGCTGGGGGCGGGGAGAGGGGGCTGTCCTGGGCTGCTGGGGCGGCGAGGCCCCCGGATCCGGCGGCCCGCACCCCCCCACCCCCCGGGAAGGTGGGGGGGTGTGGGACTGGGGGCGCCCGCAGGGGAGGGGGCGCTGCCCGCGGGGGGCGGCGCGTGCGGCGGGCTGGGCCGGCCTCAGCGCTTCCTGCGGGGCTCCGGGCTTCCTCCTAGCTCGTCGGGTGCATGCTCGCGGCGGCTGACCGGGCTCGGCGGGCGGCGGGGAGGGGCGGGGGAGGCTGAGGGCGGGCCGGGGCCAGGCGCGGAGGGCGGGCGCCGGGGTGGGGGCGGGCGTGTCTCGGGGCCCCGCGCCGCCGCGCGCGTGTGTACGGAGCGTGTGTCCGCGCGGCCGTCCGGGCGAGAGTGGCCGCGGGCGGGGCGGGCCGCGCACTGGGCTCGCGGAGCCCGGGGCGCCCGCGCGATTGGTCCCCGCGGGGTCATGTGCCCGCCCCTCTGACGTCAATGGCGGCAACGGCGGCGGCTTCGGCCTCTCGCGGGCGGAGTCCGCGGTCCGGGCGGGGTCGCGGCCCACGACGGGGAGGCGCGGCCCGACGGGAGGGGCAGCCCCTGGGGAGGGGGCTGGGGCGGGCGAACTCCGCAGGGCCCCTGCCCGCCCCGCCCGGAATGTGGGGAGGGGGCGGGGCGCGTGACGTCACGCCAGCCGCGCCCCCGCGGGTGCCCGGGCGGGAGCCCAGCCCGGCGGCCGGAGAGAGAGGCCCGCGTCCCGCCCACCCCGCCGCCCCCCGGCCGGACTCGGACGGGAAAGAAGAATACCCGAGGGCCGGGGGCTGGGTGGAGGGACCGGGACTGGAACCCTCGACCGCTGACGCCCCCTCCGCGGTCCAGGCTGCCCAGCGGGCTGGCCAGATGGAGCCGTGGGACGCGGACGCCTCCCCGACTGAAAGTGTCCCCGCGGTGATCATGAGCCCACCCTGCCCTGTCTCTCACTGCGGGACCCGGCAGGCCTCGAACTCCTGGCCTTTGACGTCTGCTGGCTTTGGCCTTGGGGGTTCTCAAACCTTCTGAGGAAAGGGGACGGCCCCCCATCCATCTTTTTCTTCTGCTCCTGGAGACAGAGCCTCTTCTGGGAACCCAGTTAAAGCCCCCACTACCTACACAGCCACCCCTCTTGTGCCCACCCCAGCAGCTCCCCCTACTTTACCTTCCCTGGGACCCCACCTGGTCATTTTATCTGAGTTCACAGGCCCAGCACCAGCCCACGAGAGAACCATATTCCATTCTCTTGTGACCCGGGGTATCAGGAACTGCAGCCTGGATGCAAAAAGCTTCCTTTCTGCCATCACAAGCAGCCGGCACCTAAGACCACCTAGCAAATGCTCAGCTCCTCAGCCAGGTTTTCTTACCTCCACGTGCTCCTGCAGCTAATAACGTTAAAACCCCAGATTTTTGCCTTTTTAAGTGAAGGTGCCTCTGTAGTGAACACATGAATGTGTGCAGCGTGTTGAACTGCGTCGTGAACACTGCGGAATATCCACAGCATCTGTGCCGTTGGTGGAAATTATTCACACCCCCTCTCCCAAGAACAGGCAGCGTGAAGGTGCTGCCCAGAGGACCCTCTCCCGGAGCCTGGCCAGGGTTTCAGGCAGGGGGTGAAAGGCAGGTCCCAGGCTGCATCCCTCATCAAAGAAGACTCACATCCAGCCTGCCCAGGAGATGCCTCCTGGGGGAGGCACAATTAGATTAGAAATTTAGAAATTCATTAACTCCCCACAATTTGCTGTCATTTCCTTCAAGTTTTGAGCTTGAACAACCTTGAGAAAACCACCACGCATGAAGGGGCAAGACCTAGATATGTAGGTGTTGGGGGGTGGTTGTGGCCAAGAAACCCCCCAGTCCATTAAGGGGGTGGGAATAGATCCTTCGTTCAAATTTTTTTTAATTGAACTCCTGCTGTATGCTGGTCACAGGCCAGGCACTAGGGTATTAATAGTAGTGACTATAATAACCACAGTGGCCAGAGACTTCCTATGTGCTAAGAATTTTGTATGCACACATCATTTTCTTCTCACACCCTATGACGTAGGTGCTGTCCTCATCCTCAACCACAAAGCAGAGAGGTCAGAGTCCAGAACAATAACAGACATTGTGCTTGGTGCTCCAGGAACAGAAAGGGCGATGTCTAACCCAGTGTGGGGGACCAGGGTACTCTAAGAGTTCTTCAGGAATCAAGAAGGGGACAGGTGCTCGAGGAAGAGGGAATGGCTCCTACCGAGGGAAAGAGATGAGAGGATGCTCAGCTTATTCAGGAAACTGAACTCACTTGCCATGGAGTGCACGGTCCCTGGAGGGGGTGGAGCAGAGATGTAGGCGGTGAGCAAGCAGCGCCCTGAAATACAAACTGAGGGACTAGAGCAGTGGGGAGACGCCACATGGGCCATGCAAAGGAGTGACTTGTACATGGCATCTTCAAAAGGCTGCAGTGTGGCACAGATGAGCGTTGCAGAGGAGAAACCTAGAGGCAAGGAGGCCAGTGAGGACACTTTCATCCCCGCCTCCCCCCACAGAAGGAAGCAATAAGGGCTAGCACAAAGTCACGGGGTGGAGTGGCCCAGTGGCAGGCAAAGCAGTTGCTGTCCACTTCGGGGACATCCGTGGACATGCCCCTACCCATACAGGGCATAAAACTCCAGTAGAAGGAGGAGATTTAGCAGGATGCAAATCCCTGATATATTCCAGGACCTTTCCAGACATCCTCAATGCAGTGCAGTAGAGTGGTTGATTTGTAAACATTAAGTAGGACATACCGTGATAATGACCGGTACCCAAACGCCAGATACTATGCTGGAGGCCTTATATATTTGTTCTCATTTATTCCTCCTCACCAACCTAGGAAGTAGGAACGATTACCATCCCCATCTTAAGAGTGAGGAAGTTGAGGCTCAGACAGGGTCAGACAACAATGAGGATCCAGCTGAGGTTTGAACCTCAGATTCTGTTTGACCTCAAGTTCCATGCGCTTCCCACTCCTCTGGGAATTTAGGAAGCCATTACAAATGTCTATCGTTGTAATGTTGTCCTGAGCAGGCATTCAGGAAAAAAGTATTGAATTCAATCAATGTCATCTTTAAATAACAGTATTTCTTGAATATAGTTTCAAATCAGGGAAATGGAGCCCCCAAGACACTGCAAAGAAAGTTCCTAAGGGCAGAAGCCAGAATCGCCTGTCTGGCAACAGCACTAGCTCAGTGCCTGGACAAAGCTGGGGTGCAGCAAATACACAGTGACTGACTGTCAAAAACATACTCCTTGGTGCTTAGCAAAGGTCCAGCCACAGGATCAGGTCAGTAAGTTGCGGGGGATGAGATGGGATGGCATTAGTACTCAGTCTGTGACAGTGTGGCAGTCGAGTCCACAGCCTCCTAGACTGGGACTTGGGTAACTCATTGCAGAGCCCCTCCACCTTCCAGTATCCCAGGTTCCCAACCTAGAAAGGAATCTTAATCCAGCCGTCAGACTCCATCAGAGCCCCAAACCTGGAGCTCCCCAAATTATAGGAGACACAAGTCCATCGAGCTCCTGTGGATGGACCATGTCCCCGAGTCATGCTCAATACCCTGGAACTCCAGACCCTGCAAAGAATGGTCCGAGCCCCTAAGAGTCTCGCCTTCTAACGCTGAACTTGAGAAGCTTACAGAGTAGCAGGAAGGGCACGGCAGTTCATGCACCCTTCACTCCCCTTGGGCTCTCGCGGGCTCGTTCACTAACCAAAGGCCAGTTCACCAGACAAACCTGTCATTTTCTGCATTCTTTGCTGGCGGTGTCTCCTTGTTTGAGTCAGTTCCAAAGGATGACGTCTGCCCTCACCTGAACTACCACTTTCGTTCAACAGCCCACTGTGGGGTCACGCCAGGCCACACTGGTGGAGGACTCACTTGGTCAAGCTCCGTGCTGGGAGCTGGGATGCCATACTGAACAGGCAGTAAAGTGCCTTCGTGGGCACAGTCTCAACTCCAGTTCTCTGAGGTGTCCCCTGTAGCCAACTCAGAAGGGAAAGACACACCTGTTACCCAGGCTGCCATTAAGGAATTTGATGAGGTGGCAAAGTCCCTGTTGGGAAGGAGAGCAACGGAGCTGAGGTGCAGCCTAGGAGAGGTGGAGCTGAGGCGCCTTCCAGCAGCTGCACCAGTAAGTGGATGTTCCCCTGCTCCCATGAGGGCAGCATTTTATGTGCTATGGATCTGTAGTACCCAACAAGGCCCCCGGCCCTCAAATAGGTGCTAATAGGTGCTAATAAACAGGTGTTTAATGGAATCAAATAAAAAGAAAGAATGAATGAAGCAGGGCAAAGTAAATGCATCATGATTATCTGTTGAATGGCTGGATCTAGCTGCAATGCCAATGTCCTCACCCCTTAGCTACATGACCCTGCTTCATTCATTCTTTCTTTCTTTTATTTGATTCCGTTAAACACCTGGTTTATTAGCACCTATTTGAGGGCCGGGGACGGTGTTGGATACTATAGATCCATTGCACATAAAACGCTGCCCTCATGGGACCTCAGCAACTATTGTCCTGGAGGGTCAGCAACTATAGTCAAGAGGCCAGATTCAGCCCATGGACTCCAAAGCCTAAAATATTCACTCTCTGGCCCCTTTTCAGAAAAAGTTTGGCAACCCCTACAATAAACATAAATAACTTCAAGAAGAGAGATACCAGCAAAATGTACTGAAATAATTAGGAAATGATGGGTTTTATTACCTTTTAAAACATATTATTCATTTAATTGTAACTTTACATAACTTAATCTTTTTTTTTTTTAACTGGCTGTTTAACAACCAGTGGTCTCCAACGGAGATCCACTCCAGCCTCTGTACAGCTCTCTCTCTTTGCCCCACCCCACCATGAAATGGGGCACAAACCCCAGTGCACTGCACTGTACCCTCCAAGCGAGCAGGGTTCATTCTGGTTTTGCTCAACACTGTATCCAGTGTTGTGTTCAACAGTCAGCCTGCTGAAAAAAGAAAAGCCTGATCTATAAAGTTGGACAATTTCCCTGGTGCAGATACAACCAGCATAGCCAATTATTATACAAGCTATCAACATGTGTCCTTTGACATGGAGTTAGGAAGATATGTACCCCACTGGCAGAGTTTTCACCACGCAGATACAATACACCAGCAAGCGGCCCGATTCAGCCGATGGACTCCAAAGCCTAAAATATTCACTTTCTGGCCCCTTTACAGAAAAAGTCTGGCGACCCCTACAATCGACATAAATAACTTCAAGAAGCGAGATACCAGCAAAATGTAGTAAAATACTTAGGAAGTGATGAGTTGTATTACTTTTTAAGATATTATTTAATTGTAAGTTTACATAACTTAATTTTTTTTTTTTCCACTGGCTGTTTGGCAACCAGCTTGCAAAATTTCTGAAAAATTAACAATCAGCTATCATGAGCCATTACAGGCCGGCTTCAGGACACCGCTGCTTGTTTCTCCAGGGCATTGCACAAGGTAAATGCACCATGATTATCTGTTGAATGGCTGGATCTAGCTGAGATGCCAATGTCCTAACTCCCAAGCTACATTACCCTGCTTCATTCTTTATTTCTTTTCTTTGATTCCATTAAACACCTGTTTATTAACACTGATTTGAATGGCAGGGACTTTGCTGGGTACTACAGGTCCATCACATATATGATGCTGCCCTCATGGGAGCTCACAGTCATGTGGGAAAGCCAGACGCTCCCACAAAAAAAAATCACAACTGCCCCCCAAAAAAGTATGCCAAGAAAAAAACAAACTCTCTGCTCTTTCGCTTACCAGCTGTATGTGTCTTTGATTTATTTACTGTAAAGCGGAGTCGTCACAGTACCTTCCTCCCAGGTCGCAGAAATTCAATGAGATGATCAAGCCGAACCCAGAGTGAGCACTTGCAATAGTGTTAGCTATTTCACATCACCACCGTTATTTTAGAACCTGTGTTGTCATGACCCTTGCAATGGGCCCTCCATCTAGACCACTGTTCTGAGTCGTTCCCATTTGCCCAGCAAGTGGGTATAGACCCTCTAGACACAGCATCTCTGCAGGATTGGAAGCAGGGTTTCCAACTTGGGCCATATTCACATTTGGGATGGATGACACTTTGTGGCAGGCAGCTGTCCCGTGCTCTCTGAGATGTTCTGCAGCATCCCTGGCCTCCACCTGTTGGATGCTAGTAGCATCCGCAAGTCATAACAACCAAACATTTCTCTGAACCTTGCCAAATGTCACCTAGGAGGCAAAATCACCCCTGGTTTCAAGGAAGATGTTTACTTCTCCCTCTCAGCTGGCAGAGGATGCTGTGGTGTTAGCCACCTCCTCATCAGTCGTCCTGTGGGTCACAGTCTCGGGGAGATTCTATTGTCCACACTTGTACCCTGACACGTTCCTCCTCAGATGCCACTTACAGGGTCTAGTAGCAAACTCGTTCCCAGCCAACTTTATCAGACCGTCAAGGAACATAGGGCCCCATAGGATGCAATGAGATGCAACTTGTATTAAGTTATGGTTTTGGAGTCCGTTTAATGGCGTGAGGCTGCGTGTGTAATAAAATGTTAAGCACCAAAAGCAGGCAACAAAATTGTTCCTAAGCAGTCCCAATTTCGTAGCTACCCATGATGCTATTGCTTTTGGGGGATTCTTCGGAAGTTCCGTCTGAAAATTCTGTCTCAAAATTACATCAGCCAGGAAAGCATTCCGGAGTCTCATTTATAACAGGCATCAGGTACTAACATAAGAGAACAGACACTCCGTACTGATGGCATTTAATGTGCTGATCAAATAATAAAATGTGCTCATTCTCCCGGTGTAAAAAGAGGAGTCGTGTTTTGTGAAGTTGGTGAACATTCTCCTCCCGCTTCTGGCTGATGTGAAGCCAGCCCATTCTCTAGCTCCAGCAGTGGGAAGGGAGGAGAGGGGAAGGTGATTCACATTCAGCCGCCTGTGATGCTGGGGAGCCGAATGATAGCTCCCCACCCTCTCTGCTTTTAGGAGACGAGGGAGGGCAACAAGGGAACATGAAGTGCCAGCCCCTCCCCCTTCCCTTCTCACTGTCACCAAATAATTAACTCTGGAGTTGCCGAGAAAGTACTACAGAGGACTCAGTGCTTTCCTAGAACTAATATTTCTTACAATCAATTGATTGCTTTTTCTACGTACACCAAAACAGTAGTAGTTATCTCCGGAGAGATGGGATTATGGGCAACATGTTGTCTATTTATTTATTTAGAGACAGCGTCTCGCTTGTTGCCCAGGCTGGAGTGCAGTGACGTGATCTCAACTCACTGCAACCTCCACCTCCCAGGTACAAGCAATTCTCCTGCCTCAGCCTCCGGAATAGCTGGGATTACAGACACTCGCCACCACACCCAGCTAGTTTTTGTATTTTTAGTAGAGATTAGGTTTCACCATGTTGACCAGACTGGTCTCAAACTCTTGACCTCAAATGATCTACCCTGCCGGCCTCCCAAAGTGCTAGGATTACAGATGTAAGCCACTGCGCCCAGTCTCTTTTCCTTTTGAAATCAATGTTATTTTGGTTTGGTTTGGTTTCTTCTTTTTTTTTTTTTTTGAGACGGAGTCTTGCCGTCTCCCAGGCTGGAGTGCAGTGGCACGATCTCGGCTCACTGCAAGCTCTGCCTCCCGGGTTCACACTATTCTCCTGCCTCAGCCTCCCAAGTAGCTGGGACTACAGGCACCCGCCACCATGCCCGGCTAATTTTTTGCATTTTTAGTAGAGACAGGGTTTCACCGTGTTAGCCAGCATGGTCTCATTCTCCCGACCTCGTGATCCGCCCGCCTCGGCCTCCCAAAGTGCTGGGATTACAGGCATGAGCCACCGCGCCCAGCATTGGGGGATTTTTTTGAGACAGTCTTGCTATGTTGCCCAGGCTGGTGATATAGCAAAACTCTTGTCTGCAATGGTATGATCATGGCTCACTTCAGCCTCTACCTCGTGGGCCCAAGCAATCCTCCCACCTCAGACTACCAAGTAGCTGGGACCACAGGGGCACACCACCACACCTGGCTAATTTTTAATTTTTTATTTTGTGTTTTCGTAGAAACAGGGTCTCGATATGTTATTCTGGTTGGACCCAAACTCCTAGGCTCAAGCAATCCTCCCACCTCAGCCTCCCAAAGTGCTGAGATTATAGGTGTGAGCCTACCACATCCAGTCAAATCGATGTTTGGAGTATACTTTGCATGTAACAAACTGTACCCATTTTGCCAGGCACAGTGGCTCCTGCCTATAATCCTAGCACTTTGGGAGGCTGAGGCAGGAAGATTGCTTGAGTCCAGGAGTTCATGACCAGCCTGGGCAATGTAGTGAGACCCTGTCTCTACCAAAACAAAAACAAAAACAAAAAAACACACCTCTTTTTAAAAGAACAGATTGACAAGTTTTTTTTTTTTTTGAGGCAGAGTCTCGCTCTGTCGCCCGGGCTGGAGTGCAGTGGCTGGATCTCAGCTCACTGCAAGCTCCGCCTCCCGGATTTACGCCATTCTCCTGCCTCAGCCTCCCAAGTAGCTGGGACTACAGGCGCCCGCCACCTCACCCGGCTAGTTTTGTATTTTTAGTAGAGATGAGGTTTCACCGTGTTAGCCAGGATGGTCTCGATCTCCTGACCTCATGATCCGCCCGTCTCGGCCTCCCAAAGTGCTGGGATTACAGGCTTGAGCCACCGCGCCCGGCCCAGATTGACAAGTTTTGACACATATATACACACATGTGACCATCACCTCAATCAAGACATGAACCTGGAACTTTCCCACAGACTCAAAAAATGTCTTCCTGCTCAGTCACTGTAAATAGTTTTACCCTTTATTGAATGTCACATACATAGATTCAAAAAGTATGCACTCCTTTTCTTCTGACCTCTTTGGCTCGGTAGAGAAGGATTTGAGATTTGTCCACATTGGTGCTTATATCGTTGTCTGTTCTGTTTTGTTGCTGACTAATATATCCATGACACAGATATCCCTCTTATGAGTAAGTTTTGCTTTCAATTCATTTTAATTTTTTTAATGCCATTTATTTTTTAAGGAAACTCACAGAGACTTTATGAAGAGTTCAAATGCCAGGCTGCCGTTGACTCGTGGACCTGGGGCATGGCTACACAGAATGGAAGGCCATGGGTCGTATTTTTAAAAATAAAAAGCACTGGGGGGCTGGGCACAGTGGCTCATGCCTATAATTCCAGCACTTTGGGAGGCCAAGGTGAGATGATCACTTGTGTCTAGGAGTTTGAGACCAGCCTGGGCAACATAGGAAGAACCCATCTCTACTAAAAAGAAAAATTAGCCAGGCGTGGTCGCACACGCCTGAAATCCCAGCTACTCAGGAGGCTGAGGTACAAGAATCACTGGAACCCAGGAGGCAGAGGTTGCAGTGAGCCAAGATTGCATCACTGCACTCCAGCCCAGGCGACAGAGCGAGAGCCTGTCTTAAAAAAAAAAAAAACAAGAACAAAAATCCACTGTGTTTTTCAGATTAATTACATCTGTCTCCCACACCAGTTTTAGCAGTGAGACTGCTCAAATTTACCAATTTAAATGTGATTGCCTTTCTTTCCTCTCCATCATCTCTGAGTCAGTTGCCAAGAACCAATGAAAAGAAGGAACTGGGCCAGGTGCGGTGGCTCAAGCCTGTAATCCCAGCACTTTGGGAGGCCGAGACGGGTGGATCACGAGGTCAGGAGATCGAGACCATCCTGGCTAACACCGTGAAACCCCATCTCTACTAAAAAATACAAAAAACTAGCCGGGCGAGGTGGCGGGCGCATGTAGTCCCAGCTACTCGGGAGGCTGAGGCAGGAGAATGGCGTGAACCCAGGAGGCGGAGCTTGCAGTGAGCTGAGATCCGGCCACTGCACTCCAGCGTGGGCGACAGAGCAAGACTCCGTCTCAAAGAAAAAAAAAAAAAAGAAAAGAAAAGAAAAGAAGGAACTGGTTTACACTTCTGGAGCAGGTACTGATCTTCCAAAACTCACCCACACCCCCATTTGCATGGGTCAGTCTAGACAATCCTCACATCGGGATGGGTGATGATATCACCCCATTTTGCAGATTAGGAAGCTGAGGCAAGGTCAAGGGTTCATCTAAAACCCCACAGCAAGAGCCGGGGGCTGCGGGGTGCCGGAAACTCCAACCAGGGACTCCAGGTAGAAAAGCAAAGACATCAAGAGGACAGACCATAGATTTGAAACCCAGGATTCCATTGTCTTCAGCTGGGTTCCGCCAACCAAATATCTTAATCTCTCTGAACCTCAGACTCCTCTCTGTGAAGTAGAGATTGAATTGTGATACAACTGAGCTAAGTAGATAATGCATGAAGGTGCTCAGGACAAGATGTAGGAAGAAGTCAGTTCTCAATATAATAGTAGCCATTCTCAGCCGTTAGTCTCCTTTCTTGAACTATAGCGTGAAGTCGGAACTGACTCCAGCCTGCCTGGGCTGAGGAAAAAGGAGTGGATATTTTCTTGTAGTTCCAGGGAGTAGAGCCTCACAGTTGCAATGAAGCGAGGAGAAGGCAGGCCAAAGCCTCCAGACGTCTCTGTTGCAATAGTAACTAATCAGAGTGAATTAAACAAAGAATAGACATGGGTTGTTAGGAGTCAAGGCACCTCCCAGGGCCCCAGTGGTGTGAAGGTAGCCAGACCCAAAAGGGGCCAAAGATCCAAGGACCCACGGACCTTCTCTGTACTTCATGTTTCTGCTTATCTCTAGGTTAGGCTGGCTTTATTTGCTATGTTACTTTTGCATGACAGGAGGCGGCCATGGGAGAAGGCATCCCAGATTGAACTAGGATCTGTTCAGTCCAGTTCTGAGGGAAGGACTTGGCTTGGGCCAGATACCCACCTCAGCCAGTATCTGAGCTAACTTGGGCAAATGTGGTTGCTGGTGATCAACCCCTACAGGTGAAAACGACAGTCAAGTGGGTCATTGTGAACTGGGCAGGGCATTTCTTCCTTTTATTAATAAAAATAATGGCCGGGTGGCCGGGCGCAGTGCCTCACGCCTGTAATTCCCAGCACTTTGGGAGGCCGAGGCAGATGGATCACGAGGTCAGGAGATCGAGACCATCCTGGCTAACACGATGAAACCCCGTCTCTACTAAAAACAGAAAAAATTAGCCAGGCGTGGTGGTAGGTGCTGTAGTTCCAGCTACTTGGGAGGCTGAGTCAGGAAAATGGCGTGAACCCAGGGGGCAGAGCTTGCAGTGAGCGGAGATCGCACCACTGCACTCCAGCCTGGGCGACAGAATGAGACTCTGTCTCAAAAATAAAATAGGCCGGGCGCGGTGGCTCAAGCCTGTAATCCCAGCACTTTGGGAGGCCGAGACGGGCGGATCACGAGGTCAGGAGATCGAGACCGTCCTGGCTAACACGGTGAAACCCCGTCTCTACTAAAAATACAAAAACTAGCCGGGCGAGGTGGCGGGCGCCTATAGTCCCAGCTACTAGGGAGGCTGAGGCAGCAGAATGGCGTAAACCCAGGAGGCAGAGCTTGCAGTGAGCTGTGAGATCCGGCCACTGCACTCCAGTCCGGGCGACAGAGCCAGACTCCGCCTCAAAAAAAAAAATAAAATAAAATAAAATAAAATAAAATAAATGGCCGGGCGCGGTGGCTCAAGCCTGTAATCCCAGCACTTTGGGAGGCCGAGGCGGGCGGATCACAAGGTCAGGAGATCGAGACCATCCTGGCTAACACGGTGAAACCCCATCTCTACTAAAAAATACAAAAAACTAGCCAGGCGAGGTTTCGGGCGCCTGTAGTCCCAGCTACTTGGGAGGCTGAGGCAGGAGAATGGCATGAACCCAGGAGGTGGAGCTTGCAGTGAGCTGAGATCTGGCCAGTGCACTCCAGCCTGGGTGACAGAGCGAGACTCGGTCTCAAAAAAAAAAATAAATAAAATAAAATAAAATAATAATAATAACAGGCCGGGCGCGGTGGCTCAAGCCTGTAATCCCAGCACTTTGGGAGGCCGAGACGGGCGGATCACGAGGTCAGGAGATCGAGACCATCCTGGCTAACACGGTGAAACCCCGTCTCTACTAAAAATAAAAAAAAACTAGCCGGGCGAGGTGGCGGGTGCCTGTAGTCCCAGCTACTCCGGAGGCTGAGGCAGGAGAATGGCGTAAACTCGCGGGCAGAGCTTGCAGTGAGCTGAGATCCGGCCACTGCACTCCAGCCCAGGCGACAGAGCAAGACTCCGTCTCAAAAAAAAAAAAAAAAAAAAAAATAATAATAATAATAATAACAATGACCAGGCATGGTGGCTCACATCTGTAATCCCAGCACTTTGGGAGGCTGAGGTGGGTGGATCACCTGAGGCCAGGAGTTCAAGACCAGCCTGGCCAACATGGTGAAACCCCGTCTCTACTAAAAATACAAACATTAACTGGGTGTGGTGACGCATGCCTGTAATTGCAGCTACTCAGGAGGCTGAGGCAGGAGAATCACTTCAATCCAGGAGGTGGAGGTTGCAGTGAGCCGAAATCATGCCACTGCACTCCAGTCTGGACAACAAGAACAAAACTCTGTCTCAAAAAAGAAAAAAATAGTAACAACAGCTAAGACTCATATAGGGCTCACCATGGGCCAGCCACTTTAGTAAGCACCTTGCATGTATTTAAATTAATCCTACAAAATGATTAACTTTATTAATCATTTAAATTAATCCTTATAAAAACTTGATGAAGTTTATCATGTGCATTGTACAGATGAGGAAACTGAGGCACAGAGATGTTAAATGACCCAAAATCACACTTGACCTGGGCCAATCTGATACCAGGCCTGCTCTCTCAGCCACCATGCCTTATTGCCTATTTTCGCCTCAGTCATAGTTTTCACAATTCATCTGTTAGCCCATGTCTCTCAAAATAAAAAAAGATGAGGAAGGGGAAGAATCTGAGATGTGACATTTCACCAAAGCATTTAACAGCCAACAACGGAACACAGAGGCACTTTGCTGGCCATCTCCCTGTTTTTATTTTTACGCAGTTGAAGGAGGAGGCACTGCCGTGTTCTCAGGGCCTCTCAGGGTGTCCTACAGCCCCGGGATACTCCCACTGGCCTGAGACCACCTGGGGCCGACCACCTGGGGCCGAGATCAGCAGCTGCTAGGCTGTTCCCTGCATCTGCATACAGCAGGCGCTAACACCATTTGTGGTTGCTGGGAAAATGTGTACCTCACACTACAGTTTTCAAAGTTCTTCCAAAGACAGGGAAAGAGATCAGTTAAAATATCATCCCTATGAAACCTTCAAGAAGGTAATTGATGGAAGGAATTCACACGATGGAAGGAATTCACACAAGGGAGCCCCGCAAAAGCTGAATAACCAGGCCTCACAGGAGCAGGAACCGCGGAATCAGCGGAAAGCCTCCTCTCTCCTGTATTTTTTCCTGCCCTCTCTGTGAGCCTGTCCAGCTCCTTGCCTTCCTGATGGGCTGCCTCTGCTTCTGTGTCTGGCCCTTGGCCCCAAATAGCCACTTCAGCCCAGTTGCCCAGGGTGAAATGGTCACCATCTGCTGGTTTTCCACCTCCAAGTGTCGGGGGTAAGGGGTATGAAGGGCCTGTGATCTCTATACAGCCAGGCCTCCCCAGTCTCAGGTTCCCAACCCCAGGCTCAAAGAGGAAAGTCATTTGCCCAAAGTCTTCCAGGGAGACGGCCTCAAAGCCAGTTTCTGAATCAGTTCCATGGAGCTGCTGCCAACTAGGGAGGCTTTAAACAACTACAAGAAATGTATTTTCTCATAGTTCTGGGGGCCAGAAGTCCAAGATCAAGATGGTGGCAGGTTGGTTCCTTCTGCGGGCTATGGGGGAAGTGTCTGTTCCATGCCTCTCTGTGCTGGGGATCTTTGGCACTCCTTGGCTTATAGACAGACACATCACCGCGATCTCTGCCTTCATGTTCAAGGCGTTCTCCCTGTGTGTCTGTGTCCAAACTTCCCCTTTTTATAAGGACATAGTCATTGGATCAGGGCCCATCCTGCTCCAGTATGACCTCATCTTCACTTATGACATCTGTAAAAACCTTATTTCCAAAAAAGGTCACATGCTGAGGGGTAGGACTTGTATGTTGGGAGCACACAATCCAATCCATAGCAGAGCCCAAAGCCCACCACAGCAGTGCATGTGTTCTGCCCCTAGCCCAGCTTGCTCTCCCAAAGCACTCCCTGCTCACCGGGCCTCCATTCAGCCCCGAGAGCGTCGCTCACCTGGGACAGGCATGGACCCAAGTCTGCCCTACTGTCCTCGAGCTCACACTAGAACATTCACAGGGAGCAGTCATGATTTCTGAGGCTCCACGCCGGGTGCCATGGGGGGACCTGACTTGACTGGGCTGAGCACTTAGGACGGCTTTGTTCACACGGACGGACCATTGTCTGTTTCCCAACCACGCTCCAGTTTCATCAGGCAATTTTAGAGGCATTAAACCTGAACAGCTCACAATGGTCTAATGAGTTTCATTCAGCGTGGATGACAATGACCCGTGAATCTAAGCTGGCCAGTGTCCCCTCTGCCCGAGTGGTTTCACAATAGCAGCGGTTGACAGGTGGCTGGGTCCTAGGCCAGGGATTCAGGCAAGTGGTTTATTTCTCTCTTCATTAATTTTTTTCTATTTTGTTTGGCTAAAAATCTTAAGCAGATTTTACTCAGGGGTTAACTAGGCAGATCTCTCTCAAAGGTTAGTTGCAGCTGAGAAACCCTGGATCTGTATGAAAGCGGGAAAGCTGACTCTCATTTCTTCGACCACGACAGACACCACCAATCAATCGTGGACTCAACCCTGAAGGCCAGAGCGGACTGGAAACCATGCCTGTGTATATTAGATTCTGTGTTCATTTCGTACCATGATTTGGTGACCTGCAGGTTTTTTGTTTTTTTTTTTTGAGACAGATTCTTGCTCTGTTGCCCAGGCTGGAGCGCAGTGGCACCATCTTGGCTCACAGCAGCCTCGGCCTTCCAGGTTCAAGCAATTCTCCTGCCTCAGCCTCTCAAGGAGCTGGGATTACAGGGGTGCACCACCACACCTGGCTAATTTTTGTATTTTTAGTAGAGACGGGGTTTCACTATGTTGGCCTGGCTGGTCTCGAACTCCTGAGCTCAAGTGATCCACCTGCCTCGGCCTCCCAAAGTGCTGCGATTAGAGGCGTGAGCCACAGTGCCCAGCCTTTGTTTCTTTCTTTTTTTTTTTTGAGACAGGGTCTCGCCCTGTTGCCCTGGCTGGAGTGCAGTGGTGCAGTCATGGCTCACTGCAGCCTCAAACTCCCAAACTCAAGCAATCCTCCTGCCTTGGCCTCCCAAGTAGCTGAGACTATAGGCTTTCAGCAAGAGGCTGGGCTAACATTTTTTGTTTGTCTAACAAATATTTTTTGTTTTCTAACATTTTTTGTTTGTTTTTTAGTAGAGATGGGGCTTCACTGTGTTGCTCAGGCTGGTCTTAAACTCCTGGGCTCAAGAGATCCTCCTTGCTGGGTGCAGTGGCCTCCCCAATTTTTTTCCCAACAATTTGGGAGGCCGAAGCGGGTGGATTTCTCAAGGTCAGGAGTTCAAGACCAGCCTGGCCAACGTGGTGAAACCCTGTCTCTAATAAAAATACAAAAAAACCTAGCCAGGCATGGTGTCCGGTGCCTGTAATCCCAGCTACTCGGGAGGCTGAGGCGGGAGAATTGCTTGAACCCAGGAGGTGGAGGTTGCAGCGCACAGAGATCATGCCACGGCATCCCAGCCTGGGCAACAGAGTTAAACTCCATCTCAAAAAAAAAAAAAAAAAAGAGAGAGACCCCCCTGCCTCAGCCTCCCAGCGTGCTGGAATTACAGGTGTGAGCCACCATGCCCAGCCTGAGAACGGAGGCAACTCGCACCTTTGAGTCTAGACTTGGTATTTCCCTCCTTGGAAGGAGAAGTGCTGAAGGGGCCATCAATACATCCCAATCCCAGCAGCCATGTCACTCTTACTCATCCCCAGGAAGAGATCAGCAAGCTAGAACAGTTTTCTTGCCAGGGCTAGAACAATTGTTTTTTAAATCTACAGGGGTCTTCTGGCCCACACCTATTTTTTTTTTTTTTTTTTTCAGATAGAGTCTCACTCTGTCGCCAGACCAGAGTGCAGTGGCATAATATCGGCTCATTGCAACCTCTGCCTCCCGGGTTCAAGTGATTCTCCTGCCTCAGCCTCCCGAATAGCTGAGACTACAGGCACCTGCCGCCATGCCCAGCTAATTTTTGTATTTTTAGTGGAGACAGGGTTTCACCATGTTGGCCACCATGGTCTCGATCTTTTGACCTCGTGATCCACCCACTTCAGCTTCCCAAAGTGCTGGGATTACAGGCATGAGCCACTGTGCCCAGCCTCACCTTGCCTATTTTGCAGGTAGGGAGAACTGAGGCTCAGAGAAGGGAAGAAGAAGCCTTTCCCAAGACCACACAGGTGACAGATGGCAAAACCAGGTTCCGCATTCCTGGCCCCCAGCTCAGACCTCCCCCAGTCGATCTCCTCCTTTTTTCCTCTGGCCTCTTATGGAGCCTGCCAAAGGCCTGTGTATTTCTCACCCATCTGCTTATCATCCAAGTTCGTGGTGACAAGTCCCTGGGGAGGTTCATTTTTCTCCTGTTCCATCTGCCCCAGCCCCTTAAAACCCCGCTGCGCGTTCCGCCTTGCTCCCTAATGATGTGTGCTGCTGCTTCCAGCAGCCCTTGGGAGTTCTGCAGCTTTCCACACCTTTTCTGGTGCTTCCTCTGGGCCTCCCTGCTGGCATCACCATCCTCAGCCCTAGAGAAGGTTCTGAGCCTTGTCCCTTGCCCTGGTTCCACCGCAGCCCCTCAGGCTCAGGCTCGCATTCCCTTCCCCCTTGCTCTGCCACCTTCAGCTGCCCAACACTGGCAAACTTTCCCATGGGCCAATTGCCTGGGGCAAGCCCAGCAAAGAGTGCAGACAGATCCCCTGGTGGCCACAAACCAATGTGGCCATGACAAGTCGAGGAACTCTTTAAAAAAAAATTTTTTTTTTTTCAAATATGATACATTTTTGGCCAGGTTGTCACGCCTGTAACCCCAGCACTTTGGGGAGCCGAGGCAGGCAGATCACTTGAGGTCAGGAGTTCAAGACCAGCCTGGACAACATGGACAAACCCTGTCTCTACTAAAAATACAGAAATTATCCAGGTGTGGTGGTGAGCGCCTATAATCCCAGCTACTCAGGAGGCTAAGGTAAGGGAATTGCTTGAACCCAGGAGTCAGAGATTGCAGTGAGCCGAGATGGTGCAGCTGTACTCCAGCCTGGTGACAGAGCAAGATTCCGTCTCAACAAGAAAAAAGAGGGAGATACTATTTTACTTGGAAAAATAAGAAGATACAGATAAATTAAAGAGCCAATAATAATCAGTTAATGAATATTAATTAGGTACCTACTATAGTCTAAACACCATGTACATATTAGCTTATTTGATCCTTAAAATAAGAGAAATTCTACGGGGCAATGACATAATTTCTTCAACAAAAAAATGACAAGGAAAAAATGTGAGGGGGGATAGTATTTTGGATGAAAAGAGAGTTACAAGGATTATGGATTGTAGAGAGACAGGTAGATGGATGGACAGGACAGAACAGCCGCAGTAGTGGGTTCATGGCTGCGTCTAGGGGCTTATTCAGGTGCTCACTGTAGAATTCATTCCCGTTTGCTGTAGGTTGAAAATTGACCTAATAAAATGCTGGGGTTTGGAGGAGGATCTATCAGTCGAACATAATATGAGGGCTTTGTGGATCTTGACTGAAACAAATCACGTGTAAAAGGACATTTATGGGATAATGGAGGATGAATGAACAGTGATTAGATATTAGATGTTATTAGGAAATTGTTTAGAAAAATTGTACGTTTATTAATGATATCATAGAAATTTTTAAATCTTTAACAGAGTTTCCAGGTTTGGGATTTGCTTGAAAATAACCAGCAG
Source organism: Rhinopithecus roxellana (assembly GCF_007565055.1). Lineage (NCBI taxonomy): Eukaryota > Metazoa > Chordata > Mammalia > Primates > Cercopithecidae > Rhinopithecus > Rhinopithecus roxellana. The sequence continues at coordinate 56,627,918 of NC_044568.1, forward strand.
GGATGGGGCTGGGGAGGTAGAGATGAAACAAGATTGCTAATTCATTGATAATTGTTGAAGATGGGTGCTGGATAATGGAGGTTCATTAATACTTCCTTCTTCTTTTGTCAACAGCTGAAAATTCTGATAATAAAAAATTAAAACCTGGGCAACATGGCGAAACCCTGTCTCTACAAAAAATGCAAAAATTAGCGGGGCATGGTGGTGTGTGCCTGGAGTCCCAGCTGCTCGGGGCGCTGAGGTGGGGGGATCACTTGAGCCTGGAAGGTAGAGGCTGCAGTGAGTTGTGATCAAGCTGTGATCATGCCACTATGCTCCAGTGACAGAATGAGACCCTGTCTCAAAAAAAAAAAAAACAACAACAACAACAACTATGAGGTAGGCGCTATTATTTTGCAGCCAAGGACACTGAAGAGGACACTGAAATGAGGTCTAGAGACGTCAAGTAATTTGCCCAAGAGTCCCCTAGTCACCACATCCCTGAATGTAGATTAAAAAAAAAAAAAAAATTCCTGCCTGTAATCCCACCACCTCCTCTTAACATCTTGATGGAGATCCTTCTAGATCTATGCATATGAAAGGACTTTGAATGACTAGAAAATGTACATACAGCATGAGTCTATCCTTGTGCACCACCAATGACGCTAGTGTGTCCTTGAGCATACATTTCTGATGTAGAGCTACGGAGAGGCAGTAACGCATAGGGAGCGCCTGTTCTGAGCTAAGCACTCTCACTGCATGACTTACAGGAGCCTCATTAACTCTCCAGCAACTCTGGCAGGTAAGCATCACGGTCCCCAGTTTTACAGAGAAGGAAGCAAACCCAGAAAGGAGAACTGCCTTGCCAAGGTCACAGCGCTAATAACTGATGTAGAGTCAAGGGTTGGTGATGGGACTTGACTTTATTAAACACCTGCTTCCCCTCTTGACTGTACCCTTCAGGAAGGCGGCCATCTTGTCTGCTTTCTTGGGCCTGTTGTCCTGGAGACCGAACAGGATTAATAAAGATTCTTGGCCGGCTGCGGTGACTCACACCTGTAATCCCAGCACTTTGGGAGACGGAGGAGGGCGGATCACGAGGTCAGGAGATCGAGACCATGCTGGCTAACATGGTGAAACCCCGTCTCTACTAAAAATATAAAAAATTAGCCAGGCGTGGTGGCGGCACCTGTAGTCCCAGCTACTCGGGAGGCTGAGGCAGGAAAATGGTGTGAACCCGGGAGGCGGAGGTTGCAGTGAGCCGAGATCGCGCCACTGCACTCCAGCCTGGGCGAGAGAGCAAGACTATGTCTCAAAAAAAAAAAGGTTCTTTGAATGAACAAAGGGAACTGAAAAAGAGCTATAGCTGGGATTTGAACATCCTTCCTCCTATCAGCTAGCATACTAGGCGTCCTTTCTAAAGAATTGCAGGAAAACACACATAAGAAAATTTACCATCTTGAGCATTTTAGGTGTAGGCTTCAGTGGTATTAGGTACATTCACACCGTCATGCGACCGTAAGTACCTTCCATCTCCAGAACTTTCTCATCTTGCAAAACTGAAATTCCATGCCCGTGAAACCATAACTCTCCATTTGCCCATCCTCTAGCCCCTGGCAACCACCGTTCTACTCTCTGTCTCCATGAATTTTTTTTTTCTTTAAATAAGAGAGAGTTTCGCTCTGTCATCCAGGCTGGAGTGCAGTGACACAATCTCGGCTCAGTGCAACCTCCGCTTCCCGGGTTCAAGCAATTCTCCTGCTTCGGCCTCCTGAGTAGCTGGGATTACAGGTGCCCTGGGATTACACCATGCTTGGCTAATTTTTTTTTGTTTTGTTTTGTTTTTGAAATGGAGTCTTGCTCTGTTGTCCAGGCTGGAGTGCAGTGGTGCAATCTCAGCCCACTGCAACCTCTGCCTCCTGGGTTCAAGCAATTCTCTTGCCTCAGCACCCGAGTAGCTGGGGCTACAGGCGCGTGTCAGCACAACTGGCTAATTTTTTGTATTTTTTTTTTTTTTAGTAGAGATAGGGTTTAACCGTGTTAGCCAGGATGGTCTTGATCTCCTGACCTCATGATCTGCCCGCATCGGTCTCCCAAAGTGCTGGGATTACAGGTGCGAGCTACCGCACCTGGCCATAATTTTTATATTTTTAGTAGAGATGGGGTTTCACCATGTTAACCAGGCTGGTCTCGAACTCCTGACCACAAGTGATCTACCCACCTTGGCCTCCCAAAGTGCTGGGATTATAGGTGTGAGCCACCGCACCCAGCCTCCATGAATTTGATTACACTGCATACCTCGTGTCAATGGAATCATACAGTACACACCTTTTTGCGACTGGCATATTTCCCTTAGGACAGTATCCTCAAGATTCACTTGTGATGTAGCATGGGTCTGAATTTCCTTCCTTTTTATGGCTGCAGACTATCCCACTGTATGGATAGACCAGAATTTGTTTATCCATTTGTCCCTAAATGGACAGTTGGGTGGTTTCCACCTTTTGGCTTATTCCAAATGCTGCTGCCGTGAACATGGGTGTACAAATATGTCTTGGAGTCTCTGTTTGCAATTCTTGTTGTTATATATCCAGAATGGGATTGCTGGATCATATGGCACTTCTATTTTTCTAGGCACTTCTTTGAATTAATTTTTTTTTTGGGGGGGGGGCTCTCATTCTGTCACCCAGGCTGAAGTACAGTGGCACAATCATGGCTCACTACAGCCTCGACCTCAAGTGATCCTTCCATTTCAGACCTTCAAGTGCCTGGGAGTACAGGTGTATACCACCACGCCCGGCTAGTTTTATTTTTATTTTTTGTAGAGGTGAGGTTGTTGCCTAAGCTGGTCTCAAACTCCTGGGCTCAAGTGATCTTCCTGCTTCAGTCTCCCAAAATGCTGTGATTACAGGCATGAGCCACCTCACCCAGCCTGAATTAATTGTTATTCTGTATTTTTTGCCTAACCATAGCTTCTCTGTTGCCATGTTTTTTGTCATTTTGACAACCACACATGGGTCTCAGGAGGTTGAATGGTTCCCGGAGTCTTTGTGGAAGCTGCCTTTTCTCTGGGAATCTCCTTCCTGTCTGTCCATGGTGGTGAGTCCTGCTTCAGGGACTCAACTCATCCTTCATGACTCCAAGGACTAGCTGAGACTTCTGGGTAACACTTGGGATTCCCCTTCCTGCCCACTTCCTGATTGACATTACTCAATGGTTTGGGCCATCATGTGTTGAATGTTCCCTTTCCAGGGAGGACAACAGCTTCTGTCCCCTGCCCCCCCCCTTTTTTTTTTTAACTTTGTCACCTGGGCTGGAGTGCAGTGTGTGATCATGGCTGATCGGAGCCTCAACCTCTTAAGCTCAAGCGATCCTCCCACCTCAGCCTCCCAAGCAGCTGGGATTATAGGTGTGTGCCACAGTGCCCAGATAATTTGTAAATTTTTTTTGTAGAGACAGGGTCTCCCTATGTTGCCCAGGCTGGTCTTGAACTCCTGGCCTCAAGGAATCTTCCCACTTTGGCCTCCCAAAGTGTTGGCATTACAGACATGAGCCACCGTGCTCCGCAACTTCTGTCTCTTGCTCTCTGCTTTCTCCTTCCCTGTCTATTTCACATTCTGTCACTAATGTTGCATGAATAAATGTTATCGAAGTAATTAAGTAATTACTTCCTCTCCTAGGAGTTGTTTCCAATTTCTTAATATAAGTAACAAAGCAACAACAAAGAGAGGGAATTTTCTCCCCCTATACTGATGAATCATTTTCTTAAGATACATTTCTAAGAGTGGGAGAACTCATCACTGCACTTGGGGGAGCAGGAGGAAATTAAAGAAAATGGCAGACTGGGCAAGATTTATCCAATAAAGGAGCTGGAAGGAAGTGCATGGTGTCAAGGGAACATGGCTGCTGATGCAGTGCTCTCCCACCATTGTCACTAGGAACTTTCCTTCCCATTTCACAAACAGTTCCTACAGTGGGTTGAATGTTGGTTTCCCCCTCAAAAGACACATCCACTCAGAATCTGTGATTGTGACCTTGTTTGGGAACAGGGTCTGAGCAAATGGAATTAAGTGAAGGACCTCAAGATAAGATCATCTTTAGATAGACTCTAAATCTGATGACAAGTTCTTAGAAGAGCAGGGGAAACAAGACCGAGACCCAGGGAAGAAGGCAAAGGAAGACAGAGGCAGAGCCAGGAGTGATGCGTCCACAGCCAAGGAATCCAAGGCCCCCAGAAGCTGTGAGGGAGGCGTTGAACGGCTTCTCCCTCAGTGCCTCCGGAAGAAACCAACCCTGCTGACAACTTTGTTTTTTCTTTTTAAAAAATGTTTAGTTTTCATTTTTTTGGATACATTGTAGGCATATATATTTACGAGTTATATGAGATATTTTGATACAGGCATAAAATGTGTAATAATCACATCAGGGTATTTTTCAATTTAAAGCTGTGCTATAGTGACTTTATGTGTATTTTTTCTATATAAGTATTTTTTAACTAGTATTTATTTATTTATTTTTAATTTTTAATTTCCATAAGTTTTGGGGGAACAAGGGGTATTTGGTTTCATTAATAAGTTCTTTACTGGTGATTTGTGAGATTTTGGCACACCCATCACTCGAGCAGTGTACACTGAACCCAGTTTGTAGTCTTTTATCTCTCACCCCCTCCCACCCTTTCCTCCAAGTCCCCAGAGTCCACTGTGTCATTCTCTTTTTTTTTTTTTTTTTTTTTTGAGACGGAGTCTCACTCTGTTGCTCTCAGGCTGGAGTGCAGTGGCGCGATCTCAGCTCACTGCGATCTCAGCTCACTGCGAGCTCTGCCTCCTGGGTTCACGCCATTCTCCTGCCTCGGCCTCCCGAGGAGCTGGGACTACAGGCGCCGCCACCGTGCCCGGCTAATTTTTTTGTATTTTTAGTAGAGACAGGGTTTCACCCTGTTAGCCAGGATGGTCTCTATCTCCTGACCTGGTGATCCACCCGCCTCAGCCTCCCAAAGTGCTGGGATTACAGGCGTGAGCCACTGCACCCGGCCCATTGTATCATTCTTATGCCTTTGCATCTTCATAGCTTAGCTCCCACTTACAAGTGAGAACATACAATGTTTGGTTTTCAATTCTTGAGTTACTTCACTTAGAATAATGACCTCCAATCTCATCCAGGTTGCTGTGAGTGCCATTAATTCATATCTTTTTATGGATGAGTACTATTCCATCATATATATATATATATATATATCACAGTTCCTTTATGTACTTGCTGATTCATGGCCATTTGGTTCCACATTTTTGCAGCTGCAAATTGCGCTGTTATAAACACATGTGTGCAAGTATCTTTTTTGTATAATGACTTCTTTTTTTTCAAGACAGAGTTTCACTCTTGTTGGTGAGGCCGGAGTGCAATGGCGCGATCTCAGCTCACTGCAGCCTCTGCCTCCTGAGTTCAAGAGATTCTTCTGCCTCAGCCTCCCAACTAGCTGGGATTACAGGCATGCGCCACCACGCCCAGCTAATTTTGTATTTTTAGTAGAGATGGGGTTTCTCCATGTTGGTCAAGCTGGTCTCGAACTCTCAACCTCAGGTGATCGGCCCACCTCAGCCTCCCAAAGTGCTGGGATTACAGGCGTGAGCCACCATGCCAGGCCCTACTTTTAGTTCTTTAAGGAATCTCCACACTGTTTTCCATGGTTATATTAGTTTAGTATAACTATGTTTTCCATGGTTATATTAGTTTAGTATAACTATGTTTTCCATGGTTATACTAGCTTACATTCCCACCAGGTGCTGACAACCTGATTTGGATTTGTGGCCTCCTGACCTGTGAGAGAATACATTTCTGTTACCTGAAGGCAGAAAGTTTGTGGAATTTTGTTCCGACAGCCTCAAGACTCTCCTATAGTCCTCATCCCTGTAGCCCCTGCCAGAAGAACGCGGCCACTGCTGCAGGTGCCAGCTGGATTCACCCTTGGAGCAGGAAAGGGGCTTCCTGGTGATGAGCACCCCACCCTTTGGAGGGAAACACTGGGGTCTGCAGGGCAGGGGACAAGCCTCAGGCCACTGGGGAGAGCAGAGCATGAAATGGGGTGGGGGCAGCCCTTGGCGCAGCACTTGGGAAACTAAAATTAGACTCTTTTCATATGCCACACACAAATGAATTCTGGGAGGACTGAGGACAAAATGTGCGAAACAATGCTTGAAAATATTCAGTAGAAAATATAACACAATATTTTCATAACTTCGGTATAGGGAGGCATTTCTTAAACAAGATGAGCCTTGAAGCTTGAAGCATTCAACTATACTAAAATTATTTAAAAAAAAAACAAACTCTGAACATCAAAGGGTACCATAATCAAATAAAAAGACAAGCTACAGACCAGCACAAAAGTCTAGCAATGCAGGTTAGTAACAAGGATTTACAAAGAAGCCCTACAAATCGATATGCATGATCAACTCTCAACTCCAACTGCAAAATGGGCAAAGATATGAATATGGAATTCCCCAAAGCAGAAGCAATAAGATATGAAAAGATTCTCAATCTAGTCTGGTTGTGGTAAGATTATGCTTGTAATCCCAACACTTAGGAGGCTGAGACAGGAGGATTGCTTGAGCTCAGGAGTTTAAGGCCAACCTGGGCACCACAGTAAGACCCTGTCTCTACAAAAAAATTTTTTTTTGGTTAACTGGGCATGGTGGTGCACACCTGTGGTCCTAGCTACTTGGAAGGGTGGAGACAGGAGGATGGCTTGAGCCTGGGAGGTGGAGGCTGCAGTGAGCCATGATTGTGCTATTGCAGTCCAGCCTGGGTGACAGAGCAAGACCCTGTCTCAAAAACAAAAATGATTCTCGATGTCACTAAAAAGCATTAGGGGGTAGAAACTAAACAGTGATACCCCATTGCATCTTCATCAGATTGGTAGAAAATGAAAAAGATACCCCATTGCATCTTCATCAGATTGGTAGAAAAGGAAAAAGATACCCCATTGCATCTTCATCAGATTGGTAGAAAAGGAAAAAGATACCCCATTGCATCTTCATCAGATTGGTAGAAAATGAAAAAGATACCCCATTGCATCTTCATCAGATTGGTAGAAAAGGAAAAAGTTTGACACAGCCGAAGACCGGTGAGAACACTGAGAGGCCTCGCCGGCAGATGGACGTTGGCAGTGGAAGTGTTTGCTTCACTTGGACTTATGAACTGAATTGTGGCCCCCAAATTCAAATGTTGGAGATCTATCCCTCAGCACCTCAGAATGAGACCATATTTGGAAATAGGGCCTTGAAGAGGTCATTAAGGTAAAATAAAGCTGTATGGGTGGGTCCTGATCCTGACACGTGTCCTAATAAGAAGAGGAATTAGGACACAGAACAAAGAGGAAAGACCACATGAAGACACAGGGAAAAGGGGCCATCTGCAAGCCAGGGAGAGAGGCCTCAGCAGCAGCCAACCCTACCCACCATATATATATATATTTTTTTCTGAAACAGAGTCTCACACTGTCGCCCAGGCTGGAGTGCAGCGGCATGATCTCGGCTCACCGCAACCTCTTCCTCCTGCGCTATAGTGATTCTTGTGCCTCAACCTCCCGAGTAGCTGGGATTACAGGCCACTCAGGCATGCACCACCAGGCCTGGCTAATTTTTGTATTTTTAGTAGAGATAGGGTTTCACCATGTTGTCCAGGGTGGCCTCAATTCCTTAGCCTCATGTGATCCACCTGCCTCAGCCTCCCAAAGTGCTGAGATTACAGGTGTAAGCCACCACGCCCAGCCCCCTGCCCACACCTTTGACCAAAACCATGAGAAAAGAAATTTCTGGTGTTTAAGACACCCAGTCTATGGTACTTCGTTATGACAACTCTTGCCAACTATCACACCGTGTACAGTTAACAATGTTCGAATCATCTTCCCTGCAATTTAGCTCTTAGGTATAAATGTTAGGCCTTTGTTACTCGAAGTGTGGTCCCTGAACCAATGGCATTAACGTCAATTGCAAGCTCATCAGAAATGCAAAATTTTGGCCCCACGTAGACCTCCTGAGTTGGAGCCCACATTTTAACTTTGACTTTTTGTTTTGTTTTGTTTGTTTTTGAGACTGAGTTTCACTCTTGTTGCCCAGGCTGGAGTGCAATGGCACAATCTCGGTTCACTGCAATTTCCGACTCCCAGGTTCAAGTAATTCTCCTGCCTCAGTCTCCCAAGTAGCTGGATTTTACAGGTGCCTGCCACCATACTGAGCTAATTTTTACATTTTTAGTAGAGACGGGGTTTTGCCATGTTGGTCTCAAACTCCTGAGCTCAGGTGATCCACCCGCCTCGGCCTCCCAAAGTGCTGTGATTACAGGCATGAGCCACCATGCACTTTTTTTGTTTTGTTTTGTTTTGTTTTGTTTTTGAGACAGAGTCTCACTCTGTCAGCCAGACTGGAGTGCAGTGGCCCGATCTCAGCTCACTGCAAGTGCCACCTCCCAAGTTCATGCCATTCTCCAGCCTCAGCCTCCCAAGTAGCTGGGACTACAGGTGCCCACCCCCATACCCGGCTAATTTTTTCTATTTTTAATAGAGACGGGGTTTCACCGTGTTAGCCAGGATGGTCTTGATCTCCTGACTTCATGATCTGCCCGCCTCGGCCTTCCAAAGTGCTGGGATTACAGGCGTGAGCCACCGCGCCCGGCCTATTTTTTTTTTTTTTTTTTTTTTTTCAGAGAGATGCAGTCTTGCTGTGTAGCTCGGGCTGCCAGTCTGGAGTGTAGTGGCTCTTCACAGGTGTGGTCATTGAGCTCTACAACCTCAAATTCCTTGGCTCAAGCAATCTTCCCTCCTCAACCTAACTTTGACTTTTAGCCAGTGATTCTTTTCCTCAAAGTTTATTTATTTATTTATTTATTATTTATTTATTTAGTGAGACAGAGTCTCACTCTGTCCCCCTTGGCTGGAGTGCAGTGGTATGATCAATCTCGGCCCGCTGCAACCTCCACTTCCTGCCTCAAGCCATGCTCCAGCCTCAGTCTCCCCAGGTAGCTGCGACCACAAGTGTGAGCCAACATGCCCAGTTCATTTCTGTATTTTTTGTAGGGATGGGGTGTCACTATGTTGCCCAGGCTAGTCTCAAACTCCTGAGCTCAAGGCAATCAGCCCACCTCAGCCTCCTAAGGATTACAGGTGTGAGTCACTGCGCCAGGCCTTTTCTCAAACTTTAATATTCACATACATCACCTGGGGGTCTTGTTAAAATGCAGATTCTGTCAAAGCACTATTCATAATAGCATAGACATGGAACCAACCTAGATGCCCATCAACAGTGGACTAAATAAAGAAAATGTGGGCTGGGCACGGTGGCTCACGCCTGTAATCCCAACACTTTGGAAGGCCGAGGCAGGCAGATCACCTGAGGTCAGGAGGTCAAGACTAGCTGGACCAACATGGAGAAATTTTATCTCTGCTAAAAAAACAAAAATAGCCAGGTGTGGTGGTACATGCCTGTAATCTCAGCTATTCTGGAGGTTGAGGCAGAGAATTGCTTGAACCCAGGAGGCAGAGGTTGCAGTGAGCCGAGATGGTGCCATTGCACTCTAGCCTGGGCAACAAGAGTGAAACTCTGTCTCAGAAGAAAAAAGAAGAAAGAAAAAGAAAATGTGGTGCACATACACCATGGAATACTATATAGCCATAAAAAAGAACAAAATCAGGCCGGGTCCAGTGGCTCACACCTGTAATCCCAGTACTTTGGGAGGCTGAGGCAGGTGAATCACAAGGTCAGGAGATTGAGACCATCCTGGCTAACATGGTGAAACCCCGCCTCTACTAAAAATACAAACAATTAGCTGGGCATGGTGTTGGGCGCCTGTAGTCCCAGCTACTCGGGAGGGTGAGGCAGGAGAATGGCGTGAACCTGGGAGGCGGAGTTTGCAGTGAGCCGAGATCGCACCACTGCACTCTAGTCTGGGCGACAGAGTGAGACTCTGTGTCAAAAAAACAAAAAAGAACAAAATCATGTCCTTTACAGCAACATGGATAGAACTGGTGGCCATTATCCTAAGCGAATTAATACAGAAGTAGAAAATCAAATACTGCATGTTTTTACTTATAAGTGGGAGCTAAACATTGAATACACACGGACATAAGGAAGGGGACAACAGACACCAGGGCCTACTTGAGGGTGGAGGGTGGGAGGAGGGTGAGGATTGAAAAACTACCTGTCACTTGTTATGCTAATTACCTGGGTGACAAAAAGTTATCCCTACACCAAACCTCCAAGACACACAATTTACTCATGTAACAAACTCACATGAGTACCCCTTGAACCTAAAATAAAAGTTGGAAAGAACGCTGGGCTCGGTGGCTCATAACTGTAATCCCAGCACGCTGGGAGGCTGAGGCGGGCAGATTGCCTGCAGTCAGGAGTTCAAGACCAGCCTGACCAACATGGCGAAACCCTGTCTCTATTAAAAAATACAAAAATTAGCTGGGCGTAGGGGCGCACACCTGTAGTCCCAGGTACTCAGGAGGCTGAGGTAGGAGAATCCCTTGAACCTGGGAGGCAGAGGTTGCAGTGAGCCAAGATTGTACCACTGAGCTCCAGCCTGGGCAACAGAGCAAGACTCCTCTCAAAAAAAAAAAAAAAAAAAAACAAGTTGGAAGGGAAAAAAGAAATAAAACAAAATTCAGATTCTGGTCTGGAAGTTCCGAGCTCGGGCTAAGACTGGGCATTTCTCAAAAGCTCCTGGGACTTTTGCTGGTCTGAGAAACGCACATGGAGGCACAAGGAACCAAGCCACCATCCTCCACCCAGCCCTGACTGCATGCTTGACGTTGGACTATACCTGGGCCCTCCTAAAGGCTAATTAAATGAGACTCCCCAGGTTGGGGCCTGGGCTCTGGCATTTTTTAAAAGCTCTCAGAAGATTCGGAAGGGCTGCTGAGGTTGGTAAGTACTGTCTTAGAGCCGTGAGTCACCTGGGAAGCCCTCAAAGCTCACCGGGGCTCGGGCACCTTGGGGCAGACTAGGACATGGCCTTTGTAGTTTCACCTAGCTCCCAGATGAGCCCATGTGCCCTCCCCGCTGCCACAGCTTTTGAGAGCCACTCTAGTGCAGTGCTTCTCAAACTTGAGCTTCCATCAGAATCCCCTGGAGGACCCCTGAAAACACAGATTGCCAGGCCCCGCCCCACAGTGTCAGCAGGTCTGAGCTGGGGCCCAGAAATGTGCTTTGCTAACAAAATCCTAGCTGCTGCTGAGGCTGCTGGCCCTTGGACCACACTCTGGGAACAAGCTCTAGGATGCTGCCTGAATCAGTGCCCGAAGAGACTGTTTAAAACACTCACGGAAGCGTTTTTGAATGTTAAAAAGTGAGGAATCATCCATTTGGCCATTATTTTGGGTTGAATGGTGTCCCACCCAACAAAAGACACGGAAGTCCTAAGCAGAGTATCTGTGAATGTGATCTTATTTGGAAATAGGGAGCTGGATGCAGTGGCTCGCACTTGTAATCCTGGCACTTTGGGAGACCGAGGCAGGCAGATCACCTGAGGTCAGGAATTCGAGAAACACACAGTGCTAGGTGGTGAAACCCCATCTCTATTAAAAAACAAACAAACAAACAAACAAAAAAACACAAAAAACTAGCCAGGTGTGGTGGTGAGTGCCTGTAATCCCAGCTACCCAGGAGGCTGAGGCAGGAGAATTGCTGGAACCCAGGATGTGGAGGCTGCAGTGAGTTGAAATCCTGCCACTGTGCTCCAGCTTGGGTGACAGAGGAAGACTCCGTCTCAAAAACAACAACAACAACAACAACAACAACAAAAACAAAATTAGCCCAGTGTGGTGGCAGGTGCCTGTAATTTCAGCTACTCAGAAGGCTGAGGCATGAGAATTGCTTGAACTCAGGAGGCGGAGCTTGTAGTGAGCCGAGATTGCACCACTACACTCCAGCCTGGGCAACAGAGTGAAACTGTATCAAAACAAAACAAAACAAAAAAAAAACAAAACAAAAAAAAAACAAAGGCAATCCGGTCTTTGGAGGTGATCAAGTTGAGTCATTAGGGTGGGCCCTGATTCAATATGCCTGGTGTCCTCATAAAAAGAGAAATTTTGAACAGAGAGACAGAAACGCATATAAGGAAATGACCGACAGGCTCAGGGGGGATGCCATTTCCAGGCCAAGGAATGACCGAGGCTACCTACTAGAACCCAGGGGGAGGCGTAAAACAGATCGTTTCTCGCTGCCCACAGAAAGAACCAATGCTGCCAACACCTGACTGCAGTCTTCAGCCTCCAGATCTGCGAGGCAGTACGAGGCAGTACGCTGTTGTTGCTTGGGCCACCCAGTGTGTGGTAGGCTGTTACGGTTGCCCTGGGAAACCAACACAGCCATCTCCCAATGAATGGCTCGTTAATTACGGCACAACCCATCCCATGGAATACCCTAGGAGACTGGAAGTGACCCACAGAGGCAAGATGCAGGGTGACCCAGGCACGATGATACCACTTACATAATGCTCTATCTGGTTACTGCAAACATGAGTGAGTATTAACAATATGAAAACACGCACACAGGGAGGGGAACATCACACAGCGGGGCCTATTGGGGAGTGGGGGACTAGGGGAGGGACAGCATTAGGAGAAATACCTAATGTAGATGACGGGATTGATGGGTGCAGCAAACCACCATGGCACGTGTATACACCTATGTAACAAACCTGCACGTTCTGCACATGTACCTCAGAACTTAAAGTATAATAAAAATAAATAAATAAATAAACAAAAACATGCATGGGAAGAGAAACACCAGGTTTTCTCTGGAGAGTGGTGACACATCCCTGGAGAGAGAAAACCTGGATATAAAAGAACCCCCTGAAATCAGGGGTTTCAGCTGTATTCTATAATGTGTTTCTTGGAAAGGATGGAAAAGAATTAGAATTCATTTGATTAACAAATACTATTTGAGTGTTTACTGAGTTGGGGCAGGGCTTAGCCCCAAGCACAATTGCATCCAAGAATCCAGGGTTTTGCTCTGTTGCCCAGGCTGGAGTGTAGTGATGTGATCACAGCTCACTGCAGCCTTGACACTCCCCCACCAGTTTCCCACACACCGCTCCCCCACCCTGCCACTTCCCTGCCTCCCCCTGCCCACCCTCCCTCCAGCCCATAGGAAGCACCTACTATGTGGCTACTAGACTCCTGGGTTCAAATGATCCTCCTGCCTGGGTCTCCCAAAATGCTGAGACAACAGGCATAAGCAACTGCGCCAGGCCAGCAAATGCTTCTTAATACAAGATCCCTCTTTGGGAACACACCACTGCCTTCTCCTCTCCAAACATTGTGTTTCTCCACACATAAGGTGAGTTTCAGAAAATAGCAATCTACTCATGTTTGTGAGCGCACACACACACACACACACACACCTCAAAAAGAACAACACAACAAAGCAATTTTCTCTCCTCACTTATTTTTTTTTCCATAAAGAAGCAGACAATTCAGATCCCTCTTTCGCATTGTGGTAATAGAAAAGAACAAAAACACACCAAGGAAAGAAGCTGACAGTAAGACATCCAGGCCGTTTCCACCGAACAAGACATGCAAATCCTGCAACCTGCAGACCCTGAAGGCCCACGAGGAAATGCAAAGAATAAACAAATTCATGGGAAAACATTCAATGAGCGTGGCCAGGATCCCCACCCCAACATACACCAGGAGAACCAGGGCAGACTTGCTTCTGGGGAGCTGAAGAGGGCTCTGGGGGTCCCTGCCTGAGCTGTCAGCTCAGAAAGCCAAGAAAGAGGGAAGCCCTGGAGAAACTGCACTTGATCTATGGAGCAGGTAGCCGTCAGAGGACAGGAGGCTGGGGTGTGGGTGTGAGACCAGGCAGAAGGAGTTCCCCAGGGGTTCCCCGTGATGGTCTCAGACACAGACCATTTTTGAGTGCCCAGCAATGAGGTGGTTGACTAGCAATGAAACTGATATTTTATTCTCGGTTTCAAGCACCATTTTATTCCATTTGTTTTATTCTCAGTTTCAAGCACCATTTTATTCTACTTGTTTATATTTGTAATTTCTTTCTTTCTCTCTTCTCCTCTCCCCTCCCCTCCCCTTCCCTTTCTTTGAGACAGAGGCTGTCACCCAGGCTGCTCTGTCACCCAGGCTGGAGTGCACTGGCACGATCTCGGCTCACTGCAAGCTCTGCCTCTCAGGTTCACGCCATTCTCCTGCCTCAGCCTCCTGAGTAGCTGGGACTACAGGCGCCCGCCACCACACCCGGCTAATATTTTTGTGTTTTTAGTAGAGACGAGGTTTCACTATGTTAGCCAGGATGGTCTCGATCTCCTGACCTCATGATCTGCCTGCCTCCTCGGCCTCCCAAAGTGCTGTGATTACAGGCATGAGTTTCTTTTCTTTCTTTCTTTTTTTTTTTTTGAGATAGTCTCACTGTCACCCAGGCTCAAGTACAGTGGCATGATCTCGGCTCACTGCAACCTCCACCTCCCAGGTTCAAGCGATTCTCCTGCTGCAGCCTCTCAAGCAGCTGGGACTACAGGCGTGCACCACCACACCTGGTTCATTTTTTGTATTTTTAGTAGAGACAGGGTTTCAACATGTTGCCTGGACTGGTCTCAAACTCCTAAACTCAAGCAATCTGCCTGTCTCGGCCTCCCAAATCTATTTGCAATTTTTTGAATAATACCCAAGGCTAGGAAGATGCAGTAGAACTGGACGACGAAAATTTACATGCAAGCAGGAGCTAACCATCCTTTAATTCACTCAGCATCAGTTTAGTGAGCACCTACTATGTGCCAGCCCGATGCCAGGCATGGGGGAGCTGTGTGATGAAGGGCGCACGTGGTGTCCATGTGCGGAGCGTCTGGGTCCCTGGTATTTGGCAGCCTCTGATTTGCCACTTGCTTTTAGCAGCCGTGGATACAAAGCAGGGGGCCGAGGGTCTGTGTAGCTGCCCTTTAATCCAGTCAGCTCCTTTTCCACACACAGCAAGTCTCTGGGGAGTGGCAGCATTATCTGCCTTTTACTAGGAACAGCAGCTTGTTCTGATTTGCCTGGGTCTTGCCTGGTTTTAGCACAGAAAGTCCTGCATCCTGGGGACCCCCTTAACCTGAGAAAACAGGGACAGCTGGTCACTCTGTATTTTCCAGATGAGGAAACAAGGTTAGGGAGGTAAAGGGATCGGACCAAGGCTAACTTGCTGAGCAAGGGTTGCAAGCCAGGCCATCGGGTTTTGTAGTGGCCTGGGAGGGGAAGATAGACAAATCAAAGACCATGCAGCCACCTCGAGGAAGCCCCCAGCGTGTTATTTTTGATGAAAGTAGCTGATGATCAGTGCTGGTCAGGACTGGTGAGTGAGGCAGGACCAGGCGGCCCCTGTGTCAGGATCAAGCAGACTGTCTCCTTGGAAAAGCAATTGGGCAACTTGTATTAATGCTGTGAAATTGTCCATACTCTTTGGCTAAATAAGAGTATGCTTGGACACCAATTCTAATGAAATTATCCTTTTCTTTCTTCTCAAAAAGCTATCAGAGGTCAGACATGATGGTTCACACCTGTATTCCCAGCACTTAGGGAGGCTGAGGCAGGCACGTCACTTGAGGTTAGGATTCGAGACCAGCCTGGCCAACATGGTGAAACCCCATCTCCACTAAATATATTAAAGAATTAGCCAGGCGTGGTAGTGTACGCCTATCATCCCAGCTACTTGGGAGGCTGACGCAGGAGGATCACCTGAGCCCAGGAAGTAGAGGCTGCAGTGAGCCAAGATGGTGCCACTGCACTCCAGCCTGGACAACGGAGTGAGACTCCATCTCAAAAAAAAAAAGAAAAGAAGTGTTGGCTGGGCGTGGTGGCTCAAGCCTGTAATCCCAGCACTTTGGGAGGCCGAGACGGGCAGATCACGAGGTCAGGAGATCGAGACCATCCTGGCTAACCTGGTGAAACCCCGTCTCTACTAAAAAAATACAAAAAAAACCAGCCAGGTGAGGTGGCGGGCACCTGTAGTCCCAGCTACTCGGGAGGCTGAGGCAGGAGAATGGCATAAACCCAGGAGGCGGAGCTTGCAGTGACCTGAGATCCAGCCACTGCACTCCGGCCTGGGCGACAGAGCGAGACTCCGTCTCAAAAAAAAAAAAAAAAAAAAAAAAAAGAAATGTTAAGAGCCCATGTAGGGCAATGGCTCCATACAACATGAGCCCTCTGCCTACATGGTTACACAGCTGTGAAAATGTCACTTTGATGACTGTATAGCCACATGGAACACTCTTAGGATAGAAGCAGTATCTTATGGAACAGAATAAGAATGATGTGTGCCTTGGGTGCCTGCATCTTTGCAAAATGCTTCTGATTGAAGGCAAGGCTGGAACGGATTATGCTGAATGGGAGGTGTCATGTGCATAAAGGAAGATTTTTAAAAGTTATAAGTAGTGGCTGGGCGCGGTGGCTCTCACCTTCCAGCACTTTGGGAGGCTGAGGCAGTTCTGTTTGAATTCAGAAGTTTGAGACCAGCCTGAGCAATATAGTGAGACCTCATCTCTACAAAAAAAACTTTAAAATTTGCTGGTGTGGTTGCGCACACCTGTGGTACCAGGTGCACCCCGGAGGCTGAGGCAGGAGGATCGCAGTGAGCCATGATCATGCCACTGCACTCCAGCCTGGGCAACAGAGTGAGACCACTTTGTCTCAATAATAATAATAATAATAATAATAAAACTAGTTTTACATTCCATTATACTTTCTTTTAAAAAGCATGGAAGCAAAGCTAGAAATTCTAGGCTTGTGCATGTGGACAAAGGTATCATTTGCAAAACGGTCTTGGCTGCACTGGTGGAAATAGTAAATGATTGGAAGCAACCTGAATTCCATCAAGAGAAGAATGTTTAAATAAAAACTTATTCTTCCATACAATGAGTGCTACTAAAAATAATGAGGCCAGGCACAGTGGCTCATGTCTGTAATCCCAGCACTTTGGGAGGCTGAGGTGGGTGGATCACTTGAGGCCAGGAGTTGAAGACCAGCCTGGCCAACATGGAGAAACTCTGTCTCTACCAAATATACAAAAATTAGCTGAGTGTGGTGGCAGGCACCTGTAGCCCCAGCTACTCAGGAGGATTGCTTGAACCTGGGAGGGGGAAGTTGCAGTGAGCCGAGATCCTACCACTGCACTCCAGCCTGGGCAACAGAGGGAGACTCCATCTCAGAAAAAAAAAAAAAAAAAAAAAAAAAAACCCCACAAATTTTTACAAATTAAAAATCCAACATTAAAAAATAACGGTGGGACAGCAGATTGCCCTACCAAGAGCTAGGGAAATCTCATTTTAAAAAATGCTTTGATGTGCAATGACCAAAAAAAGACTTTTGTATTTAGCACAAAAAAAAGCTGGTACACAGGAATTCCCAGGAACTTTCCAGCAGCAGTTGGGATTTTGGCAGGGATCACGCACGCCTGCCTGCCTGGCGGGATGGGGGTGGGGATGGAGCATGCATCCTCCATGGCTGCCACAGGCACCAGCACTGACCCTGAACTTGGTTTGCTTTCAGCCTGTGCCACAATCTGCTGGGTCTGGAAGGAAGAGCAGGGATGGACCTGGCAGAGAGGAAGGGGAAGAGGAAAGGCTTTTCTAGGCAAAGGGAACCACACGTGCACAGGCAGAGAAACATGGGGGAAAGGAGGTATAGAATATCCAGGGAGTTACTGGCTGTGGCTGGGGGGGTAGGATAGTGGCAGCTGAAGAATGTGAACAGCATCCTGGCCACCTGCAGAGCCCTAGCTCTCCCCTCTAAAAGGGGTCTAAAAGACCACTGCTGTGGTCTGCCTACAACCTCGAGCAGGTGCTCGGAAGCTCAAAAGAGATGACAGGAATGTCTTGTTAATTGCAACCCACTCCCAAGATTTTTTTTTTTTTTGAGACAGAGTCTCACTCTGTTGCCCAGGCTGGAGTGCAATGGTGCAATCTTGGCTCATGGCAACCTCTGCCTGCTGAGTTCAAGTGATTATTCTGCCTCAGCCTCCTGAGTAGCTGGGATTACAGGTGCACGCCACCATGCCCAGCTAATTTTTGTATTTTTAGTAGAGATAGGGTTTTACCATGTTGGCCAGGCTGGTCTCAAACTCCTGACCTCAAGTGATCTACCTGCCTTGGCCTCCCAAAGTGCTGGAATTGCAGGTGTGAGCCACCAAGCTCGGCCTCAAAGGATTATTCTTGTTTGGTTTTTTAAGAGTTAGGGTCTCACTCTGTGGCCCAGCCTGAAGTGCAGTGGCTCAAGTGATCCTCCTGGCTTAGCCTCCTGAGTAGCTGGGACTACAGGTGCGTGCCACTAGGTCTGGCTAATTTTGTTGTTGCTGTTTGTTTGTTTTTGTAAAGACCAGGTCTCACTGTGTTGCTCAGGCTGTCCTCGAACTCCTGGGCTCACATAGTCTTCCTGTCTTGGCCTCCCAAAGTGCTGGAATTACAGGTGTGAGCCGCCATGCCTGGCCCAAAAGACTGTTTTTATTGTGATTGTTCTTGGAATCTTGTTGGGGTTTGATAAAGACACTGGATGTCATAGAGCTCATTTGATTCAAAAAACAGTTCTTTTTTTATTCATTCACTCAACAAATATTTATTGAGCACCTACTATGTGCCAAGCCCTGCTCTACATGCTGGGTTAGAGCTCACAGAGACACACATCAAATCAAATAGATAAAATCACAAGTCTATTAGGTGTTGCTAAATACTAAGGAGAAAACTTAAATGGAAATGGAAGATAGGGAGTGAGAGGTTGTAATCTTAGACTGGCTGGTTTCCATCATCCCCAAAGGCATCTCGCCTTTGAGGCACAAAGGTGCTCAAAAACACAGTTGTTGGATGAATCTTAAAACATCAAAATCGCAGGAGACCTTGAAGATCATCTCCTTCCAAACATTCAGTTTACAGGCGGGAAACTGAAGCTCAGAGAGGCTAAACTGTGACTTGTAGCCATTGAGTGACCTGGGAAGGAGATGCCTGGGCCCCCTGCTTCTCCCAGTGCCCCCTCTTGATCCTCACCTGTGGCAACCAATGCAGGGCGACTCCAAATCTGCTTGGGGCTAGAAAGGAGCCGAAGTCAATAGAGACAGACCCTGTCCTGGGTGAGCTGGACCAGGGCCAGCTCGGTGGTGGCCACTGGACATGGAGTCTCTTCTGGCCTCCAGCCCTGCCAGATGCCCATGGCCTTTGCAGCAGTGGCGAGGTGAAGAAGAAGAGGGTGGCCCATGTGCATCTGAGCACCCACCTGCTCTCTGTTCCCTCCTAGCATCTGTAGTTGCTCGGCTCACACGGAGCTCAGCAAAGGTCGGGGGATCAGGCATGTGATCATGGGCTATAGGCCAGGCCCTGAGCTGGGTGCCCTAGGGAGGCAGTCAGAAGTGAGGAAGGCCTGAGCCCTGCCTGGGAGATGCTGATGTCAAAGGCTGGGACACAGTTTCAAACATCACAGCTTGCAGAGGGGACTGGGATGGGGAGAGTGGTTTTCGATAGTTGGGAGAGAGTTGCACTGAGATAGGCCTTGCAGGACAGCTAAGCTAGAGACAGTGCGGGAAGGAGAGGCAAAGGCTGTGCTCAGAAATCAGGGAGCAGGTCTGCGGAAGCCCAGGGGCTGTACATCTGAAAGGGCTGGATGATTGAAGAGGCTGGCGGTGGTGTTGGGGGAAGGTGTGCGGTTTGAGTCTTTTAAGGAAAGTTGTTGGGGGTGTTGAGTGGGGCAGTCACAGACTCTCTAGAGAATCTGAAGTGCTAGATTGGTATCTGTGTCCCCTCTGTGACCTTGGGCATGTCACCTGACCTCTCTGAGCCTCAGTTTCCCCATCTGAAAAATGGGACTAAGAATAGTCCTACTTTCTGGGATGCCTGTGAGGATGGAGTGAGCCCAGCACAGGAAGGGGAGCCACTGCTGGGATTCATGTATTTGACATTTATTGAGCACCTACTGAATACCAGGCACTGAGGCTGAAGTGGGGGTTGATGGTGAAGGGTCCAGGCTCCTGGGTTCCCAGGGGCAGGTGTGAGCACAAAGATGCACAAGGTAACTAGGTTCTCGGGTTCTGGAAGTAGGGTGAATGGGGCCGTGGTGGCAGGAAGGGATATTTCCCCAGGGGTCAGGG
Organism: Rhinopithecus roxellana; assembly: GCF_007565055.1. Classification (NCBI taxonomy): domain Eukaryota; kingdom Metazoa; phylum Chordata; class Mammalia; order Primates; family Cercopithecidae; genus Rhinopithecus; species Rhinopithecus roxellana. Next base: position 56,648,002 of record NC_044568.1, read on the forward strand.
TGAGTTTTCTGGAAAAAGGAATAGCGCATAGAGACTTGAAGAAAGAGAAGCCTCCTGGATGAAAAAGAGAGGAAGGGTCTGGGCACCGTTGCTCACGCCTGTAATCCCAGCAATCTTGGAGGCCGAGGCAGGTGATCACTTGAGCTCAGGAGTTCAAGACCAGCCTGGGCAACATGGTGAAACCTCGTCTCTACTAAAAATACAAAAAATTGGCTGGGTGCAGTGGCTCATGTCTGTAATCCCAGCACTTTGGGAGGCCAAGATGGGTGGATCAAACTCTCAAGAGTTTGAGACCAGCCTGGCCAATGTGGTGAAACCCCGTCTCTACTAAGAATACAAAAATTAGCCAGGAGTGGTGGCACACGCCTGTAATCCCAGCTACTGGGGAGGCTGAGGCACGAGAATTGCTTGAACCCAGGAGGCAGAGGTTACAGTGAGCCGAGATCGTGCCATTGCACTCCAGCCTGGGCAACAAGAGTGAAACTCAAGAAAGAAAGAGAAAGAGAGAAGGGAGAGAGAGAAGGGGAGAGATGGAAGGAAGGAAGGAAGGAAGGAAGGAAGGAAGGAAGGAAGGAAGGAAGGAAGGAAGGAAGGAAGGAAGGAAGGAAGGAAGGAAGGAAGGAAGGAGGGAGGGAGGGAGGGAGGGAGGAAGGGAGGGGAGGAAGGGAGGGGAGGGAGGGAGGGAGGGAGGGAAGAAACAGTGTGAGGGAAAACCTGGTGGGGTGGGGCAGGACCTGACCCACTAGCCGAGTTGCTCTCCTGGGGACGGGGTTGTACCTACTGGGGCTGGAAATTTGTCTCCATAACGTGTGAGTGTGGGAGCTACTGGCATTTGGCGGTGGCAGTGGGCAGGAAGGCTAGATGGACAGCCCCGATGACAAGAATGGGTCCTCATCCCCCAGGATGGGCTGCCGTCTCTCAGGACATTCACGTAGGCGAAAACCCTGCTTGAAATTATCTGTGTCTGGAATCTAACTTCACTTTACATAAAAAGGCCATTTTTTTCTGCTCAGTTTTCACAGTCCCTGCATTTCCCAGGAGCACAACCACAGCGTAAATGGAGGCAAGGTTGTTCTTTGTTTCATTTGGACGTTAACCAAGAGTTGCTCACCATTTTGGAAAATCACGTCACAGAGAGCCTGCCGGCCTGTGATGTTTGAGTCACCCACAGGCACACCTGTGGCCGTCTGTGCTGTGGCTGCAGCCTTCCTGGGGATTCCTGAGCAGGAACAAGTGGCTCACTACTTCTTTATGTCTCTGGGGTAGAGTGGGGTCTAATGTCCCCACATACAATGTTATGTCAAATTAACTTCCTTTTAATCCTCCTTTATATTATAAATAGGGCATGATATTTATGTATCTGAAATCACATGAATAGCTAAATTATATACCTGGGAATTCAACTTCAGGATAGAAAGAAACATTCGAAATATTAGTTTGGGCTGGGTGTGGTGGCTCACACCTACAATCCCAGCACTTTGGAAGGCCAAGGTGGGAGGATGGCTTGAGGCCAGGAATTTGAGACAAGCCTGGGCAACACAGCAAGGACCCATTTTGGTGAAAAATACAAAAATTAGCTGCATATGGTGACATGTGCCTGGAATCCCAGCTACTTGGGAGGTTGAGGCAGGAGAATTGCTTGAGCCTGGGAGTCTGAGGTTACAAGGAGAGCTGTGATCGTGCCACTGCACTGCAGCATGGGTGACAGTAACAGATTAATAATATATATATATATATTTTGAAAAATATATATTTTTTTTGGCCAGGTGCGGTGGCTCACGCCCGTAATCCCAGCACTTTGGGAAGCCGAGGTGGGGGGATCACGAGGTCAGGAGATCGAGACCATCCTGGCTAACACAGTGAAATTCCGTCTCTACTAAAAATATAAAAAAAGACAGGCATGGTGGCGGGTGCCTGTAGTTCCAGCTACTCAGGAGGCTGAGACAGAAGAATGGCATGAACCCGGGAGGCAGAGCTTGGAGTGAGCCAAGATCACACCACAGCACTCCAGCCTGCGCGACTTCGTCTCAAAAAAATATATATATATATATTTATTTTTATTATATATTTATATATATTTATATTTTATTATATATTTATATATAATAAATACATACACACACATACATATATGTGTGTGTGTGTATGTGTTTATGCAAGAAGCATTGGGTCTGAACGCTCGCAAGGCCCTGCATCAGGAGCCCAGGAATGTGTTGTGTGAGCCAGGGCTGAGTGGAGCACCCAGCTAGCCCAGCAGTAGCTGGGGGGATGGCCATAAGCAGTCCAGATTCCCTGGAAATGAATCAGTAACTTGAGGATGAATCAGGAGACGGGAATCGCAAGTCACACTACCTCCACCAGGTGGAAACTTAGCAAGCACCTTTGCCCAGCACTGACCCACCCGTATTCTCATAAGAATGTCTGGCGGTGGAGACGCTGATCCTGAGAGGAACCTCAGGCACGCAGGTTCCAACCCGGAGTCAGGCTGGAAAAGTTGAGGCTCTTCAAAGAGACTAAGACTTTGAACCTGGGTCCACGTAAGCTCCAGTCATCCTTCAAGGAATGTGACTAACGTCATCCATGGATGAGGGCAGGAAAATGTCAGATAAAAGACATTTTCTGGTAAGTTAACAGGTTACTTTCATGGTATGCACGTTCAAAAGCCCTTGTTTTCACCCACAGAGAAGAATATCTTTTATGTTAATAACAAAAAGTAGTTTCCCTGTTTGATAAATGTGTAAATATTTAAGGCTGTGGAGAAATAGGAACGCTTTTATACTGTTGGTAGGAGTGTAAATTAGTTCAACCATTCTGGAAGACAATGTGGCGATTCCTCAAAGACCTAGAACCAGAAATACCATTTGACCCAGCAATCCCATTACTGGGTAGATGCTCAAAGGAATATCAATCATTCTGTTATAAAGATACATACACGTGTTTGTTCACTGCAGCACTATTCACCATAGTACAGACGTGGAATCAACCCAAATGTCCATCAGTCACAGACTGGATAAAGCAAATGTGGTACATATACAACATGGAATACTACACAGCCACAAAAAGGAAAGAGATCACAGCCTTTGCAGGAACATGGATGGAGTTGGATGCCATTATCCTCAGCAAACTAGCACATGAACAGAAAACCAAACACTACATGTTCTTGCTTATAAGCAGGAGCTGAACACTGAGAACACGTGGACGCAGGGAGGGGAGCGACACGCACTGGGGCCTGTCAGCAGCGGGGTGTGAGGTGAGAGAGAGAATCAGGATAAACAGCTAATGCGTGTGGGGGGCTCAATACCTAGGTGACGGGTTGGTAAGTGCAGGAAACCACCACGGCATACGTTTACCTATGTAATAAACCTGAACATTCTACACACTGTAGCCTCGAACTAAAAATATAATAAAATAAAATTTTAAAAAGTGGAATTTGGGGGTGTCAGAATTCCTGCCTGGGCCCCCCGTGGTTGGGCTCCGGCTGTCACTCAGAGAGATGAGGCTGGAGTGCCAGGCTCCAGTCAGATAAGGAAAGGCCTCAGAACAAACATTAAGAAGCTTGAATTTCATTCCGAGTTATTGGGAAATTGTTGATGGATGTTAAGTAGGAAGTAATGTGATCAGATTTGCATTTTAGAAAAATCAGTCTGGCTGCAGAGTGGATGCTGGACGGGAGCGGGGCAAGGCTGGAGCCAGGGAGGCCAGTTAGGAGATGGCTGGGGCCATCAGGGCGTGCGTGTGTGTTGGGGAGGGGGCAGTGGCGGTCTGAGTCATCCAGAGGGCATATGATGGTGGCATGGATCATTTGGGGGGTATAGCAATGGCTTGATTCATCTGGGATGGGGTGGGATTTAGGGTGGCCCCCATCTTCTGTGGGGCTGGGGGAAGAAGTAACTATGACCTGGATTAATAACTGGGCAGTGGGGAAAATAGTCATGTACAACCCACCTCCTGTGGCCCGTGCCAGGCGCCACTCAGGTAACCCTCCTAGCAAACCTCTAGGGTAGCTCCACTGTGATTACAGTCAGCATTTTACAGGCAAGAGCACAGGTGAACAAAGAGCTTACCCTTGCCACGGTCATATCGGTGGGACCCCAGCCTCAGCAGCAGGACACCCAAGTCTGAGCTCGGGCTCAGAGAGACATCCCAGCGCTCTTTCAGAGGCAGTGCTGTGGGGTCTCAGGGCTGGATTCCGGCTCGGGGACAGGGGAACTTGTGTCTGGGTGGACTGTTCAGGGGCTGCCCAACCTCACATGTGGACAAAGAACTCAGGTCCTTCTGTTCAGCCCGGAGCCGCCACCTCAGACCTGCTCAGGCTGCAAATGGAGGGAAGGTGGCCTCGAACTGGGTGGGTGCAGAGGGGGCGCAGCTTCTCAAGGCAGGCATGGACCAGACCGAGCTCTGACGCTGAAGGCAGCCCAGAGTCAGGGCCATGAAGGGTGTAGGGGGCCTGGCTGGCCGTGCCTCTCCACCATCGCTGTGTCAGTGGTCCCCTCTGCACCGGACCTGCCTGGGATGGGAGAGGTCAGCGGCCGCCACCTTCTTCCTCCCCGCGGCCCTCGTGGGTTTGGGGCGCCCTCTGCTGGACGCTTTCAGGGCCTGCGGTCTGATGCCAGGACGGCCTCAGGGGTTTGGTGCCGGGACTGGGAGGAAGTCACAGGGTGGCCGGCCGATCCCCTGCCATGAGAAAGAAGACACAGGGCAGACGAGCCTATGCTTTTCGTCTCCCAGTTTTTGTGCCCCTTTCAATAGGGGTCTACCCTGTCGGAACCCCTAAATCCCCCACCCCATCACCCACTACAGACTGTCTTTTAGTGCATTTTTTATTTAGGATTCATTGATCCCACAATAATCAATTCAAATAATATTATTTATTCAAATTATTCAAATATTATTCAAATTATTTTAATGGTTGGAAGTACTCTTCCTGCTTACCTATTGATTTATTGACTAGTATTTGGATGGACAGAACCACTCCTGCTAACAGCTCTCCCTGGAGTGGCCATGGTATGCCCCATTCTCCATCACCCAGTTTAATCTTCACTTCTATTTTTTTATTTTTATTTTTGTTTGAGACAGAGTCTCGCGCTGTCGCCCAGGCTGGAGTGCAGGGGTATGATCTCAGCTCACTACAACCTATGCCTCCCGGGTTCAAGCGATTCTCCTGCCTCAGCTGCCTGAGCAGCTGGGATTACAGACACCCACCACCATGCCTGACTAATTTTTGTATTTTTAGTAGAGATGGGGTTTCTCTCTGTTGGCCAGGGTGGTCTTGAACTCCTGACTTCAAGTGAGCTGCCCGCCTCAGCCTCCCAAAGTGCTGGGATAACAGGTGTGAGCCACTGCACCCAGCCAAATCTATTATCAAGCCCATTATTCAGATGAGAAAACTGAGGCCCTGGCAAAGAGGAAGTCCCGTGTCCAAGGCCCTCGATGAACACTGGGCTAGATTCCGAGGCCAGTGCTCTCTTTTGCCTTGCCAGCCCTCCTGGCAGAGATATAGCAGGCCCTGGCTAACATACAGGGACCCCCCTACTTGTGCCTGCTACACCTCAGTTTCCTCCTCTGTAAAATAAGATAATGATAACAGCACTTACCTCAGAGGGAGCATGTGAAGAGGAAAGGAACTAATATTTACATATCTAACATTCTTGGCCAAGCGTGGTGGCTCACGCCTGTAATCTCAGCACTTTGGGAGGATCCATTGAGCCCAGGAGTTTCAGACCAGTGTGGGCAACGTAGTGAGGCCGTCTGTACAAACAGTTTACAAATGAACCAGGTGTGATTGCATGCACCTGTAGTCCTAGCTACTCAGGGAGCTGAGGGGGGAGGATCACTGCCCAGGAGGTCAAGGCTATAGTGAGCCATGATCGTGCCACTGCACTCCAGCCTGGGTGACAGAGCAAGACCCTGTCTCAAAAGAAAAGAATAAGCATTAAAATACATATATAAAAATAAAATCCTTAAAGCCTGGCACAAGATGACTTATCAACAAATGTGGGGGCCGGACGCAGTGGCTCACGCCTGTAATCCTGGCACTTTGGGAGACTGAGGTGGGCAGATCACCTGAGGTCAGGAGTCAGAGACCAGCCTGGACAACATGGTGAAACCCTGTCTCTACTAAAAATACAAAAACTTAGCCAGGCATGGTGGCGGGCGTCTGTAATCCCAGCTACTTGGGAGGCTGAGGCAGGAGAGTTGCTTGAACCTGGGAAGTGGAGGTTGCAGTGAGCCGAGATTGTGCCACTGCACTCCAGCCTGGGCGACAGAGCAAGACTCTGTCTCAAAAAAAAAAAAAAAAAAAAAAAAAAAAAAAAAAAAAAAATCAACCAACCAACCAAACAAAAATGTGGGATTTTACTACCCACCAGCCTAGTACTCTCAGCCCCGGCTGCAAATCCACCTGGGAGATTGATTTTAATTGACCAATTAGAGCAGGACCTCCTCTAATTGGTCTCAGGTGAAGCCCAAACACAGGTGTTTGTGGGAGCTCCCCAGGTGGTTCTTTTTTTTTTTTTTTTTTTTTTTGAGACGGAGTCTTGCTCTGCCACCCAGGCTGGAGTGCATGCAGTGGCCGGATCTCAGCTAACTGCAAGCTCCGCCTCCCGGGTTTACGCCATTCTCCTGCCTCAGCCTCCCGAGTAGCTGGGACTACAGGCGCCCGCCTCGTCGCCCGGCTAGTTTTTTGTATTTTTAAGTAGAGACAGGGTTTCACCGTACTAGCCAGGATGGTCTTGATCTCCTGACCTCGTGATCCGCCCGTCTCGGCCTCCCAAAGTGCTGGGATTACAGGCTTGAGCCACCGCGCCCGGCCCAGGTGGTTCTTATGTTCAAGCAAAGGTGTGAAGTGTCAGGCCAGAGCCTCCACCGCAGGGCTGGCGTCCTGGGTGCGCAGGACAGTGGGTGGCAGCTGGCAGGTGTCAGGAAATGCTGAAGTGCTGCTTCGTCGCCCTTGGTGTCTACATCGCTTGTTACTCAGCATCGAGAGTTTGGATCTCATCTCCCATCAGTTAGGAGGGAGGTCACCCACTCAGACCTAGGTCATCAGCCCTGAAATAAAGATGGGCTTTGTCCCATTCTGAAATTCCCTAATCCAAACATGAAGTCATCCCAGCCCTGCCTTTGGAAGTTCCACTCAGGACTGAGCTAAGAAGGAGCCCGCCTATTTCCTTCTAAAGTCGCAGGCTGTGGGGCTCTGGATTCCCAGGAAAACACCCAAAGGGGAAATTTGGCTCTAGCAAGGACATGGGGTTGAGCAGAGGTCACTGAGCTCCTGCCTGGGGCTTGGGTCCAGGCTCACCCCTGCCAAATTTCTCGAATCCCTCTCCCTGAAAGGATGATAAATGTGTCTTCATTTCCTCATCCGAAAATGCCCTGCAGGTTCAGGATTGGAATAATGACAGGGGGCTGGGCTGCGTGGGGTGGGGCTACCGCACAACAGTCATGCAGGCTGGTGTGTGAGCCTCCTGGCAGCTCTTCCAGGATCAGCCGGTCCCCACTTAAAGAGAGCTGTGGCTTGGACGGGTTAAGTGCTCCAGAATCCGAGCACAATTTGTTGGAGTGTGAAGGTATCCATACCTTTTCTAGTCTGTCTAGACTAGAAATATGGCAGAATAAGATGCGGCTGAAACATCAGCCAGGGGCCCAAGAGACTTTCTTAAGTTGTCTCTTTAAAATAACATGATTTCCATCCTGGGCAACAAGGCAAAAACCCATCTCTACAAAATGTACAAAAATTATTACTAGCTAGGCATGTGCCTGTAGTCCCAGCTACTTGGGGTGCTGAGTGGGAAGAATCTCTTGAGCTTCAGAGGTCAAGGCTGCAGTGAGCCACATTCATGCCACTGCACTCCAACCTGGGTAACAAAGTGAGACCCTGTCTCAAACAAACAAACAAACAAAAAAACCATGACTGGCTAGGTGGGGTAGCTCATGCCAGTAATCCTAGCACTTTGAGAGGCCAAGATTGGAGGATCACTTGAGGCCAGGAGATCAACACCAGCCTGGGCAATAAAGCAACACCCTGTTTCTACAAATAATAAAAAATAAAGTAAAATAAAATAACATGATGGAAGATGAGGAACAAGTCTGGGAAGCTACGTGTTTCCTCATGGAGAGACTGGATGACCCTCATCTCCAGCTTGGTGTCTTGTGACAAGAGGTTGGCACTGGAAATGTTTGTTGACCTAAGCATTTATTGATTCACTCTTCAGCAGATATGTATTGAGCGCCTACTGGGCATTGTATGAGCACTGGGAACTGGAAAAGAAACAAGACTGACAAGGTCCATTGGCTGATGGAGCTGACATTCCAGTAAGTGTGTGGGGAAAGGGGTGGGCAGGGAAGAGAGACAAAAAAGTAAACAAGTAAAGATGATGAAAGATCATAATAAGGGCTGAGTATCAGTTATCTGTTGTTGTATAACAAACACCCAACAATGTGTCGCTTAACACAACCTCCATTTATCTCCTCACAATTCTGCAATGCGGACTGGGCTCAGCTGGGTGGTTCTTTTGCTGGTCTTTTCTGAAGTCATTCATAGCCTCAGTTCTCTGTCATCAGGTGGCTTGAGAGGGACTAGTCTTAACAATTAGACTTACATATTTTTTTAGGTTGAATTAACTTTAAATGCAGAAACCAAAGCATTTCACATAAACCTCCAGCTTCTTTGGAAAAATCAAAAGGTGTGGCCATCCTGACCCCACATTTCTGCATGGCAGCAGAGCATGTGCTGGGCAGTAGCTCTAGCCATGCAATGGAATATTATTCAGCCATATGAAGGAATGGGGCGCTGGCCCAGGTGACAATAGGGATAAACCTGCAAAATACTGTGGGAAGTGAGAGAAGACCATCATAAAAGGCTACTTACTGCGTGGCTTCATTTATATAAGTGTCCAGAACTGGCAAATTCCTAGAGACAAACAGCAGGTTATTGGTTGCCAAAGGCTGGGGAGAGCGGGGAATGAGAGTGTACGGGGTTGCATGGGTATGGGGTTTACCCTGAGGGTAACAAAAATGTCTTGGAATTTGATCAATGAATGCCCAACACCATGAATGTGCAAAATGCCACTGAATTGTTCTCTCTAGAATGGCTGACATTTGGGCAATTTTACCTCAATTTAAAAAAAGAAAAAATGAGGCCAGGTGCAGTGGCTCATGCCTGTAATCCCAGCACTTTGGGAGGCCGAGGCAGGCAGATCACTGAAAGTTGGGAGTTCGAGACCAGCCTGTCCAACATGGTGAAACCCTGTCTCTACTAAAAATACAAAAGAAAAATTAGCCAAGTGTGTCTGTAATCCCAGCTACACGGGAGGCTGAGGCAGGACAATGACTTGAGGTGGAGGTTGCAGTGAGGTGGTATCACGCCACTGCACTCCAGCCGGGACAAAAGAGCAAGACTCTGTCTCAAAAAACAAAACAAAAAACAAACAAAAAAAGGAATAGAAAATAGGGAACAAATAAGATAAGCAATCAGCACTCCACTAGCTACGTCGCTGGCAGTATTGAGGAAATGGGGAATCCACTTTCATGTCCAAAGCGGTGTTTCCTGTAGATGATCCAGGGGTGTGCAAGACTCTGGCTGGAGAGGGGTGGGTTAGCAGCATCAGGAGGGGTCCACCCACATGTGTACCTGCCAGCTTTCCTGGTTCCCCCCCAATCTTGCCCCAGCATCAGGGAACTGGAGGGAACCTGGTCAGGCAAATCTCCTACAGCCCTTAAACCCACGTTTCTGAATTGGATTCAATGGGAGGCAGCTTTCTAGTTAAAAGCCCAGGGCCTGGAGCTGGGGGGTGACAAGGTGGGCCTCCCAAAGACACTGATGACTGAGGAACAGACTGCAGAGGCAGGGGGCGGGATTGGGTGGTCAGTTTACAGAAGGTTAGCAGGATGAGCAGGAATTACTGGTGAAGGCAGGAGGGTGCGTCTGTCGGGACTCCCCGCCCTCTCTGCTGTCTAACAGGAAAGCCTGGGTAAGGAGGGGCCTCCAGCAACTCAAGTGGGCCCAGGGACTCCAGCTGTAGTGTCTGTGGAGCCAGACATTTGAGTGGCTCAGATCTAGGGAGAAGAGGACCAGCAGGCTCTGACCAAGGAAAGCTACGGCAATGTCCGGCCAGCTCTGGCAGCAGATAGGTCATTTCCAAGATATCCTGAGAAGGGTCCTATTCCAGAGTCCCTCCCCTCTGGACTCATCAGATTCTAACTTAGAGGGTGGGCTGTGTCGGTTTCCTGCGGCTGCTGTAATAAAGTCCCAAACACACAGTGACCTAAAGCAACATGGATGTGTTATCTCACCGTCCAGGAGGTCCAGTGTCCAACGCTGGTCTCGCTGGACTAGAATCAAGGCGTCAGCAAGGCTGGTTCCTCCTGGAGGCTCTCGGGAGAATCTTTTCCTTGCTCTTTGCAGCTTCTGGAGCTGCTGCATCCTTGGCCTTCAGCCCTGTGCCCTGCTCCAGCCTCCGTGCTGGTTGTCACATCTCTCTCTGGCCCTCCTGCCTCCTTGATAAGGACCTTTGTGATTGCAGTGGGCCCTGAGAGCGTGTGGATGTTTGTTCCTCCAAATCTCATGTTGAAATGTGATCCCCAGTGTTGGAGATGGGGCTGGTGGGAGGTGTTTGGGTCATGGAGGCAGATCCCTCATGAATGGCTTGGTGCCCTCCCCATGGTAGTGAGTTCATGAGAGAGTTGATTATTCAAAGAGCCTGGCACATGGCTGGGCATGGTGGCTCACACCTGTAATCCCAGCACTTTGGGAGGCCAAGTGGGGTGGATCACTTGAGGCCAGGAGTTCGAGATCAGCCTGGCCAACATAGTGAAACCCTGTCTCTACTAAAAATACAACAATTACCTGGGCATGGTGGTGGGTGCCTGTAATCCCAGCTACTGAGGCGGCTGAGGCAGGAGAATCACTTGAACCTGGGAGGTGGAGGTTGCAGTGAGCTGAGATTCCATCATGAGGTCAAGAGATCGAGACCATCCTGGCCAACATGGTGAGACCCCCGTCTCTACTGAAAATACAAAAATTAGCCAGGGTGGTTTGCACCTGTGGTCCCAGCTACTCAGGAGGCTGAGGCAGAATTGCTTGAACCTGAGAGGCAGAGGTTGCAGTGAGCCGAGATCATGCCACACACTCCAGCCTGGGCAACAGAGCAAGATTCCATCTTAAAAAAAAAAAAAAAAAAAAAAAAAAAAGCCTGGCACCTCCCACCTCCCCTCTCCTTGCTCCCTCTCTTGCCATGTGACGCCGTGTGATGCACCTGCTTCCCCTTCACCTCTCACCATGACTACCAGCTCCCTGAGGCTCTCGAGCCGATGCTGGTGCCATGCTTGTATGGCCTGCAGAACCGTGAGCCAAAAAACCCCTTTTCCGTGTACATTATTCAGTCGCAGGTATTCCTTTATAGCAATGCAAAACGGACTAATGCAGGCCCACTTTGAAAATCAAGAATAACTGCCTCATCTCAGGGTCCTTAATCACATCCGCAAAGACCTTTTTGCCATGTCAGGTGACATATTCACTGGCTCTAGGAGTAGGGTGTAGATGTAATTGGTTGCAGGGGAGGGTGGCAAAGATCAGGAATCTCAAGGTTTTTTTCCTGCAGAGGTGAGAACTCTGAAAGGGAGGCCCCTGAACGCGGCCAGGCTCTTCTGGCTGTGTCTCTAGGGCCCATTGGAGCAGAGGAAGATTTGTTGGTGCCGGTCTCATTGTACTGTGTATAATGACACAGAGATGGCACAAAGGACAAAGGACAGTCAGAGACAGAATACAGGCCTGGGTATCACACAGATGTGGGTCCAAATCCTGGCTCTGCCTCAGACAAGCCATGAGACTCGGAGCAAGCTTGTTTTTGTTTTTGAGACAGAGTCTCACTCTGTTGTCCAGGCTGGAGTGCGGTGGTGCCATCTCAGCTCAACAAGACCTCCGTCCCCGGGTTCAAGTGATTCTCCTGCCTCAGCCTCTCAAGCTGGGATTACAGGCATGTGCCACCATGCCTGACTAATTTTTGTATTTTAGTAGAGATGGGGCTTCATCATGTTGGCCAGGCTGGTCTCGAACTCCTGACCTCAAGTGATCTGCCCACTTTGGCCTCCCAAAGTGCTGGGATTACAGGCACGAGCCACCGTACCCAGCCATGGAACAAGTTTCTTAATAGCTTCTGACTTTCTCACCTCATCTCATCTCATCTCATCTCATCTCATCTCATCTCAGGAATATTCTGAGTGTAATGACTAAGTTTAGCAACCCCTCCACAGGGTCTGGTAGGGGAGGTGTTTGATGAATGCTGGCCCTAGACAATCGCTGAGGAGTGCAGAGGACTGGAGGGGAGGGAGGCCAAGGCAAGCTGCACCTCCCTCTTCCTCTTCCGCCCTACCCCACAGCTGTGCTGGGCACACACGGGGCGGCTGTGGCAACTGCTCTCTGGCCGTGCTGGAATTGTGAGTGTCTCCTTTCCTGGTCACGGCTGATAAGTATATCCTGCTTGATACAAATACATCCACCCTTACGGCAAGAGTCCCAGGCTGGGAAATCTGAGCACCCCACCTCTAACCCAAGGGAGTGTGCACTGCCTTTCCCCATAAATAGTTCAGGAGTACACAACTGTGGATGGGTGAAGGGTCTTCCCACCTCCAGGATCCATGCTCTGGGATGCAGCTGGGGAGATGTAGGCTGGGCTGGCAGTGGCGACCACTGCAGAAGTGGCGACTGTGCAGAAGTGGGTAGTTTGTAGCTATGAGCACCTATGGGGCTCAGCGCTGAAGGCTTAACGGCCAGCAGGAGGAGGTCTCGATTGCACTAGCCACTGTTCTCTGCACTACCATGCATTAACTCACAGAGTTCTGGCACAACTCTTTGAGTCTGTGGGTCCTTGCCGCTCACTGTCCCCAGGGAACTTGAGGCAGAGAGAGTAGGGACCCAGCTGACAAACGAGTTAGTGCTGGAGAATGGATTTAAACCCAAGGTTAGCTCCAGGGCCTGAGATTTTAACTGGAAGGTTGGCTCCTACGGAATTTGATTCAGAAATATGAGTTTAAAGGCTGTAGGAGACTTGCCTTCCCAGGTTCCTCCCAATTCCCTGATGCTGGGGCGAGATGGGGGATCACTGGGGAATACTGGTTGGTACATACGTGGGTGGGCTCCTCCGGGTGCTGTTAACCCACCTCTTTCCAGCCAGAGTCTTGGCCACCCCGGACCATCTACAGGAAACAGCACTTTGGGTATTAATATGGTTGGGCTCTGTGTCCCCACTCAAATCTCATCTCAATTGTAATCTGAATTGTAATCCCCATATGTCAAGGGAGGGAGCCGGTGGGAGGTGGCTGGATCATGGGGGCGGTTTCCCAAGCTGCTTTCATGCTAGAGTCCCATGAGATCTGGTTGTCTGGTAAGTGTACGGCTCTTCCCCCTTCTCTCTCCTCTGCTGCCATGTAAGACATGCCTTACTTCTCCTTCTGCCCATGACTCTTAAGTTTCCTGAGGCTTCCCCAGTCATGTGAACTTGAGCCAATTAAACTTCTTTTCTTTATAAATTACTCATTCTCAGGTAGTTCTTTACAGCGGTGTGAAAACGGACTAATGCAGGTATAAAAGTGGACTCCTGGCCTGGTGTGGTGGCTCATCCCTGTAATCTCAGCACTTTGGGAGGCTGAGGCGGGTAGATTGCTTGCGGTCAGGAGTTCAAGACCAGCCTGGTCTTGAACATGGTGAAACCCCATCTCTAATAAAAATACAAAAATTAGGTGGGTGTGGTGGTGCATGCCTGTGATCCCAGCTACATGGGAGGCTGAGGCATGAGAATCACTTGAACTCAGGAGGTGAAGGTTGCAGTGAGTGGAGATCGCGCCACTGCACTCCAGCCTAGGCAACAGAGCAAGACCTTGTCTCAAAAAATTAAAAAAAAAGACAGAAAAAAAAAAGTGGATTTCCATTTCCTCAATATCACCAGCGATGCAGCTACCGGAATATTAATCACTTCTTATTTGCCCCCTATCTTCTCTCTTTTTAAAAATTGAGGTAAAATTGACCAAATGTCAGTCATTTTTGAGAGAACAATTCTGTGGCATTTAGCACACTCATAGTGTTGCGCATTCATCTATTCAGTTTCAAAACATTTTTGTCACCCTCAAAGGAAACCCCGTGCCCATGAATAGTTACCCTCAATCCCCCCATCTCCCCAGCCCTTGGCAGCAGCCAGTAACCTGCTGTTTGTCTCTAGGAATCTGCCAGTTCTGGACACTTACATAAATGAAGCCATGCAGTAAGCAGCCTTTTGTGACGGTCTTCTCTCACTTCCCATGGTATGCTGCAGGTTTATTCCTATTGTAACAAGGGTCAGCACCCCATTGCTTCATATGGCTGAATAATACTCCATTGAGTGGGCAGACTGTGTTCTGTTTACCCATTCATCCACTGATGCACATTTTGGTTGTGTGGGCACATTTGGCTTGTGAATAGGGCTGCTATGAGCATTTGAGACAAGTATTTGAGTCTTCGCTTCTCTTGGGTCTATAGGTCCAGGGGTGGAACTCCTCGGTCATATGGTAACTCCACCGAGCTGTTTTCCACAGTGGCTGCGCCATTTACATTTCCACCAGCAGTGCACGAGGGTCCCTGTTTCTCCATATCCTTGCCAACATTTATTTTCTGCTTTATTAAAATTTTAAAAAGTTATAGCCATGCTAGAGTAGAGAGAAGAGTGTTTATCTTTTTTTTTTTGAGACAGGGTCTTGCTCTATTGCCCAGGCTGAAATGCAGTGGTGTGATCATGGCTCTCTGTAGCCTTGACCTCCTGGCCTCAAGCAGTCCTCCCACCTCAGCCTCACAGGTAGCTGGGACTACACGCATGTGCCACCACACCCGGCTAATTTTTAAATTTTTTGTACAGACTGGTGGAGGTTGCGGGGAGGTGGATGGTCACGTTATGTTGCCTAGGCTGGTCTGGAACTCTTGGATTCAAGTGATCCTTCTGCCCCAGCCTTTCAAATGCTGGGATTTACAGCCGTGAGCCACTGTGTCTGGGCTTATTTTAAAAGCAGAGCTAAGATACCACTTGGCCCCACCTCTACATAGCCAGTTAAGGAAATGGGTTTTTCGAGTCCAGTGCCCTTGGTAGAGAAGGATCGTCGGTGTCAATGGACTGGGCCCAGTGGAACCAGCTGACCCAATCTTCAGAGGAAACCCAATCTTCCCCTTGGCCCAGTAACCATGGAGACAACCCCAAGCCTGACCTGCTCACACCCCAACTCCAGAGTGGGCAGAGTTCACATGGATGGACTCCCTCAAGTTCTCCAGACACATACAGGTTTCTCTAAGAAGTCACTCAAACTTGGTATTAAAAGAAAAAAAAATCTTTGCTTCCATCAGCTCCTATTCCAGCTGAAGGACAGTGGTCCTGACTCAGCCCCCAGCAGGAGGATTTCCTGACCCCTTTACCACATACTGTCTGACTTTCCATCCATGGCTGTTCAACAACTGAGCCACTTTCAAAAAAGGTCTGTCCCGTCTCCAGAGAGACAGGCCGGACTATGACGTCATTCATTATGGGTGTGGACATTGGAACTGGCCTTGAATCCCAGCTCTGCCCTCCGCATGGGCCATGAGTTTGGCAAAGTGACTTCTCAGTGCCTCAGTTTTCTGTGCTGTAAAATGGACACAATGATAGTGCCTTCTTCTTAGGGCTATTGCAAGGATGAAGTGAGTTAACATGTGAGGTGCTGAAGACGGGCTCCGTCATGTAGTTTTTCAATAGGAGATCTGTTATTACCATTGGGAGCAGTCAACACGGTTAAGGATGGCGACAGTCAACCCCTCACCTCCCCACCTGCAAAGTGCCTTCCTCCACAGACAGAGCGTCCCTCTGTCTCAGGCACTGGTTACAGACAGAGCGTCCCTCTGTCTCAGGCACTGGTTACAGACAGAGCGTCCCTCTGTCTCAGGCACTGGTTTCTGGTGGAGACTGTTAGCAACTCGCCCTCACCCCAAAGATAAAAGGGCTACAGGCCGGGCACGGTGGCTCACGCCTGTAATCCCAGCACTTTGCGAAGCGGAGGCGAGCAGATCATTTGAGGCCAGAAGTTCAAGACCAGCCTGGCCAACATGGTGAAACCCCATTTCTACTAAAAATACAAAAATCAGCCAGGCGTGGTGGCATGTGCTGGTCATCCTAGCTACTTGGGAGGCTGAAGCAGGAGAATCACTCGAACTCAGGAGGTGAAGGTTGCAGTGAGCTGAGATCGCGCCACTGCACTCCAGTCCGAGCAAGAGAGCCAGACTCTGTCTCAAAATTAAATGAAAATTTAAAGGGCTACAGGCCACTGGACCACATGACCTTGTTATGAAAGGTGGAAAAAAGTTTAAACCCACTTGCCACACCTACGCTCTGCCATGCTGTGGGACCAAAGATGAACATACTGCCTCTTTTCATGTGATTTCAGGGGGAGTCTGCAGGCGGCCTGTGCACCTGCCTGTCCTTACCTAACCTGGACGCTACGGCAGAGTTGCTGAGCTCTTTACCCCTTGCCTTCAGTGGAGATCTGTATTTGAATTATCTTTTTTTAAGTACTACCAATCTTTGTAGGTTTATTGTCTCTGGACAGTGCAGGAAGAGGGAACTACAGAAAATTCTGCTTTCTGCAGATGGAATTCTGCCTCGTATTACTAAGCCCTTAATATTAAGGTCCTCTAGTCCGCTGAAATCTACTTTCTTTCTCTCTTCTGAGGAAAGCCAATTTGAAACCATTTTCCAGGGAAGACAGCAAGGAGATTTACGCTGACGGCGATGGAGAGGCTCAGGCAGTTGGCGATGGAGGAGGCTCAGGCAGTGACTGGGGTATGGCTGCCAAGGGACGGATTTAACATCACAAGCCAGGGTCTAGGAGCTGACACCCACACCGTGTAAATGACAGAAACGACAACATTCCATTCTTAAATCAAATCAAGCTGTATTGATAATGCTGATTTAGCAGGAACCACTCTAAAAATCAGAAACAATTAGAATGCCTTCCCCATCGAATTATTTTATTAGGTTAATTAAACAGCTTAAAGATGATTCATTTTGTGTGGTACCCTTCTAGAAAATATTTCAAGTTTTTAAATGAACTTCCAATACATAAAACAAAATTAGTTTAGCATATACACAAATTTCAGATCAAAATACAACACTCTGTTTCTGTTTTCTTACAGTTATAAAATCCAGTCAATACAAACTACATAAAAAAGATAAAACACTTTCACTGATCCTTGGTACAAGAGAACAGCATGATGGCAAAACATTCCCCAAGCACAGGTCCTGGGTTCATGAGAAGGGACCAACCCCACAATATACTGAAGCATGGAAACAAAGTGCGTGCCACTTAAGTTAGGTTAGCAAATGCTTTTTGCATCAGTATTACTTGTAAACCATAAAGCAACTTTTTAAAAGAAAGGTTATTAATTAAAAATTACTTCTGACTGCTAAATTTCTTACCAGCAAGTGAATACAAAATTATTCCACAAAACAAACTAATACCTTTGGACCACAGGATGTGAGACGTGACATTTCAATGAAATCAACTTAGCACAACTTCTCTACTATCCTACTGAACTTGGGGAGTACAATTTTACAAGTCGCAGCCTTCTAGCATTTCCAGTATTTTGAACTTTCTAAACCTGCTTTCCATTTAGCTATTATTTTCATTGCAAATCCCTGTTTTTCAGGAGTAGGACTTTATTAAAGATAGGATAATATTACACACAATATAATCTTAACTGAATATGTGTCTAAGTAGACCTACTTGGAATTCTACTAGATAATCAAGTTGCAGGATTTAAAGGAAATCCTATTCTGCAGGTCCCATGTCGGAAAACACAGATATGTCCAACAGGTTGGTGTTGGACAGGATGAGTTCTGGTGTGGTATTTATATGGTATTCATGGCATTTTCCTTATAGTATTCAAGGCATCAAAATGACAAATCCCGACTGCTAAAACCAGTCTTGGACAAGGGTGACAGTCACATATTCGAGGGTCCAGCACAACACTGGCATGAGCCAACAGGAGCCATGCCGGCCACCTGCTGGGCCAGGGACCACTGCAAACAGCAGCCCTGAATTAGGGAGGGAGGGTCAAATCGAATTTACAAATCTTGTTTTCAGGAATTTCCTTGACAGCTCTCTTTCATGGCAGAAGACCTACACCCGTGATGGAAAATGAAAGAATGTACACATTTCTAGTGTGTCATGAATGGACCTCACTCACAGATAGACACAGACATCACCGTCACTAGTAACACACCAGGAAGTCTGCCCGCGCCTACCTGAGGAGCATCTGCGATACCGTTTCTGATGAGGACGGGACTGTGCGGAGGTGGGCAGAGTGAGGGGTGCTTTCGTCAGCTCTGCTGATCACTTCCAGGCTGCTGGTACACACCCCAACAGTGGCTGCAAAGGTTGTTCAAAACTTCTGCTGAAGCCACAGTGATTACTGGATGGTTGTCACCATTCACAAAACGTACGATACAAAAAACAAAGGGATATCACCATTATGTCGCCGGCGAACTGAAGGGGTACAAGACAGAGGAACCCAACAAAAGCTGAATTCAAAACGAAAAGAACCCCAATGGCAGAAAAAGCCACGACTTATTTAATTAAGCAAGTTGTGCTAATAAATAGCCTGTGCTTTTCTTAACTAAAGGCCACTTGATAGATTTCCCCACATAAAATTTTTATTCAGATGATCTTTGTTTTCATGGAGAGCTTGAATTCTGAGGTATGATCTAGGAAAAAGATGTTATCACCCACACAAATGGAAGGCTTACTTCTTTATTTCTTAAGCTGATGATATCCTTTTGCCTGCCCCATGTACCAGATCCTACATGATTTTTTAAAATAAAACGTAAGTCAATTTCAATGAGCATATGCTAGACTAACAATACATTTATTTCCTGAAGTTTCTTTTGAAGCACAAATTCCTTCTAAAACAAATAGGAAAAGGTGGTCTCTCTCGTAAACAAGCAGTTCTAGTTTCTGATCCCATCCACGATTTGGAACACAGTGTGTTTTAAAGTCAGAGCTGAAGAGGAGAGAAGGAAACAAGGGCCGCGCTCCGCTCTGGCCAATGTGAGCTGAAAAGGGACAGAGGAGAACCTACACGGAGGCTCCCCACACGGCTCTGCGAACGGACGTGGCAGAGGGCCTGTCACATAAGAGGCCACCCGGGTCGAGCACGTCTGGGAGTGCGGGGTTGCGCAGGGTGCTGAGGTAGTGCGTGCGGCCTCTGCCTGCCTGCTCTCCCAGCTTGGAGGGGAGCCCCGAGGGCCCCTGGGGCCGGCCTGGAAGCTGTCATTGTAGCCTACAGGTGCCTAAGGGGCTGGGATGTGTCCTTAGTGGTGCCTCCGAAGGGAGAGGCCCTGGGCCTGAGTTCTGACCTGGAGCCTTGGGGACAGATCTGACTCTCACAGCCAGGGCCAGCTGGTTGTGGAAAGTGCTAGTATGAAGGTCTGCTCAGGGATCTCTGAGGCTCCCGCTTTGGGCACTATGTGGTCTGAGGAACCAGAAGAGCTATTCTTCTCACCCCCTGCAACCTGCCCCAACCACACCTTTCTTTTCCTTTTTATTTTGGTTACATAACTCAAGCAGTTAAAAAAGCAGGCTGGAAGAGGGTTGGGACAGAGGAGCAGAGGGCAGGGTGGGAAAGCTATCCCAAGAAGAGTGAGGAAAAGCAACGACTTCAAACACGGCCTAAGTACCCTTCCTCCACCTTGATAGCAATCCCTAAGCCGGCAGAGAAAGATGCACTGGCTGCAAAGTGCCTGTTTTCTCAGAGATTCCACCTAGCAGGGTCTGTGGGGAGCCACAGTGGAACATGGAGAGAAAAACCAACGCTGGTTCGAACGAAAGGTCATTCACCAGTGAAGGAAACGGGGAGAAGACACAGCCGGCAAGCTCTGAAGACGTGGCGTGCATCTCAGCCTATAAACCTCTTATGATCATGATCCCGTGTTTCCCCTATTTCTGAGCAGATTTTTTTTTTTTTAATTTTTTATTTTTGTGAGACAGAGACCCCCTCTGTCGCTCAGGCTGGAGTGGAGTGGCACATTCCTGGCTTACTACAACCTTCCACCTCCTGGGGTCAAGTGATTCTCCTCCCTCAACCTCCCGAGTAGCTGGGATTACAGGGGTCCACCACCACACTCAGCTAATTTTTGTATTCTTAGTAGAGACAGGGTTTCACCTTGTTGGCCAGGCTAGTCTCGAACTCCTACATCAAGTGATCCACCTGCCTTTGCCTCCCAAAGTGCTGGGATTACAGGCGTGAGCCACTGCACCCGGCCTGAGCAGATCTTTTAGAAGGCAAGAGGGGTCAGGACACACAGGCCGAGGCTCGTTCCCTCCCCTCCGGAGCTGAGAGTAAAACTGCAGTCGATTTTCACCAGAGAGGAGGACAAGACAAAACCATGACCACAATCAGGTCCCTTGGTGACGACGTGCCCCGTCAGCAAGGCTACCGATCTGGAGAGTGGGAAGGTCGCCGCACCAACCTCCCCTAGGGCAGGAGAAACAGCTGGCTCACGTTCAAATGCTCAATATCCCACCCACCCCACCAAAACGTTTTCCTGAAATTTCATATAGCAATGTTCTTTCTTGAACCGAGACATAAGACTTTACATTTAGCCATTAGACTGTGACGAGTATTGCAGATCTAACACCCAACACGTCTCGCCCAGCACTCTTCTTTGCCTTCTATATTTTTATACAAGTTACGGATAAAAATGTCAAACAGGATGCTGCTAGAGTAGCTCACCTTAAGTGATCTTGCCAAAGATCTGTTCTTACCAACACTGTCTGAATCTGGCTATTCAACCGACTTTTTGGTCCTCTGTTAAATACTAGCTCTACTTCCTTTCCTTTTTTTTCTTTTGAGATGGAGCTTTGCCCTTGTTGCCAAGGCTGGAGTGCAAAGGCACCATCTTGGTTCACCGCAACCTCCACCTCCTGGGTTCAAGAGATTATCCTGCCTCAGTCTCCCAAGTAGCTGGGATTACAGGCATGTGCCACCATGCCCGGCTAATCTCCATGTTGGTCAGTCTGGTCTCAAACTCCTGACCTCAGGTGATCTGCCCGCCTCGGCCTCCCAAAGTGCTGGGATTATAGGCGTGAGCCACCGCGCCTGGCTGTTCTACTTCCTTTTCATATTCAGAGATCAAGAATGACTTTATCAAATGTCTTATTGAAATCAAGACAAGCTGAGCACATCATATACTCCCACCTCTGCCAGTCTCATAACCTAACCAGGAAAAGATGTGTATGATATGATAGAAGGATTAAGTAGTTCACTTTTTGTACGACTTTGTTAACTAACCTTCTTTATGCAAAGGTACCAAAGTTCCACACACACAGACACATGCACAAACACACATGCACGTACACACCTGTAACACATATTTGTTTTTAAATTTCATGTAACATCCAAGTTAAGAAAGCATAGTTTAGGTCTACTGATCTAAAACAGAGATATAGGAAATATCTAATTTCTTTGACCAATATAGATAACTACCTTTGCTATTTCAATGAAAAAAAAGAAAAATTCAACATTAGTAAAGAGTTTTAAGTATTACTGGAGAATTTCACTGGGCATATTCTAAACAGAGGGTTATTTATAACAAACTCTATGTATTCTAAACAGGTATTTTGGGCTGTTTCAGCTATCTAGAATTGTCTTGAATTTAAATATTAGAGATGTAGGAGAGAGGTGGCATGGGTCTAGAAAGTAAATCATTTTCTGGCTGGAAACTCACACCTGTAATCCCAGCACTTTGGGAGGCTGAGGCAGGCAGACTGCCTGAGCTCAGGAGCTCGAGACCAGCCTGGGCAACATGGTGAAAACGCATCTGTTCTAAAACTACAAAAAATCAGCTGGGCGTAGTGGTGTGCACCTGTAGTCCCAGCTACTCAGGAGGCAGAGGCAGGAGGATCCCTTGAACTTGGGAGATCACACCACTGCACTCCAGCCTGGGTGACAGAGCGAGACTCTGTCTCAAAAAAAAAAAAAAAAAAAAAAAAAAAAAAAAAAAAAAAGAAAGTATTTTATGAACACAAGCATATAATACATTTACTTGTATATCATGTGGCAGCAGATGTGAGAATGCAGAAAGCTATAAGGCCCGGGACACTCAGTGGAGGCAGCCTTGGCCTCACCCACAGGGCCTCCTACCACCCCATGTTGAGAGGTGACATAATCATGGTGGCAGCAACAGCGGTCACTGCATGCCAGGCGCTCTCCCAAGTGCTTACAGTCATCACCTAGTTAATCCTCACAACGACCCGCAGAGGTAAATCCTCCTGTTATTCTTCTTCCACATAAGAAATACAGTCTTGGGGTTTAAAGAGCTTCCCAAGTCACAGAGCAGTAAGTGTGGCAGAAGCCCCCAAGCCCAGATGCACCTGACACCAAGGCCTATGCTCTCAACCACTGGGTTTGCAAGGAAAGTATATAAAGATGATTGCCTGAAAATAATTAAAATAACAAAGTCTGGGGTTTAAGTTAAAGGAATAAGCCTTTGTTCTCATGAAAATCACTTCCAGGAAATGTCTCATGTCCTGAGCTAAGTCAGTCTCATGTCCTGAGCTAAGTCAACAGTGTGCTAACAGATTGTCATTGGAGGAGAAGCTTTGCCATTCTACTATTGAAAGCAAGCCCTTTACTCTGAAAAGCACAAGCATAAAAATTAAATCTTATTAATGCTTAAGGACAGTTAAACTTGGCTATACTTGGTACAACTTAAGCACCAGATTTTACCTGGTGCTTAAGTTATACCAAGTATGCCAGGCTTTTAGAAATGGGCATAACTCTTTCGGCCATGGCATCACTGAAGTCCTCCACTTAAGTAGGCTGTGTACGACTGTGCCCTGAAACTGGGCATTACAAGATCTCCCGGGAGGAGGAGTCTTGCCTACAACTGGTGAGCCTCCTCAGTTCCTTCCTCCTGACTTGGTGACCAGGCAAGCTGACAGACAGTGGGGAGGATGGAGGCCACCACGTGCGGGGTGCAGACGGCGCATACCGGAGGAAGTGGAGGGATGTTCCACAGACACATGGAACAAATCACATCATTCATGATTTTAAGTATCATCCAACTCCATACAGTTCTGCCAACCTCAACTCTGCACTTAGGAAACACTTTGAGTGAGGAGGAACTTAGCAATGAGTAGATTTTCATCAAAATTAAAGATTTTTGGGAAGCAATAGCACCTTATAGAAAACGGAAAAAATAGTATCCTCAAGCACCCAAATCCCAAATACTGGGTCAGATGACAGATGGACACATTTTCTTGTCTGATGCTAACAAGAATGGAAATCGAGCCCTCTGTTTTACACAGCAGTGGCGTTTAAATATACTACTTTTCTGCATTATGAAAACACGGCCTTTTAAAGACTCTTTAGAGTTCAAGTTGAGTTTCAAGTAATCATTTTGCAGCAACTCTAGGAGAATTATTGTTCCTCCTGGTTGTAAGTGCTTTTTTTTTTTTTTTTTTTTTTTAAAGTAGTAAAATGGAAAAGAGGCCTTAGAGAATTGTATTCCTCAAGGCCGCTGACTGCCTGTTTCCAAGCTTTTGTTAAAGAACAGAATGTGTTGAATTATTCTAAGTTGGCAGGGGATCAAGCACAACACGACATAATGAGGTAGCTGAGAACAGAGTTTTTCCTATAAACACAAAGAACAAGTGAATGAGTGCGTGTAATTCTCATCCAATTAAACAGGAAACATGATAAAGCACGTTACTACCGTTGTATTTAAACCAAGTTCACTGGTATAACTTGAAAAAATTTAACCCAAAGTTCTAAGGTATGCCTTATTCGTAACTGATGAGTAAAAACAATAAAAATAAGGTACTCAAACCTACTATTTGTACTGAAATGCTAAAAATTCTTATTTTAGCATTTTATTCTTATCATAATAAATATAATTCACCAACCAGAAGACAGAAGAACCTACGTTTGGGATGTGAATGATTTGAAATGGCCGCTCATTTCCGTGGATCCTATCCAGTGTCTAACTGTTCACTTTATCTTAAGGCAGAGTGTGTGTCCCCCGGACTCTGCGGGTTGCCATCCTTTCCTACCTGCTCCTTCTCTAATTCAAATCACAGCTGTACAATTTCTGGTTTTCTTTCAATGTCTGCAGGGAAGGAAGCTCAACAACTTTGTTGACCCAGGAAGAAATTAATATCAACATTTATAATCAGGCCAAACTTCAGTTGAGTAGTGACTTTAAAATAATTAGTTTTAATCTCAAAATAAAAAAAAAAAAAAGAGGCCGGGCGAGGTGGCTCACACCTGTAATCCAGCATTTTGGGAGGCCGAGGCGGGCGGATCATGAGGTTTAGGAGATCGAGACCATTCTGGCTAACACGGTGAAACCCCATCTCTACTAAAAATACAAAAAATTCGCCAAGCGTGGTGATAAGCACCTGTAATCCCAGGTACTGGGGAGGCTGAGGCAGGAGAACTGCTTGAACCCAGGAGATGGAGGCTGCAGTGAGCCGAGATCGCGCCATTGCATTCCAGCCTGGGCGACAGAGCGAGACTCTATCTCAGAAAAAAAAAAAAGAGAGAGGGCAACAGACGTTTCTGACTAAATAATTATATAATGCAGTTTTATTTATTAGATGTTTAATTTCATGAGAAAGGGAAGGAGTTTAAAAATCCCATCACTTAGAGAATTTCAATGATAGAACTAAAAAAGAACAAACTTTCTACTGAGCATGGTGGCTCATGCCTGTAGTCCCAGCTGGGTCTCCACATCCGAGGCCAGGAGTTTGAGATCAGCCTGGGCAACAGAGCAAAACCCTGTTTCTAAAGGAAATTAAAAATAAATAAATAAATAAAAAAGAACAAACTTTCCTAAACTGTATGCATCAGACCAAACCATTTGGAAAGTATGATGTCACATAATTCCTTAGATGTCACATAAATGGAACTATTACAATGAGACAATATTGAACTATGTTTAAAATGGAAATAATAATAGGATTACTTCTGAAAAACACAAAACCTTAGCAAGTTTTACCAGCTAACTTGCAAAAAATATAGAAAATGCCTAGCAGTCAATACCACTGAGCCTTCACTGCCAGCAAGCACGACAGACACCCAATCCAAGTTCATGTTCTCGAATATGGGCAAATGGGTCCCTTCTCATCCTAACACTATAAATCTCTGTAATTTCTACAAAACTACAGAAAGAGTATTTCAAAAATTATTAAAAGCTAGCAATATATTTTCCTCAACATTCTAAGACATAGTTTATTTTCCCTTACTAATTACAAGGAATAAGAGAGGGAAGTATACATGAAGCTCTTTGAAATAAAAAAGTTTCTCTTTCAAACACATTTTCTTCTTATGCCCTTAGTAAATTCTTAACCTTCCTACAGCTAACTAACAAAGAAAATCAAAGATCTTTCAGCTCATGCCTGTGCAATCAGCAAAGGACATGTTTGGGAGCTTAAATTGTATTAATACTAAAAATGATTATCCTATTATTAAAAATACTTGTATGCCTAGAAAAATCACGTTCTAGCCTCGCTGGTTGACTGGTAAGCTGATAATCCGAAGACCTGGCTTTTGCTTTTGGTTCTTGCTCCTCCCTAAAGTGAGAAACGAAGTTGTATCTATCAGGCCTCCAAGATTACCCTGGTACAACGGGGAGAGTGCCCTGCCTATCCCAGAGGTGTGAGGATCAAAGGAGTATGTCCTGGAAAGATTTTGAGACCCACATAAAAAGAAGTCAATAAAGCCCAATATTAAACATGATCAACATTACAAGCTGTGCTGAGTCTACCGAGGGCCTCAGAAACCTGCAGAACACACGGAGATCACAGGATTGTACATCATGTACGTCAGGCACTTGGCATTGTTTATGTCTATCCTAGTTTCAGCTCCGTATAGGAGGCCGGCCCATCTGGACACCAAGTTTCTCACTGAAAACCCAGTCAAATCAGTCACTCTTGGCGTGCCCTTTTCAACAGAAGAACATTACTTTGATCACAAGAATCTTCTATTTATTTGTCAAATGTTTATTGACTACCTACTCTGTGCAGGCACTGAAATTGGCAGATGACAAAGACAGGGCCCTTGCCCATGCTATAGTGGGTTTATGACCTTGAGTGGGAGGGTGGTGCAAGCACAGTTCCTAGTGGGTGCTCATCAGACAGGTGTTGGTGGACCCCAGGCGGGTTTTGCTACAGTCAGCTGGTCTCTTCTCACTGACTTCCTGGACTCCAGTGCTCAGTAAGCAGCCAGTGGAAAAGGGCTGCCTCACCTTTCCCTTCCACCAGGTGTTTTTCACGGGGTTCCGGCATCTTTAAATTGAAACAGTCAAAGCGCCACCTCACTCTTCCCCCATTTAACCAAAGGTCTTCATCTGACCACAGGAGGCCTCTTGAATCATGAATGCCAACATTCTGGAAGGGAACACTGCGCTGTTTCTAGAATTCCTTGGAAGGTTTTTGGAATCCCTGGTTTGGTACACTGAGGTAGGAATGTACCAAATGGAACTCTAATGGGCCACAGTAGCTAAGACATTTCTCTAGAAATGAAACTTAACTAACCATGAGTGGCTTAGGTGCCATAGCAAAGACAGTCCTCTCTTTACCATGTTTGTACAAAGAATGTATTTCCTATACATTGACTAGGGAATCCCCCCCAACTCATAAATTATAAAAATGACACTTCCAAACCATCAATGAAGAAAGTATCATCATTAAAGTGGTAGTGCAATATAACAAAGTGTTTACAAACAAAACACCATCCAACATACCCCCAAGTGCTCTTGTTTGGTTGTTATACAGTTTGAAAAAAGCCTACAGTTAGCTATCAATTTCTTACGGCAATGAAGCATTAAGCTAAACAATGAATTTAGAAATTTCTTAGGCCAAATCTTGACAGTATACCAACTATGAGTTGGTAAACACTGTTTTTAATCCTTCTAAAGAAGAGAAATGCGAACACCAAGTAAAACTTATTATAAACTATAAATATTTCAATATTTACACTCAATATGAGTTTGACACCGTAGTATAAACTGAAGGTCAACAGGCTCAAGAATTTATCTGAAGCACCAGGAGACAGTAACATATGTAGTTTAGAACTACAATTCAAAAAGTAAACACATACCAATACATTTATCAGGTTAAATAGCATCACACACACACACGCGCACTCACTCATCTCTCACACTTTTTCTTCTCACAGGATGTAAGCACTATCAAAAACAAAACAAAAAACACTTTAAATTAAACACTTAAATCTTTGAAAAATCTAAATTTGGATGTGTTAAACAAAGAAAGAAACTACCTATTTTAGACTGCAGCCTAGGAGAGATTCTTTAAATATTCACTTATTCTAACCTGAGACAACTTTCCTTCCGAAAATAAATTGCACTTCCCCCAAAGATATTTGTACGTAAAATTTAAGACCTATCCTGAGCCACCAATCCCAACACACACCTGGTAAAAGTGACGTATCAAGAAAGAAGTATCAAAAAGTTATCAAGAAACGATGTTTCAAGACATAAGTGGAATGTGAAAACACAAACCTGCGTGAAATGAGTCAAAATTTATTTTACAATACTGAAATAACTGTCATTTACAAAAGAGTCATGATTAATTTTGGAGCATAGTAAAATTAAATACAACCCTATACTTCAACACAGTATTTGAATGCTGATATAGAGCAAAGTGACAGTTTGGCACTTAGCAGCTTTTATTGGTTATTGCATCCCATATTATGTGGCAAATTTATTTTATAAAACATGATCTAATTTCTGCAGTTATAGTGTCAATGAACCAAAATTAAAAAAAACACAAAACACTATTTTTATAAAATGAATTTACCAAGTCATGCAGGTACTGATAATATTGCAAGAGGAACACATTCACTCCTAAATAATGAACTGTCTCCTTGGAGAGGCCTGGCGTAGACTGGAAAAAAAACTTTAAATTTCAGAAATTAAAAAAAGAGAATTGCTGACGATCGTGGCTTTAACTGCACATCAGTTACTGTTCTAATGTTCCCCAACTGCAGCTGCTGAATGCCAAGGTACTGTTCTGTACAGGATATTTCACCAAAGCAAATTTAGTTTTTCAGCTATTCGCTTCCTCTAAAACTAATGTCTAGTTGTAAAAAAGAAAAATCTTCCTTTCTTTGCAGAGGCCACATAGTTTGCTTTCATTAAAAGATGTCCACAGTGTCACTAGGAAAATGTGTAGACAACAGCTGACTGGTACACAAAACAATTCTGAACTTGGTTTTGACTGACATATTAAACATTATTGAATTACATGACTCTGCGGCACACCTGGCCTGGTGCCTCTAGTACATAAGATAAAAACCTTACACCTTCTCTTATCAGGTATCTTCTGGTTAAAATGGAGAGTTAATGTACCACACTCAACACCCTCCAGAACCCCACAGGCATAGCATCTTTCAGCAACTTCTGTAGCATTGTACTGACTTCCAGCAGGTATAAGAAAAAAAATCACAGTTAGGTCACCCTTTTTCATATCTATGGGTGGGAGAACATAAGTCATGTTTTTCATATGCATGTTAACTGCATACAAACGTTCCATATAGGAAGTTTCTGGAAGAAATTCCTGTTCTCGATTTACAACCAAAGGATACCTTTATACATGTGTTAATTAAGACAAAATGCTGCTTCTTACAGCCATATTCCAAGAGGAAAAAAAAAAAGCTGTAGAAAACAATTAAAAATGAAGTACTGTATATTAAATTGATTAGAAATTTGACATTGCATAAAATTCAATTTAGGAAGTAATCAAGCACTTTGAAGTCCCCGATTTCACACTAGGGTGGTGTAATTCAAGTGGAAAACAAAATATCTTACAAGATACGTTCCACGAACAAAAGACATTTTTCCCCCAATGAGAAGTGGGGTAAAGTGAGTTGAGGTGGGAATGAGAGATAGGAAAGGAGGGAAGGAGGAAAAGATTAATTTGCTCTATCAACAGAATGAAATTAAGTTGAGGTAGTTTATTCTACCAGCCAAACTTTACTCGTAACATAATTTATCTAAAACTCTCACTAGCGAATGCCACTGGGAAACTTCTATTACAAAGACTAGATTCTTAACACAGATTCGCATTCTAAGACAAGCTTTCAGACCCTAAACAGTAGTAAACAAGACTTTGTGTGCTTTCAGACAGGTTATGTGAAAAAGTTTTTGATCCCTATATATTTTGTCTGGAGAGCTTTTTTGTGTTCTTTTAGCCATAGCAGACCTTTATTATTTGTCTGACTCAGGTCTTTCTTTTATAAAATCTCCTACTCACTAATATCCTCATACT
This sequence comes from Rhinopithecus roxellana, assembly GCF_007565055.1. NCBI lineage: Eukaryota > Metazoa > Chordata > Mammalia > Primates > Cercopithecidae > Rhinopithecus > Rhinopithecus roxellana. The sequence goes on from NC_044568.1 coordinate 56,677,333, forward strand.
TAGAAAATGGTTTTGTTCATTGAGAAGGCAGAATGGCACTGCAGGAGACCCTTCCCAGCTCCACAGGTACTACCCCAGAAAGGATGCGGGACGTGTCTTGATCTAAGTCAACACAGAAGTGAGCAACTTCTTTCAGTTCACATGAGGGCTGCAACCTGACTCATCAATTTACTGAAGCTTTACATTACTAAGATAAAGTTACAAAAGAGCAATTTTCTCTTCATTTCAATTCATCATGATATAGTTTTAAAAAGATTCTTAGGACAGAGTACTAGGAATAAATGGAGACTAACTGGCATACAGTCCGATCTAACATTTTAGGCACAAACCTTAATTTGTCGGGCAGGGTTAGGCATAATACATCCTTCCAAGTGCAGTGGAAAAGCAGTCTTGGCATGTTTGGATATGTTGGTTTGCATATATGGATTTTGTTTGTTACCAAAGCTACGTATTTGAACACAGCAGTCAGACATGAGTTCCCTTCAGGGAAAATGCACCTTAGTATTTTAACTTTGATATTTTACATGATACCAATTCCCACTCCCTTTTCCTTTTGATATTTACTAGCCTCCATTGTCTACAGCCGCATCTAACTGGAGGAACTCACTCCTCCCAGGTAGTTTTTCAACAGTTATGTGTTCTCCCCAACAAGAGCTGAAGCTCAAGTTTGTAAGCATCATAAAGCCACCAAAGAGTTACCATACCAAAGCCCAGCACAGAGTGAGTTCAGCTGCCATCGCTGCTCTCCCTTTCGTAGCTATGTTATGGTGCCCTTGGGTCAGGATCTTGCTCTCTGCTCTGCTTCCTCCTCACGGGGAATGAACACGAATACGGAATAAGCCTTGCTGAAGCTGCAGGCGGAAGAGCTTGCAATTCGCAATGCGTAAGGCTGCACACCCTGTGCGGCGAAGGTCGGATGGAAGGAGTGGTTTAGTGTGGTGCCAGGTTCCTGTGCTTCTTTTAAACTCACGCACGTAGTCGTAATTGGTACCTAAGCCACGGAAATAAGCAAGGGTGAGAAAACGTACCCAGAATCACCAGGAAACAGTTTCAAGAAAATCACCATAACACTCTTACCTGTATCAAGATCTCCAATAACATAAATACTGGCTCCTATAGGTACAGCTCCATAAACAAAAGAGGAACTGGCGGGGATGCATAAATTCTGGTCGTTAAGATAGATCCACCTGAAAACAAAGCCGATGCACAAAATTAAAGAAATCAAAAGGATGACAACAACGTCTCGGAAGACTGTCACAGCAAACTTGGTGAGTCATCGGCAGTATCAGGCAACGCGCCAATCTCGACCCCATGTTCCACTGCCAGGTAATCACCGACATGCTGCCAGTTGCTACAGATAGTTTTGTCTGTGCTAGAATGAAACATGTATTGAGTCATAAACAGCATGTGCTTTCCAACCTGCTTCTGCTCAGCACGAGGTTTCTGAGATTCATCCACGCTGTTGTTTGCATCTGTCATTCATTTCTGTTTATTTCTAAGCAGTATTCCATCATACGGATGTACCAGAATTTGTTGGTTTTTCAGACAGGCTCTCCCTCTGTTGCCCCAGGCTGGGGAGCAGAGACGCAACTATGGTTCACTGCAGCCTCAACCTACCACTTCAGGTGATCCTCCCACCCCAGCCTTCCAAGTAGCTGATACTACAGGTGTGCACCACCACACTCAGCTAATTCCTATATATATACACATATATGTATGTATGTATATGTGTGTGTGTGTGTGTGTGTGTGTGTATATATATATACTCATAAAGATGGGATTTTGCCATGTTGCCCAGGCTGGTCTCGAGCTCCTGGGCTCAGGTGATCTGCCCACTTCAGCCTCCCAAAATGCTGTATTACAGGCGTAAGCCACAGAGCCCAGCCCCAGACTTCGTTATTCATTCACTTGTTGATGTTCCAGTTTTCGGCTATTATGAATAAGGCTGTCAGGAACATTAGAGAGCAAGTTGTTTTTATGGACTTATGACGTTGCTGGGCTATATGGTAAGGGTATTTTCTACTGGAAAAAAAAAGTGCCCCACTGCTTTCCAAAGTGGTATGTCATAATTTTGCATTCCAATTAGCAATGTGTGAGAATTCCAATTGCTCAGTATTACTGTGAGATCTCAGTATTGTATTAATTTTAGCTATTTTAATGGCGTACACTTCCCTGAAGACTAATGATGTTGAGCATTTTTGCATGTGCTTATTGGTCATTTTACGGATTTTTTTTTTTTTTTTTTTTTGAGACAGGGTCTCACTGTCACTCATCTAGGCTGGAGTGCTGTGGCGCAATCACAGCTCACTGCAGTCTCAACCTCTTGGGCTCTAGTGATCCTTTCACCCCACCCTCCCAAGTAGTTGGGACCATAGGTGCACACCACCACACCCAGTTAATGAAAACCAATTTTTTTTTCACAGAGATAAGGTCTCACCATGCTACCCAGGCTGATCTCAGGTTCCAGGGCTCAAGTGATCCTTGGCCTCCAGAAGCGCTGGGATTGCAGGTGGGAGCCGCCACACCCAGCCCTATTTTATGTTCTGTTATAAAATGTGTGTTAAAAGGTTTGCCCATTTTAAAACTGGGGGCCAGATGTGGTGGCTCACGCCTGTAATCCCAATACTTTGGGAGGCTGAGGCAGGTGGATCACTTGAGCCCAGGAGTTCAAGACCAGCTGGGCAACATGGTGAAACCGTGTCTTTACAAAAATTACAACAATTAGCCAAGTGTAGTGGCATCTGTCTGTAGTCCCAGCTACTCAGGCTGAGGTGGGAGGATCGCTTGCGTTAAGGAGGTCAAGGCTGCAATGAGTTGAGATCACACCACTGCACTCCAGCCTGGGCAAAAGTGAGACCCTGTCTCAAAAAAAAAAAAAAAAAAAAAAGGACGTAGCAAGACTGTCTCTAAATTTTTTTAAAAATTGGGTTTACTGTCTTCTTATTGAATTGTCAGATTCTTTATATCCTGTGGATACAGATACTTTGTTAGATACATGTATTATGAATCTTTTTCCCAGGATGTAGGTTGCCTTTTCAATTTCCTAATGGAACCTTAAGTTTTTAACTTTGATGAATTCCAATATATCCTTTTCTTTCTTTTTTTTTTTTTTTTTTGAGATGGAGTCTCGTTCTGTCGCCCAGGCTGGAGCGCAGTGGCCGGATCTCAGCTCACTGCAAGCTCCGCCTCCCGGGTTTACAACATTCTCCTGCCTCAGCCTCCTGAGTAGCTGGGACTACAGGCGCCTGCCACGTCGCCCAGCTAGTTTTTGTATTTTTTTTTTAGTAGAGACGGGGTTTCATCGTGTTAGCCAGGATGGTCTCAATCTCCTGACCTCGTGATCCGCCCGTCTTGGCCTCCCAAAGTGCTGGGATTACAGGCTTGAGCCACCGCGCCCGGTCTCCAATATATCCTTTTCTTCTTTTACAGTCACAGTTTCTGCGTCATGCTAAAAAATCTTTGCCTACCCTAATACGAAGATTTTTCTCCTATGCTCTCTTCTGGAAATTTTACAGTTTTATCTTTTACATTTAGGTCTATGATACATTTCAAGTTAATTTTTTGTGTCTGGCATGAATCACAGTTCACTTTCTTCCATATAGATAGCTAGCTGTTCCAGTACCATTTGCTAAAGGCTTTTCTTTCCCCCACTAAATTGTCTTGGCACCTCTGTTGAAAATCAATTTAATAACCACTAAAAAGATTTAAGGCTCTATGAAGAAGTTAGTCCCAGAGCTGAGGCAGAGAAAACTATAAGAGGGGTCTGGGGCATCCTGTCGTGCCAGATAGGAAGTGCTTAAAAAAGGATGGGGGTGTGTCAAAGGACAAGGAAGCCATGGTGAGGCAGCTCCTGACAGCCGAGGCTGGAACTATGTGAGCATGAAAATCAGTAATGATGGTGCTGGATTTATAACTCAGGGAGTAAAATAAATATCCATGAATCCATATCCTATAAATAATTGGAAAACATTAACAGGAAAAAGGGACAGGTTTCCTTTACTGAAAAATTCCGATTCATAGATGCAGAAGAATGACGGAAACAAAATCATCACCAGGCAAACGCCACCGAAATGACTTCTGCAGGCTAGGTCTACCAGTGGATGCTCAAATGAGTGCTTGAGAGTTTCAGGAGAAAATGGTTTTGCAAATTCTCAAATTATCTCCACTAAGATATTTATTAATTACAACAAGAAAATCAGTTAACTTTCCAGTGGAGAAATCTAACACATACCACCTTAACCAAGTCATCAAGGTTAACATCACCAGCAACAAGGCACATCAATGTGTTCTCCCTGATATGATGCAGAGAAGTGCATAATATGACTTCTGTGGTATTGCCAAACTGCATAACCTCAGTCTAATTGCAAGAAATCATTAGATCAATCCAAATTAAGAGATCCTACCAAAAAGAAAAAGAAAAAAAAAGAACCAATAACCTTCAAGAGGATGAAGGTCATGAGACTCAGGGAAAGAATGAAGAACCTGCTGGGTGTGGTGGCTCACGTCTGTAATCCCAGCACTTTGGGAGGCTGAGGTGGGTGGATCACAAGGTCAAGAGATCGAGACCATCCTGGCCAACATGGTGAAATCTCATCTCTACTAAAAATACAAAAATTAGCTGGGTGTGGTGGCACGCACCTGTAGTCCCAGCTACTCGGGAGGATGAGGCAGGAGAATCACTTGAACTCAGGAGGTGGAGGTTGCAGTGAGCTGAGATGGTGCCATTGCACTCCAGCCTGGCGACAGAGCAAGACTCTGTCTCAAAATAAATAAATAAATAAATAAATAAATAAATAAATAAATAAAATAAAATAAATAAAAAAAAAGAATGAAGAACTATCACAGATTAAAGGAGTCTAAGCAAACACAGTATCTGAATGCAATGTAGAATCCTGGATTGGATCTGGAAACTGAGAAAAAAGACATTAGAGGACAAGCTGGTGAAACTCCAGTAAGTCTGTAGTTTACTTAATAATTTTGGACAATGTAAATATCCTGGTTTTGATGCTTGTACTACAGTCATGTAAGATGTTAACACTAGAAGAAGCTGAGTGAATGACTTATTGGAAATGGGAACTCTTTGGCTTTACAACTTTTCTACAAGTCTATAATACTATTCAAAAATAAAAGTTTATTTCTTTTTCTTAAAGAGTAAATCTAGACCCTGCTATGTAATAATAATGTTCCCTCTGGGAACAATCGTCTGTTAATAGCTAAAAGGCATAGCTAGGTCACAGCGGACTTCAGTAGGACCTTGGGAACGCATCTAAATGGTCTTAAGAGTAACCAAAGTCCAGACCTACCCTCACTGGAGGACATAGTCATATGGTCATCACTCCATCATCTCTAACTCTATGCTGTGAAGCAGCCAGGGCATCTCAATGTCAAATAGAAATGCACAATCATTTCCCCAACAGCACTACTTTTATTTCAATGAACACTCTTCCTAGACTCTTCTAAAGCAGGCAGCTTCCACATTTAGAATTCCAATAAACACAGAAGCCTAATGATCACAGAGCAACTCAGAAACAAAGCTAAGCACCACGCTTCTAAAGCCATTCATCTAATATTTGATTCAACTAACATCTGAATGTTGATGGGTGTCAGGTAGTTTTTGCTGGGACTGGGATATAGATTTTGGCCCCTGCCTCCCTAATGCCTCCAATGAAATGGAAAAGGGAAAAAATCTAAAAGCTTGTGCTGAAAGTGAAAATGGAGGCCCTGAACACAACTTTCAAAGAAAATGTTTGAAAACCATCAAACTACAATGCTGATTTATTCAAATTTCACGTCTTTAGGCCTAAACATAAATAACTACACCTCAGCATCTAAGTTCTTCCCAGATTCTGAATCAAACCAACTCAGTTCATCCCTGCAATGACTGTATTAAGCTAAAGACACTGGACTGCATAGATGATCTACCAGGTTTTGTCCCAAGCACATGAATGATTCAGTTCCTGGGTTTCAGAAAAATAAGCCTAGGTGATCTATTTTAGGTAAAGACTAGGCTTCAAATTAAACAGAACTAATTTGAAAATTTAATTGAATTGCATCTTCAGGTGTGGCTGCTTATAAAACAGGTATAAAGGGACATGAGGTTTTACATGCCACTCATTCTCTCACTGACCTGAACAGTTTAGCTGTCCCAGCCTGCCTCCTCATCTGTCCAGTGAGATACCAGATAGCGTCACCAACCTCAAATGACTGTTGTGAGGATGAAATGAAATACCAATGTAAAGTATTTTGCATAGCTTCTAGTACTTAGAAGGTATCATTAAGCGATAGTAAATTTTGCAATGAACAAGGCAATATCGTGTCTTCAGTTACAATGTTTTCAAACACGGGCTTGTCAGTCCTTGGGGGCTATAATGATGCACGCTCTGGTAACTCAGAATTAAGACTGCCCTGAGACTGAAGCTTAAAATACAGCATGGATTTCAACAGTGAACTTCAGAGACAGGGAAGTAGAAGGGGAATGACAGGAAAGGAGAGAGGCAGACAGCTACAGAGGAAAAGACTGCAATCAATTGAGGAGAAAGGAGAGGAGGAAAGAAAAAGAGAGCTATGGTGAGGCATCTGCTTCCAGTACGGCAGAAGAAACTCTTCAAATGGCTTCTCAGCTGCTGCAAGTGTCAGCTGTAAACTCTGGACAAAATACAACTACCTGAGTGCTCTGGAAACTGAAGAAAAGCAGGTAGATTCCGGAAAGCCATGGAAAGCTGACGGAGCAAGCAACCTGTATGGACTAAGTTCCCCGTTTCTTGGTAGCTTTCTCTGAAGGCAGCCTCACGGGGGCAGCTCTGGGGAGCTAAACCCCTACAGAAAAGATAGCCATCTTTCTGGCTACAGGACTCAGCAATCAGGAAAAGGGGTCTTGGGGCAACCAGGATCTCCAAAGTGTGAGTGGAGAACCTGAGAAAGGAGAGGTAGAGAAGCACCCCTCGATTTGTGCGCATCCACTCATCTCAAGTCTTCAACTAACCCTGGAACCATGTACGCTTATGACTGAGGCTTCGAGAACTGGATTGAGATTTCAGCTGCCACCCATGGCAGGTGGCACGGCTTGCAATTTACGTCTAACCAAGTCAATTGCTGACTAAAACTCAGAGCAACACTCTAAAGCAATATAAGAAAATTCAAGGCCCCAACAACATAATAGTAACCACACCCAGGATCCAGTCTAGAGTTTCTCAACAAAACAGGAGCCGGAAAAATGAGAACCCATTTCTCAAGGGAACAAACAATCAACAGACACCAACTCTTGAGATGACTCAGATACTGGAATTAACAGGCAAGGACTTGAACATAACTACCACAGTGATGCTCAGTATGGGAAAGAAAAATATGCTTGCGATGGAAAGATAGGAAATTTCAGCACAGAAAATTTAGAAACCTAAAAACAAACTACACAAACATTTTAGAATTGCTAACATAATACTTGAAATAAAAAAATTCACTGGATGGAGATAACAAAAGAAAGCAGCAGCAAACAAGACAGAGCAACAGAAACCATCCAATTTGAAGAAGGAAAAATGATACTGCAGACTGAATGGTCATGAAAATAAATCACATCAGTATGTCCAGCTAGAGTGGCGCTCTGTGGAAAGCTGAAGGCTTTCACTGTTTGCCTTAGAAAAGCAAAAGATCTACCATAAGTAATCTAGAATTCTACCTGAAGAAGCTAGAAAAGAGTAAAAGAAACCCAAAGTAAAAGGATGGAAGTAATACAGGTGAGTGTAGAAATCAACGAAACAGAAAATACTATGGAGAAATGAACCACGTGTAGAAGCTGGTCTTCTGTCCACAGAGGGTGCAGACTGTGGCAAGGCTGGGGGCGAAAGGGCTGCTCTGCCGCTGTTGGCTGCCCTCCTCTCACTCCTCCTGTGCTTGCTCCTACCAGCCTGCAGGAGACCAGGGGTGCACACTCTCCAGCTTGTTTCTCTGGCCCCTGGCACCCTGGTGCTCTGCTCTCCAGTGGCCTCAGCACACACACTTCCAATGGGATGAATCTTGGCCCTGTGGGGTAGGGAAGATACTTTCTAATTTGTTCCCTCAGGTGTTTTTCCTCTGACCTAAAGGTAGCAGCTGTACTTCCTACGTTAGCTATTTCTACCGTTTTCAGAGTCTTTTAGTAGCTGACTGTCTCTTACTAGTGATAATTACATATATTACATTTTCCCTATTCAAATGACTGGTGTGGTTTTTGCCTCTTGACTGGACCATGACTGAAATAGATGTGGTCGGGGTGGGGTTCATCTCTTATCCTCTAGTTCACACGTCTTACTAAGGCATCTGAAAGTACCTGTTTCTTCCCAACCATCAGATACAAACAGCACAATGTGGTCAATGGGGTAGACCAATGAGATGTTTTGTGGAACATGATGATGATTAAAATATCCGTGGACTACTACACAACAGACATTAGCCCATTATATATCTTAGTTGACACAGCCCCGAGGCAAGGCTGTGCAGGTGTACTGTTGCCCCTGACAAGTAAAAGCAAACTGCTTCTGGTGACCCTTGCAAATTGGTATGAAGAAAATACATTAGCTATGTCAGTGGCTGCCATACTAAGGCTGGGAACTGTGCCTCATAAAGACACAACATTTGCGTGAGGATATTACATCTGAGACAGAATCTGGGATCAGTACGATCACCTGATCAAGTTTATGAAAGCTTTTGCTATGTGCATGAAAAAAGCAAAAGATCTACCATGGGTAATCTAGAATTCTACCTGAAGCTAGAAAAGAGTAAAAGAAACCCAAAGTAAAAGGAAAACCTAAAAACAAACTACACAAACATTTTAAAATTGATAACATACTGTTTCAAATAAAAAATTTCCAAGATTTTCCGAGACCCATTTTACTTTTCTACTTTTTCTAGGTGAATTAAGTGGGGATGTGATAGGCATCGCCTCTCCTGCATTTTCTAGTCTTTGATGGTGGCATAATGTTTGCAGATTCCCCCAGGATGCAGTATTGCTTCTGGTTTTCTATTTTGGTAGAGAAGGAAAGTTCCAGGGACTTCCACTTAGCCCTTGTTGTCACAGTGGCCCCCAATCCATGTGTCAGAGAACCAGTATGGTGATTTTGCCAGTTGTCAGGTATGTCTATTCTAGTTATATATTCAGGAATCAAAAGAGGAAACTGACAGACCTCAACTTCAAAGAACAGTTAATATAACTCATATACTGTAAAAAATGAAAGTAGAGGCGCATCCAGGCTAAGCAAATGCAGAGAGGCAGTAAAACACAAGAGGGTTTAAAAAGTGAGCTGGAGTATAGGACATGTGAAAGAAAGATACTGAAAAAGGGTGAAACTTTTTCTTAACTTCAAATCATGAAGAACCCTGAGTAGGTGGCTAAGTACTATTATCTTTATTTGGTAAGCAACGGGAAACAGTCAAGAACTTGGAGACGGGCAATCAAAACTCTGAGCAAAAAGTTTTTGTCAGGTTCGTCTTTCCATTCGTCTTTCAAACCCACAAGTGAGTAACTGCACAGGCAAGGCTGGCCAGAGGCTAAAGACACTACACAGATAAAGGAGTGACTGTGAGGGTAGCAGCGGGGCAGGGAAGGTGGGAAATGTGAAAAGTGCTACTGAGATTCAAAAAAGGACCAGACCTGGCAACTGATGAGTTGCAAAGTACAAGACAGAATTCAAGATGACTCCCTTTTTTGAGACGAGGTCTTGCTCTGGCACTCAGGTTGGAGTGTAATGGCATGATCATGGTCCACTGCAGCTTTCACCACTTCCCAGGTTCAAGTGATCCTTCTGCCTCAGCCTCCCAAGTAGCTGGGACCACAGGCACGGACCACCATGCTCAGCTCATTTTTGAATCTTTTGTAGAGACAACGTCTCACTATGTTACTCAGGGTTGTCTTGAACTCCTGGGCTCAAGGGATCCTCCCATTTGGGTCTCCCAGAGTTCTGGGATTATAGGTGTCAGTCACTGTGCCTGGCCAAGATGACCCTTTTGTGAACATGGATGACTGGGAGGATAGTAGTGTTATTAACAGAATAGGGACACAAGGAACAGAAATAGAGAAACTGTCATTCTGAGTATATGACGCTGTTGCTCTGACTTGGTAATACTTTATGGCAATTTCTTTGCTTGCCTTTCAAGCAGTTTTGCTTTTATTCAGAAAAACAGAAAAGAATAAGATATGGCCTTTTTTTCCCGGAAAGTTTTAACCTAAAAATAGGGAACAAAGACAGGAAAGACAAGAGATTACTTAAAAACAATTGACATGGTCTCCAATCGAATATGGACTGCTCATCCGGCAACTACAGTTTCCACGCTATGCCAGTGTAACACATTTGCATCTGATCTTTTAAGAAATAAACTACTCCTACATGTTGTTTTGTTCTTTCAATAGTTACAGGAAAGCCTACATTTTAAGGTCAACCTAGTGTGGTAGCTGAAAAGGTTGACTCTGGGGCCAGAATGCCTGAGTTCAGATCCCGCCTCAGCTCCTCGCTCCTTGTGTGTCTGTGGGCACATCGCTCACCCTTTCTGTGCTGTGATTTCCTCGTATGGAAAATAGGAATAGTAACAGTACCCACATACACTTCAGAGTGCTGTTTTGAAGATTAAACAAATACATGGCATTTGGTGTTGTATGTTATCTAAACATGTTAGAATCTTACATTGATAAGATAAATTAACAGCTTTATTCTATTTACAAACATTGGAGAGCTTAGGAATAAGGAACTAAACATACATGAATTTTATTTGGAAGTGCTTTTATTTATTTATTTATTTAGAGACAGGGTCTCACTTTGTTGGCCAGGCTAGAGTGCTGTGGCACAATCTCGACTCACTGCACCCTCCACCTCCTGGGTTCAACCAATTCTCATGCCTCGGCCTTCTAAGCAGCCAGGACTACAGGTGTGTGCCACTAGGCCTGGATAATTTTTTTTTTTTTTTGTACTTTTTTTTTTGAGACGGAGTCTCACTCTGTCACTGGGGCTGGAGTGCAGTGGCCGGATCTCAGCTTACTGCAAGCTCCGCCTCCCGGGTTCACACCATTCTCCTGCCTCAGCCTCCCACTACAGGCGCCCGCCACCTCACCCGGCTAGTTTTTTGTATTTTTTAGTAGAGACGGGGTTTCAAAGTGTTAGCCAGGATGGTCTCGATCTCCTGACCTCGTGATCCGCCTGTCTCGGCCTCCCAAAGTGCTGGGATTACAGGCTTGAGCCACCGCGCCCGGCCTTTTTTGTACTTTTAGTTGGAGACAGGGTTTCACCATGTTGGCCAGGCTGGTTTTGAACTCCTGGCCTCAAGTGATCCGCCTGCCTTGGCCTCCCAAAGTGTTGTGAATATAGGCTTGAGCCACTGCGCCTGGCCTGGAAGTGCTTTTAAATAGCAAAGAAGGAACAACAGTCTTATGTTTAATTATTATGAACTTAAAGCAAGTAATAGTTGTATTAAAAGCTTATCCACTACAAATATGTAACAACCTAATAGGCCAGGTGTGGTGGCTCATGCCTGTAATCCCAGCACTTTGAGAGGCTGAGGCGGGCGGATTACGAGGTCAGGAGCTCGAGACCAACCTGGCCAACATAGTGAAACCTTGTCTCTACTGAAAACACAAAAATTAGCTGGGTATGGTGGTGCGCGCCTGTAGTCCCGCCTACTCGGGAGGCCGAGGGGGAAGAATTGCTTGAACCCGGGAGGCGGAGCTTGCAGTACGCCGAGATCACGCCACTGCACTCTAGCCCAGGTGACAGAGCGAGACTCTGTCTCAAAAAACAACAACAACAACAACAACAACAACAAAAGACTTCATCCCTTGGGCCGTCAGCCCTCCCAGTCATGTAACGAGGAAGGAAAAACGTAGAGAAGTCTGAAAATCTGCCCCACCACAGCAAGTATCCTCTAAACTGCTCTCTAATAAACTTTCCGAAGATAGTCTATTCCTATAAATAGAAAAAAAGGCTACGCAAATATCCTAAATTTAAAATACAAGTTAGGTAGCATTTACATGCATTTCCAGCATCTTTGTAACTGCTCACTGACTGCCTTAATCTAAAACAGCATGAAATTAAACATTATGTTATGGCACCCTCTTCTGGTAACATGACTGAACTACTCAAATAAAATTATGTTTAGCATACCAATTTCCCCTTAGGATTTAAACATATTACCGCAATAAAAATACTGTCAGTGGTTACAACAATAAAATGCGTGAGGAAAGAGAGAAGATATCCAGAAGGATGTTATCGACTCTACAAGACATATGTGGCACTTTTCAGAGGTTTTTTTGTTTTTTTTTTGAGACGGAGTCTTGCTCTGTCGCCCAGGCTGGAGTGCAGTGGCCGGATCTCAGCTCACTGCAAGCTCCGCCTCCCGGGTTCCCGCCATTCTCCTGCCTCAGTCTCCGGAGTAGCTGGGACTACAGGCGCCCGCCACTGCGCCCGGCTAGTTTTTTGTATTTTTTTAGTAGAGATGGGGTTTCACCGTATTAGCCAGGATGGTCTCGATCTCCTGACCTCGTGATCCGCCCGTCTCGGCCTCCCAAAGTGCTGGGATTACAGGCTTGAGCCACCGCGCCCGGCCATTTCAGAGGTTTTAAGAATCTCGGACACCACGCCTTAGCCACTTAATCAACATTTTACTAAGTATCTGATACAAGCAGGTAGGATGTTGGAAGCCAGGATACAGAGCTGACGAAGGTGGACCTTGCCCTGAAGTTGCTTGCAGTTAACAGTCACAACCCCAGAGAGAGACTTGTCTGGAGTGCATGGGATCATAGATGAAGGGATTTAAATCAGAGTAGAAGGTGTGAGAAGGCTTTCTCTAGGTTTTGATAACTAAGCAGTTTTGAAAAACGCCAAGCTAACTGGATGCTCAGTGGGAAGGAAGCTTTTAGGCAAGAAGCAGCATATGAACACAGAGCTGAGACAATCATACTTGATTTCGCAGGGGAAAGTGGCTCAGTGTAAAGTATCCGGGTTAGTAGCAGGAAAAAGCAAAGGCCATTATCACAAAAGGCCACATACGCTAAGTTAAGCAGTTTATTTATTTATTTTTCTTTGGAGAACACAGGGTCTTCTTATGTGGCCCAGGCAAATCTCCAACTCCTGGGCTCAAGCAATCTTCAGTTTCTACCTCCCTAAATGTTGAGATTACGGGTGTGAGCCACCACGCCCAACAAGGTAAGGAGTTTTAAACTTTTTCCTAAAAGCTATAGGGAGCCAATAAATGATTTTAAGCAACTAAGTGTCAAGATCTGACCTACATATTAGAAAAATTTTCTATTTAGAGACATTTTAAGTCACTAGCACTTGTGAAGTCACTGAATAAATATCTAGTATGCATTAGACATATCTCCTAAACTCATAATTTAATAAAGTGACTGAAAACTAAACAAAGCTAAAATACAACTTTGAAAGCACAAAGAAAAAGTTGCAGTAGCTACGTGAAACCATTCTTAGTTACCTTTTAAACTCGTCATGGTAGAACTCGGACTTGCAAGTTACCATCTCGCTACCCTGGGCGTCCTCACGACTTCGGACTCCCCCAAACACATACAGCTCCATAGCAACTCCACAGGCCACTGCTCCAAACCTGAAAGGCCACACACAGCGTATTAGGCACAAGCAGTACAACATGAGATCTCACTCCCGCGTTCCTCTTTTTTTTTTTTTTTTGTTGAGACAGCGTCTTGCTCTGTCGCCCAGGCTGGAGTGCAGTGGCTGGATCTCAGCTCACTGCAAGCTCCGCCTCCTGGGTTTATGCCATTCTCCTTCCTCAGCCTCCCGAGTAGCTGGGACTACAGGTCCCCGCCACGTCGCCCGGCTAGTTTTTTGTATTTTTTAGGAGAGACGGGGTTTCACCGTGTTAGCCAGGATGGTCTCGATCTCCTGACCTCGTGATCCGCCCGTCTCGGCCTCCCAAAGTGCTGGGATTACAGGCTTGAGCCACCGCGCCCGGCCGCTCCCGCGTTCCTCTTATGCTGGTTTAACTCTGCAGCATTACTATGTGGGCCTTCCTTTCTCAGGAAATGCCAAGTCAAAGAAAAGGTTACTCTGAAAGAAAAGAAGAAAACCCAGGCAGGGTAAGGGGCTCCAGACCCAGTGAACAGCAAGGGAATCTACGAAGTCCACCCACATCCGTGTACCTCCTCTCTTTCAGTGGACATATGGCAGTCCACTGCTGGGTCCTGGGATCATAACACTCCACAGACTCAAACAGCTTTCCATAGGAGCCTCCACCCATGGCGTAAATTTTCTTTTTCATAGCTGCATAGCAGCCGATCTGAAAGTAGAAAACAATGGTTGGGGAGAGGCAACATTTCTCATTCAGGTCAGGTGAATAGATATTAACCCGTCCGGGGCACACTTAAAAGAGATTTAGGAAAGGGTTTGATTTCTAACAGTAAAACGATGGTGCTTTTCAGTATTACAACACCAGACTTTAAAATGAGAAGAGCAAAGTAAGACACATATTGTTAATCTTCCGAAAAGGAGCTTACTCCATCTGACACTATTTCACTAAGTGAAAGAAGTTCAAAAGCCTCATTTTTATTCATTTATTTACCAGATACAGGGTCTCATTCGGTTGCCTTGGCTGGAGTGCAGTGCTGCCATCACAGTTCACTGCAGCTTCAAACTCCTGGGCTCAACAGATCCTTCCACTTCAGCCTCCTGGGTAGCTGGGACTACAGGCGCCCACCACTGTGCCTGGCTAACTTTATTTAAAATTTGTTTGTAGAGATGGGGGATCGCTTCAGCCTAAGAGTTGAAGACCAGCTGGGGCAACACGGTGAAACCCTATCTCTACTTAAAAAAACAAAAATTAGCTGGGTGTGGTGGTGCACACCTTTTGTCTCAGCCATTCAGTAGGCTGAGGTGGGAGGATCGCTTGAGGCAGAAAGAGGTTGCAATGAGCCAAGATGGCGCCACGGTACTCTAACGGGGGCAACAGAGTGACACCCTGTCTCAAGAAAAAAAGGAAAGAGAGAGAAAGAGAGCGAGAGAGAAAGACAGGGCAAGACAGAAAGAAAACAGGTTGGGAAGATGTGGCTGCTACACCATTTGTGCAACTGAAATGTGGAGATTGGCACACAGTGGTGCTGCATAGAGCCCACCACCAGGGTAAACTCTCACACACGCCCACTTTCCTATATTGGTGTGTGGCTGATGACAGGGAAGGCAAACTACCAATAAAGGCAGCCTTCTATAAAGTTAATTCTTTTAACACTATCAGTTATATTAAAGGTCTATTCAGGATATGAAGACACATTAAGTTTAAAATCCAATGTGTACACAAACTAGTTACCACAAAATGCAGTCCTCACCTTTCTGACCATGGTCAAATCAGGTTGCTTTGTCCAGGTTTTAGAATAAATATCGTAACACTCCATGGAAATCAGCTCCTTTTCACCATCCTCTCCTCCCAAAATGTACAGCATCCCATCTATCTCCACAATTCCGAAGTTATGTCTTGCCTGAAACGACATCAGCGATCTCTGAACACACAAGGCCAATGATCATATTAAAAGCTAATATTCATATACTTAATAAAAATTAGAGAGACATAAAGATGGCAACAATAGACACTGGGGACTCCTAGAGCAGGGAGGCAGGGAGGGGAGCCAAGGCTGAAAAACTAACTATTGGGTACGATGCTCAGTACCTGGGAGACTGGATTAATCTTACTGCAAACCTCAGCATGATGCAATATACACACGTAATAAACCTACACATGTAGGTTTATACCTACCCTGAGTATAAAATAAAAGTTGGAATTATTTTTAAAAATTAGAGGAACTTCTTTTTCCCAGTGTTCCAGCTGGAAGTAACACGTTCAAAACCATTTCTCCGATAATGCTTCTTAAAGATTTCTGGCTTCCCTAGCAGCCCCCTCTTCCAGCACAACAGCCAGAGAGGCCAAAGTCATTTCTCAAAACAAGGTTATGAAATACATGGTGAGTTCCTCAGAAAATCCTCACTTCTTAACCCATAATAGCTCACAAAAAGAAAATGAACTGTTACCTCTGGTTCAATACAATTACTTTTGCATAGCAATGGGCAGTGTTTTCAAGTTGACGTGGAAAGGCTGGTATTGACCAGGGCAGAAAGGGCTGCGGAGGACAGGGTCAGGCCAAGGCTATCTGGGATCACAGAAGCCCCAGGTGTTTCATGTCCGTTTGTCAACGAATATTCACGTAGTGAACCCTATGTGCCAAGCACGATTCTAGGGCTGAAAATGAAACACTGACCAGAACACACGTAATGCTCTGCCATCAAAGAGCTTATGTGAAAAACTTCAAAATGCCTGGTCCACGAGATGGTTAGACGTGGTATGAAGACAGGGACAGGAGAGCTAAGAGGCAGGAGGGAGGCCCGCTGAGAAGGTGCTGTGAGGAGGGGGCAGGCCACGCTGGCATCTGCATAGGGCAGGACAAATGGGAAGGCCGGGGCGAGAGCATTCCTGGAAGATTTCAGAAACTGAAGGAGGCCAGAATGAGTGAAGGCCAGGAAGGGGAGGAGAGACGGGCACTAGAAGGAGAGGTTGGAGCAAATGAAGCGGGGGCTTGGCAGGGCTGCTGCTTCTTCCTTGAACTCAGACACAAAACAAACAGAAGTGCTAAGGGGAAAGCAACACATCAAACAAACGAACCAGTGTTTTACCTCGTTCATGGGCGGCAATGCTGTCCAGGCATTTGCATCTGGATCATACTTTTCTCCTGAGCTAAGAGTCTGCTTATTTTCATCTTGGCCCCCGAATACAAACAAAAATCCTTCTGCAAAGATTACAGGAAACACAAGAAATATGAAACGTGAGCCTTCAACACCCATAAATGCCATAGAATATATAGAAACAGCATCTGAAGAAACTCTCTGACGACAACAATGTTCTCTTTGGATTCAGGACTTTTATCACATCCCATTGGATCCTTGGTGATGGAGCCCAACCTGTGACTCACTTTGACCATTTCGCTTTACTCATTACTGTCTTTGAGTGGATTTTCACCACCCTACGATGAAAAAGGAAGCCTGATGTCACCCATTCAGTCACCAGCCAGCTCTGGGCCATGTCAGTTCATCTCTTCCACTCCCTCCCAGCCTCTGGGACTCTCATACAACGTCCGCACCACAGCGCACATCTGTTCATTCAAAACCCCAGGAATACCCAGATCTGAAGCACCTGTGTGCACTTTCTACTCAAAACAGGATCTAAGAGCAACTGAACTTCCGATTTCATGTAATGGTATACTAGGTTATTCTTCTGCAAAAAACAATTTGCTGGATAAAACATTTAAAAAATAATCTTAGCTGGGTGGTGGTGGCTCACATCTGTAATCTCAGCACTTTTGGAAGCCAAGGTACACGGACTGCTTGACCCCAGGAGGTTCAAGACCAGCCTGGGCAACATAGCAAGACCTCATCTCTACAAAAGGTAATGAAATTAGCCAGGCATTGTGGTATTTGCCTATAGTCTCAACTACTTAGGAGGCTGAAATGGGAGGACCACTTGAGCCCAGGAGTGTGAGGCTGAAGTGGGCCGTGACCATGCCACTGCACTCCAGCCTGGGCAACAGGGTGAGATCTTGTCTCAAAAATAACAACAATAATAATCTTCTTAGAAGAGGAGAAGCCAACAAAATAACAAGGCAAAACTGAGGGGAAAATTAGGACCTACGGAGGTTACCAAGCATGAAAACCATTTTACTCTAAGGGCATTTTCAATCTAGGTAAATCTAAACCTTTTGTCCCCGGGATGAAAAAGACAGACGTTTAAGCTCCAGGTCCACAGAAAATGTGGCTTCTGGCAGGAGATCGTCTCCAAACGTCTACACTGTCAGGACGAAGGCCAACCAGAGCTCGTACTCAGATTTAAACCTCCTTGCTACCTGGGAAATCATAAGCCTTGAACTTAATTTACAGTTAATACCAAATTAGTAGTGTTTTCAGGCAACTGGCAGAGACAAATGCAAAACTTCTGTAGAAGAAAGGACCTTCATCTAAGCCTTAGATTCTAACATCCCAGGAAATCTAAGGCAGAAAGTTAGGCTACAAATAATGTTTTTCGATTTTTTTTTTCTTTTTTTTTTTTTTTTTTGTGAGACGGAGTCTCGCTCTGTCACCCAGGCTGGAGTGCAGTGGCCGGATCTCAGCTCACTGCAAGCTCCGCCTCCCGGGTTCCCGCCATTCTCCTGCCTCAGCCTCCCGAGTAGCTGGGACTACAGGCGCCGCCACCTTGCCCGGCTATTTTTTTGTAGTTTTTAGTAGAGACGGGGTTTCACCGTGTTAGCCAGGATGGTCTCGATCTCCTGACCTCGTGATCCGCCCGTCTCGGCCTCCCAAAGTGCTGGGATTACAGGCTTGAGCCACCGCGCCCGGCACGATTTTTTTTTTTTTTTTTTTTTTTCAGACAGTCTCGCTCTGTTGCCCAGGCTGGAGGGCAGTGGTGCAATCACAGCTCACAGCAACTTCTGCCTCCTGGGTTCAAGCAATTCTCCTGCGTCACCCTCCTGAATATCTGGGATTACAGGCACATGCCACCACACACCCAGTTACTTTTTGTACTTTACTTAGTAGAGACGGGGTTTCACCATGTTGGTCAGCTGATTTCAAACTCCTGACCTCAAGTGATCCACCCGCCTCAGCCTCCAAAGTGCTGGGATTATAGGCGTGAGCTGCGCCCGGCTGCTACATATAATGTTTAATAAAATGAGCAGCATCCAGCCACAGATATTGGACATAACAAAAACTAGACTCTAAGAATAAAGACCAGCAGAAGCAGATCATAGGAAATAGTCTTGTAAAGATTTCAAATATTATAGTAACCAGAAAGATGATTTTTTCTTTTTTTTTTTTTTTTTTTTTTTTGAGACGGAGTCTCACTCTGTCGCCGGGGCTGGAGTGCAGTGGCCGGATCTCAGCTCACTGCAAGCTCCGCCTCCCGGGTTCCCGCCATTCTCCTGCCTCAGCCTCCCGAGTAGCTGGGACTACAGGCGCCCGCCACCTCGCCCAGCTAGTTTTTTGTATTTTTAGTAGAGACGGGGTTTCACAGTGTTAGCCAGGATGGTCTCGATATCCTGACCTCGTGATCCGCCCGTCTCGGCCTCCCAAAGTGCTGGGATTACAGGCTTGAGCCACCGCGCCCGGCCCCAAGATGATTTTTTCAAGTTGGTTGATGAAGAATAAAGTCTAAAATTTATTTAAAAAAGAAAGATAATTTAAACAAATGCTTATCATGTTTAAAAAATAAAAATTGGCCGGGCACGGCTGGGAGGCCAAGACGGGCAGATCACGAGGTCAGGAGATCGAGACCATCCTGGCTAACACAGTGAAACCTCGTCTCTACTAAAAAAATACAAAAAACTAGCCAGGTGTGGTGATGGGCACCTGTAGTCCCAGCTACTTGGGAGGCTGAGGCAGGAGAATGGCGTAAACCCGGGAGGTGGAGCTTGCAGTGAGCTGAGATCCAGCCACTGCACTCCAGCCTGGGCGACAGAGCAAGACTCCATCTCAAAAAAAAAAAAAATAATAATAAAATAAATAAAAATTAACTTGAAGATAACTCCAGTAACAGGAACTATAGAAATAAGAGTGGATTTGAAGGTAATGAAGTTATTCTTCTGTAAAAAGACAAGAACTTGTAGAAATTAAAAAAAAAAAAATCAATGGATAAATTTAATAGCAGATTCGTCACAGTTAAAGAGAAAAGTCATTGAATAGAAGATAAATCAAAAGATAATAATCAAGAGAACAGCACAGTGAGACAAAAAGATGGAAAATAGTAAGAAAATTTTAAACGTACACCAGAGAAAAGATTTTTTAGACTCGCCACTGACTTAACAACAATGGAAGCCAGAAGTCAGGGGAATGACTTCAATGTGCTGAAAAATAATAAATACCAAGCTGAAATGCTATACTTAGCAAAAATATTATTTACGAATGAAGACAAAATAATGACATTTGCAGGCAATCAAATCTGAATGTTGTCCACTAAAAGACCCATATTAAAGGAAATTCAAAAGGATGAACTTCAGAGAGAAGGGAGATGATCCCAGGTGGAAAGTCTGAGGAGTTAAGAAGGAGGAACAAAGAAAGTGGCAAATCTAAATGAACACTATCTATCTACCTACCTGCCTGCCTTCCTATCTATCAATCAATCATCTATCTCCCTACCTGTCTATCTGTCCATCCATCCATCCATCCATCCATCCATCCATCCAACACATATCAAAAAAACACATATTGCATATATAGTATCTCCCCCTTATGTGAAGTTTTGGTTTCTGTGGTTTTATCACCCATGATCAACTCAGTCCGAAAATAGGTGAGTTCAGTAAAGTAAGATATTTTGAGAGAGAGAGACCACATTCACATAACTTTTATTACAGTATATTGTTATCGTTGTTTCATTATTAGTTATTGTTGTTAATCTTTTACTGTGCCGAACTTAAACTTTATCATGGGTATGTATGTACAGTAAAAACACACAGTATGTACAGGGTTCAGCACTATCTATGGTCTCAGGCATCCACTGCGGGGTCTTGGAACACATCCCTCATGGATAAGGGTCATCTACTGTACATATTTATTAGTAATAATGTATTTTAATACTACAAGAGTGTGGAACATGGAAAATGAAGAAAAACTATTCTGAAGAGAACACAGGTACTGACTAACTTTGGACTTTGCTAATTTAACACAGGCTGTAATTTCTAAGGTAATCTTCCTAAAGGACTATTAATAAGAATGTAAATTCCAACCTGGTAGAGAAGAAAAATTGAATGACAAGAAACAGTCAAAATCAATTTTTAAAAGGCCAAAAAAAAAAAAGAAACAATGCAGGCTGGACAAATGGAAGGACCTCTTCATTCACTCACTTCCGTTTCCATCAATTTCACCGTACACAGTTGCTCCTTCCATTGCTGGGTTTCTGAAACACTAATCCCTCTGGGAAATTTTCAAAAATTAGTGATATAGGAACCTTTGTGATAGGTGTGTATGTGTGAAAATTAGGAATATGTGTATATATTTTGGAGGGAAATGTAAGGGAGCTAATTCTGAGACGATGCAACAGGGACACTAGACCTACATCCTGCAGGCTACACTACTCTGTCCAGCTCTTCATTATTGACAAAAACTTTAATAATTTCGAGACTCATAAAAAGACTCCACTTCTATACTATGGTAGAGCTTGGCCATTTGTATGATACAGAATGGTAAAGTATAGCTTTAAAAATGTTATAGCCTGGGCAACATAGAAAGATCCCATCTCTAAAAAGAAAAATAAAATAAAAAATAAATTTTTAAAGATAATGTTGCTGGGGAAAGACAATTAAATAAGGACTGCAGGAGGGCTGCTGACCATAATTAGAATGATGTGAGATGATACTTCTCAGGTGGACAAGGGGGCAGGACCATGGCAAAAAGAAAGGCAGCCAGCAAAGGCAATGCCTCAATGGCTCTCTTTTCTATCACCTCCTTAAGGGAGAGCTTTGGATAAAGAAGAGCAGTTTTCAAACTTGTAAAGGTCAAGTAAAACATTTTCTGTAGTAAATCACTTTAAGCCATTGCCTATTTAAGTAGCATTTCCTAAAGTCTCATAACTTCTTCTTCTTCTTTTTTTTTTTTTTTTGAGACAGGGTCTTATTCTATCACCCAGGCTAGAATGCAGTGATGTGATCACAGCTCACAGCAGTCTCAATCTCCTGGGCTCAGGAGATTCTCCCACCTCAGCCTCCCAAGTAGCTGGGACCACAAGTGCATGGCCATTATTCCTGGCTAATTTTTTTGATTTTTAGTAAGGACAGTTGTCTCTCCTATGTTGTCCAGGCTGGTCTTGAACTCTTGGGTTCAAGTGATCCTCTCACTTTAGCCTCCTAAACTGCTGGGATTACAGGTGTGAGCCACTGTGCCCAGCCTTATATAACATATTTCATATAATTACATATTGTAATTCTAAGCTGCATGAATTTCAAAGATGGGACTACTACAAAGAAATGCTGTGTTCCAGGTGCGGCCCTCCAGCTACTTAGTGGTAAGCCTCACTGAAGTTTGCTCTCCTGACATTAAGTCATCAAGTAATTGCTCCTCCAGGAGTTCTGAAAAGCAGCTATGTGCTGAAGATTTGTGGAGAATAAGGACTGACAGAAGATACGGTTTTCCTAACTACGGTCTCAAAAGCTAGAACTACACTAAAAATGTCATGTAGAGATAATAAAGTTGTATCTTTAAATGGCTGAGTCACTCTGTAAAACCTTGAGATTACACATTACTTGATCTGGTGTTTAAGGAAAATTTGCCACAGAACGGTACCTGCTGAGAGAACTCCATGGTTAATTCTCGGCATACTTAAAGGGGCCAGTTCGATCCAAAGCTGCCTGTTAGGGTCATAGAGAGGGCACATGCATCGCATCGCTGCTGTGGGTTTCCGTGAACTAAGGAAGTAAATAATTGAACAGTAGTTAATGTGCTTCGTACAGTTCTTTTTATAAGTGACCATCACTAGTTTTAGTGCACTAAAGAATATTTAACATGGCCGGGCACGGTGGCTCAAGCCTGTAATCCCAGCACTTTGGGAGGCTGAGACGGGCGGATCATGAGGTCAGGAGATCGAGACCATCCTGGCTAACCCGGTGAAACCCCGTCTCTACTAAAAAATACAAAAAAAACTAGCCGGGCGAGGTGGCGGGCGCCTGTAGTCCCAGCTACTCAGGAGGCTGAGGCAGGAGAATGGCGTAAACCCAGGAGGCGGAGCTTGCAATGAGCCAAGATCCGGTCACTGCACTCCAGCCTGGGCGACAGAGCAAGACTCCGTCTCAAAAAAAAAAAAAAGAAAAGAATATTTAACACATTTAAAAAATCGAATATAATTATGCTTTAGATACTGAAAAACATTATGAATTCTTGTTTACATGGAACTACCTCTTCCCATACACCACTTTTCAAACAACTCCCACCTCATACTTACACCCTCTCTTCTCCACCAACAGTCACGATGCACTCGGAGTAGCCCCGGGGTTTGAAGTTGGCCAGCATCGCCTCTCCTTGCTGTGGCTGGCTGAGTGGTATATTGCTACACTCTTTGACAATTTCTCGTACTAATGGTTCATTCAGCATCTGTTCCCGTAAATAACTGGAGTCCAACCCTGAAACCCACAGAGCTGACATAACATCCTTCATGTGGACCTGCAGAAGAGGGAAGAAAGATGGGGCGAAAACAATGGAAAACACATCATTTTTAGAATCTACATTTTCCACCTCATGGAAAACAAACTGTTAACACTCAGGTTATTACCAGGCAAGTGAGACACATCGGTCCCTGCTTGAACATCTTCTCCTGGCCCTGACTGTCTACTGCCCACAGTCTTGATAAGTAAAAGTTTAATTTTAAAAAATCATCAGTTTATTTGAGGTATCACTGTAAAGTTTCAAGCAGCTTCCTTCACACCTTAAGGAAGTCCCATTTCAATAGGAAAAGACAGGGATAAAACCAGCTATAATTTGCTTTCTTTCACACATTTGGATGTGCCATAAGTTAAATCATGTTTATACAAATATTATAAGCAGTAATAGCTCGATACAATGTGGTAAACTTAGGTAACATGTTAACATTAATATTATAAGAAAAATATACAAAAGTCAAAGTTTAAAAAAATCCTGAGTACTATATAATCATTTCTGCAGTAATTACTGTTCAAAAATATCTAACACGACTAATATAAATTATATCCTCTTACTGCTCAATCACTAAATTTGAACCAACTGACTAAAGTACTTTACAAATGTAAAATAAAACTGTGAGTTTTAAAAATCAACTGTCTTTACAGCACGAAGTTTAAATTGACCAAAGGACAAAGAACTGCCTCATTTCCCCAGCAACCAGCCAACCTTAAGCATCTCCCTTGCTTCAAGGCAAGAAGAGGGCAGGATGGAAGCTGGCGAGGAGCAGCATGTCCCACTGTGGTCTTGGTGAGTAGGAGCACACTGGAAATTTTTCTAATTTTTCTACCTCCTTTACCAATTTCCCCAACTAACATGGAGAACAGAACACTACCTGTCCTTACCTGTCCCAATTAAAACTAATACTACAAATATAGTTTCTAAATATACATACTTCCGGGCTTACAGAATTAAAAAAATTATGTTAATCATCAAAACTTAATAGTCGAGTTTTAACTTACAAGAACAATTAACAGTACAATTATACATTTTGAGATCCATTCTCTTAACACCTAATATATTTCTTATTTTGAAAACACTAATTGCAGCTAGTGTCTTATTTATAACAATCAGACTTAAAGTCCTGGCTGGGCATGGTGGCTCACACTTGTAATCCCAGCACTTCGGGAAGCTGAGGTGGGAGGATTGCTTGAGCACAGGAGTTTGAGACCGGCCTGGGCAACACAGCGAGACCCTGTCTCTACAAATATCAAACAATTAGCTAGGCATGGTGGCACACACCTATGGTCCTAGCTACTCGGAGGCTGAGGTGGGAAGATCACTTCTGCCAGGAAGGTTGGGACTGCACTGAGCTATGATCGTGCCACTCTGGCTGCTGCACTTCAGCCTGGGAGAAAGACTGAGACTCTCTGCCCCCCAAAACCCTCAAGTCCTGTGATTTTGCTCCTTCCTCCAAGGTATTCACAATTTGGATCTAGAGGCTGATATTCTTTAAGACCCTCTTTCCAGGCTGTCACTCTCAGAACCTTCCCTCTCGAAACTGCACTGCCACACAAACTCCAGAGCTTGCCTGCTTTCTCCTGCGTGGTGTCAATCACACCTGAAGCTCCTCAGGCCCATGCCCCTCCACCCCTGCCAGCGCTCCACGTGCCACCCCCCTGCCTGCTGCAGGCACCTGAGGCCTGGCAGAGGTTAGCCTAGTGATGTAGTAGGTCAGGAAGCTGAGAGCCAGGGTGGGGATACTGCATTTCTATAATCTCCAGCTTGAGCTTGAAATGTATTTTCCCACTCAAAACAACATACAAAGGATATTACACTCTGTACAAGGGTTAATATTTTCACTGATCTATTGTGTGGCATGGGCTTTTACAGACTGGTCTCAAAAACCAACTGCTTTTATGATATAGAAAAGCATGTTTTACAGGTATCTTTTAGATTGCTGCTTTGTAAGTCTTTCGCGTTGAAGAAGAAAAATAAAACAACATAACTGTAATTAAAAAGAAATAAAAAGGCAAATTTGACCATGGTATAAATGACAGGTACCTTTCTTATTTCTGTATCATGTGCTATCCAGCGAATTACTGCTTCAAAGACGTATCTTTCATTGCCAACGTTTAACTTCTCAAGAGAAATCACTTCTTTAAGCTTTTGAGGACTCAGTTCTAAGAATTCTTCCGTGCTGCTGACATCTCGGAAATGAGTCTCCAGGTATTCTGTGGCAAGGTAATGAACGTGATGGAGGCAGTAATGTAGTGCAAAGTCACGGATACCGATACAGTTCTCAGCAGCAATGCAGCCTTCCAAAAACTCACAGCACAGGGTTTTAAGGTCTGTCAATAGTAGCAGGTCTGCTGCCTGAACAACATCTTGGATTGTATCTTCATTTAGCCTGATCTAAAAAAGTAGAATAATTATCTTATATTTGAATGTGTACATTTAAAACCCAAACCACTAATCTATTAGTTTGGGCCACATGAAATTTCCATTTATTTTAGATCAAAGATAATCGAATACTGGCAATTTCATATGGTTTAACGCAGCATTTCTTTTTTTTTTTTTCCCAAGAGTTGGAAGGCACCAACATAAGCAAATGTGTGCTTGGTTAACTTTCCCCAGCTCTGCCCTTACTGTACCAATGTCAACCACCAATAACCCTTCTAGGGTAAACCGTCCATATTGCTCACTTCTGTAATTCAGAGAAAAACCGTAATGACTCAAATGCTTGGGAAATGGAAAGTTCTACCTTCTATGGTAAAGTCAACATGATTAAGTACCAGCATCAGAACTGATGAAAATCTTGCCTCCCAACCTACGAGGTTCACCCTTCTGCTAAATGGCATGCTAACCTGAATGCTAACCCCTTGAAAGGAGAAAGGGTTGACAGTGTTTCAGAAGCCTCATTCCACATCCCAAAACACTGTACGCAGTGCAATTTGGTTCACAGATAGATACATTTAGGTCTCAAAACTACTTTTTGGAATAAATCCCTAATACAAGGGTGTTTTTAGTTTTTTTTCTTCTCATTATGAACATCTACTTTTCCTTAATTTTCTTCAATTTTCTGACTAACGCTTCTTTCTCCACCCACTTCACAGTGTTCCAAAGCATCAAGAAAGAAACAGTTCTCCAAAATATTGTCACAGTCCTAAGTGGACGACCCCAAAGCATGGGCACTTCACCCACATTCGCAAATGCAAGGGAGACTTCATGAAGAGTACTGCAAGAATCATTTTTATATTTTACACTTTTTGTACCACAGATTTTTAAAAAAGGATAATTGCCAATCGTCTTAGAAACTGAACAACAAAAATGTGGAAAGTAGTAGGTTGAGTAAGCCACAAGTAGGGGAAAATGTTCCATTTATATGACATTACATTTAGCCACAAGACAGCAGGCAGCTGTAGACTCTTCAAATATAGGCACGTGAAAAAAAACACTGAATTGCATTTCAATAAAACAAAACTGCCAGTTCAGGAGTTTGTTATAATTTACATTGCAACTATCATTTTAAATTTAAATTGGAAACAAATCACAGAAGTCAATCCGTAAATAAGGTTTCAAGTTTCAAATCCAAGCCTGAACATGAATAGGCTCTTACTGGCTTATAACTCATTATACTAATAACTGCTGCTGGACCGACTTTACAAGTTGGACCAGAGGTTGGTCTTAGGCCTGGTTTTGTGATGCTACAGAGTATCTCCGGGCTGTCCCCAAATTAACTTAAATTCATTTACTTTTAACAATCATCCATGTACATACCCACCCCCCAGTGTTGAGAGAAGAGAGAAAGCATAAATCAAACCAAAAGCTTCAAAAAGGATGAGAATCACCACATTTAACTCTGGACAGAATGAATATATTCAGACAAAGAAAGCAATACATTCAGAATACTTAGAAAATATGTAGGAGAAACAGCCCCTACAGAAAGGAAAACAAGAGGGATGAAGAAGGAATAAAGGAGAGAGTAGGGAACAAGATCTCAGAAAGAATAAAGATGAAATGCATTCTCACACAGCAAAGGTTAAGATGCACTGACCTCTTCCTCCGGTTAAAAAAAACCCAAAAAACAAAAAACAAAAAAAATAACTAGCCCTGATTCACATGGAAGATTTTTCTTGAGTCCTCATGCTATGCTTGAAATCACATCATGGGGAATGGGTAGTCGGAGGAGGGCAAAGGAAAAGAAAGAAGTCTGATCGCTTATCATTTTCCTCCCTGGGTATCACAAAGCCTCCAGAAGTTCAAGTGGACATGGACAGGAAAGGGACATCAGGAAGAGAGACTGAGGGTGGGGCAGGGATGTGGGTACTCCTGAGGCAACAGGACCAGGGCATCGTGAATAAGCTGCTTGTCGTTTCTGTCAGTCCTTTCTCTGGGAGCGATCTACAAGGAACTCTCTATCTCTACCAAATAATCCACAACGCCCCAGGAAGTTCCTATTTCCATGCGATGGAGACAAAACAAGTTTTGTATCCCCAGTCGTGTGGATACAAAGCAAGATTGGATTTGGGATTCCAAAGCAAAAACCAAAAAGACAGCAGTCAAGGTCTTTAATATCTCATATGAGAAGGTGGAGCTCAGAATGGTAGCAACAAACTGGGATTTGGGTCTAAGATCTTACTTCGTCTGCTTCTCTAGGAGCAGAGCCATGGAAGAACACACGTGGGATGCCATTACCAGTAGGAGATGTCAGTCAATGCACACAGTGACAGAAGATGAAGATGACAGTGCTACTTTGTCATATAATGGATGAAAGGAGACCCTCACCCTGAGCTTGAGAAGCCTCTACTTTAGGTCTTCCTTCCTTTGTTTCTCATCATACCTGCCCACTGAAGATGTAATCCAGGATCTCTCTCATAACCATTACCGATATCCCTTCAAGTTCAATCTTATAAGTTGATCCATCATCTTTTGGAGGATTATAGTTTAACTTTGTCCTAAGAAAGGGAAAAAAATGTAAGATTTCTATGAAAGAACAGAAATAGCTATAAATATTTATGTACTCAATACTCTATAACATATAAGATACTTATCAGTACATGCATCCCCACCTAGAAAATTTAGTTCATTAACTTTAGGTCTATGTATTTTTATAACTTTCAACTACAAAACATTGGTCCCAGGATCCCAAATGCTACTTCTTAAAAAACAAAAACAAAACAGATGAGCAAAGAACTAAGATCCACATGACCATGAATCTGTATTTCACCTTGGAAATCTCAGTCCCTTTAGGCTTATTTTCTAATAGACCGAATTACCTAATTAATCTTCAATAATGTAACAAGGACACCACAAACCTGCCATCCAAAACAAAAGCTAAGACCTTGTCAATAGCCCGCTTCTAACCAGATGGTCTTCCCCACCAATTCAGTCCTCTGCTTCCACCATCGGAAGTAACCATTATCCTAAATCCTATCCTCAATTTTTCCTTGCTTTATTACTGCATCCATGAAATAGATATTTTAAATTTTAAGGTGTTTCATAATTTATTAATCATCCATTTTTTATTGTTGTTTTAAAAAGATGACTTAAAGTTTACAGAGGTGTGCATATCACACTGGTTCTTTTGTTCTTTCTGCCGTGCAATACTCCACTTTCCTGTTAATCGGCATCTGGGGTTGTCTCCAGGTTTTTGATACTGTGAACCGTGATGCTTTGACTATTAATGCATATGACTCTTTTGTACTAGGATAAATACTTTTTTGTCTGGGTGCAGTGGCTCACGCCTCTAATCCCAGCACTTTGGGAGGCTGAGGTGGGTGGATCACTTGAGGCCAGGAGATCGAGGCCAGCCTGGCCAACATGGTGAAACCCCATCTCTACTAAAAATGCAAAAATCGACTGGGAGCAGTGGTGGTGCACGCCTGTAATCCCAGCTACTCAGGAGGCTGAGGCAAGAGGATAGCTTGAACCTGGGAGCAGAGGTTGCAGTAAGCTGAGATAACGCTGCTGCACTCCAGCCTAGGTGACAAAGCAAGACTGCCTCAAAAAAAAAAAAAAAAAAAAAAAAAAAAAATTTCCCTTGGGTCTACTCCGGGGAGTAGAATTATGCTAACTTATTCTCCATAGTAGGTGGCGCAGTTTACAGCCTCATATACTATGTATGTGTAAGAGCATCTGTTGATTCATAAACTCCACAACATTTGAGTCTGTCACACTTCTTAAGTTTTGTCAATTGAATAAGTGAAATATGGTATCTCACTGTGGTTGTCATCTGCATTCTCTTACTAGCCACGTGCTGAACATCTCTTTGTATGTTTGTGGCCACATGTTTCCCCTTCTGCAAAACATTTGCTCATGTCTCTTGTTCATTTTTCACTAACTGTCCTTCACATATTGAGGTGGAGGAGTTCTTTATGTATTTCTGATACTAATCATTTAACAGATGAACTTTTTAAAAGGTGTCTTTTAAAAAACTTTTTTAAGAAGAGCCTTTTAAAAATTTTTTTAAAAAGACTTTTTTTTTTTTTTTTTGAGACGGAGTCTCGTTCTGTTGCCCAGGCTGGAGTGCAGTGGCGCAATCTCGGCTCACTACAAGCTCTGCCTCCCGGGTTCACGCCATTCTCCTGCCTCAGCCTCCCCAGTAGCTGGGACTACAGGCGCCCACCACCACGCCCGGCTAATCTTTCGTATTTTTAGTAGAGACGGGGTTTCACCGTGTTAGCCGGGATGGTCTCGATCTCCTGACCTCGTGATCCGCCCACCTCGGCCTCCCAAAGTGAAAAAAAGACTTCTTTTTTTTTTTTTTTTTTTTTTTTTTTTTTTTTGAGACGGAGTCTCGCTCTGTCTCCCGGGCTGAGTGCAGTGGCCGGATCTCAGCTCACTGCAAGCTCCGCCTCCCGGGTTTACGCCATTCTCCTGCCTCAGCCTCCCGAGTAGCTGGGACTACAGGCGCCCACCACCTCGCCCGGCTAGTTTTTTGTATTTTTTAGTAGAGACGGGGTTTCACCGGGTTAGCCAGGATGGTCTTGATCTCCTGACCTCGTGATCCGCCCGTCTCGGCCTCCCAAAGTGCTGGGATTACAGGCTTGAGCCACCGCGCCCGGCCAAAAAAGACTTCTTAAACAAAGTGATAAAGAATTTGAAGAACAATTTTTCAGTCAATGCTTTTTGTGTTTTAAGAACTTATACCCAGATATTCTTGATATTTTACTAAGAAAATTTGAGGTTTTTTAAAAAAAAATTCAAGTGAAATTTAAAAATAGCTTTGAAACATGCTGTTGGCATGAATTATAACTCTGTTAAACCTCAGGATTGACACTGGGTTACCTGTTACCTAATAACCATGTTTTCTAAGAAAAGAAAAGTACACCTTCAAAATACTGGTAATCCAAATAGTGAGTTACAGGGAGAACTTCTTAGAAACAAATATTTAGATTATTTGTATTCAGACTTCTAAAATAAAGTCAATAAAGAATCAGACTTTTGGTAGACTGAATACAAAGAGAACAGGAAATAATATTAACAAAATTTCATTTTTTTGTTGTTTTTGAGACAGGGTCTCACTCTGTCACCCAGTCTGGAGTGCAGTGGCGCGATCATGGCTCACTGCAACCTCCTCTTCTCAGGTACAAGTGATTCTCCTGCCTCAGCCCCCCAAGTAGCTGGGACGACAGGCATCCACCACCACACCCAGCTAATTTTTGTACTTTTTGTAGAGGCAGCGTTTTGTCATCTTGCCCGGGCTAGTTTCGAACACCTAAACTGATCTGCCTACCTCAGCCTCCCAAAGTGCTGCGATTACAGGAATGAGCCACCGCACCCGGTCACTGAAATTTCATATGCTAGAAAACAGACAAGGGTAACTGACTTGGAGTATCTGAGGAAGCTTAATCCTAATTTAGCAGTAAGCAAAGCTGAGACTCAACCTAAATTGGACCAAAGACTCCCGAAAGGCTCCGGGAACTGGTAATACAGGGTAGGTGAGGACAGGGTTGGGGTGGGGCAGGGGGTGAAAGATAAGCTAAAAAGAGAACTATTAACAAAGTCTTAGGAAATAGCTGAATTTCCGGATTCTCCCTCCATGTGTATACGCTTCTTCCCTTCAGAGCTTAGTAAGACTCTCCCTAGCTCCAGTGGAAGACAAATGACTTATATTTTGAATAATATACAACTAAAGGTCTCTGGACAGCGGAGTACCAGGCACATTTGAGGGTAGGTGTATTGAAACTGAGAGTTAACAGAATGTTTACATACTGAATGCTGGACCATTAGTCTTTTTCTCCCAACTCTGCTCCTAAAATACTGAAAGCCAGAACATATCTTCCAAGCAAGAGACAAAGACTTCTGGAGGACTTGATCTGCCCAAGGATACAGACCCAAGGGCATGAACATGAATCTGCCCTAAGAAAATGACCCAGTTTGATCACACAACAGCGAAACCTGTGTTCAACAAGTCTAACCTACAGGGCTCTGGTACTTCTAAAACTTTCTCATGTCACATTACACACAGAAAACATATTATTACTCTGGGCTAAATAGAGGCGGCCTGTAGGCTCAGGGCTAGACAGGGCCCCCAGTCTCTGGATATGTCGCTCAGCTACTCTGAAGACTGACGCCATCAGTATCTTCACACACTTGCAACATATTTTTTTGGCACATTGGTTAAGAAACTGTTTTAGAGCACTGCTATTAAAATCGAGCAAAGAGGACTCACTAGATATTTAACAAAGATAAAAGACAGGACCAAAACTGATAAGAAAAAAAGTAACTTAAAGGAAGTAAGGATTGTGCTAAAATGAAAAGTTCAAGGAAAAAAGAAAAATTCATCTTAATCTTCCCAGAGGGAAAGACACGATATTGTGTACATAAAACAAGAGCAGGATGATATAAAAAGAAACATTCATAAGCCAGCAAAACATGTTAATGATTGCAAAAAAAGTTTGTTTTTTCTTTTAATGTAGGGTCAAGATAAAAAGTTGAAGAAATCTCCTAGAAAAGACAGCAAAAAGACAAAGGCAGAAAATACAAGAGATGGCTGAGCACATGGCTTATGCCTATAACCCCAGCGCTTTGGAAGGACTGCTTGAGCCCAGGTGTTCAAGACCAGACTGGGCAACACAGCAAGACCTCATCTCTATTTTAAAAAATTTATTAAATAGTTTTTTAAAAAAGAAAATAGGAGAGGTAAGTTAAGAAAACTGGAAGATCAGTCCAGAAGATTCAACATCTGAAAAAAAGGAATGCCACCCCACCAAAAAAGGTAAGACTACTAAGGAAGTACTCTCAACAACAGATGAAAACATACCCACTCCAGAGCACATCATCATAACAATTCAGGACACTGGAAATAAAGAAAAAAGTCTTACAAGTTTTCAGAAAGAAAAATAGGCTATATGGAAAGGATCAAGAATCAGAATGGCTTCATACTTGTAAATGCAAGTTAAGTAACAAAAAATAAATCACTTTAAAATTCTGAAAGAAAATTATTTCAGACCTAGATTTTTATAACCAGCCAAACTATCAATCAAGTGGCAGGAGGGAACAAAGACGTTTTCAGCTATATGAAGTCACAAAACAATTTACTTCCCATGCAACCTTTCTCGGGATGGTGTTAGAAAATGTGCCCCAACAAAACAAAGGAATATATCAAGAAAGTGGAACATTCTGGATATTAACAAGAGGCAATCCAAACAGGAAGGAAGTGAAAGGAATGCAGAGTAATGGTGAAGGATGATCCTGGCATGACAGCTATGTACCAGCAGAAGGAAGCCAGTCCATTCTGGTGACAGAAGGCCCTTGTAGGTCTTTAACACAGAATATGTAATGTGTATGACAGTATAAGAGGATATTTAGACAACTTTCTCTCCTCCCTGTATTTGCTATCTACTATTCCTGCCCATACAGTTTCTAGTGAACTAATGATTTTCCTCAAAAGGTACTTCATTGCCACTGGCTGTCCTCTAGGTTTATCTATTTGCTGGATGCTTTTATTAAAAGTAAAGGAAAGAAACTGAGTCAATTCTCCATCAAGAGAGAAAACAGTGTAAGCAGGTAAGAACAAAATACCGAAGTATCTGGCTTTGAAATGCATCATATAATCCTTTTGGTAGCAGACATGTCTTCACTTAGGATGTCAAGACTATTTGTATTGCTCAGTCACTGAACTGATTATCAACATATATAGCCTCCCAGCTCCAAATTCACCCTTTTTTGCTTGCTTTGGAAAAATGGATCTGATCCTTTTAAATCATTTTCCTTTGTCAAATGGCATGATGCTAAGCTTCAGTTAAAGCACTAGAGAGACACCGCAGGAAGTGAGAGTTTTGCTCGCTGGTTCCGGTGAAGAGAACTGCCTCCTGCCAGGCAGTCTTCTCTCCCAGCACCAGGCTCCCACAGTGCACAGCTGTAACCATACCCTGAAGTTTTCCCCAGAGTCTCCTTCAAGCACCTTCCCATGAATAGCTTTCTCAGGCATCTTAGAGCAGCAGTCCCCAACCTTTTTGGCACCAGGGACTGCTTTCATGGCAGACAATTTTTCCACAGACGGGAGTTGTGGGGATAGTTTCAGGGTGAAACTGTTCCATCTCAAATCATCAGGCATTAGGTTCTCAAAAGGAACGTGCAACCTAGATCCCTCACATGCCCAGTTCACAACAGGGTTCACGCTCCTATGAGAATCTAACGCCACCGCTGATCTGACAGGAGGCAGAGCTCAGGCGGCAAAGCTCGATCACATACCTCCCGCTGTGTGGCCCAGTCCTAAGGACATGGACTGGTGCCTTAGAAGACAGATTTCCAGCAAGTTCCACAGTGTGGCTTTTCTGCCATGCAGTGAGCCATGGGTGTGTCCTAGTAAGTCAGCTCTGGGGTAGCAGATGCTCCATATATCTATTCCTGTATTTTTTAGAGTTTTCTTTACTTCTTACTGGCCAATCCCTCATTACTCTAATCTCCTGTTGTAGTTAACTCTTTATATTAAATTTTCTTTGTTCAAACTGCTCTGTGGTTTCTCTCTCCTGACCAGACCCAGATGGACACCAACAGTCACTAACGAATTTAGAGGAGGTATCTCCAAAACATGTTTGGATAGAGGAGCTTCAGGCTGGAATTAGAGTTCTTATTTTAAAGTAACCCAGGTTCAAACAAGAGCTAGCTGTACTTGTTTGCGTCTGTGGCATTAGATTCTCATAGGAGCACAAACCCTATTGTGAACTCGGCACGTGAGGGATCTAGGTTGCACGTTCCTTGTGAGAATCCAATGCCCGACGATCTGAAGTGGAACAGTTATACCCTGAAACCATCCCCAGAACTCCTGTTGGTGGAAAACTTGCATGTGTCTTGCAGACGGTACTAGGATGGGGGGAAACTAGGCAATCAAGGAAAAGGTTACAAGAAGCCCCTTTTACTATTATTATTACACTTTAAGTTCTGGGTTACATGTGCAGAATGTGCAGTTTTATTACATAGGTATACACGTGCCATGGTGGTTTGCTGAACCTATTAACCCGTCATCTACATTAGATATTTCTCCTAATGTTATCCATCCCCTAGGCCCCCACCCTCAACAGGCCCTGGTGTGTGATGTTCCCCTCCCTATGTCCATGTGTTCTCATTGTTCAGCTCCCACTTATGAGTGAGAACATGTGTTGTTTGGTTTTCTGATCTTGTGATAGTTTGCTGAGAATGATGGTTTCCAGTTTCATCCATGTCCCTGCAAAAGACATAAACTCACCAATTTTTATGGCTGCATAGTATTCCATGGTGTATATGCGCCACATTTTCTTAGTCTATCACTGATGGACATTTGGTTGGTTCCAAGTCTTTGCTATTGTGAATACTGCCACACTAAACATACGTGTGTATGTGTCTTTATAGAATGATTTATAATCCTTCGTATACGCCCAGTAATGGGACTGCTGGGTCAAATGGTATTTCTAGTTCTAGATCCTTGAGGAATCACCACACTGTCTTCCACAATGGTTGAACTAATTTACACTCCCACCAACAGTGTAAAAGTGTTCCTACTTTTCCACAACTTCTCCAGCATCTGTTGTTTCCTGACTTTTTAATGATCGCCATTCTAACTGGTGTGAGATGGTATTTCATTGGGGTTCTGATCTGCACTTCTCTAATGACCAGTGACAATGGGCGTTTTTTCGTATGTCTGCTGGCTGCATAAATGTCTTCTTTTGAAAAGTGTCTGTTCATAACCTTTGCCCATTTTTTGATAGGGTTGTTTGCTTTTTTCTTGTAAATTTATTTAAGTTCTTTATAGATTCTGGATATTAGCCCTTTGTCAGATGGATAGATTGCAAAAATTTTCTCCCATTCTGTAGGTTGCCTGTTCACTCTGACGATAGTTTATTTTGCTGTGCAGAATTTCTTTAATTAGATCCCATTTGTCAATTTTGGCTTTTGTTGCCATTGCTTTTGGTGTTTTAGACATGAAGTCTTTGCCCATGTCTATGTCCTGAATGGTACTGCCCAGGTTTTCTTCTAGGATTTTTATGGTCCTAGGTCTTACGTTTAAGTCTTTGATCCATCTTGAGTTGATCTGTATATAAGATGTAAGGAGGTCCAGTTTCAGTTTTCTGCATATGCCTAGCCAGTTTTCCCAACACCACTTATTAAATAGGGAATCTTTTCCCCATTGCTTGTGTGTGTCAGGTTTGCCAAACATCAGATGGTGGTAGATGTGTGGTGTTATTTCTGAGGCCTACGTTCTGTTCCATTGGTCTATGTATGTTTGGTACCAGTACCATGCTGTTTCGGTTACTGTAGCCTTGTGGTAAAGTTTGAAGTCAGGTAGCCTGATGCCTCCTGACTTTGTTCTTTGTTCTTCTTGCCCAGGATTGTCTTGGCTATGTGGGCTCTTTTTTGGTTCCACATGAAGTTTAAAGTAGTTTTTTTCCAATTCTGCGAAGAAAGTCAGTGGTAGCTTGATGGGGATAGCATTGAATCTATAAATTACTTTGGGCAGTATGGCCATTTTCACAATATTGATTCTTCCTATCCATGAGCATGGGATGTTCTTCCATTGTTTGTGTCCTCTCTTATTTCCTTGAGCAGTGGTTTGTAGCTCTCCTTGAAGACGTCCTTCACGTCCCTTGTAAGTTGTATTCCTGTGTATTTTATTCTCTTAGTAGCAATTGTGAATGTGAGTTCACTCATGATTTGGCTGTTTGTCTGTTATTGGAATACAGAAATGCTTGTGATTTTTGCACATTGATTTTGTATGCTGAGACTTTGCTGAAGTTGCTTATCAGCTTAAGGAGATTCTGGGCTGAGATGATGGGGTTTTCTACATATATAATCACGTCATCCGCAAACAGAGACAATTTGACTTCCTCTCTTTCTATCTGAATACCCTTTATTGTTTTCTCTTGCCTGATAGCCCTGGCCAGAACTTCCGATACTATGTTGAGTAGGAGTGGTGACGGGGGGCATCCTTGTCTTGTGCCAGTTTTCAAAGGGAATACTTCCAATTTTTGCCCATTCAGGATGATATTGGCTCTGGGTTTGTCATGAATAGGTCTTACTATGTTGAGATACATTCCATTGATACCTAGTTGATTGAAAGTTTTTATCATGAAAGCCTGCTGAACTTTGTCGAAGGCCTTTTCTGCATCTATTGAGATAATCGTGGTTTTTGTCACTGGTTCTGTTTATGTGATGGATTACATTTATTGATTTGCGTATGTTGAACCAGTCTTGCATCCCAGGGATGAAGCCAACTTGACTGTGGTGGATAAGCTTTTTGATGTGCTGTTGGATTTGGCTTGCCAGCATTTTATTGAGGATTTTTGCACTGATGAGGGTTTTCACATCAGGGATATTGGCCTAAAATTCTCTTTTTTTTTTGTTGTGTCTCTGCCAGGTTTTGCTATCAGGATGATGCTGGCTTCATAAAATGAGTTAGTGAGGATTCCTTCTTTTTCTATTGATGGGAATAGTTTCAGAAGGAATGGTGCCAGCTCCTCTTTGCAGAACTCGGCTGTGAATCCGTCTGGTCCTGGACTTTTTTTTGGTTGGTAGGCTATTAATTGTTGCCTCAATTTCAGAACCTGTTATTGGCCTATTCAGAGATTCAACTTCTCCCTGGTTTAGTTTTGGGAGGCTCTATGTGTCCAGGAATTTATCCATTTCTTCTAGATGTTCTAGTTTACTTGAATAGAGGTGTTTATAGTATTCTCTGATGGTAGTTTGTATTTCTGTGGAATCGGTGGTGATAACCCCTTTATCATTTTTTACTGCATCTATTTGATTCTTCTCTCTTTTCTTATTAGTCTTGCAAGCAGTCTATCAATTTTGTTGATCTTTTCAAAAAACCACTTCCTGGATTCACTGACTTTTTGAAGAGTTTTTTGTGTCTCTGTCTCCTCCAGTTCTGCTCCCATCTTACATTATTTCTTGTCTTCTGCTAGCTTTTAAATTTGTTTAATCTTGCTTCTCTAGTTCTTTTAATTGTGATGTTAGGGTGTCGATTTTAGATCTCTCCTGCTTTCTCTTGTAGGCATTTAGTGCTATAAATTTCCCTCTACACACTGCTTTAAATGTGTCCCAAAGATTCTGGTACATTGTGTGTTTTTTTTCTCATTGGTTTCAAAGAACATCTTTATTTCTGCCTTCATTTCGTTATTTACCCAGTAATCATTCAGGAGCAGGTTGTTCAGTTTCCATGTAGTTGTGCAATTTTAAGTAGGATTCTTAATCCTGAGTTCTAATTCGACTGCACTGTGGTCTGAGAGACAGTTTGTTGTAATTTCTGTTCTTTTACATTTGCTGAGAAGTGCTTTACTTCCAATTATGTGGTCAATTTTAGAATAAGTGCAATGTGGTGCTGAGAAGAATGTATATTCTGTTGATTTGGGGTGGAGAGGTCTGTAGATGTCTATTTGGTCCGCTTGGTCCAGAGCTGAGTTCAAGTCCTGTATATCCTTGTTAATTTCCTGTCTTGTTGATCTAATGTTGACAGTGGGGTGTTAAAGTCTCCCATTATTATTGTGTGGGAGTCTAACTCTCTTTGTAGGTCTCTAAGAACTTGCTTTATGAATCTGGGTGCTCCTGTATTGGGTGCATATATATTTAGGATAGTTAGCTCTTCTTGTTGAATTGATCCCTTTACCATTATGTAATGGCCTTCCTTGCCTCTTTTGATCTTTGTTGGTTTAAAGTCTGTTTTATCAGAGACCAGGATTGCAACCGCTGCTTTTTTTGCTTTCCATTTGCTTGGCAGATCTTCCTCCAACCCTTTACTTTGAGCCTACATGTGTCTTTGCACGTGAGATGGGTCTCCCAAATACAGCACACTGATGGGTCTTGAGTCTATCCAATTTGCCAGTCTGTGTCTTTTAATCGGGGTATTTAGCCCATTTACATGTAAGGTTAATATTGTTATGTGTGAATTTGATCCTGCCATTATGATGCTAGCTGGTTATCTCGCCTGTTAATTGATGCAGTTTCTTCACAGCATCAATGGTCTTTACAATTTGGCATGTTTTTGTAGCGGCTGGTACCAGTTGTTCCTATCTATGTTTAGTGCTTCCTTCAGGAGCTCTTGTAAGGCAGGCCTGGTGGTGACAAAATCTCAGCATTTGTTTGTCTGTAAAGGATTTTATTTCTCCTTTACTTATGAAGCTTAGTTTGGCTGGATATGAAATTCTGGGTTGAAAATTCCTTTCTTTAAGAATGTTGAATATTGGCCCCCACTCTCTTCTGGCTTGTAGGGTTTCTGCAGAGAGATCCACTGTTAGTCTGATGGGTTCCCTTCATGGGTAACCCGACCTTTCTCTCTGGCTGCCCTTAATATTTCTTCCTTCATTTCAACCTTGGTGAATCTGACAATTATGGGTCTTGGGGTTGCTCTTCTCAAGGAGTATCTTTGTGGTGTTCACTGTGTTTCCTGAATTTGAATGTTGGCCTGCCTTGCTAGGTTGGGGAAGTTCTCCTGGATAATATCCTGAAGAGTGTTTTCCAACTTGGTTCCATTTTCCCCGTCACTTTCAGGTACACCAATCAAACACTGATTTGGTCTTTTCACATAGTCCCACATTTCTTGGAGTTTTTGTTCATTTCCTTTCACTTTTTTTCTCTAATCTTGTCTTCCTGCTTTATTTCATAATTTGATCTTTGATCACTGATATCCTTTCTTCCGCTTGATCAAATCAGCTACTGAAGCTTGTGTATGCTTCACGAAATTCTCATACTGTGGTTTTCAGCTCCATCAGGTCATTTAAGCTCTTCTCTACACTGGTCATTGTAGTTAGCCATTTGTCTAACCTCTTTTCAAGGTTTTTTGATTCCTTGTGATGGGTTGGAACATGCTTCGTTAGCTCGGAGAAGTTTGTTGTTACTGACCTTCTGAAGCCTACTTCCATCAACTCGTCAAACTCATTCTCTGTCCAGTTTGTTCCCTTGCTGGCGAGGAATTGGGTTCCAAAGAATTTTCAGTCTTTCTGCTCTGGTTTCTCCCCATCTTTGTGGTTTTACCTACCTTTGGTCTTTGATGTTGGTGACCTACGAATGTGATTTTTGTTTGGATGTCCTTTTTGTTTATGTTGATGCTATTCCTTTCTGTTCATTAGTTTTCCTTCTAACAGAGAGGCCCCTCAGCTGCAGGTCTGTTGGAGTTTGCTGGAGTTCCACTCCAGACCCTGTTTGCCTGGGTATCACCAGTGGAGGCTGCAGAACAGCAAATATTGCTGTCTGATCCTTCCTCTGAAAGCTTCATCCCACAGTGGCACCTGCCTGTATGAGATGTCTGTCGGACAAGGAGCCCTTTTATTGTTTTCTATTTTATTTTTACTTTTGACTCATGTGACTAGATGGGTTTTATTATTATTATTTTTTAAAAGATTATTCTACTGTCATATGTTTCCACAATGAAAGAGGATCATTTTTAAAGAGTACAGATTTTGGCTGGGCACAGTGGCTCATGCCTGTAATCCCGGCACTTTGTAAGGCTGAGGTGAGAGGACTGCTTGAGCCCAGGAGTTCAAGACCATTCTGGGCAACATAGCGAGACCACAACTCTATTTAAAACAACAACAACAACAACAAAAACAAACAAATATAAAGAATACAGGTTTTTCTCAGCAGGTGGCAGAGGATACACAATGGCTAACAGGACAGAAAAAGAGACTTTCTGAAATATAAGCATGGACCATTTCAGACTTCTATAAACTGTGATCCTTTCCAAAGCCCATGAAAAAATGAATTGCTGTACACTCAATGTCTCCAAACATCTGAAGGTTAAATAACAAAACTTTAATTATGGTTTAAATTCAGATACTTACATCTGCCCCTGACACTTTCCCATCATCCTATCCTGTCCTTAACCTCCCTCAATACCATTTGTGCCTGCCCAATTCCTACCCGTCTTTGAAAGATCGGTTCTAATGCCAGCTGTTCTACAGGTTTTTCCTAGATCATTCCATCATGCCACAGGCTGCACCTCTGCCCTTACCTCTTTGCAGGTAAAAATAAATTCCTGTTATAAATTTCCCCAGCACTTTATCAGTAACTTTATTATGACATATTATGGGATATCAAGTTCTGGCCTACATTATGGTATTTCTGTATTTCCTTTACTAAACTCCAAGTTCCTTAAGACTGGAGCCCTCTTTATAACTGTATGCTTACAATCAGCCCAGCAGTTTACAAAGTGAAGATGATGTTCAATGATCACATGTACAATAAACTTGGAGCTGACAGTGGTCTTTAAACACTCAAGTCTTTAAATGTGAAGCGCTGCCACATATGACTTTTTCTGATGACCTCAGCTACAACAAAGCTGAACCAGACCAAAAATAAGGAAGAACTTTTAATAACTGTATCTGTACAACACTGAAAGGATTAAGGCCCAGTGCTTCTCAAACTTTGATGCTCATACAAATCAACTGGCAACTTGTCAAAACAAGGTTTTTCTGATTTAGAAGGTTGGCGATGTGGCCTGAGTGCCTGCCTTTGTAATGAGCTCTTGGGTGATGAGGATTCTGTCGGTTTTCAAACCACTCTTTGAGTAGCAAGGGGTTAATAGGTGCTTCTCCAATTATCTGTGCTATTTTTTTTTATTTCCAATTAATCCCAGATGAATATTTTGTAAAACATAATGACTTAATTCCTAGATAAATAAAATTCAACAGACATAAATTACTCTGTCAGACTGCTAACAGAGTCCCTAAACTCTTGTGCTTCTATGACCATGGGCAGGTAACAATTTGCAGACCATCACCAGCCTGCACATGACATCTTAGTAGCATTAGGCTGGATGATCATCTATCTGTCTGCCAAGAATGAAGTGAAAGTTGGAAATCAGGGCCTCTAAAAGCCCTCCCTTCCAGTCTTGCATTTTAAGAGTCACTCAAACCTACTGGGAAGCAGTCTTGCTTCACAGCCTTCTGCCATTCACAGTCATTTCCCTCCCGCATTTCTGGGACAGTCACCATTCCTTTCTAATTTCGTAACTACACAAACTTGTTCTTATTCTCTCTTACTGTCTTCACTTTTCCCCCAACTCCCCAACTTAAATCTCAATATACCTTTTGTTTTTTTTTTTTTTGTTTTTTTTTTTTGAG
The DNA here is from genome assembly GCF_007565055.1 of Rhinopithecus roxellana. Taxonomy (NCBI): domain Eukaryota; kingdom Metazoa; phylum Chordata; class Mammalia; order Primates; family Cercopithecidae; genus Rhinopithecus; species Rhinopithecus roxellana. Next base: position 56,719,004 of record NC_044568.1, read on the forward strand.
GCGGAGTCTCGCTCTGTCTCCCGGACTGGAGTGCAGTGGCCAGATCTCAGCTCACTGCAAGCTCCGTCTCCCGGGTTTTACGCCATTCTCCTGCCTCAGCCTCCCGAGTAGCTGGGACTACAGGCGCCCACCACCTCGCCCGGCTAGTTTTTTTTGTATTTTTAGTAGAGACGGGGTTTCACCGTGTTAGCCAGGATGGTCTCGATCTCCTGACCTCGTGATCCGCCCGTCTCGGCCTCCCAAAGTGCTGGGATTACAGGCTTGAGCCACCGCGCCCGGCCATACCTTTTGTTTTATTCCATTCTGTTTTGCATTTCTTTCCTTCCATATACCTTCATTTTTTTCTTTCTTTTTTTTTTTTTTTTGAGACGGAGTCTCGCTCTGTCACCCGGGCTGGAGTGCAGTGGCCGGATCTCAGCTCACTGCAAGCTCCGCCTCCTGGGTTTAGGCCATTCTCCTGCCTCAGCCTCCCAAGTAGCTGGGACTACAGGCGCCCGCCACCTCGCCCAGCTAGTTTTTTGTATTTTTTAGTAGAGACGGGGTTTCACAGTGTTAGCCAGGATGGTCTCGATCTCCTGACCTCGTGATCCGCCCGTCTCGGCCTCCCAAAGTGCTGGGATTACAGGCTTGAGCCACCACGCCCGGCCTACCTTCATTTTTCTAATACCTACCAAAACATTTTCGCCTTAGATTTCCCTTTTTTATCTAGAATTTTCTCATCTTGCACTTTGTTTTTATCTCTGCCACATATAATTGAGAAGTCAATGAACTGTACTGGATGAGTAATGAATAATAATCATTTAAAAAGAGCTAAGCTAAAGGGTTAATAACTGATCATTTTTTCCTTGAGTGAGCCTACAGATCAACAGGCCTTTTCTATGTTCTCCGTCCCCACCTCAGGAGGCTACAGGATCACACATGTAAATGTGTTGGAAGTCTTAATATTCTTTTATTATTACATGATGTCAATTTACAAACTCTCCTAGAAATTGCAGCAACCTTAAAATACCACCTTGACAATTTTACAACACTCTTAAAAAAATTAGAAACAATTGAGAGTATTATAAAAATGGATCTCAGGTGTTCAAATATAAATACCATGCATGACACATTATTCCCAGCTTTCTGTTTCTAGGGGAAAGACATTTCCCCTCTCTGCCCTGTTGCTCAACTGTAAACAGAAGAGATTAAGGTGATTTGCAATCTCTTCCATCCCTGAACATTTCTTGACTGAGCTGCTGAAACGAGCTATATAGAATTACTGCAGAGACTCAGCCCTGAGACCTACCCTAGTAAGTCCTCAAGGCTTAACTCTGGCCAAATCAATCAGTACTCGAGGATTTATAACATACTTCTTGCACATCATGTGGTCTAAGTTTATTTTTCTCCCAAGCACCCATCCTCTGGCCGAACTTTTTAAAAAATTTTTCTGTTCTATTACAGTAGAGCAGAAAATGAAACAATATACATTTTATTTTCTTGACAATATGGAAAAAAAGGACATAAGAAAAGTCACTGACCAGTAGCTAAAAAAGAAGTTGGTATGATTCAAAGTTTTACATCCATGAAAGGGGTCTACAACTTGTAAGTAACTAAAATTGAGCCAAAGTCATCCACTGGGTACATACAGTCCTCTTCTTACTTCCAAATTGCTGGAAAAGTTCAAAGTGTCTAAACGCCACAACAAACCACCCAGGTAATGGGCCTGGTCATTGTCTTCTAAGAATCATTTTAGACGTGACTGAATGGGGTGTGACGTAACAGTGATAGAGAGTAAGTTTTCGTGACTTTTCTTCCCCTCTGATGTAAAAGCTTGTCTCCAATAGAAGCAACGAAACATATTTAAATAGAACACAAGAGAATGTAATGTTCAAGAAGTCAAGATTTGCAGAAATTTGGGGGTGATTCATGGGCATTACTCATAAAATTTCAAATGAATCATGTCATCATGTCACCTTGGATTGTGTAGCTACCAGGAACGGACTCTTGAGATATTTGAAGAGGGGCCTGTGTAGCTTCTTCCTGTACCCACTAACGCCAAACTAATAATTCATATTCCCATGGGGAATTTGTTTCACAGATGCCTTCCAACTGCTTTTTTGTCTTCAGGAACTCCCGAAAATAGACCTTCAGGGAAGAGGATTTTTAGGGCAGTGAAACCACTCTGGGTGATACTGTAATAGTGGATCCGTGTCATGCACATTTGTCCAAACCCACAGAAGGCACACCACCAAGGGTGAACCCTGATGTCACTACAATCTTTGAGTGACAACGATGTGCCAATGTAGGTTCAGGAATTGTAACAAATGTATACCACCCTTGTGTAGGATATTGATAATGGGGGAGGCTGTGCATGGGTAGGGATGGGGGTACATGGGATATATTTGTACCTTCCTCTCAGTTTTGCTGTGAACGTAGAGTTGCTCTGAAAAATAAAGCTTTTGGCATGGTGGCTCATACCTACCAATGCCAACACTTTTGGAGATCAAGGTGGGAGAATCGCTTGAGCCCAGGAGTTTGAGACCAGCCTGGACAACAGAGTGAGACCTCCTCTCTACAAATAAAATAAAATAAAATAAAATAGCCATTTGGGGTGGTGTGCACATCTGTAGTCCAAGCTACTTAGGAGGCTGAGGTAGGAGGATCACTTGAGCCCAGTAGGTCGACGCTGCAGTGAGCTGTGATCATACCACTGCACTTCAGCCTAGGCAACAGAGTGAGACCCTATCTCAAAATAAATAAATACATAAAAATAAAAAATAAAAGGATCTTTTTAGTATCCATTCAACTTAAACGGAATATCAGTTTGCAGTTAATGTTTCCATTAACAGATGGCCTCGTCTCACAGAAGCCTTTACAGCCCACTTTTGTGGGTGGGAAAACATCAACCCCTCTATCTCACAGTTCCTGCCATCCAAGAATTCCATCTACATGGAAGAAGAGCATTTCCACAGATGTCTGAGACACAACCAGAGGTCTCAGAGGGAAACCCAAGGAAGCCCCTCATCAGGCAGTGGGGTATGGACTGGGTGTCAGGGGCCTAGAGGTGAGCTGCCCTCCGTACAGCTCCACGAGCTACGCAGGCTAATACCAAGGTGCTCTCCCCACTGGACAAAGCCACGTTAGTGGAGTGCTGAGGGGAGGAGAGAGCAACAACACACAGGATGGTCTTGGTGACCTGCCTGGGAACCGCCATCGGCCTCACACTGGAGCACTGAGAGCAAAGGGGATAAGGCAGGGGAAGGGGAGGAAATGCAGGAACCTGCAGGGGGCACCTCCTCTCACTGAGCTCAGAGCTGGACTCTTTACTATTTCTTTTCATTTCCCTCTATTCATTTCTCTCTGCCACCAATTCTTTTTACCTAGATTATGGTTTTTACTCACCATAAACACTTTTTTCCTCATACAGATCTTAGAATGACTCATCATTTGAATGGACTTTTTTTTTTTTTTTGAGACAGAGTCTCATTCTGTTGCCCAGACTGGAGTGCAGTGGCGTGATCCTGGCTCACTGCAACCTCTGTCTCCCGGGTTCAAGCGATTCTCCTGCCTCAGCCTCATGAGTAGCTGGGATAGCAAGTGTGCACCACCACACCCAGCTAATTTTTGTATTTTTAGTAGAGAGGGGGTTTCACCATGTTGGGCAGGCTGGTCTCGAACTCTTGACCTCAAGAGATCCGCCCACCTGGGTCTCCCAAAGGGCTGGGATTACAGAGGTGAACCACCATGCCTGGCCACGTATTTTTAGTAGACACAAGATTTCACCATGTTGTCCAGGCTGGTCTTAAACTCCTGACCTCAGGTGATCTGCCCGCCTCAGCCTCCGAAAGTGCTGGGATTACAGGCATGAGCCACCATGCCCGGCCATTTGAATGGATTTTAAGAGTAGTTCCCCAGTCTGCCTTCTCAGAATGTTCAGGAGAGCTTTATAAAAAAACAGATTCCTAGGTTCCAAACTAGGCCAATCAAATCCAGTCCAAGCACGTGCATGTTAAAAAAAAGTTCCCAGCTTGTCCTGACCTCCTCCATGCCTAGAACGCCATCCCTCTACCCACCACCACCACCACCCCATAGTCACACAGTTTAATCCTTCCCTGGATCCAGGTCTCTGCTCCAATAATACCTCCAAAGAGCAGCCAAGGTATCCGCCATGTCTAAAACAACAAGCTTCCAACCCCCTTCCCGTGCTTTATTTTTCCATACAATGTATCACCATCTAGTAAGACGCATTTGTTTAATGTCAATATCCATGAAAATAGGGACTCTGTTTTGTTTCCTGCTCTATCCCCATACCAAATAAAATGGTACTGAACGGGCACTTGATAAGTATGAATTGACTTGATAAATGAGCACAGAGCCAGGTTAGAGAACCAGTAGATTTTAATATCGCGATGTTGGTGACTATTCTCATGTGGTTCTGTAGTCAAATGGCCACACTGTTTAGAATGGCATCATGAACTGGCTGAGCGGTTGTGAGCTTTTCTGCACTCCATCCCGCTGGTTTGTCCTCAATGAGAAGGGGATTCTTTCTCTCCATATCAACCCAGGGTGTGCTGGACAGTCAGCAGTTCAATTCAATGCTCAAATGTTCCACTATCCACAGCTGTCTGAATGTCCCCAGTGCAATAATCTGAATGGGAACTGGACTCTAGGGCTGGCTATAGGAGGAGGCTTTCATTTGGGAATAAACCTAGTTGCACGCCATCTCAGCCCGCTTCTCTGCTCTCTACTCAACATCACACGTGTCCTGCCTGGGAAGATTCAGAGATGCAACGTAGTGAAAAGTCAGGAAAGGTTTCAGGAAAATCAAGGGTTTACTGTCCAGGTATCTTCATCCCACCAACCAACAACACAGCAACGAAGGTGACGGAGACCCACCTTCACAACACAGTAACGAAGGTGACGGAGACCCACCTTCACAACGGAGGTGCAGAGGCAACTCCCAGGAGGCCACAGCCACAGTCCTATCCTTCCCCGACAGCCTCCCTTCCCCCAACTATACAACATAGGCAGATCCACAGAAACCTTTTCCATTCTCCTCCTGATATCACATCATCCACTTTGAAGAGGAAATACAATGTAGCATTTTGTATTTAGCTTTGCTCTGCATAACCATGTCCAGTTACATCTGTATCTGGAAGAAATATGAGAATAGCAATTATGTATCTTTGAGAGTCATGTGATTTGAAGAAAGGAGAAATTTATCTCAAGGAAGGTTATGTTTTCTGAAGAGAGAACATGGCAAGTGTTACTTACAAATGAAACGGGAGGGAAGACAGTGCAATGAAACTTCTGCAGAGTGTGCATGTGTTTGGGGGACAGGAAGCAGGGAAGACAGCAGTCACAGAGCACCCTGGGACTGTACACATGCACAACTATAAGTAACAACTGGACCAGGGAGGAACGCAGCCACCCCTAGAGGGAGAGCTACAAAGTGTAACCAAACCAGTGAAAACTGGATTGGTGGATAGGTGGTTTGTTTTGTGTAGCTAGCCTCCTCACTGCACCAGGTGAGATATTAGGTACTAAGTATGGATTCGGAAATAAGATCTCAACTAGTTGGTAGTCTCCGCCCTTGAGGAGCTGACAAACTTTTACTTCTAACCATAGACTTAATGTCAACAAAATGAAATGCTATGAATCATTTCTGGTTTGGATTTTAATCCAGTCATGTAAGCCTCTAGCATTATGTTTCATGATATAAAGTATCCACTGTGTTCCATAAATCCTTTACCCCCTAGGCTGCTCATAGCCTATTTCTCCCCAGTTGTCCCTAATTAGTAAACGGTACTATTTTCTACCCACCTGCTTAAGTCTAAAATTTCAGAGTCCACCTAATAAATACAGAAGGAATGACTGAGTTATAAAATAAAAGTGGAAACTAAAACTGGTGAATGCAGGTTGATGAAGAATGAGATATTTACATAATCTTGAAGTGTTGCTCCCACAAATTATTAATTATAAAAAGAAAAACAGATTAACCTAGTGGAGTCCTTTTTTTTGGGGGCGGGGGGGAATGGAGTCTTGCTCTGTTGCCCAGGCTGGAGTGGAGTGGAGTGGAGTGTGATCTCGGCTCACTGCAACCTCCACCTCTTAGGTTCAAGCGATTCTCCTACCTTAGCCTCCCAAGTAGCTGGGACTACAGGCGCGTGCCACCATGCTCGGCTTTTTTTTTTTTTTTGTATTTTTGGTAGAGATGGGGTTTCACCATGTTAGCCAGGATGATCTCGATCTTCTGACCTTGTGATCCACCAGCCTCGGCCTCCCAAAGTGCTGGGATTACAGGAGTGAGCCACTGCGCTAGGCCCTAAACCTAGAGGATACCTCTTAAATCACGTGATCAAACTGAACAATACCCATGTTGGGACAAACATCACGGGTCTCCTGATATGATGCACCGAAGAGGACATGATATCACTTCCGTGGGGTTCTTGCCAAAAATGCACCCCTCCCACCCAACTTAATTGTAAGAAACCAAGCAAACCCAAGACAAGGGATATTCTATAAAATGACCAGTACCCACCAGAAGAGCCATGGTCATGAAAGACAAGGAAAGACTGAGGAACCTCCACAGATTGGAGACCAAGGAGACAAGGCAGTTGTAAGCACTGTGGAGCAGGCATGTGCAATGTACAAGGGAGGGCAGAATCAGCTCTCGGGAGAGTGGTCACAGGAGGCTTCACAGAGGTGGCACCCAACTCGGGTTGGCTGAGCACTTGCAGGCATACTTGGAGGGAGAGCAAGTACACCAAGGAAGGGGGACAGCAAAAGCATTAGAGTAAAAGACTACATTCCCAGGTGTGAAAGTTGATCATACAAACTGGGTCATGCTAGTCACACCCAATTAAATCTGAGTCAAGGACCAGGGTAAAAAGCACTTAGGGCACATAGCTCCCGCTCCAAGAACTAACTTTTCCACAAGACCAGCTGCTGAAACAGCCTGCTGCAACCCCACAGCCAGTCTGACCTGGTAGCTTGCTGAAACGACCTGCCACATCTCTGACTAGTTTATCCACCACTGTTGCTTGCCAGTTCCTGAAAGCTTCTCTAGAGTTCATGAGTTTTCTTTTTCTTTTGTCTTTTTTTTTTGAGACAGATTTTCACTCCTGTTGCCCAGACTGAAGTGCAATGGCATGATCTTGGCTCACAGCAACCTCCGCCTCCCAGGTTCAAGAGATTCTTCTGCCTCAGCCTTCCAAGTAGCTGAGATTACAGGCATGCGCCACCATGCCCGGCTAATTTTGCATTTTTAGTAGAGACAGATTCCTCCATGTTGGTCAGGCTGGTCTCAAAGTCCCGCCCTCAGGTGATCCACCCCCCTTGACCTCCCAAAGTGCTCGGATTACAGGCACGAGCTACTGCACTCAGCCTTCCAAGAGTTTTCTTTCAGAGTATGTCCCAGTCTTCTCTTTGTTCTTCTGACACATTGAAGACCACTCAGTCTGGGCATATGTCCCAAAACGTAATTGTTGCTTCCCAAATAAACCGTTTTAAATTTAGAGATTTGCTCTATATTGTATACGACTTCAACAAAGGAATGAGAGAATGCAAGGAATTTGGCAAAGCTAGAGAGCGGAATGCAGCCATGTGTATGAGGAGACAGGGTGGGATGTGGGGAAGAGCCGTTCCTGAAGGACTTCCCACAAACAAACTTGGACTTCGCCTTGAGGGAAATGGAGCTGCTCCTTCAGAATTTGGCTTTCTTTTTTTCACCTATTGATTTTGAAACAATTTTAGATTAAAAAAAAAACTTTTTAAAAATTGTACTGAGTTCCTTCGCACCCTACAATTATCCAAATTCAGAAATTAATATTGTTACAGAACTGCTAATTAAACTATATGCTTTATTCGAGTATCACCACTTTCTCCCCACCAGTGTCCTTTCTCTGTTCTGAGATCCAATCTAGTCCCAGCCTGCAGTTAGTTGTCACGTCTCTAATTGGTGACAGTTTGTCCTTCCTTCCTTGTCTTCATGACCTTAACACTTTGATGTGCACTGGTCAATTACTTCGCATCTCGTTCCTCAACTGGGATTTGTCTTTCTTCTTTTTTTGAGACATGGTCTCTGTTGCCCAGGGTAGAATGCAGTGATACGAGCACAGCTCACTGCAGCCTCAAACTTCCAGGCTCAAGTGATCCTCCTCCCTCAGCCTTCTGAGTGGCTGGGGCTACAGGTATGCGCCACCATGCCTGACTAATTTTTAAAGTTTTTGTAAAGATGGGGTCTTGCTATGTTACCCAGGTTGGTCTAGACTCCTGGGCTTCAGCAGCCCTCCTGCTTCAGCCTCATATACCTGCCAGGATTACAGGCGTGAGCCACCGTGCTTGTCCTGTTTAACTTCCCATAATTCCACTGAGGTTATGCGTTTTAGCAGACACACTACAGAAATGACCCTGCGCCCTTGTCTGTACCATATCAGGGAGGGCACGATATTGCTGTGTCTTGTTACTAGTGATGCTGACGTTTGTCACTTGGTTAAGGCGGTGCCTGTCGGGTTCTCCACTGTTAAGTTATAATCTTTCCCTGTGTAAGGGGAAAATTATGTATTTGAGAATACATAAATATCTTTTTCTCCTCAAAATCTCACCCTTTTTGTAGCCATCAGTAGATCTTGTCCGCTATAATAACTGTGGCATTTCAATGATGATTTCTATCCTCTGTTCCTTCTACATATACACACTGAAATCCTTTTATAAGAAAGACCCATCTCCTCTCCTCCATTTATTAGTTTATTCATCCATTTATTCATTTATCCATGCAAAGGCACATGGGTGTTTATCTTATTCTCTGGAGTAGAATGCAATGTTATATTGTTATTTATTTTCTTGCTCACATTGCTGAAGCGCTGGCCTCCGGGAGTCCCTTCCGGGTGGCTCCTGTGCCCTGCACAAAGCCTCTGTCTTCTGAGTTCCTCAGTGCTTTCTGGCACAAAATGCTCCAGCCTCTTTGTGTCTTTTTCCTGCCCCAGCACTGAATCAGCCACGTCTCTGGAGATTAGAGTTTTAAACATTATCCAATTATATTCTAGAAACACCACTCAGGCGGCAGCAGTGTGGAGACTGATGGGGGCTGAGCAGGGAGGCAGACAGACCAGTGAGAGGTCCTGCCACAAGTCAGAACTGATGGAAGCTGGCACTTGAGCATGGGCAGGGCCAGTGGCAATGGTGAAGAGGAGACAGATTCCCGAGATCTGAGAGGTAGAAACGAGAGGTATGGGCATCAATTAGATGCTGAGAGTGAGGGAGGTGGTGGTATCTCTGCTGCCTCCTAGATTTCTCCTGGGGAGTCTGGTAGTATATTAACCCACGAAGTCAATGGAGTACAGCCCACTGGCGGGGGAAGGGAGCTAGGCTGACTGGGTTTAAGGTGGCCATGTAGCGGGCTTGGTATCAGCGGGTGTGGGGCTCAGGACAGAGGTCAAGGCAGTAGCATCTCTGGGGTAGATGAGATCACCATGGGAGAGTGCAGGGTGAGGATGGAATCTTATGCCTAATCAAGGAATAGGGACAGATGAGGAGGAGAGCTAGAAAAGCAAGCTGTGGGCAACATGGGACAAAAAGTGCCATAGAAGCCTTGGGAGACTGAGTATCAACAAAATGTATTAACAAAAAGATTTAACAGTGATAAATACAGCAGACAGGTCAAGATAAACACATTTTCACTTGATTTGGCAATTATACATTGCAATTTTTTAAAGAACAGTTTTAATGGAGTCGTAAGACATAAGCCTAACTGCAGACTGAACAAAAACCAGGAGCCAAGACTGTGCACAAGATAGAGATATTATTCTTTCAAGAAGCCTGGTTGCAAGGTCAGGGAAATTATGCACTTGTTAGAAGAGGATGCGGAGTCTGTTTGCTTTTTTTCTTTTTTTCCAATATAAGTAGAGAGTTTATTTGGCCACATTTGAGGGCTACAACCCAGGAACACCGATTCCAGTTGCCCTGAATGAATCTATGCTTCCTCGGTTTGCTTTTAACAGATGCGTTTGTTCAACATTTGCACATCTCCTACATGCCAGGCATTGGAAAAGATGAGCAGACTTTTCTGCTGGGGCAAAGAATCCAGAAGAGAAGGAAAAAACATAGAGGAGAAGGAAGAGAATAAACAACAGGAGAAAAAGGGTGGAGGAACAGGGGATGAGACAGTCAGGGAGGATAGGCCTTGACTATCAATCTTTGCTCTACAGAAGATTGGCATATAAATCATCATTAGGTCTAATTAGCATTTTAAACATGATCTTCAGAGTTACAAGATTTTATGCCCAGATTTTTAAAAATCTAATACTGTAGATGAAAGGGTGACAAATTACAACCTGCTGCCTGTTTAGCCATGGAGATAGAAATGGTTGTTATATTTTTAAAAGGCTGTTAAAACAAAAACAAAGAAGAATATGTGACCAAGACCACATGTGGCTTGCAAAGCACAAAATTATTTCTGACCCTTCAGAGAAAAAGTCTGCTAATCCCTGCTCTGAATATTTTTACAATAGCAAACACACAACATTTAAAAATCCAGTCTAACAGATTTGTGAAATAACAATTTTTGAGAAATCATTTCCAAAAGTGATGAAGTAATAGTGATAGATCTAAAAAACTGGTGACAGATCTAAAAAAAAACATAAGTAAGATACACACTGCTAGGGTCTTTATATGATAAGACAGTTTTCCTGGACAGTAACCCGGCTTCACGTAACAAACAACAAATCTGTTTCTATCTTCAGACCTGGGATATAGTCTCTAAGTAGGTTTACCTGTACTCACAAAAAATACAAAAAGAATCCAAACTCTTTTTCTGATTTGTTTATGGTGTCACCATTCAGAAGGAAAAAACCCTACAAATTAAATGGCAAACAGAATGACATTTCTGCAGCATGTAATATGAAATAGTAATATGTCATAACAGTTATTAAAAATGACAACTATGGCCGGGCGCAGCGGCTCACGCCTGTCATCCCAGCACTGTGGGAGGCCGAGACGGGCGGATCACGAGGTCAGGAGATCGAGACCATCCTGGCTAACACGGTGAAACCCCCTCTCTACTAAAAATACAAAAAACTAGCCGGGCGCGGCGGCTCACGCCTGTCATCCCAGCACTGTGGGAGGCCGAGACGGGCGGATCACGAGGTCAGGAGATCGAGACCATCCTGGCTAACACGGTGAAACCCCGTCTCTACTAAAAACTATAAAAAACTAGCCGGGCGACGTGGCGGCGCCTGTAGTCCCAGCTACCCGGGAGGCTGAGGCAGGAGAATGGCGTGAACCCGGGAGGCGGAGCTTGCAGTGAGCTGAGATCCGGCCACTGCACTCCAGCCTGGGCGACAGAGCGAGACTCCGTCTCAAAAAAAAAAAAAAAAAAAAAAAAGAAAAAAAAAAAAATGACAACTATGGGCATTACATTCAGATACGAGAGAGATATAAAATGAATTCCAGTAAAAAGATGAACCGTAAATAACATGTAAATATAGATTTCAACTACTTCCACTGTAACTATACATTAAGTACACTGTTCAGAAATTGAGGGCAACATAAATTAAGCTCCAACGTAACTTCCCATTTTTCTGTGTGTATAAAATAGATTTTAAAAATGTAAATCCAGTTCATGTAATTTTGAAAGTAAAGCAGTCAATAAAATTTTTCTCTTATAAGACAAGTTTTGAAAATGTATTTTAAAATTTTAAGATTTCAAAGACGATTAAAACGATGATGTAGCAACTTGTGAAGCCAAGAAATTCTGCTTGAATGAAACAAGCCTGATTCCTTGTTCTGGTCACACCCTGACCTTTTGGAAAGGTACATAAAAGAAAGGCATTCATGCCACAACCTGTCACACAGTTCTAGATTTTCTACTTTGGTGTTCTATTTCAGAGGCTATTCAGAGGCTCTTTCTACCCAACCTTAAGACGCCATGCAAATGAGCATCTCAAGAACAAGTCCCTTCACTTTGGGGGTACTCTCATAAGTCTCCCCTATCTAAATAAAAATGGGCTCATCTGGTTTTTTTTTTTTTTTTTTTTTTTTTTTTGCCACAGTACACAAGCGGCACTTTAAATACCATAGGAGCTCCATATTTCAGAAGCGAGTTCACGTTTCTACTCACTTTCCATTTTCTCTTTCCCAATGTAGAGAGTTACAAGGAAGATAAAATGTTATGCCTTTTCAAAGAAAGTAGACCTCCTAAATAAATCCAAAAGGAAGGCAAGAATTCATGTGAATTTATCATTGTCTTTGTACTCGTCCTTTTTGTGTAGTTCAAACCGAGGCATTAAGTGAGTGTTAAGACACTGCCTCCTTTTCCCTTTTTTAGAAAGCAGATAGTGGGTGTAGGGGAAACAAAAACTACAGCCCCCAACACACCCCTCCAGTTCCCTTTAATAAAAGAGAGGCAGCTCCAGGATGAACTTCCCATTAGCATCTTTAAGCTCCGTCTGAAAACCACCTTTTTGCATCTGGCGCCTCCTTAATTTATAATCCACTGCTATAAACTTCTCCAAACAACTTGAAGCTGAAAATGCCTTCCAAAATGTTGTCAAGGAAATGAATGCTTCTCAATTAATTCTTTAGTCATGTTGAGACAAAACGCTCTCTCATCGGAGCTACTCTTTCTGAATAAAGAATTCGGTCTCTTCTTCTCCCAGCTTTCTTGGCATCAGAAATTGAAATCGTGGGAGCTGACCATGCCATCTAAAACACTCCAAAATTAAGACTCTAAACTGTTGTAAAATGGTTTATTCTGTCCCTTTGCCCTACCCCACAAACGTATTCAGCTACATACTAAAATGTTACGGCAGAAAGTTCAACCTTACTTGGAAGTAGTATATTCAGCATCCTGAACTCTGACCTTTTACTTTCTCGGCAGGACAGTCATGCACCATGTAACAACATTTCAGTCCGTGATGGATAGCATATACAACAGTGGACCCGTAAGATTATCGTACCGTATTTCTACTGTGGCTTTTCTATGTTTAGATACACAAAATATGCTTACTGCTGTGTTAAAACTGCCTACAGTGTTCAGTACAGTCACATGCTGTATAGGTCTGTGGCCTGGGAGCAACAGACTACACCAGATAGTCCAGGTGTGTAGTAGGCTATGCCCTCTAGGTTTGTACACTCTGTGATGTTCGAACAGTGACAAAATTGCCCCATGATGTATTTCTCAGAATGTATTGGTGCCATTAAGCAATGCTGACTGTACATACATATCACAGACAACTCAATTATCTTTTTTTTTTTTTTGAGACGGAGTTTCACTCTTGTTGCCCAGGCTAGAATGTAACAGTGCGATCTCGGCTCACTGCAACCTCCGCCTCCCGGGTTCAAACACTTCTCCTACCTCTTGTTGCCCAGGCTAGAATGTAACAGTGCGATCTCGGCTCACTGCAACCTCCGCCTCCCGGGTTCAAACACTTCTCCTACCTCAGCCTCCCGAGTAGCTGGGATTACAGGCATGTGCCACCACGCCCGGCTAATTTCTTTTTTGTATTTTTAGTAGAGACGGTGTTTCTCCATGCTGGTCAGGCTGGTCTCGAAATCCCGACCTCAGTTGATCCGCCCGCCTCAGCCTCCCAAAGTGCTGGGATTATAGGCGTGAGCCACGGCACCCAGCCAACTCAATTATCTTACATACGAAAGTTCTACTTACGGATTGAGTGCCCCAGGCCCTGGACATAAAAGATGATGGGCTTGAAAATTACCCAGTCCATATGTCTACCGGTTTTCCACACTAAATGAAAGGCGATGATGCACGCCTTGCTGGAGGCACACAGCATGAACTAAAGGAGCCTGCTGGAGGGAGTGATTATTTGGCAGAGTTGGAAACATCTTATAGAGAAAGGGATAGTTGAACCGGGCCTTGAAGGATGAATATGAAATTATCTGCCAAGCAAGAGTAGGAAGTCAAGAAAGGCAGAGAGACAAGAAACACATGCAGAAAGCAAAACATATTCACAGACAGGTGAAGTACTCTGCAGAGCTGTCAAGGACTAGAAGAATATAATTAAGGTGTTTAAACAGCAATGTTAACTCAAATTCAACACATCTAAGACAGACTGGTATCTCTGCCACTTTCCCTAGGCAGCCAGGCTCAAAACCTGCTGTCTCTTCTTTTTTCTTCATTCTTAGTTCTCATGTTCAATTAGCAATCAGTTGATTTCCTCCCTAATTCTAAAGACCCACTGCCACCGTGGTGCCTAGGACACTGTCCCAGTGTGCTGCTCTCAATCGGTCTAGTAGCTCTATGTTCATCCCTTCCTGGTCCTGTAGATACACAGCAACTAAATACCTTCTTAAAGTAGGGCTTCAGCATAGTACTAGTCTTTCATGATTACCAACTGATGATAAAGTAAAAATCTAAACCAATAACCCGGCATGCTAGAATATGTCTTACCTTCCTCCCAGCCACTGTTTCTATTCACTACCCCGAACATGTGCCTGATGTGCCTGCATTTATCCTTTGTTCTGCCTCAATGGCCCTGCTGTCCCCTTTCACCCACCCTACTCCTACTCATCCTCTCCAAGGCTGTGTTCAAATACCATTTCCTCCATACGTGATCGCCCAAGTAGTTCTTCCCTTCACAATTCCTACAGCTAGAAATATCTATATAATTAAAATAGCTTTTGTTCTATACTTTGCTTTTTCAAAACTATGCTGTAAAACTTGAGAGTAGACTCTGTATGTCACTAATCTTTCTAAACTGTCTAGACTTTACTGCCCACAGTAAGTGTGATGAACATCATCTGTTGGTGACGATGAAGAAGCCGACAGCATGCCTGGGAGCCATCCTTGGCTGCGAGCCATCCCTGGTCTGCCCTTTTCCTCATCAACATGTCCTGGTGCCAAATGTCTGTAATCCAGCTGCTGTGTCCACCTCCACTACCAAACCCTGGCCCAGGCCATCCACTTTCCATTTGAACAACTGCAGTGCCTGCTGAAATGGCCACTGATTCCACTCTTGGCTTTTATAGAGCACACCCAGCAGCACTGCATTGGAGTGACTTTAAAACAATGTACAAACAAGATGCTATATTCCTCTTTTAAAATACATCACCACCCATCTATAGCCCCTGAGAAAAAGCCTAAATTCTCTATCAGACTCAACTATGCCATACATTGCATTTTTGTCCCTTTCTCACACCCCATCTCCTCCCCAGCCAGCCCCACATGGCAGCAGAAGTTTCATCTTCTTTGGAAGCAGTCTAAATGCCAGCTCTAACTCAGGGACCACAGGCCTTCCCAGCCTCTAATCTGTGTCAATGCCATCCCACCCTTTCCTCACCACTCCCAGGTATGTGATGTTCTGTTCCCAGAGAGGCCTGACCTGGTCCTGGTGCCACCCCTGGTCCTGGTGCCTCCCCCTGCTCTTCTCGTGCCTAGGCCTCCTCCTTCCTCAGATCTCAGCTTCAATGGCACCACCTTGGAGCAGGGATCCCATCACCCAGGCCACAGCAGCAGCCACACCCATCCTCTGTGGACTTCCTTCAGCGCACTCATATGACTTTGTAATTAGACCTCTTTACCACTCACCTTCCCAGGCAGCCCCCATGGATGCTGGCACCCCATCTAGAAAGGTCAATAAACAAACGAGCAAATTAGAGAGGCTTAGCCAAGAACTGATGTTCTCTACTTAAAGAAAGTCGTTTCTGTAAATGTGATTAATTGGGGTAACTACTATAATAGTAAATGGTCAAATCAGCCAATTAAATTCTTTTAGGGCAGACTATCAGAAGTGTCTACTCTGATAAACACAGCAAATCTATTCTCTGCTCATTCTTGAGATTCTGAAACTACCCATAACACAGGGATGGTCTAAAAAAAAATAAGTGAAATCAAACATAATCTTTAAATCTTTAGTTTTATGTTTATTTCCTTCTCCGGCCCCACAGAGATAGAAAAATAAATAGACTGACATAGGTCTCCACATACTGTGTTAGTTTTGATACTCTTTGTGGGAGATGACTGAATACATGCTCCAGTGGCAGGCAGTACAAGAGGATGGAATCCCGGAAGGCGCAATCCTCTGTAACTGACTGAAATGGAGGCTCCAGGAGGGCAGTGGCCTTGCCAGTTGGTTGCCGCCATCTTGCTAGTACACAGCCACTGCTGAGATGTCTCGAGTTATCTCCTCTGCACGTGTTGAACGGCTACACCTGTAATCAACTCCCTAAACAACACCCTAATTACATATAAGGCCCCTTTACTGTGAAGAAACAATGCACAGTATATCTCAGTAACCTTCGACAATGCTAATTCGAACTGTAATCTACTGTTGGTAAACACATCCCCACAGCATATGGGTTAAGGCAGTGATGGCATTTCTTAAGGATGTCCCAAGACCTGTGATGACGGGGAATATTTTCATAACCCCTTTTCTAATCACTATGAAAGAAGCCTGTAAATAAAGGAAATGGTAACTTCTTTTGCTCATGCCTCCCACTCAGGGGGTGATAAAAATGAGATGTCCATTCCTTTCCTACCAACAGCAGGGGTTATAACTTTTAGGCGGGAAATAAAGTTGATAGCTGTGGTAGCACAAGACAGTAGCTGTTAAGGAGCTCAAGCAGGAGAACAAACCAACCCACCAAAAATCCCGAGAGAAGTCTCTCATCTGTTATAGTAAGTGTCAAATCCCTGCACCAACTTTCATGTAAGAAGAAGAGAAGCTAGAAGTTGTGGGAAACTATTCCCTTGACTAACCAAATGGAAGACTATATAATTAGCCAATGGGTCCTGCTGGCTTCCAGCTCCATCACTGAAGTATACCGGGGGCTGTGGTATGGGGAGGAGAATGGCAAACACGCGTATCAGGGGCCTTTCTAAGGATTTTCATTGTCCTTCAAAATCCCACTGTCCTTAAACTTCTGGCTTCATTTCTAGCGAATGTTCTCTGTGGGTTAGAAAAGACTCATATCAAACTCACAGCCTAAATGTAAGGTTTCAGTATGAAGTGTCTTACAATTCAGGGACTGATCAATATAAACAATTTAAGTAACAAAAGTGCAAATATTTTGAGCTCAGTAATACTAAACAATTTACTATTATTCAGAGGCGTAGGCAGTTGTTACTGATGAATGCTAATATGACCATAAAACTACGTTTCAAAATGTATGTACTCATATTAATACGTTACCATAAAAATCACAAGCATCAAATGGTCTTTAAAATTGTTCTTAAAAACAGAAACACTTTGTAGTTGAGAGAACCACAAAATATCTACGAGCAAAAATATACATTTAAGTTTCTATAAAAACTCAACTTCAAAAAAACCCCAAAGATATTTAATTGATCTATATTCCATTATTCAACAGTCAACTTTTAAAAACTAGTCCTCCCATCTTCCATTTATGATATGCATTGGCATATCTAGGGCTTTACTGGCAGAAAGCCCTCTAGGCTTTACTCTACTGAAATGGAGGGCAGTGGCCTTGCCAGTTGCTTGCCATCATCTTGCTAGTACCTACCCGCTGCTGAGATGTCTTATCTCCTGTGTATGTGGTGAACACTGGAGATAACTAAGAAAACATTTCGCCAATATCTTATTTTCCCTAAGAATCCCATTTTTCTAATTTATTTGAACAGAGGAAAAGTCCAAATCCCTTCACTATAATAGCAAACGGCAAAGCACTACGTATTTCTATTTCGCAGTATTTCTGTAACAATTTTATAAGAAATTAGGGCATTCACCATTTATTCCCAGAGAGAAATGGATGCAGCAAACATCTGACCATCATTCTATGGCTAAGTCACTCTTTGGCCCTAAGTACTTAGGAAGATGATTTAACTCTGCTCTTCCGAGCACCAGGATCAGGAACTCTGGCAGAGTGTCCGGGCATCTAGTTGGACATAGAATCTTTATCCTCCACAGAGCCAGAGCTGCCACCTTTACCTGAGCCTTTGATTTCCTTCCTTCTTTGGATTCATTGTGGCTTAGGAGGCAGAGAACCCACGGGAAGCACTCAAATGCAAGGTCGCAACCATAGTCTGCCACTTGTCACACCCCACACCCCCGCATCTCCACCCTTAACCCAGAATTCAAACTCACAAATCATTCATTTATATTACAGCTTTAGTACACAAAATGATAGTCTTGTATCTTTCAGAAGGATGATGCAACCCTGTGAAGAACTTACTGCATGGCACTCAGAGGCCAAAGGAACCCTTATTCGTCCTAATTATGTTTTCTTTACAAATTATAAATAGATTTTAAGTCCCACTTTGATATCATAAGAACTCATTAACACTTTAAACAATGGATAAGGCAGTTTTATAAACTGGATGCTTAGTTGGTATCATCCAAATATAAATCCTAAGGAACCAGAATTTCTATGTGGAAGAGCATTTTACTTCAATCCTAAATTATGTAACAAAAACTAATTTAAGAACATTGAAGGAGACGTCACAGGAGAAAATGCGAACTATAAGAAGAGGCAGAAGTAAAAACAGTATAGGTAAACGAGTGAGGACTTATCCACTAGAGAAATTAACCAGATAGGTTTTACTCCTATTACATTACTATTACTCACACTAACAATCCTCGGGGAAGTTCTACGATAAATCTGAACACCCCACACTTCCCTTTATGCTAGAGTCATTAGTCTAACAAGAATTTTATTGATTTGTTTCATCATTTGAAACCTTCCAAAAACCTCCCAGAATTAGAACATCTACTGCTACCAATAGTGACAACCACTGTGTTATATAAAATAAACAAATACCTTTACACTGACATGAGTAATCTGTGTTAAACTGAAATTTACAAGTGCTTAGTTTCCTTAGAAGCCTGGATAAAATATGTCTTTGATCTTCTGAAACTGAACATAGTTATTATCACTTTTGAAAAACCCAGTAAGAACAGGGTTTAATCAAACAAGGTTGTGATTACAAAAAAGAAAAAAGGAAAAAAAGAAAAGGAAAATCACTGAGAACCATTCAACTATCAAGACCTTCTGGACAAATTTCATCTTCTGAACAGCTGTTAGGAATGCCTTATAGTAAGTAGATAAAAACAAAGTCTAGATTCCTTAAAAGAGACTCAGGCCCAGCTTATTTTCCATCACCATAAGAGTACAAGAAATAGGTAATGTCAATTTGATTTTAAGAAGGCTCAGGATTTGAAAAGAGACTCAGAAATTGGAGCTTCTAACCCCTGAGCACTAAGACACTTCACAGGTTACAATCACTATTCAAGATCTTATGACAATCATTCGGGAGCTGCTATGGAAGACTATCAACTCAAAGCACAAGTGGAGAAAAGATTATGAAAATATTGTAAAGTAAGCAAAACATTATTAACTGAGTATTACTGTGAAATCACTTTGCTTCACAGCCAGACTTTCATTACCAGGGAACACTTAGTGGATGCTGCTGCCTCGGTAGTGTATTCTCAGCATTAACAGGGAAGCAGAGAATCTAATAAGAGGCTGTGCAGTTATTCATATAAATTAATCAAGAAAAGTAAACTGGGAATGAAAAGCAGGCTCTGCACACACCACATAGTACTCATGGACTTTAGTGCCCATGTGACATTAAACTACAGTGTATGTCTCAGATATTCAAAATAATAATAATGTCCATGTTACTATGAAACTTGGACCTCCTACAGAGATCATGTTAGTTTCCTTAAGTAGTTTCATCAGCATCATCTATGAGTCAAACTTCATATTTAAATGGCAAAACAGGCTCATCAATAATTAAGCCTTGGAACATACCCAGATTAACAGCATAACATAAATGCTTGTTGCGATACAACTCTACAGGCCTGGATTTATACAACGGAATACCCAATAAAGTTCTATATGACAGGGGAAGAGAAATGCTTTAACATTAACATAAAACAAAACTTTAAATGATACAATAAAGCTATAAAAACAGAAACAGGTCCTCCTCCTCACAACACATACACACGAGGCAAAACAAAAATAGCACAGAGCTACATAACTTAGACTTAAAGGGGATTTGCTGTCCATGTAGCCCAACACCTCAATTCACAGATAAGGAAGCCAGAGCCCAGAAAAGTTGCTCACGATGACCTAGGCTGGATTTGAGGCCCAATGTCTCACTCTATCCTCACTAGACCTCAAAAAATAAGAGGGAGGAAAAAAAGCCATTTACATTCTTAGCTGACTCATCAAAGGATCTAAAAATCTTAGGAATCTTTTTCTCTTTTTCTCTCCAGGAGTGAAAGCTAAACAAACTTTTGTTGCAATAGGTTTCAAGAAAACCCTAAATTTTACAAGTGAACACAGGACTGGGAACCTGTACAGAGCCACCACAATGTCATAGCAGTTCACTTTCAAATCCTTTTCACGTACATTACTCCCCAAGAACCACAGCTCAGGAGAGAAATGGGTCTGAACTTTGCATCAGATCAATGGGACTGTGCCAGAATCGGAAGAGCCTCAGACATGAAGCAGAGCAAACTGTAATACTCAAAAGAAAAACAAATTTCCTGCAAGCCCCAGGGAGCTTTCCCCAGAAGGTCTCAGAGTTGCCGAGAAAGGAAAGATTCTGTGGGTGCTTATGACTACGAATTCAGTTTTGCCATTCTTATAAAGGTTGTTAGCTACTTTTTTTTTTTTTTTTAACTTAAGAGACAGGGTCTCGCTCTGTCGCCCAGACAGGCTGCAGTGCAGTGGTAGTCATAGCTCACTGCATCCTGGAACTCCTGGGGTCAAGGGATCCTCCTGCCTCAGCCTCCCAAAGTGCTGTAATTACAGCCATGAGCCACTGTGCCCAGCCTGTCGACTACTTTTGGTTTAGTTTCCCCAACAAACCAAAGAGAAAATCTCACCCAGGAACCAAAAGGAGGAAACGCTTTGGGAAAGGAGCATGTTGGGAAAGGGGCATGCATGCCATTTACTGAGTTGAGGGACCGCAGGAGGTCCTGCCTCCTTCCTGGAGCAGCTGCACCCTAGGGCTGCATGACACATGCTCTCTCTACATAACCTGGGAATGCCAGTCCTCTGTGAGCTGATCATGAAGGTGTGCTGCCAAAGTTGAGTTTTCTGGCTTTTTCCTTTTATATTTAAAATCTTTCTAATATGGTATGATTGTTAAGGGAGTCAGCAGGAAAAACAAAAGCTAAAAGATAAAGTAGAGTAAAGATAAGATAAAGTAGAGTAAAAGATTAAACCAGTAAGTCAAAAGACTTTTCCATACTAAGTAGACAGTATGCCAAACAAAGTTACTTTAATTCCCAGTGTGACAGAGTTGGACTGGCTCCCTTTGTTGGGCACATAGTAAGCAACAGATAATACTGCTCCTATTTTTTATGTATATGATTTATTACTGTAGACACTGGGTCTATGTTGCCCAGGCTAGTCTCGAACTCCTGGCCTCAAACGGTCCTCCCACCTCCACCTCTCACAATGCTAGGATTACAGGTGTGAGCTACCATGCCAGGTCATAACATTGCTTCTAAACCATAGAATCACACCAGCACTTATGTCAGTTACCAACACTAGGCCAAATACAGACATTAAACAAAACCAGAATTTTATTAAACTTCAGAGATCACCGAACTTCTGAACATCCAGTTCACAGATTAATGACATCACAGATCTAAATGCTTAAGTTTCAAAAGGGAAAGATAAGAAACATCAAGTTCTAGAATACATAAATACATTTTGTTTCAATATAATTCTCTAAAGGGCGGTTCAAACAAAACAAATACATTATAAAAGCCTAATATTACTGGTATTAAAATTACCAGTAAAAATAAAAAATTAAATTTATTTCTAGTTAGTAATACAGATTCGTCAAATTACTTTGAAACACCTTTGAAATTGATAATTTTAAAAAAATCCCAAGACATTCTAACACTTCAATAGCCAAATAAACTTTAAGCAATTAATCTGTCACTGATGAAACACGTATTGACTGACTCATGTTTACCTACAAAATGTAAAAAAAAAATCTGCCTTACCTTTAAAGATGGTTGAAAATGGAAACCAAAATGAGACAGTATGTAAAAGTGCTTGATAAGCATTTTAATTATAAGATATTGTAAGCCAGCTAACAGGGTTTACATAGAACAGTGAAATACAAGTGATGCTCTAACTTGGTAGGGTAAGAGTAGTTAGGAGGCTAGGTGCAATTAATTTGGAGTCTAATCCTAGTTCAACCATTAAGTACTAATAATCTCATAACACAAGTCACTAATGTCCACTGAGCCCCTATTTTCTTATGTAGAAAGTGAAAGAACTGGACTAGAGATATTTCCTAATTCAATGGGTACTACCTTTGAAAACCTGGGAACAGACCTATTATGTGTCAAAACACTAGTACATATTTCTTCACAGGTGGGTCAGTGATTAAATGAGAAAACTCATTTTTATCCCTCACTCATCAGATTAGTGAGCTGAAGCCTTGTCATCTAGCAGCAACTCACAGCTAATATGAGTAAAAGCTGGAAGCACAAAGCTAGTCTTCAAACTCTGAGCCCAGTGCGTTTCTCAATTAGGTATAACTCAGTGTCTACTATGAAAATGTAATGGAGTCAATTTTCTAACGTCCGAATTTGCTGTGGTAGAAAGAAAGGCAGTCATTCATTCAATACATTAACTGATAGGCACTGTTCTTTCTGGGTGCAAAGAGTAAAGCAGTGAATAAAAGAAAACACCGCCGGGTGCCATGGCTCACGCCTGTAATCCCAGCACTTTGGGAGGCCGAGGAGGGCGGATCACGAGGTCAGGAGTTCGAGACCAGCCTGGTCAACATGGTAAAACCCCGTCTCTACTAAAAATACAAAAATTATCCGGGCGTGGTAGTGGGCGTTTACAATCCCAGCTACTCGGGAGGCTGAGGCAGGAGAATCGCTTGAAACTGGAAGGCGGAGGTTGCAGTGAGCCGATATCACACCACTGCACTCCAGCCTGGGCGAAAGAGTGAAACGCCGTTTCAAAAAACAAAACACCACGACCTCACAGAGCTCACATTGTGGTTGGGAAAGACCACCAACGTAAATGTGTAAAATATGGGGTACATCATAGTGGTAAGTGCTATGGAGAAAAATGAACAAGGATAGCAAGCAAGGATAAGGCGATTTGCAATTTACTTCTTTTAAGCCAAACGGATGCCATTTAAATAACTATAACAATAACGCATCTAAAGTAGTTGTTTTCAGCATTTTCCCAAACAGGGAAGACTGGTCTGCTGACTCCAATTTGAGATTGGTTGCTCAAACCTCTGAACTGCCAGCTAGAAGCTGTCTGTCACATTAGCAATCCCAATTCTGTACTAATGATGATACCCCAGCCTCCACTCCTGCCCCCCCACCACTCCACACCCCCCACCGCCAAAGAACGCAAATGGATTTATAAAACAAATCCAGGAGAAACCAGAAGTTACAAGAGCACTTGAACTGCTTCTAAGTTAGCACAAATGTCTCCCCAATGCAAAGGTTAAAGTGCAGCGTTTGTGGTGGTTTTGCTGGGACAAAGCGCTAAGAATACACATCATTTTGCTTTTTCTGACCTGTCAATTGTAGTGATATTCTCTACCACTAGCCTATATTTAACCAGCTTACTGGGCAGTTTCTCCAGTTTTTAGCATTCCCCTCTTCCCTTTTATTAAAACAGCAACCTAGTTTGCATGAAGGTTGCTAAAAGAAAAGATAGCCTCCTGCAAGATCTGATATACTTGTATAAGCACTGTCTTATCAACCTTTTAATTAACCTGGTTAGTTGAGTTGGCAAATCAGGTTAAGCTTTGCTTTACTAAAGTATTAAAATGCCCTTAGTCGCAAGGCTCTCACGGTCCTCGGGTTGTAACCGCATCCTGAGAATTCGCCACAGTTTACTTCAACATGTAACTCTTCTTTTAAACAGTTACCCGAAAGGAGCGGAAAAGACACGTTTGGCAAGCAGAAGAATTTCGCCCGGGGGATCGGACTACCAACCCAAGGAGAACTTCGAGAGGGTTTTCTCTGCCAGCACCCCGCGAGGCGCTGTCGGTCCGGCCTCCCAGCGGGCAGGGCGCTCCCGGCCGGGTTGGTGGCGCCGGCCCAGCCCCCGAGCGTGAATTCGGAGGCGACCGGCCGGCGAACTTCAGCTGGGACCCCGGGCCCGGCCAGGGCGAGGGGCCGACTCTTCCCCAGCGCGGCCTCGCCCAGCCCGCAGGTGCGGGTCCCGGCCGGCCCAGGACGGGGTCTGGGGGCTTCCGGGTCTCTGAGGCCGGGCGTCCGCCGCCGCAGTGGGAACCGGGAGGGACAGGGCGGGGGATCGCGGCCCGGGTCCGGGGACAACTCCGAGGGGCGCGGGGGTCCCGTGGGGAGCGCGGGCCCGGAAGGCACAGAGGCCGCCCGTGGGACGCGGTCAGCGGGGCCGGGTTCCGGCGCGTGCCGGGAGGGACGCCACGCCAACGGTGACGCGGGGACCCCTGCGCCGGGGACAGGGGACAGGGTCTGGGGGCCACGCCCGGCCCGGCCGCCCCGCCTCCGGCTCCGGGCAGCAACGCCGCACCCGCCCGCCCGCCGCGGCCCCCTCCCCACCTGATGTAGGGGCTGGCCGCCGCCAGGATGTTCTTCTGCACTGGGATCTCCTCCCCGTCGAGGACCAGGTGCGCGTCGCAGAAGCGGGACTCCTCGCGGAAAGAGCTGAGCGCTCGCAGCAGACGCGCGGCGTGCTGAGGGTCAGACACGGCACTGCCCTCAGCCATCGCGGCGCCCGCTCCTCTGCCTGCGGGTCCGGCTCCCGACACCGCCCGGCCGGACCCCTCCAGCCGCCGAGTCCCGCGCGCGCGCCCGCCCGGCCCGGCTCTCCGCGCTCTGAGCAGAAGCTGGAGCCCCCAGAACGCGCCTGTGCCATCCGCGGCGCGCTGGGCCGGCGCCTTTAAGAAGCCGCGTCATGAAGTCATTTTTCCGCGACGCCCCCGCACCGTCGCTCCCCGCCCTCTCGCCCGCCGCTGGAGGCAGCCAATCAGAAGCCTCCTTCCTCCGCCCGCGTGACCAGCTCCGCCTGGGTGCAGCGGAAGGCGTAGAGGGATGAGGTAGGTCCCTGCGGCGGTGGAGGGATGTGCGGGCGGGCTAGGATTCTGTGGTTGAGCCTGTGGCCTCTGGAGCCGCGAGTTTGAATCCTGGTTGCAGCTCTTCCACTTACTAGCTGTGTGGCCATGGATAAGGTGCCCATCCTCAGTTTCTCCGTCTGCAAAATGAAAACGACTTTTTAGTGTTGTTGTGGACCCATGAGATGACGCATGGAAGCAAGGGCGCAGTCGCTGTAGCTTTCTTTATTTAAGAGAGAAAAGGAGCTGCCCAGGTGAGAACACAAAGACCCGAGAAAACAGACCCAGAAAAGATGGTTTTTGGTTGCGGGCTAGGAAGGAGACGTGGCAGATGAAGCTGGAGAAGTCCGAAGGAGGCCTTAAGTTTTGCAGGGCCTCCTTGGTGTGGGAAGGAGGTTAGTTTCTGCAGGGGTGAAGAACCATGCAAGGGTATTTAGCAGAGGGTTTTGTGCAGATCACTCAGCTCCTGCGTGGAGAATAAGGCGGGGATGAATGTGCTAAAGGCGGATCGATGTTTAGGTATTGCAGGACTTGAGAGAAGGGAATGGGCACCTGGATGAAAGGGTGATGGGAGGTGGACAATGGTGGATTGTTTTAAAAGAAATTATGAGGGAGAGGGAGTTAAGGATAACTATTCTGGTTGAGTAACTGCATGCATGTTTGTACCTTTCAGGGAGAGCTAGGAAATGCTGAGGGGGTGGGCAGTAGAGAAGCAGATGTTTAGATTCAGACAGGCTCCCAACCCAGTGAAGATCAAAGCTGTGACAGGAAGGATCTCTGGGCCAGCTCAGCTGGCAGGCCAAGCCCCACGGTATCTGAAGTTTCCCTGGAGGCTGCTCAGGGCACATGGGAGTGGTGGAATGTAGCTACCATTTTGTGCAAACGTTAGGTACTCCATAAGCCTCTAAAAACTTAGCAATTTTATGAGGACCCCGGACCAGAAGAATGTGGCCAGGATTCCAGTCAAGACAGGATAGGATTTTCACTGAAGCATCCCAGTCTTTTCCTTCAACCGAGAGGCTCCAGTAAAGTCTTGGGTATTTACCCTGAACCAGCCAAGGCTTTGGAGTCACTGGCAGGAATCTGGGTATCTGTTTTCAGAGCAGAAGAATAGGTGGGAAGGGGACGGCTGTGGAAGACACACGCATTTCCACTTCCTTCTGTAAATGCAGCTCAGTATTCCCAGGTGCAATGATGTTTAGGATTTGCTTCAAAACAAAACAAAGGGATGGGGAAGCAGATGGGAGTGTAGATGAGTCAAAAGTGGCCACAAGTTACTAATTGTTAAAGCCACGTAATGAGGATGTGGAGATTCGTCGTACTGTTTCTATATTTTTGTGGATGTTGAAAAATATTTTCTTTTTCTTTTTTTTTTTGAGATGGAGTCTCGCTCTATTGCCCAGGCTAGAGTACAGTGGCGCAATCTCTGTTCACTGCAAACTTCGCCTCCCGGGTTCAAGTGATTCTCCTGCCTCAGCCTCCCAAGTAGCTGGGACTACAGGCGTGTGCCACCACGCCTGGCTAATTTTTGTATTTTTAGTAGAGATGGGTTTTTACTATGTTGGCCAGGCTGGTCTTGAACTCCTGAGCTTGTGATCTGCTTGCCTCAGTCTTGGCCTCCCAAAGTGCTGGAATTACAGGTGTGAGCCACCACACCTGGCCAAAAAATATATTTAAAAAGCTAAGAAACACACAAGACAAGCAGCTTGGACTTATCTTCTCCATGATACCTGCCCAGGAATGTCAGCTGCCCTGGGAGTCCTGCAGTACCTCCCAAGGCAGCTGACATTCTTTTCTCCAAGCAGTTGCTGTATTTTGAACATTGCTCCAGCAAGAAACTTATTGTAATGGGTTTATTTATCCATGTCCCCTGCTGTACTATGTTTATCGTAGCTCAGCATGATTTCCAGGTGCCAAGCACAGTACTTGGTGTGTAACAGTGCTAACTGAATGTTGGATGGATGGAGGGATTAAAAAAAAAAGAAAAACACCTAAATACCAGACACTTAATAAATGTTTCTTGGGAGGCCAAGGTGGGCAAATCACGAGGTCAGAAGTTCGAGACCAGCCTGGCTAACACAGAAAAACCTCATCTCTACTAAAAATACAAAATTAGCCAGGCGTGGTGGCGGGCACCTGTAATCCCAGCTGCTCAGGAGGCTGGGGCAGGAGAATCGCTTGAGCCCGGGAGGCAGAGGTTGCAGTGAGCTGATATCGTGCCATTGCACTCCAGCCTGGGAGACAGAGCAAGACTCTGTCTCAAAAACATAAAAAATAAAATAAACAAATGTTTTCTGAACTGTATTCTCTGTCGCTTCTTAGTTAATTTGTGTTTGCCATTTTAAGATAAAAAACCCAGGAGAGTTCTCTATACAATGTAGATATTTGATAAGTACTTATTAATTGCTTGGTGTGCTAGTCTATTCTTTAAATAACAGAGGTTCCAAAACAAAGAGCTCCAGTAGTAGGATCACAGTCAGGTAACCAATTATCAGAGTAGGAAGGTTGCCTTAGTTGAAGTAACTGGAGGTGAATGGGGATTTGTCAGGCAGGCTCTTCCAGGTAGGGGTGAACCTTCCCTGTTGTTTTGACAGAAGGAGGAAATGGAATGACCATCAAGAGAAAGGTAGTTGCTGGCTTGAAAGGATCATCTGTGCAACAGGCAGCTAATCAGGAGAAGACCTTATAAATACTTTTGATACCACCCACACTGTTCCTATTATTCCCCGCCACTCCATCGGCTTAGTGAACTCTTACTCATCCTTCAAAACCCAGCTTAAACATGACCTTCAGGAAATCTTCAGCTGGCTTCCCAGGACAGAGTGGGTCAGTCCTCTGCATGCTCCTGCTGCTGTGCTGTACTCACCACACTGTACTGTAATTTACTGGTTTATAAGTCAGTTCCGCTGCTGGGTCGTGAGCTCCTCCAAGGCAGGAGCTTTGCCATATCTACCTATGCTCCCAGGACTTACACAGTGCCTGATGTGTAGGAGGTAGCCCCTGAATGTTTAATATAATTAGAAGGAGCATATCAGGTAAATTAGCAAAGCAAACTATGGGATGCAGGATGTCAGACAATAGGGGTAGGTGGGCTTATGGGAGCTGAAGAGCACATGCTCCTCACCTCTAGTTGATTGCTCTGTGCGATAGGGGCCCAGTGGTGGTGGATCTAACAACTTTTTAAGAGATTCTGAAAATTCAGACTGACTTGTTGAATATTCCGGATTTTCAACATTAGCAACTAATTCCATTTGGGGAAAAAAATGTAGCATGGGTCTGCAGACAAGATCTGGCTATAATTCATGTTCAGAGGTAATCAGGAAACGATTAGTTGATTGAAAATGTAGTTGACAATCAGATGGATGCTAGGTTGCCAATAAAACGTGTTGAGTGGAATTCACATGCCCCAGAAAGCTCGTCCTGGTGCTGTGGGCAAGGAAGAGAGCCCAAGTGTGGGAAGAAGGATCCAGGAGGCAGAGCCTACTCTCCCAGTGCTGCCGGAGCCACTCTTGCTTGAGCTGAAGTACCGTGGACTCTTTTGCAGCCTTTCCTGGTATTGCTCAAACTGAGCCGCCCTTGATATTGTGCCTCTCAGAATGATGGATTAAATGTTATTGTTTCCTTACATTCCATAGGCATCAGATATCAATGCCTGTCATTGTGAAACACATTACAATGTAAGAGATTTGATATTGTCCTAACAGTGTTAGTCTCTGGTGGCTATACTGAGCTCTTCTGGTTTAGAGGTGAAACAACCCAGAGAAAGGATTTATTTATGTATTCGTTTTTGGTCTGAAGACCAAAAAGGATGTTTACAAGATATTAACAGTAACAATTCATTCAACAGCTGTTTTTAAAGCACCTGCTATATGATAACTGCTACAGATACAGTGATGGTGAAAGCACAGTTAGCTCAGTGTTATTTTAGAAGCTTTTACTTTGTGCTTCCTTGATTTATATTTTCTGTACTGATCGTGCATAATTTTTTACAATCATTAAAAGAACAAGAAAGCAATTTCTTTTTGCAAAAAAAGGAAAAGAAGAGCTTTCTTTTGCTTTGAAAAATGAGCCCTCAAGAGAGGAATCCACTTGGGGATTGGGCTTTTATTTTCTAAAAACTACCTAAAGAGTCCAGTAAGAGAAATAATGCAAAGAAAATATTAACACTTCGAAAATTCTTTAGCAAATATCAAGTGCAACTGATTCATCTTATTGAAGAGAAAACCAAAGTACAGATGAGCAAATGACTCAGTCTAGGTCATAGGTGTGACCCAGTCAGGACAGAACAGACTGAGGTCTAGATCTTCTGCTTTCCAGCCCTGTAAGCTTTTCCATTACACCAAGTTGACTTGTCATAAACATTCATTTGTTTGAGACAGTCTCTTCTGATTCATTTGAAAGTAGTCTTCAGACATTTTATTGGGTAAATCTTTCATTTGTCCAAATCTATATATAGCTCTTTTCTTTCCAAAAAAAAGTCTAGGCTCTTCCAAATTGCTGAGTCAGAGAACATCTCAGTATTTATAATGCTTGAGAGTTGGTTCTATATATTTACACAGTACTCAGAGAAGTATCTCAGAAACCAGTGAACTAATTAAATTGTAATGAAACTCCATGAAGGTAGTAACTGTTCCTATCCAAATTCATCGTGTACCCTACCCCAGCACCCAGTGCAGTGCCTGACACACAGTAGGTGCCCAATAAATATTTGCTGAAGGAATGAATTTTTTTTTTTTTTTTTTTTTTTTTTTTTTTTTTTGAGACAGAGTCTCACTCTGTCGCCCAGGCTGGAGTGCAGTGGTCGGATCTCAGCTCACTGCAAACTCCGCCTCCCGGGTTTACGCCATTCTCCTGCCTCAGCCTCCCGAGTAGCTGGGACTACAGGCGCCCGCCACCTCGCCCAGCTAGTTTTTTGTATTTTTTTAGTAGAGACGGGGTTTCACCGTGTTTGCCAGGATGGTCTCGATCTCCTGACCTTGTGTTTCGCCCATCTCGGCCTCCCAAAGTGCTGGGATTACAGGCTTGAGCCACGGCACCCGGCCTGAAGGAATGAATTCTAATAGAATTGAGATTTTTTTGTGTACAAGGGATTATTTCACATGTTATTTTTCATATTTCCCCAATGAACTCAAAATGGAAATATTCACCAGCCTGCTTGACATTGCCATTTGAATAATAGAAACCTAGAATTTAACACCTCAGAAAGTAAGCTTCTACTTAAAAAAAAAAATTAGCTGGGTGTGGTGACATCTACCTGTAGTCCCAGCAGGATCAGTTGAACCCAAGAGGTCGAGGCTGCAGTGAGCCATGATCATGCCACCGCACTGCAGCCTGGGAGACAGAGTGAGGCCCTGTTTCAAAAAACAAACAAACAAAACCAAAAGCTCCTGATTTTACCCCTAAACCTAATCATTTTCCAAGTAAATGGCAGCACCATTCATTTACCTAGGGGCAGAAACTTCGGGTCATTCTTGACCTCTGTCTCTCATACTCTTCCTCCACTTCTCCAGTGAATCCTGCAGCTCTTCCTGCAGACTACTTTTTTTTCTTTTTCTTTTTCTTTTTTTGAGATGGAGTCTTGCTCTGTCACCCAGACTGGAGTGTAGTGGCTTACTGTAACCTCCAACTCTGAGGTTCAAGTGATTCTCCTTCCTCAGGCTCCTGAGTAGCTGGGATTACAGGCGCCCACCACCACACCCGGCTAATTTTTGTATTTTTAGTAGACATGGCATTTCACTATGTTGGTCAGGCTGGTCTCGAACTCCTGACCTCAGGTGATCCGCCCACCTCGGCCTCCCAAAGTGCTGGGATTACAGGTGTGAGCCACCATGCCTGGCCCTGCAGACTAACTTCTGAATCCAGCCACTTCTCCCTACCTCCTCCAAGACCACTCTGATCCAGGTACCAGCTGTCCCACAACAGCCTCCTAACTGCTCCCCTTGCTTTTTCTCTTGCCCCCTTATGAACTGTTTCTCCTCCTAAGGTAATCAGATCAAGTCACTTCCCAGTTCAAAGCTCTCCCATGGCTTTCCTTCAAACTTAGGAAAAAAACCCAAAGCCCTTACGGTGGTCTAAAAAGCCCTGCGTGATCTGGCTCCCTCCATGGCCTCCTTTCTTGCCATTCTCCCCTCTGTGCACCAACCAAAATGGCATTCTTTGCTCTTTCTTGAACAAGCCAAGTGTATTCCCACCTCAGGGCTTTTGCACTGGCTAATTGCTCAGCCTGGAACTTTCTTTCCTCGGATTCTCATAGCTTGCTCTTTCATTCTTCTTAAATCAGAGCTGCCATGTCAGCTCCTCATAAAGGCTTTGGCTCACACTCCTGTATAAATGCCTCCCCTTAACCGGCCTAGTCTTTCTTCACTGCATGTAATCACTACCTAAAATTATATATGTTTCTTAGTGTATTATGTGTCTCCTCTGATTATAAGGTTTCATGAGGCCTGGCAAGGATTCTTATTTTATATATCAATGTATTCTTAACCTCTAAAGCAGTGCCTGGCATATAGTATGTGCTCAATAAATATTTACTTATTGAATGAATGAATGTTTTCCTGGACCTTTTCATCTCTTGCTACCTAACCTGACATTGCCAACTTGGAGGAAGATGAATTATCAAGAGTGATTCAAAGGACTTGAAATAAAACTTGCAAAGCTTAGAAGTTCACAATATAGCAGCTCTGGGCATAGGTTGTCCCAATAACTGTTTTCAAGCTAGGTCCCGTGCAAGAACCTTTATTCTCCCCTGTCAAGGTACACCACTTTGCACTTTTCACCCTTTAAATTTAGTTTATGTATTGTATTTAGTTTATACACCTGAAAGCATATAAGAGGTGCTGGTCTTCTCCCTAGAATTCTAGCCAGGGTACTGCTGGGTGTACGATGAGCTGGATTATTCTGTAGAATTTACATTGCATAAGTAATTTGCCTGTGCCTTAGATCTGTTTAAATATCTGTGAAGTCATTTAAATTCATTTAACTCAAGGGATTTCCTAACAACCTCCCTCTTGGTCTGTTCTCCCAGACTTAGAAGTTGCTTCTTCAATTTCTCCCTCTGTAAAATTGGGGTAATCGTAGCAGTCCTCACAGAGCGGTTATGAGGCTTAAATGAGACGGCAGTGATGAAGTGCTGACAAGAAGATCCGGCCTGTAGCAGGTGTTCAGTGAATGCTAAGAGCTGTTACATGTATCATTACTGTCACCACCATCATGCCTGTTTTCAATGGCATCCTTGCCCAGCTCAAAAATGATTAGCTTCTAGTTGACTTTCAAGTCGAAATCTAGTCTCTTCACCTCCCAGTCAGGGCCCACCAGCGATACCGCCTCAAGTTCTGGTCGACAGTCTCACTGCTTGTTTTTCCCTAACATTAATGCTGGGTTTTTGTTGAAGTTCATCTGTTTTCTAACTCCAGCTGACATCTTCATTTTCTACTCCAGGGCTTTAAACGTCCCAGTCTACTGCTTTTATTGAAGTTCCTTGCCTTTAATTTATTTTTTTAATGTTTAAATCTATCCTTATGTTTTCTGAAATATGTCAGACCTCTTCTTTAACTAGTAAGTTTTGCAACCAATTAATATTTTAATACATTTAGCTTTTACAAATGTCTTCATTGAGGTATAACACACAGTAAGGTGCACTAATCTTAAGCGTATGGCTGAATGAATGTTTCTGTGTGAACACACATGTGAAATCCCCAGCCACATCAAAATATAGAACATTTCCAGCAACCCAGAGGCTCCCTCAGGCCCGTTTCCAATCAGTACTATCCAAAAGAAACTGGCCAGGCGTTGTGGCTCACGTCCGTAATCCCAGTATTTTGGGAGGCCGAGGCGGGCGGATCACGAGGTCAGGAGTTTGAGGCCAGCCTGGCCAACATTTTGAAACCCCATCTCTACTAAAATACAAAAAAAAATTAGCCAGGCAGGGTGGAGGGTTCCTGTAATCCCAGCTACTTGGGAGGCTGAAGCAGGAGAATCACTTGAAACCAGAAACTGGAAGGCAGAGGTTTCAGTGAGCCGAGATCGCACCACTGCACTCCAGCCTGGGCAACAAGAGTGAAACTCCGTCTCAAAGGAAAAAAAAAAAAGAAAAGAAATCGCTGTTATGGTTTCTATCACTATTGATTTGTTTTTCCTGTTCTTGAGCTTTTGCATTTGGTTTCTTTCACTCAAATATGATGTCTTCAAAATTCTTTCGTTTCGTTGCTTATAGCATAATAGTTGGTTCTTTATTGCTGTTAGTATATCATTGTGTGACTACGCCACAATATATTTATCCATTTTCCTATTGATTCCTATTTCCTATCCTATAGATAATTATTTCCACTTCAGGGCTATTGTAATAAAGCTGTTATGAACATTAAAAAATATATGGTTGGGCCGGGCGCGGTGGCTCAAGCCTGTAATCCCAGCACTTTGGGAGGCCGAGATGGGTGGATCACGAGGTCAGGAGATCGAGACCATCCTGGCTAACACGGTGAAACCCCGTCTCTACTAAAAAATACAAAAAACTAGCTGGGCGAGATAGCGGGCGCCTGTAGTCCCAGCTACTCGGGAGGCTGAGGCAGGAGAATGGCGCGAACCCGGGAGGCGGAGCTTGCAGTGAGCGGAGATCCGGCCACTGCACTCCATCCCGGGCGACAGAGCGAGACTCCGTCTCAAAAAAAAAAAAAAAAAAAAAAAAAAAATATATATATATATATATATATATATATATATATATATGGTTGGCACTTTGGGAGTCTGAGGTGGGCGGATCACTTGAGGCCAGGAGTTTGAGACCAGGCTGGCCAACATGGCGCCTCTCCTAAAAATACAAAAATGAGCCATGTGTGGTGGTGGGCCTCTGTAATCCCAACTACTTGGAAGGCTGAGGCAGGAAAAATCCCTTGAACCCGGGAGAGAGAGGTTGCAATGAGCCAAGATTGCACCACTGCACTCCAGCCTGGGCAACAGAGCGAGGCTGAATCTCAAATAAATAAATAAATAAATCTCAAATAAATAAATAAAATAAAGCTATATGGTTGAATATATGCACTTTTTTCTTCAGGCGGATATGGTGAAGAGTTCAGCTGCTGGGCTGTAGGGTAGGCACATATGTTCAGCTTGAGTAGATGCTGCCAAACAATTTTCCAGAGTGGTTGTACCAAATTATACTCCCACAGTAATGTCTGAGAGTTCCAGTAGATTCACATGCTCCAGTAATTGGTGGTCTTTTAATTATGCCTGTCCTGGTGGGTGTATAGGTGGCCTGGTGTGTGTCTTATTTTAATTCGTATTTCTCTAATGAATAATGATGTTGAGCACGTTTCTATATGCATTTTGACCACTTGGTGACTTTTTGGGGTTAGGTGGTTACTGAAGTTTTGTCTCATTTTTAACAGTTGGATTTTTTTTTTTTTTTTTTGAGATGGAGTTTCACTCTTACCAGGCTGGAGTGCAGTGGCACAGTTTCAGCTCACCACAGCCTTGGCTCACTGCAACCTCCACCTCCTGGGTTCAAGCAATTCTCCTGCCTCAGCCTCCCGAATAACTGGGATTGCAGGCATGTACCACCACGCCCGGCTAATTTTGTATTTTTAGTAGAGACAGGGTTTCGCCATGTTGGTCAGGCTGGTCTTGAGCTCCCAACCTCAAGTGATCTGCCCGCCTCAGCCTCCTAAAGTGTTGGGATTACAGGCATGAGCCACTGCGCCCAGCCAACAGTTGGATTTTTAAGTTAATATTTAAGTGTTCTTTATTATATATATATAATTATATATAAATAAAGACAGATTTCTTCGCCCAGTCTGTGGCTTGCCTTTCTACCCTGTAAATGGTACCTTTGATGAAGAGATGGTCTTAGTTTTCATGAAGTTCAGTGTATCAATATTTTCTTTTATGGCTGGTGCTTTTCATAATCTGTTTAAGAAATCTCGGCAATTATGAGATTCTCCTTTGCTTTATTCTAGAAACTTTTTTTGTTTTCCTTTTCACAATTAGGTCTATGCTCCACCTCAAATACATGCATTTTCTTGAATCCAGCTTAGAATTTATCTCTTTTCAGAGGCTCATAGACCTAAATGTAAATTCACTCTTGCTTTTAATCACTCATTCATTAAAAAAAAAAAAAAAATTAAGCACCTACCTTATGCCAGGCACTTAGGGGAAACCAAAAGCAATTAGAATCAACATTTAATTTAAGAAACATATTGGCTAGCAGGGGAGGGAGGGAGACTTGCACATGTACAATAACTGAAAAGTAGTCCTTTAGTTGGAAAATCTGATGTGCCCTGATCATTCAGATATGCTGCGTGGAGTCACCTCCTTTATTAACATAGGCAGGTGGAATCCATTCCCTAAATGCCAGTGATCGTGTCTTCAACACCCTTTACTGGTACCCTTTACTCTGGTAAAAGTCCAGGTCTTTGTGCCTGGCACTTGAGCTGTCCACCATCTGGCCCCTCTCTCCTTCCTCAACCTCATTTTCTGAATGTTCATTATCCTTCATCCAAACCCTCCACACGGACCCACCTGAATTCCTGAACAGAATCAGCTGATTCATCCTGCCAGCTCTTTGTCTCTGCTTTTCCCTCCTGCCTGAACTTCTCTGCTATGACTTTGATGCCTGAAAAACCTCTTGCCTCTCCTG
This sequence comes from Rhinopithecus roxellana, assembly GCF_007565055.1. NCBI lineage: Eukaryota > Metazoa > Chordata > Mammalia > Primates > Cercopithecidae > Rhinopithecus > Rhinopithecus roxellana. The sequence goes on from NC_044568.1 coordinate 56,754,634, forward strand.
CATTATCTCGTGAAGCCTCTTCCGGCTTGCTTGCGCGTTGAAATCTACCTCAGGAGGCAGATTGCAAGATGCAAATCCAGCTTCTATCACTGTCCAGCTCTGCAACCCTGGGCATGTTACTTAAGCTGCCCAAGCCTCAGGTTCCCCACTGGGAATAATTATAATTCCTGCTCTATATGGTTTTGCACAGAATGGACAAGTGTGGCTGGGTGTGGTGGCTCACGCCTGTAGTCCCTGCACTTTGGGAGGCCGAGGCAGGCACATCACCTGAGGTCAGGAGTTTGAGACCAGCCTGGCCAATGTGGTGAAACCCCGTTTCTACTAAAAATACACAAATTAGCTGGGCATGGTGGCAGGTGCCTATAATCCCACCTATTCTGGAGGCTGAGGCAGAAGAATCATTTGAACCCAGGAGGCAGAGGTTGCAGTGAGCTAAGATTGCACCACTGCACTCCAGCCTGTGACGACAGAGTAAGATGCTGTCAAAAAAAAAAAAAAAAAAAAAAAAGTGAACAAGTTTATCCAGATACAACTGGGTAGCACAGTGTCTGGCACGCAGTAAATTCTCAGTAAGTGTTAGTCTAAAAAACATAGTCACACCCATCACACTAATGACATTTATTTGTTAACATTTTGGTCCTTACACCAGACTGGAAGTTTCTTGTTTTTAACATTTAGATATTATGTTTGTTTTTTAAATTCAAAATAGGATCTCACCATTTTGCCCAGGCTGGACTCCTGGGCTCAAACAATCCTCCCACCTCAGCCTGGGAGTTTCTTGAAATCAGAGCTTTTTCTTAATTCTTCTATGATATCACTTCCCCTAGTGCCCCTTTGGGAAGTTCTTATTCAGTGCAATTTCCTGTGCAGGAAGCTTTATGTTTATTACCCTCAATCCTTGCAACCACCTACAAGATAAGAATTAGGGTCTCCATGTTATGGTTTAAAAGATGGAGGCTTGCTGGGTATGGTGGTTCACACCTGTAATTCCAGCACTCTGGGAAGCCGAGGTGGGCAGATCAGCAGAGGTTAGGAGTTTGAGACCAGCCTGGCTAACATGGTGAAAACCCATCTCTACTAAAATACAAAAATTAGCTAGGTGTGGTGGTGCACGCCTGTAATCCCAGCAACTTGGGAGGCTGAGGCAGAAATGCTTGAACCCAGGAGGCAGAGGTTGCAGTGAGCCGAGATTGCACCACTGGACTGCAGCCTGAGTGACAGATTCTGTCTCAAAAACAAAAAGATGGAGGCTCAGAGAGGTGAACCCCTGTACTATGCTAATGTCCTCAACTAATTCATGGTATAGCCAGGGTTTCGAATCTTTGCTTCATTGCGAAGTGTATGAGCCATTCATCATATATCACTGCCCCTCTGTGCATCCCCAGTGCCTACACAATGAACTCGGGAAATATTTGATGAATAGAATTCAATTTGATAAGCCCAGAGCCTACCCAGTGTTTCAAAATGTATCATGGGTTCAATGTGACCCTCCAAGCCCAATCAATCCAAGACTGAGAACCTCTGGCAAAGCAGATAGCATCTAGTGCAGCTGACTGTATTTTCAACTTTTCCCTCTTGGGAAACAGTGGTTTCAACATCATTAATTTGTACTTTGCGACTTGAAGGTGTGCTCTTTAATTGACACAGTGCTGCCTTTCCAGAGGAACAGGTCGTCACTTTTCACAAAATTTGTCCTATTTAATGGAACTTTGTCTGGTGTCTAATTACCTATCATTTCTTCTCTTGCTTTATGACAGTTCTATGCTTTTTTTTTTTTTTTTTTTTTTGACACGGAGCCTCGCTCGTTGCCCAGGCTGGAGTGCAGGCCATTCTCCTGCCTCAGCCTCCCGAGTAGCTGGGACTACAGGTGCCCGCCACCATGCCTGGCTAATTTTTTGTACTTTTAGTAGAGATGGGGTTTCACCATGTTAAGCCAGGATGGTCTCGATCTCCTGACCTCGTGATCCGCCTGCCTCAGCCTCCCAAAGTGCTGGGATTACAGGCGTGAGCCACCACGCCCGGCCAACAGTTCTAAGCTTTTAAAATGGTGTACCAAGAGTCTTGGGAAGACCCTTTTCATTAATGGAAGCTTGGCCTCTCTAGCTCAATTGTAAATGTCTTGAGAGCAGGGACCACATTGTAACCATCTGTATCTCTCATGGCACCTGACTCAGGCAGGGATGCAATAAGTCTTTGCCACATTCGTTATCTGTGTACTTGTTTCATGCTGGACACTAGGCTAGGTCTTGGGAAGGAGAAAGGAGGAATCAGATTGAGATCTTGTCCTCTAGGAGCCTCCAATCCAACAGGACGTAAGACTGAAACACCAAAGTCTGACATGGAAAAATGGTGTGTGTGGTGGGGAGTGTGGCTGAGAGCTATGCTAGGCTACACCCATTCTCAAAAGCATCATTTGTACTTAAAGATTGATGGGAAATTCTTTGATAAGAAAACAAGCGTGGGTCTAATATGGAGTACACTGCACCCCTGCATGCATTTTAAGGTAAAACACAGATTTGAAGATGCTATATTAGATAGACTTCTCCCTCCATTTCCCTCGTAGGTGACTTCCGTGTTCTTCACCATTAGGAGTATTTTGGTGGGTGATATTAACAGACATTGCCATTGGCATCAGTAAGAATTAGATTTTCAGTTCAAGGCCTGCACTGTCACTTCCTGGCTGTTTTGTGTGACTGAACAAGTGATCTGTGTTCTCTGAACCTCAGTTGAGTCACGATTTTTGTGAGAATAAGTGTTCTTTTTTTAATTTTAATTTTAGAGATGGGGTCTCACTGTGTTGCCCAGACTGATCTTGAACTCCTGGCCTCAAGCAATTCTCCCACCTAAGCCTCCCAAAATGCTGGGATTACAGGGGCATGCCACTGTGCCCCGCCATGATAAGTGTCTCATATACAGCTTTGGTCACACACATGGTAGCTTTCATACTTACTGTGAGGAAATGAATGTTTACAGAGTGGATGGATGGACGGATGGAGTTGCGAACAAGACAGTCTGTTGCCACATAACAAAAAAACGGCATATATTCCCTTTATGATTAATTATTTGCAATTCTATAGTATTCTGTACCCTCAAAGTACTTTTATATTTACACAAAAAATAAAGAAATTAGAAGTATCCGTATTTCACCTATGAGAAAAATAGAGGCCTCAAGAAATGCCCACAGTCTTTTAAAAATTGAGATTAGTCCACTTGAGATTTGAACCAGCACCTCGTTTGGCATCTTTATCACAATTGGTTAGTCTGGGGGTAGGAACAAGGAGAAGGTACACATCTTTCACATGACTGACTTTCGTTTCTGAGCTGTGTGCGGCCTGTGAATTTCAGCTATAAATCCCCAGTCACAGAATCACTGAATCCTCAGAGCTGGGGCAGTGCAGAAGTGCTTCACTTCCCTATTGAGAATCCAAGGCTAGCTGTGGATTCTACTCTCCTTGGGAACACGCATGCACACAGAAAGTCACATGCAGTTTCAGGAAGCCAATGGGCACCCTGAAGCCCCTCCACCACACCTCCTCAGGTACTCATGACACCTCTACAGTGAACAAACTGGGACTAACCAACCCCAGAAACCGCAAACTCATTACCTCCAGGCACACTGGTGGAAACAGTAGCACCCAACATCACAAATTCTGGCAACTTCAGCCAGGGACAACTCACTATCTCAACTCTGCAATCATTTTAATTCTAAAACATTTATCCTTCAAGAACTATTCAAAGCCAAACCATTCATTTCCCTCCCAGACTTTCGCAAGTCTTGGTGGAGATGAGAATTGAGGTTATCTGTGTTTTAGAAATCAAAATTGCCAGTGTGTTAATGGAATGGGGTGGAGCTCAGTAAACAAGATAATCCATAGGTTACTCAGCAATTGATTGGCTTCACAACAGGCCATGGCTTCATCGCCATGAAAGCCAAGATTGGCCACCGTAGATAAAGAACCAGATTTGCCGCTGATTGAGGATTGGGGAGGCCATTCAGCTCACATGTTCATTCCACACACATGTACTGAGTACCTGCCATGTGCCAGACACTGTTCCAGATGCCTAGAATACATCTGAGACTATAACATGGAAAACTCCTTGCCCCACGAAACATACATCCTAGTGAGAAAGGTGGACAAATACCAACAAACATCTTAAGTAAATTATACAATATGTTAAATGACAAAAAGCTATGGGGAAGAAGAAAACTTAAGTAGGATAAGGGGATTGGGAGTGTGTGTGATGGAGGAGCAAGCTGTGATGTTAAATTACGGTCAGGAAATCCTCACTGAAGAGATGCGAACAAACTTGATGGAAGGGAGAACACACATTCCTGAAAGGACTGAGCCAAGAGACTGCCAACGACAATGCTAAACAGTTAAAATTCATTCATGCACTCAACAAATATTTATTGAGTGCATTAAGAACTGGGTGCTTGTGGTCATCTAAATAGTGGCCCCCAAAGATACCCAGGTCCTAATCCCTGGAACCCGCGAATGTTGCTTTATATGGCAAAAGGGACTTTGCAGATGTAGTCACGGTAAGGACCTTGATATGGGAAGAGTCTCCTGGATTATCTGGGTGTGACCGTGGAAGCAGGGGGAGAGAGGGTGAAGTAATGGGGCCACAAGCTAAAAACGGAGGAAGCTGGAAAAGTCAAGGAAATGGATTCACCCTTAGAGGCTCCAGAAGAGATAGCCCTGCTAAGACCTGGGTTTTCATCCTTGTGAGACTCATTTTGGATTTCTGAGCCCCAGAAGTGTAAGAAAATCAATTGATGTTGTTTTAAGGCATTACCAAGTTTGCAGTAATTTTTTGCATCAATAGGAGACTTGTGTTCATGTGTGAAGCGCTGAAGCATAGTGCTCAGGCCAACATGAACTGTCAATAGACTTTAGCGGTTATGGGTGTTGTAATTATTGTAATAAACAAGCTCAGTTCCTGCCCTTACCTAGAGAGGATGCACAAACAACATGGACATCACAGTCCCTCTTACACTAATTCCAATGGTAATGCAAAGAACCCTGAACTAGACCATGGCTTCTTGCTTTCCCCAACCAAATGGCAGACTGAAGACAAAGTCACAATGCCAAGGTAACCTTCAGGCGATCCAGGCCTTCCACCAATCCCAAAGCCACTCCCCAAGCTTTCCCACCTACTCCAGGACATCAGTCCCCTTCAGTCCTCTGGAACACAGTGGATGTACTCACCTAAAGAAAATACTGGTGAATCGCACCAGGACATGTGACTCTGAATGGAGCACAGATATGCTGGACTAACCTGAACCTCACCAGGACCCTGCGATGAAGACAGAGGAAGTCGTTTAAATCTCCACTGCAGAAAGAGCTGTGGGACCCACCACTGACGCATCCATCTGGGTTTTCTGGTCTTGAACTAAGCCTTGCTGGGGCCAGCAGAGAGCTGCCCTAAAACTGCTTCTCTTGGAATGAAGGAAAAATCTAGGAAATGTAGGAGGGAAAGGGGCAACTTTTTTTTTGCCCTATCTGGAAGATGTTTCATCCCCAAATGGTGACTTTTTTGTTGGCACAACTAGATATCCATGTATACAAGAACAAAGTTGGACCCCCACCTCACACTGCATGCAAAGATTAACTCAAAATGGATCATAGACATAATTGTAAGTGCCAAAACTGTAAAATTATTTGAAGAAAACAACATAGGAGTAATTCTTTATGACAATTTCCTAGATGCGACACCGGAAGTGCAAATGATCAAAGAAAAATTAGATAAATTGCACTTCATCAAAACTTAAAAACTTTTGTACTTCATCAAGAAAGTGAAAAGACTAGCTACAGAATGGGAGAAGATATATGAAAATCATGCTTGATAAAGGTTTACATATATCAGATATAAAGAACTCTTGCAACTCAACAATAAAATGACAAGTACCCTGATTAAAAAAGGATTTGAGGCCAGGTGCGGTGGCTCACACCTGTAATCCCAACACTTTGGGAGAGTGAGGCGGATGGATCAGTTGAGATCGGGAGTTCAAGACCAGCCTGGGCAACATGACAAAATCTCTACTAAAATACAAAAATTAGCCAGGCGTGGTGGCGCACGTCTGTAGTCCCAGCTACTCGGGAGGCTGAGGGAGGAAAATCACTTGAACTCAGGAGGTGGAGGTTGCAGTGAGGTGAGATCACACTACTGCACTATAGCCTGAGGGACAGAGCGAGACTCCATCTCAAAAAAAAAAAAAAAAAAAAGGATTTCAGTAGACATTTCTCCAAAGAAGAGATACAATGGCCAATAAACACATGCAAAGATGCTCAGCATCATTAGTCATGAGGGAAGTGCAAATGAAAACCACAGTGAGATGCCACTTCAGTCCCACTGCGCTGGCTAAACTAGGAAAAGCAGACAATGCCAAATGTTAGGGAGAATGTGGACATACTGAACTGTTATACATTGCTGGTGGGATTGTAAAATGCCACAACGACTTTGTAAAACAGGCAGTTCATCAAAATGTTAAACATAGAGTCACCATGTGACCCAGCAATTCCACTCCTAGGTATATACTCAAGAGAATGAAAACATGTCCACACAACAACTTGTACATAAATGTTCATAGCAACACTGTTCATGACAGCCAAAAAGAAGAAACAGCCGGGCATGGTGGCTCACACCTGTAATCCCAGCACTTTGGTAGGCTGAGATGGGAGGATTGCTTGAGACCAGGTGTTTGAGATCACCCTGGGCAACATAGTGAGACCCTGTCTCTACCAAAATAAAAAAAAAAATTGGCTGGACGTGGTGGGCGCCTGTAGTCCCAGCTACTTGGGAGGCTGAGTCAGGAGTATCCCAACAGATGGGGAGCGGAGGTTGCAGTGAGCCATGATTCTGCCTCCACACTCCAGCCTGGGCGACAGAGTGAGACCCTGTCTCAAAAAAAAAAAAAAAAAAGAAAAGAAAGAAAGAATAGAAACAACCTAAATGCTTACCAATTGATAAATGGATAAGCAAACTGTACTATATTTGTACAATGAATGTTATTCAGCAGTACAAAGTAGTCACAATTTGTGCAATGACGTAGATGAACCTTGAAACAGAATTAGTAAAAGGAGGGTCACAAAAAGCCCACATGTAATTCCATTTATATGAAATGTCCAGAATAAGCAAATCCACAGAAACAGAAGGTAGATTTGTGGTTGCCTAGGACTGGGGGGGTGCAGAATGAGGAGTAATTCCAGTGAATATAGGGGGTTTTTTTTGGAGTGATAAAAATGTTCTAAAATTAGGTAGTAGCGATAGTTACACAACTCACAATATACTAAACTAAAATCATTGAGTTGTACATTATATATGTATGCCCGGCTGGTCTCGAACTCCTGGGCTCAAGCAATACTCCCAGCTCAGCCTCCCAAAGTGCTGGGATTACAAACATGAACCACCACGCCCTGCTGAGTTGTACATTTTAAGTGAGTGAGTTTTTTGGTATGTGACTTAGATCTCTAAAAAGCTATATATATATATAAATGATTGTCAGTCCTTGATTGTCCTTGAAGCCACCTTTGGAAAATTCCCTTTAGTTAATGCCAGTTTCATTTCTGACCTGAGTGCAGATAAAGTGGGGGTCTGCTTGAGGCTGTCTTTTGCTGTGGCCCCTGCCTTCTGCCCAACACTTCAGGTTTTCTTTTTTTTTTTTTTTTTTTTTTTTTTTTGAGGCGGGGTCTCGCTCTGTCGCCCGGACTGGAGTGCGGTGGCCAGATCTCAGCTCACTGCAAGCTCCGCCTCCCGGGTTTACGCCATTTTCCTGCCTCAGCCTCCCGAGTAGCTGGGACTACAGGCGCCCGCCACCTCGCCCAGCTAGTTTTTTTTGTATTTTTAGTAGAGACGGGGTTTCACCGTGTTAGCCAGGATGGTCTCGATCTCCTGACCTCGTGATTCGCCTGTCTCGGCCTCCCAAAGTGCTGGGATTACAGGCTTGAGCCACCGCGCCCGGCCAACACTTCAGGTTTTCAAGATTCTCATATGCTTCCCTGACTCCAGGGCCAGGCACACGCTCCTTTTTAAATTTGGATCACCTGTTTCACCTTGCCAGCTGCTACCATCCTTCCCCTTGTGGCCATCCCTGGCTAAGTCTGCAGAGGGTACACCCATTTTTCACCTCCATTCCATTGTATTGTGTTGGTTTTTCACAAAGCCATACACTCCCTGAGCACACTGAGGCACTGGTTTTTTCCAGCACTATCTGCAAGCACAGCCTTATCACTGAATAAGTGAATGTGTGAATGTGTGAATGTATACCTGAAAAAGAATGTGTATTTGTGGCCAGGCGCAGTGACTCACGCCTGTAATCCCAGGATTTTGGGAGGCCGAGGCAGGTGGATCACCTGAGGTCAGGAGTTCGAGATCAGCCTGGCCAACATGGTGAAATTCCATCTCTACTAAAAATACAAAATATTAGCCAGGTGTGGTGGCACATGCCTGGAGTCCCAGCTACTTGGGAGGCTGAGGCAGGAGAATCGCTTGAACCCAGGAGGCGGAGGTTGCAGTGAGCCGAGATCGTGCCACTGCATTCCAGCCTGGGTGACAAAGTGAGACTCCGTCTCAAAAGCCAACCAACCAAACAAAAACCATGCATTTGTATGGAGTGGAAGAATATGGAGAATTGGAAAGACTAGGGAAAAGGAAGGAGGGAGGATTTGAACTAAAATGATATTACCCTGTACCCATGTTTTCTCAGTTTCTTCAGAGATGGGTTTTCTCAGCCCTACCACCATTTTGACCATTTGAGCCTCAAATATCCAAGATTGTCTTCTCAGTTTCAGTCTTATGAATCAAGCCAAACCTTTGACCTTTCAAGAAAACACCCATTACCTTGTTTTTCTACTCTTTGGCTCAGAAATTTTGAATCGGGAATCTAGCTGAAGAAAATGACAGTAACAGCCACCCAAATACAGGGTAGGGGATGAACTCTAGAATTTTATGCAGGACATTACTTATCAGGGCCTTATCTATAATAGTCAAAAATTGGAAATAACCTAAATGTCCAACAGTAGGGTAGTCTACATTATGCCATGCCCCCAAGAAGGAATAATATGCACCCATTAAAAGAATTTAATGACCTGGGAAAATGCTTGCATCATATGTTAAGTGAAAAGGAGTAGGTTATAAACTGGTGATCACTAATATGTAAACGCTGCCCACACACACGCACTCAAAAACACCTGGAGAGAAACATACCAAAATGATTTCAATGGTTTCCTTTTGGTAATGTAACTGTGGTGTCTTTCTCATTTATTTCTTTAATTTATCCAGGTGTTCTACAATGAACAGATAAGACTTAACACAGGAAAAACAAAAAACAAAAAACCCTAAGCCTGACTCTTTCCACTGCTCTTTGTTGGGAAAGACTCTCTGCACCTGCTTTGTTCAGGCAACCATGTCTGTCTCCAAATCCTTGCCCTGCACTCCCAGCCTGGCAGGACCAGCCCTTTGCCAGTTCCCTCTGGCCACTCAGGCAGGTCCTCAAGTCCCAGCCCATCAGGAAGTCTTTTTTTTTTTTCTTTTCTTTCTTTTTTTTTTTGTTTGAGACGTTGTCTTACTCTGTCGCCCAGCCTGGAGTACAGTGGCGCGATCTCAGCTCGCTGCAAGCTCTGCCTCCCAGATTCACACCCTTCTCCTGCCTCAGCCTCCTGAGTAGCTGGGACTGCAGGCACCCGCCATCATGCCACCAAAAAATTATATTGTATAAAAATACAATATAATTTTTTGTATTTTTAGTAGAGACGGGGTTTTACTGTGTTAGCCAGGATGGTCTCGATCTCCTGACCTCGTGATCCGCCCACCTCGTCCTCTCAAAGTGCTGGGATTACAGGCGTGAGCCACTGCGCCCGGCCTCGGGAAAGCCTTTCTTAATTATGAGAAAGAAAGAAACTGTCCTCTTCCCCACCCTGGCTGAATACGGTGCCGCCACATCTCTCTTTGCTGGTTGCGTCCAAGAAAATCTGCCTCTTAGCTGGGACTGGACCTCAAAGGATGCTTTTTGATGTGGCACAGGAGCTGGGGCAGTCGGTGCTGTTTTTCTGGGCAGGATCTCTGAGTCTAAATTCACTGGAAGAAGTTCAAGTACTGAGGCCACACATCTCATCATTGTTGGATGTTGAGAATGGTGGTGATGACTTTTTGGTCTGCATGTCCTGATTTGTCATGAGAAAGACATCTCCTGGCCATTGAAAAACCACTCAGTCTTTTAAACAGTTTTTAAGAAGCCATCAAAGGTGTTTATACTTAACCTGGACCAGCAACCTTCTTAAAGGAGTCGGGCTGAACTTTGTTCTGGAGTAAGTGTTTGAGCAAATATTGTAGACGTCGCGCCAACACACTTAGATTTTTTGTGAGTTGATTGCCCAAGTGTCTATCCAGCTTATTCCAGAATTGGGATTAAATTAGAGAAAACTTTGGTGGAAAAAGTTAGTGGGTCAGCAAACATTCGGGTTTCCTACTGTGTACCTGACGCTTGCAGCACAGAGCACTTGAGAAATGCTGTGGCTTTATCAAAGCAATAAAGAAATCCAGAGTGATTTTTCCTGCAGAACTTCCTGGTCATATATTCCACCCACATGAAACATAACAAGGAAGGCTAAGAGGGGAAGATGGAGTGTCTTGTGGGTCCTTCAAGAATGGAGCATGCATCATAGCTCTTGTGGAGTTTTGAGCTAATTACCCTGGTCTGTATAAGAAATGGACCCAGATAAATTGAATATCTTGGCATCAACCTTTGGTGTTTTTGAAACTGAGAAAGAAAGATTTGGCGTGCCAGCCTCCCTCATCAGTCTGGTATTCTACCTGTCATCTTCAACAAGATAAACAAACCACGGACATATTTTTCTTCCCCGCAGAACTGCACCCTTTTTCATGACTAGTTCTGGGTACTGTTAGGCAATAGGAATCTAGTAGAAAGGAGGTGGGGAAGCATTTTTTAATTCTACCCTCTTCTCAAATATTTAAAGTGGAAGAATGAGTGGGTGAGGGCTTGTCACATTTTTCAATTCTTTTCCATTTCTGCCACCCAAACGCAGCCCTTAATCAGGTTTTTGTCAGGTCACTAGAGATGGCATTTCCCCTTTGTCCATTTTGTTTTGTTTTATTTTATTTTATTTTATATTACTTATTTTATTATTATTTTGAGACAGAGTCTCACTCTGTCACCCAGGCTGGAGTACAGTGGCACGATCTCAGCTCACTGCAACCTCCATCTCCTGTGTTCAAGTGATTCTCCTGTCTCAACCTCCCAAGTAGCTGGGATTACAGGTGCCTACCACCATGCTCAGCTAATTTTTATATTTTTAGTAGAGACGAGGTTTCACCATGTTGGCCAGACTGGTCTCAAACTCCTGACCTCGTGATCTGCCTGCATTGGCCTCCCAGCATGCTGGGATTACAGATGTGGGCCACCATGCCTGGTCCCCCTTTGTCCATTTTATCAAGGCTGGAGGTACTGAGGTTCCCAAAGGTGATTCTGAGGAAGAGCAGATGGTTTTTGTCTTGCCATTTCCATGGCTTGCGTTTTTGTTGAACAGGGTATATAAGCTTAGGGCAAAAATGAAAATGCTGAGAACAATAGGAAGGGTTTTGCAGGACCAACAGGGAGGAGAGGAGAGAGGGGAGTGATCAGGGATAGCGGGAGTGAGGAACCTTAGCAGGGAACTGCGTGTGTTGTCATTGGGCTCCATGTGGACTCGCTTCCCCATCTCCCAAGAGCTCTCCTGTAAGACATCCATTTCTTGTTGACGCATTGACGAGTTGAATCTGTTGGGAGAACTGGTGCATTCGTTCATTCAACAAGTATGTATCGAGTGCCTACATTTCACGCGGCAGTGTTACAAGTGTTGAGGATAAAATAGTGAGTCAGACACACCCAATGCCTAATGACTTGCATGAATACCCACTACAACTGGATGAATCTTCAAGGAATTCTGCTGTGTGAGAAAAGCCAGTCCCAAAAGGTTAATACCACATCATCCCATTTACATAACATTTTTGAAAGGGCACCATTTTATGGTGGTTGCCAGGGGTTAGAGATGGTTGTTGAGGAGGGCGGGAGGTAGGTTTGGTGATAAAAAAGTGGCATGAGGGATCCTCATGCTGACATGCTATTTGGTATCTTGCCTGTCATGGTGGATGCAGTCTAGAATTTGTCTACAACTATATACACGTACACACAAATGAGTACAAGTAAAACTGGGAAATCTAAATAAGATTGGTGGATAATATTAATATCCTGGTTGTGATACTATACTATATACATTTGCAAAATGTTACAAATGGGGGAACTGGGTAAAGTCTGCATGAGATCTTTCTGTATAATTTCTCAACACTGCATGTGCATGTACAATTATCTCAATAAAAACTTCAATGAAGGAAAAAAAAGGGCTTGGCTGGGCATGGTAGCTCACGCCTGTAATCCCAGCACTTTGGGAGGCTGAGGTGGCAGATCACCTGAGGTCAGGAGTTCAAGACCAGCCTGCAACATGGTGAAACCCCATCTTTACTAAAAATAATACAAAGATTACTGGGCGTGGTGGCACGTACTTGTATTCCCAGCTACTAGGGAGACTGAGGCAGGAGAATAGCTTGAATCCCAGAGACGGAGGTTGCAGTAAACCGAGATTGTGCCACTGTACTCCAGCCTGGGTGACAGAGTGAGACTCTGTCTCAAAAAAAAATTAAAAAGAAAAAAAGAAAAAAAAGACTGGGCAAGGTGGGACGTGCCTGTAATCCTAGCCCTTTGAAAGGCCAAGGCGGGAGGATCACTTGAGCCCAGGAGTTCGAGACTAGCCTGGGCAACATGATGAAACCCTGTCTCTACAAAAAATACAAAACTTAGCTGGATGTGGTGGGACATGGCTGTAGTCCCCACTACTCGGGAGGCTGAGGCGGGAGGGTCACTTAAGCCTGGGAGGTTGAGGCTACAGTGAGCCAAGATTGCACCACTGCATTCTAGCTGGGGTGACAGAGCAAGACCCTGTCAAAAAAAAAAAAAAAAAAAAAGAGAGAGAGAGAGAGAAAGAGAGAGAGACAGAAAGAGAAAGAGAGAGAGAGAGAGAGAGAGAAAGAAATGAAAGAAGGAAGGAAGGAAGAAAGAAAGAGAAAGAAAGAAAGAAAAAGAAAAAGAACAGAAGGAAGGAAAGAAGGAAGGAAGGAAGGAAGGAAGGAAGGAAGGAAGGAAGGAAGGAAGGAAGAAGGAAGGAAAGAAAGAAAGAAGGAAGGAAGGAAAGAAAAAGAAAAGAAAAGAAAAGAAAGAAAGAAAAGTAAAAGCCTAACTCCCTGGCCTCATGGAGCCTACATTTTGGTAGAAGCTAAGTATGGCTTCATGGTGGTTGCAGGGCAAAAGCTAAGACCATCCTGGAGGGAGCTGCCCCTCTGGGGGATTCCATGCAGTGCCACTAGAGAGTCCTTCCCATCCTCCAGATATGTCATCGAATCCCCATTGGTGACTGAATGAAATCCAGATTCAGGAGAGGAGGTAAGTGCGGAATAAGGCTGTGAAGCCCAGCTCCCCCGATCCCATGACCTGGGAATTATCCAGCCTGCCTTTGTTTCTTTAAACCATGCATTAGGTACCCACTTGACTGTAGACTCAAATGTCTCTGGGGCTCCCGGTAGTGGTGTGTCATCCCACTTGTCTTGTTCCCAACTTTCTCCATCCCCATCACTACCTGGCTCAGGGGCCTTCAGCCTCCTTCCACGCTGCCCCAAATGCCTGGTTTATCTCGGCAGCACGTACAAGCCTGGAGAAACTCCTTTTACCTATGCACGTGGGCACGGCTCACTGCTCTAGTTCTCAGCAGTAGGGAAGAACTCTCATGCCAGCCCAGGCCCTGGGACTCAATCTTGGGTTCGAGCCCCTTGGCTGTGGCTAGTCAGGTCAATGTCCAGTACCTATTAATCCCTTCCTGTAAAGAGGAGTCCCACACCAAACTGTTAGTCCCATTGACTGTACAATGAGGCATCGTGCTGGCTGTAAACCATCAAGCTCTGCAACTATTTTATTGCCTTAGACGACTTTCAGAGGGAGAAGCCATGAAAAAATAAAGTCTGAGGAAAGTTTTTATTATTTTATATTACGCCATGACTTGCATGGAATGACCACAAAGTGGCATGCCTTCCTGGTCACACAACTTATCAGGCCTGGCTAGAAAGCGAGAACTCCCAGATACAATTTAGTCCACTAGAAAGACGGGAGGGAGCAAAGGAAAGAGAAAGAGACAGAGGAAGGCACAATGATATATAACTATCTGTCTATAACGGGTTAGTGGCTGATTCTAAAAATGACGAAAATGTCATTGAATATAATTTCTGGCCGGGCGCGGTGGCTCAAGCCTGTAATCCCAGCACTTTGGGAGGCCGAGACGGGCGGATCACGAGGTCAGGAGATCGAGACCATCCTGGCTAACATGGTGAAACCCCATCTCTACTAAAAATACGAAAAACTAGCCAGGGGAAGTGGCGGGCGCCTGTAGTCCCAGCTACTCCGGAGGCTGAGGCAGGAGAATGGCGTAAACCCGGGAGGCGGAACTTGCAGTGAGCTGAGATCCGGCCACTGCACTCCAGCCCGGGAGACAGAGCGAGACTCCATCTCAAAAAAAAAAAAAAGAATATAATTTCTGATTCATGATCAAGGTCTTTATGTTAAAGGAAAGGAGCTTTCTTAGAAGAACTGGATCTAATCAATATATGTTTGATCTTCAAATATTTGACTTCCAAACAAAATTTTTACGGCCAAAATAAAATGAAAGAAATGATACTGACAAGGTCCCTTGCCATGCCCTTGTGAAAGCACCCACAGAAAGAATAAGTACAAAAGGTAACCAAGGCCCTCTCCTCTATCCAAAGAAATGTATCCATGGGGTTCTGACAGCCAAGCTTCCCTCCCCTGTCCAAACCTCAACATCATCAGGTCGGAGGAGCCCCGTGGCAGTCGGAAGCCCTGTCCCGCTGTTCCTCAGAAGCGGCCTGCTTTTTTGCGTCCCCGTCCATGTCTGCGATGAATAATCCATGGAGATCCATGTGCATATCGACATCAACGGAGGCACGGGCCAATTCTGTAAAGCTTTTGGCATCCAGAATGAGCAGAAAAGGTGGCTTCTGGGGATCCGTAGAGACAATGGCTGATAGGATTACTCCTTTGGGGAAACAGAAAGAAACACTTTGTAAAAGTGCAGCCTTTAGTCGGAGGGATGAATTTCTCAGCATGTCTCTCCGCCCTCTTTAGACATATGTATCTAACCAAAACAGTAGGGAAGTGAATTTGAGACACTGTAACAGAAGGGAAAGGCCTGGGAACTAGGAATCAGAAAATCTGGCTGTAGGCCGGGCGCGATGGCTCACGCCTGTAATCCCAGCACTTTGGGAGCAGAGATGGGCAGATCACTTCCGATTAGGAGTTCGAGACCAGCCTGGCCAACATGGTAAAACCCCATCTCTACTAAAAATACAAAAATTAGCTGGGTGTGGTGGTGGGTGCTTGTAATCTCAGCTACTCAGGAGACTGAAGCAAGAGAATCACTTGAACCTGGGAGTGGAGTTTGCAGTGAGCCGAGATCGCACCATTGCACTCCAGCCTGGGTGACGGAGTGAAACACCATCTCAAAACAAACAAACAAAGAAACCAGAAAACCTGGTTCTAGCCCTGGCTGGGCCAGTCCCTTGACCTCTCAGAGCCTCAGTCTCTTCATTAGTAGAGATGGGATAATCTCACCTACACTCATAGGGTTGCTGAGAGTATCTCCTGCATGATGGATTTTGAAAGCACACTGTAAATTATTGCAGGCATTGAAGAATGGCATTCGGTTTTTTGTTTGTTTTGCTTTTTTGAGATGGGTTCTTACTCTGTTGCCCAGACTAGAGTGCAGTGGCGTGATCACAGCTCACGGCAATCTCGATCTCTTGGGCTCAAGCTATCCTCCCACCTCAGCCCTCTAAGTAGCTGGGACTACAGGCACATTACATGACATCTGGCTTATTTTTGTGCTTTTTGTCAGATGTGGTGTCCCTATATTGCCCATGCTGGTCTTGAACTCCTGGGCTCAAGCGATCTGCCCACCTTGACCTCCCAAGTGCTGGGATTACAGGCAGGAACCACCACACCTGGCTCGAAGAATGGCATTTCAATGGGCCTAATTCATCTCTTGTACACGTAGCAATGCTAGTAAACTCATCCTTCCCCTCTGTAACATGGAAACACTCTCAATACTCACTCTCAAGGGGTAGAGAGTTAAACGAAATAATGCATATCAACTTCCTGCAAATACTCTCAATACCCCCAGAGGGTCCCAGGTTAAAGAGCAGTTGAGCATCGTTGAAGTCAGATTGGCCTGGATTTAAATCTCACCTCTGAATGTATGGGGTGTGTGACCTTGGGCAACAAGGTCATTCTCTGAGCATCCCATTGGTAAAATGAAGACAATGATACTCCCTCCTCACAGAGAATGTAAAGAAAGTGTCCACACTGCTGAGTGGGAGAACGGCCTGAGCAGGAGGCAATGCCAGTGGTCCCCTGCCTCGGAGATGACAGTGACACAGGGTTGCTGGCCTGACGTGCCATGCCATGATCAGTAGGAAGACAAGACCCAGGTGGAAAACCACTCCCTTGTCACCTGAGGGAAGAAGCTGGCAGGCTCAAGTGGGGCAGCTTGCCCTCCTTGCAGGTGTGGCAGCCCCATTGCCAGCGTGGCCAGGTGACATCCCCACCTATGGTTCTAGTTACCCTCCTTAGCCTCCTCAGGGCTGTGGGCAGGGCATTTCTGAAGCATTTCTGAGAATGAAAGAGGGGAAGGATCATTCAGTCAAGTGGAAACCTAGAAAATAGAGGTGGGCCACAAATACACATTTCCAGGGGCGCCGTGAAACATTTACGTGCTTATGCATTGTTAAAATTTTGGATCCAGGCCAGGTGCAGTGGCTGACACCTGTAATCCCAGCACTTTGGGAGGCCAACATGGGAGGATCGCTTGAGCCCAGGAGATAGAGACCAGCCTGGGAAACACAGTGAGACCCTTTCTCTACAACAAATGCAAAGAATGAGCTAGGTATGGTGGCATGCCCATGTAGCTCCAGCTACTTGGTAGGCTGAGGCAGGAGGATCACTTGAACCCAGGAGTTTGAGGCTGTAGTGAGCTACAATCATGCCACTACACTCCAGCCTGGGCAACAGAGCAAGACTTCTTTTCTTAAAAACATTTCTTTTGGATCCAGCCACTGTAATCAATTTTAAAACCAAGATTCTGCATTCTGAGAGAGCTTAGTGTCACTGACTGGAAAGGAGATGGACTTTGTGCAGTAAAAAACTTAAACTTGTCTAAAGAGGAGGCTGGCTTTTGTCTTCAGTTTCTGGGAGGTCACCTCTATACCGGTGGAATGTCCTGCTTGATACAAGTATCTTTGTATACGTGGGGGCCTTGGGCCACACCAGGCAGTCTACCCTTACAGTGGAATTTATGGTGGGGCCTTGGGCCACGTGGTATGAGCTTGATCTCCAGGAGGACTGAAGACTAAATAAAGGTCAGACACACAGGCGGGCAACCATGTTTACATGACTGAGCCCCAGTATAAACTCTCCATACCGAGTCTCAGGGGAGCTTCCTGGCTGGCAACAGTATTCTGTGAGCATTGTCACACAGCATTGTCAGGAGAAGTCAGTGCTATCTGTGACTCTTCTGGGAGAGTGCAGCTGGAAGCTCCTGCGGGTCCCTGCTGGGCTCTGTCTTGTGCACCTCTTCCCTTTGCTAATTTTAGTCTGTATCTGTTCACTGCTGCAAACCAGAACTGTGAGCATAAGCGCTTGCAGTGAGGTTGGTGATTCTAATGAATTATTGAAACCGAAGGGTATCTTGGGGACCCTCAAACTTTGCAGTTGGTATAAGAAGTAAAGGTAGCCTTGGGGACTCCCTAACCTTTTAGCTTTGACCCAGACAGATGTAGACTTCAAAGCACCAGTCCACCCCCTTTATGAGCTGGGGGGTCAGCTGCCCCTAGATGGTGTCTCTGTGGGAGGGGGATCATCAGCAGCATGCAGCAACTAGGCTTGGCTTCTTAGAGTCTTACCGTCATCCTCATCCTTGGCACCTGGTGCGGGCACAAACAGAGGTTCCGCTGGCCAGCAGTCGTCCTCTCTCCATTTCAAGGATGACTTTGTGAGAATGTCATATTTTATTATCTGTACGTCCAACGAGGAGAAACACAGAAATGAAGCCCATCGGATATAGACTTTTGACATAATCCCCCAATGACAGCTGCCTCTGGTGAGCACAGCCAAGAAAGGACAGGAGCTAACTGTCCTCCCCGAGGTTTTTGTTGTTGTTGTTGTTGTTGTTGTTGTTGTTGTTTTGATGGAGTTTCACTCTTGTCACCCAGGCTGGAGTGCAATGGTGTGATCTTGTCTCACTGCAAGCTCCACCTCCTGGGTTCACGCAATTCTCCTGCCTCAGCCTCTCGAGTACCTGGGATTACAGGCATGTACCACCACGCCTGGCAAATTTTTTGTATTTTTAGTAGAGATGGGGTTTCACCATGGCCAGGTTGGTCTTGAACTCCTGACCTCAGGTGATCTGCCTACCTCGGCCTCCCAGAATGCTGGGATTACAGGCATGAGCCACTGCACCCAGCCTCCTCCCCCAGTTTTAAACATGGGTCCTCTGGCCACCATGTAGCTGATACTGCACAAGGAATTCTTTTAAAAATTAAAATATTTTAAAATTTATTATTATTTTTTAATATAGAGACAGGGTCTTGCTATTGTTGACCAAGCTGGTCTCGAACTCCTGGCCTCAAGCAATCCTCAGCCTCCCAAAGTGCTAGGATTACAGGTGTGAGGCACCACACCCCTTCTGAAAATTAAAATATTGGCTATATCTTATATTTGGCATTGTACTGCAATTTTATATGAGTTAAATAAATGAATACCTTCAATGCAAACATTTAAAGTATAATACAACCCCTTTGTTGCTTTAAGAGTGCAATTCCCTGAATCTCTCTTAATCTCCCAACAGACCTATTTCCCTCTAGGTTTGGTATTAGTGGAGAGTGACTTGGGGTATGGAGGGGTGGAGGCTTAATATTTGGCTGTGGACATTTCTGCTCTGTTTGTAATAAAAAAAAGATTTTCCATTTTATTATGAAAAATGAAGATGTTTAAAAAAAGTGATCCCTGCACAGCACTTAGCACAGTGACCAGCACACAGTAAGTGTTTCACAAATGGTAGCTTAAGAAGCACAATGGGGCCGGGCGCGGTGGCTCAAGCCTGTAATCCCAGCACTTTGGGAGGCCGAGATGGGTGGATCACAAGGTCAGGAGATCAAGACCATCCTAGCTAACACGGTGAAACCCCGTCTCTACTAAAAAATACAAAACACTAGCCGGGCGACATGGCGGGCGCCTGTAGTTCCAGCTACTCGGGAGGCTGAGGCAGGAGAATGGCGTAAACTCGGGAGGCGGAGCTTGCAGTGAGCTGAGATCCGGCCACTGCACTCCAGCCTGGGTGGCAGAGTGAGACTCCGTCTCAAAAAAAAAAAAAAAAAAGAAGCCCAATGGGCCAAGCATCATGGCTCATGGCTGTAATCCAGCACTTTTGGTGGCTGAGGCAGGAGGATCCCTCAAACCTAGGAGCTCAAGACCAGCGTGGACAACACAATGAGACCCTGTCTCTTTCTGTATATTTTTTTAAACAGAAAAAACAAATCAAAACCAAAAAAGAAGCAAAATAAATCCTCTAAGTTTCAGCTACACCCTCTCTGCTGGAGAGGGTGAGTTCCTTAGGTCAGGGATTGGGCATCCCCCTGCTGACTTCCTTACCCTCAGTGCCTACCACATTGTAGCCCATAGTTGGTGCTCAATAAATATGTATTGAATAAAGAAATCAGTGAATAAACTCCAGCCATAACCTCTTACCTGAACCTTAGCCCATAACTCCCTCTCCCAGCTGTCCATCCTTACTTCAAATTAATTTTATCCTATACTTACCTCCTTCTGACCTCCTCTTTTCTAATCAATGTCTCAGAACCTTAGAATTCAGCTTTGCATATAGACACAATCACTGTAGGAAAAGCCTGTGAATACACAGAGACCAGTACCTTGGTTGGGATTGGACTCCATTGAACTCCTGCAGCAAAGACATATCGGTATTGCTTTCCATTGTGAGCATAATTGACCCGTGGAAGCTCTAAGCCTACAAGGAAATTAGAAGGCGGATGAAGCCCCCATCACTGGGGGCTGGGAGCATCCACCCTTCCTGTCAGACTGGGTAGCCTTTCCTCAGAATTCGTTCCCACACCAAGATCCCTGAGCTTGATTTAGAGCCTGGATTGGATCAAAGGTGGTCAAAGGCAGGGGACGGAGCCTCTGATAATTACCCCAGCTCTATCAGAAAGGCCTGGAGCAACGTACCACAGACCTAGGTTTTAAGTGTATAAACATCTTTAATTATCCAAGATAGAAATCAAAGAGAATTGCATGATTAAAATCAGAGGCTACTGCAATTTCTTAAAGCTCTTTTCAAAAAAGTGCTGATGTGTGTATGTGTGCATGCATGTGCATATGTGTGATGAGAAATGGGAAGCTGGCTGGGCGCAGTGGCTCATGCCTATAATCGCAGCACTTTGGGAGGCTGAGGCGGGCAGATCATTTGAGGTCAGGAGTTTGAGACCAGCCTGGCCAACATGGCAAAACCCTGCGTCTACTAAAAGTACAAAGAAAATTAGCCAGGCATGGTGATGCATGCCTGTAATTCCAGCAACTCGGGAGGCTGAGGCAGGAGAATCACGTGAACCCAGGAGGCAGAGGTTGCAGTGAGCCGAAATCACGCCACTACACTCCAGCCTGGGCCACAGAGTGAGACTCTGTCCAAAAAAAAAAAACAAAAACAGAAAGAAAGAAAAAAGAAAAGAAAGAAAAAGAAAGAAAGAAAAAGAAAAAAAAAGAGAAATAGGAAGCTGTGCCAGGCATGGTGGCTCGTGCCTGTAATTCCAGCTCTTTGGGAAGCTGAGATGGGAGGATCACTTGACGCCAGGAGTTCAAGACCAACCTGCTCAACATGGCAAGAACCCTATCTCTAAAATTAAAAACTAAAAACTAAAACAGAACGGGAAGCTGTGGAAAAGGGTGTCAATGGAGAATAGTTAATTAAATCTGGTGAATTATATAATAACATTATGGAAAAATAACGTTTAATAATGATTTTAATAACATGGGCAAGTGTCCATACCATAAGGTTAAGTAAAAGCTGATTATAGAATTACTATATCTCCACTAGGTTACAAATGAAGAGAAAAAGTTTGGAAGCATTGCTGGGGTTGTAACTGCCTTATAGTTTACATTTTCTATGATAGAATCTAAGTTTCTCATTATGTGAAATTTTCATCATGTTGTTTTTACATAATCAAAAATCTTATTTTTTTCTCTGTGTGTGTGTATGTATGTGTGTGTGTATATATATATATATATATATATATGGTTTTTTTTGTCGTTGTTTTTTGAGATGGAGTCTTGCTCTGTCGCCTGGACTGGAGTGCAGTGGCGCCATCTCAGCTCACTGCAACCGCCGCCTCCTGGGTTCAAGCGATTCTCCTACCTCAGCCTCCTGAGTAGCTAGGACTACAGGTGCCCACCACCACATCCGGCAAATTTTTTTTTTTTTTTTTTTTTGTATTTTTAGTAGAGACAGGGTTTCACTGTGTGAGCCAGGATGGTCTCGATCTCCTGACCTCATGATCCGCCTGCCTCGGCCTCCCAAAGTGCTGGGATTATAGACGTGAACCACCGCGCTTGGCCATAAATGTGTATATATGTATATATGCCTATTGCATCAAATTGAATTTCTAAGTCTGAATACTGAAATGCATGTTCAACTCTTAGGAAATATTCCTGGTGGTTGCCACCAGCTGCTGGTGAAGATATAATGTCCAAGAGAAGAGGAAGCAGAGATACATCCATGGATAAATGCTGATTAGGTTCAGTGGGGCAGGAAGGGGAATGAATTATTGAGGTGGGAAGGACATGTCCAATCCCACATATGAGAAAGCGTGAAACTTCCAAGGGGACAGGCCCAGATGAAGGTGAGGCAGACGGAACACTCCCATACTTAAATAAGAAGAAGTTGTCTGCCCTTGACCTCAAAGTAGGCCTGAGATTTCCAAGATGTTCCTGGGCCCCTCTCAAACCAGCGATTCTCCTGCCTCAGCCTCCCAAGTAGCTAGGACTACAGGTGTGCCCCACTACCCCCAGCTAATTTTTGTATTTTTTTAAAAATAGAGATGGGGTTTTGCCATGTTATCCAGGCTGGTCTCAAACTCCTGACCTCAGGTGCTCCACCCGCCTCAGCTTCCCAAAGTGCTGGGATTACAGGAATGAGTAATGCCTGTAATTGCCATTGCACCTGGCCAGTAGTTACATGAAATTAAGGCTCGGCCTCCCAAAGTGCTGGGATTATAGGCGTGAGCCACCGTGCCCGGTCCTTAACAGCCATGTCCTTTGAAGAATCTTCACGATGTGGGAAAATACTCAGGTTACATTCATTAAGTGCAAGAGGCAGCTTCAGAACATTCTACATGATATGGAATGTATTTTGCAAAAGTACAAATACAGAGGCAATGGGCTTTGGGATAAGAAAAGGCTGGGGTCACAACCTGGCTCTGCTGCCTGCCTTTTGGCAAATTTTGCGTTTGTCTGAACCTGCTTCTTAGGGCTGTTCTAATATTGCTGCCATTGGCCGGACTCTCCCTATAGGCCAGACCCCACACTAAGGCCTTGATGTGCATGAACAAATCTAATGTCAACAATAACAGAATGACACTGCTGGGATGAAATGAGAGCAGTCTGAGAACTCGCCAGAAGGGAACCAGCCTATGTCACATAATCCACGCATGATGGGAGGACTGGATGCGTATCCCAAAGGGCTGTCACAGGTGCAGGGATTATGGGTAGTTTATTTATTGTTACACTTTTTAGTGTGCACAGTATTGCAACAATAAATAAGCATGGGCTTCTCAGGAAAGAAAAAAAATGTGATGTGGTGGGTGAGCAGGGATGGGGGTTGATGCCTTCAGACCTGGCATCACCTATTAATTCATTTCTAAAGACTCCAAGGGTATGAGTTCCCTCACAGAACTCATTATGGGATGTATGGGATGCCTTTTACAGAAGTGGATTATTAGGTCAAATCCAAGGGTCATCCTAAAAGAGTCCCCAAGTCTATGTGCTCTTCCGGATACTCAAACTTCCTGGCATGGGGCAGCTGATGGAACAAGGCTCCCAGTCTTTTTTTTTTTTTTTTAGGCAAAGTCTCTGTTGCCCAGGCTGGAGTGCAGTGGCGAAATCTCAGCTTACTGCTCTGCCTTCAGGGTTCAAGCAATTCTCCTGCCTCAGCCTCCCGAGTAGCTGGGATTATGGATTACAGGCATGCACCACCATGCCAGCTAATTTTTGTATTTTCGGTAGAGATGTGGTTTCGCCAACTTGGCCAGGCTGGTCTCAAACTCCTGGCCTCAAGTGATCTGGCCACCTTGGCCTCCCAAAGTGCTGGGATTACAGGCGCGAGCTACCGCACCCAGCCAATGCGCTCAGTTTAAATGCACACCGCGCCACTCTCTAGCTGAGTCTCCTTGGACAAGTCCATTCATTCTGTACTTTGACGTATTGAACACAGACCTCTGTATGCCAGCCTTTGTGTCATGTGCTGCTGATACCCTGTGAGCACAGCAACACAATCCTCACCTCATGGGTTTATATTCTGGGGCAGTGGTTCTCCATCATGGCAATGGTGCCCCCATGGGATGCTGCAATGTCTGGAGACATGTTTGGCTGCTCCAATTCAGGATAGGGGTCTTCCGGGCTTCCAGTGGGTGGAAGTCAGGAATGTTGCTAAACATCTTACAATTCCCTGGACAGCACCCACTGCAGAGAATGACTCAGCCCCAGATGGCGACGGTGCCCAGACTGAGGAGCCCTGCTCCATGGGTGTGACTCCTATTCTAGAGGGTCTGCGTTCTGGGTGTAGCTCAAGGTCTCTCAGGCGTAGTTTTCTCCTTCATATTATGGAGCTGATAACAGCTATTTTGCAGGATATTGTGGATGTTGAGAGGTAGAAATGGAAAGGTATTATGCCTGTTCAATAAGCCTGTGTTCAGTAAGGGACAGCGTTTGCAGAAGTTATCTGGCCCAAGAACCACCCACTGCCTTCCTATTTTTATTTTTATTTTTTTGAGACAGTGTCTTGCTCTGCTGCCCAGGCTGGAGTGCAATAGCACAATCTCAGCTTACTGCAATCTCTGCCTCCTGAACTCAAGCGATTCTCATGCCTCAGCCTCTTGAGTAGCTGGGACCACAGGCATGTGCCACCATACCCAGCTCATTTTTGTATTTTTAGTAGAGATGGGGTTTCACCATGTTGCTCAGGCTGGTCTCGAACTCCTGGCCTCAAGTGATCTGCCTGCCTCAGCTTCCCAAAGTGCTGAGACTACAGGTATGAGCCACCATGGCTGGCCTTACCCATTGCCTTCCTAGGAAGCATTGAAGATAAAGGAAAGAGAAATGTCCCCAGATGCTTCTCATCGGGGCATTCCAAGAGCCTTTCCTTTTTGGCCCTTGTACGTGCACAGGAGGGAAGTATTATGTAAAGAGGCCTCTGGGGTCCCCATGAAAATCTGCCCCTTTCCTAATCTCAGGACAAGAGGATGCATTTTACCTTCATAAAGAAATTCCGGCTGGCAGTAGACTTGGCCATCTTCTTCCTTCAGGGCCGTGGCTGTTGTAGATGCCACTTTGATTAAATTTGAGCCCACTTCTGCATTCTGAAAAAATTCAGTTTTGAAAGAATAAAATAAAAACGTGTAATCCAGAGCAAACATTTGCTTTAGTGTATATATTTTAAAAAATGCTTGAATATATGTCATCTTGGTTTAGCCTCACATTAATCATAGGAAGCAGCTCTTTTCCTGTTGTTATTCTTAGTCTCGGTTTAAAAAATGAGGATTGGCCATTTAAGGTGACTCCTCCAAGGTCACATACCTAGTAGGTGATGGGACTCTTTTCTCTTACTCTGAGCCTGCCTTATCCCTCACAGGGAAAATTAATGTGCTTCTAAGAGTAAGTTCTCACTGTTAAAGTACTAGATGATTCACCTATATAAAGCTGCAGCAGTCATTAAAAGGATGCTTCTAAAGACTTTACAACAACATGGGAAAGCTTATCACACAACACTGAGTAAAAGCAGCATCAGGACAAATTGCATATGCAGTCTGAGCTCAACCGCATTAAAAAAGTTACATTGAGAAGAGGCAGAGAAATAAGTATGTGTGTGTGTGTCTGTGTGTGTGTGAGTATAATATTTTTTTTTGAGATGGAGTCTTGCTCTGTTGCCCAGACTGGAGTCTGGAGTGCAGTGGTATGATCTCGGCTCACTGCAACCTCTGCCTCCTGGGTTCAAGCAATTCGCCTGCCTCAGCCTCCCAAGTAGCTGGGATTACAGGCGCATGCCACCATGCCTGGCTAATTTTTTGTATTTTTTAGTGGAGATGGGGTTTCATCATGTTGGCCAGGCTGGTCTCAAACTCCTGACCTCCAGTGATCCACCCCCCCTCAGCCTCCCAAAGTGCTGGGATTTCAGGCGTGAGCCACCATGCCTGGCCTGAAATATACCAAATATTAAAAATACAACAGATGATGGGATTATGGGGGACTTCAGTTCCTTTTTTGTATGCCTCTCTGTATTTTCAGTATTTTCTCCTAGGAAAAGTTACCACTGCAGAAATGAAAACAAACATGCAATAAAAATTATTCGGTGGGAAAACAGCCTTCAAGGACATTTCTTGGTCTCAATTTATAGTCAGATGTTGCTGTGTTCAGTATCTTGCTGTCATCAGTATAAGCGAGGAGAGGGATTTAGCATGATTAAATATTTATCGAGCATGTACTACTCCCTGTTTCCCTCATGTACTAACCGTGGACCTTGAGCAAGTCACGTGGCCTCTCTATAGTTCTGTTTCCTTATGTGTATATTAATAGCATATGCATCTTTTGAGTTATTGTGCAGATTAAATGACATCATCTGTACCAATGATTCACAAGAGTGCCTGCTTAACAGTAAGTGCTAGGTAAATGTCAGCTGCTTCTGTCGATGACATTGTTGTTGTTATAGTGTTATTACTGTCATTACCATACTACTACTACTATCACTTATTATATTGCTGCCACCACTACTGGAGGTGAGTACAGGTTAGGCTCTAGAAGATATTGAGGAACGAGACAACGGAAGATTATTGTTATGGCTGACTTCTCATTTAAACTTTTCTCTACTTTCTGCATTTTCCAAGATCTCTTCTATTTTATTTTGGGACAGGGTCTTGCTCTGTCACCCAGGCTGAGTACAGTAGTGTGATTATAGCTCACTGTAGCCTTAAACTCCCAGGCTCAAGTGATCCTTCCATCTCAGCCTCCTGAGTAGCTGGGGGACTACAGGCATGTGTCACCATCCTTGGTTAATTGTTGTGTTTTTTATAGAGACAGGGTCTCACTATGTTGCCCAACTTGGTCTGGAACTCCTAGGCTCAAGTGATCCTCCTCTCTTGATCTCCCAAAGTGCTGGGATGACAGGCATGAGCCAGTACACCTGGCTCAAAATGGCTTTTATAATTAAAACCAACCTATTTTAGGGATAGCAGCATTTGTGTTGGAGAGCATGAGAAGTTTACTGCAACTTAGCAGCTGAACCGCAAGGGTCCTCAGAAATTAGTTTAATTCAGTCTCGATTTGTAGAAGTAACTGAGGCCTGGAGAAGGAAAGGGACTGGTCCAAAGTCACAGGGAGAGAAGCAGAGCCTATGCCTGGGGCCTTTGCATTGATTCTTTGGCCCAGAAGCAAGAGCATTGCTGGTAGAGGGTGAAGGTAGTGCAAAGGCCCTGAGGCTGGCTCTTCCCCATCCCCGAAGGTCTAGGAAGAAACACCCCTTCCCTAACAACTCCATTGGAATCTGCAGTGTCTCCAAGGCACTGGCCCTAAGCTGTAATTATCTCCTTTATGAAACTCTTTTCCTTCTTTTAGCTTGTCTGCCCCATGAAGCCAGGGACCAGATTTTGCTCAGTGCCTGGCACCTAGTGCCCAGAAAGTAATTGCTGAATTAATGAGTGAATGCACAACTCAGTCAGCTTTTCTTTGGGCTGTCAAGGGGCAAGACGTGTTTTGCAGGGTGACTGTAAGCATCAAATGAGAAGAAATGCAGAGACAAAGGAGCCCAGCACCTGGCCCATTGGTGGCATCTTAGAAACATTTGGCTGAGCGCAGTGGCTCATGCCTGTAATCCTAGCACTTTGGGAGGCTGAGGTGGGTGGATCACCTGAGGTCAGGAGTTCGAGACCACCCTGGCTAACATGGTGAAACCCCGTCTCTACTAAAAATATAAAAATTTTCTGGGCGTGGTGGCACGTGCCTGTAGTCCCACCTACTCGGGAGACTGAGGCAGGAGAATCACTTGAACTTGGGAGGCCAAGGTTGCAGTGAGCCAAGATCGCGTCACTGCACTCCAGCCTGGGCGAGAGAGCGAGACTCTGTCTCAAAAAAAAAAAAAAAAAAAAAAAAAAAAAAAAAATTCAGTGCCTCTACCTGCATGGCTCTGCAAGCTGGTGGGAGGCCCTTTCTGGTACCTTGCTAAGCCTGTGACGGCAACAGGCCTCTGGGCACGTTCCAGCCTTGATTCTTAGGGAGTTGGTCTGCACAGACATCTTATAACTCCAGCCCCAAACTGGTCGGACTGGTTAAGGAATAAACCGTGAATTTTTCCATCCACAGCAATAACAAACATGACTTGGCTGCTTTCGGTGGCCAGCATGCTCGGTTTTAGGAAGACATCACTTTCCAGCCAGAATTCAGCACCATCTTGCAAGCTTGCACTGAGATCCCTACACTTAAGGGAAATCCCACGAGAAGCAGTCATCACCATCATCCCCTAGAATGCTGTCTGCCCTATGAAATTCAACGCTGTGGTTTTCCATGCAGATTCGAGCAGACCTCTTTTCCTCAGAGCCAGCTTCCTCATCTGTGTAAAATCGGGGTAGTGGTTCATATTTTAGAGTGGTGCTGGGTATAAGTGAGGTGGCTTCCACCTGCATCTGAGCATGATGTTAGGATTAAATTAAATAATGGTTGTGAAAAACAGGCTGGTTCAGGGCCAGACACGTCGTGCAGCCAGAAGGACATACATTCCAGTTGCAGCTCAAATCCCAGGGACAATTCTACAAAGTTGGGCGAGTTACTTTCTCATCTGTAGATGTGGGGGATCATAAATAACTTAGAACGTTGTGATGCAGATTAGCAAAGCATTTAACAGCCCCTAAATTTCGCAGGAGCCAGGAGGAGCGTACAAGTGGAGGCCCGCCAACCTTCTGTCTAAATACACCAAGCAAATTAAGTCAAACACCATCTCTCTCCTTGTCTTGACACACAGCCCTTCATGATGGTGTGGAGCTGGCTGTCCCAAATGGCAACCACTAGCCATATGTAGCGATTTAAATTTAATTTAATTTTACTTTTTTTTTCTGAGACTGAGTCTCGCTCTGTCGTCCAGGCTGGAGTACGGTGGCACGATCTCGGCTCACTGCAACCTCTGCCTCCTGGGTTCAAGCAATTCCCCTGCCTCAGCCTCCTGAGTAGCTGCGATTACAGGCATGCACTATAATGCCTGGCTAATTTTTGTATTTTTAGTAGAGATAGGGTTTCATCATGTTGGCCAAGCTGGTCTTGAACTCCTGACCTTAAGTGATCCACCACCTGGCTTAGCCTCCCAAAGTGCTGGGATTACAGGCATGAACCACTGCACCAAGCCTTAAATTTAATTTTAAAATAAGCTTAAGTAAAATTAAAAATTCAATTCCTTAGCTGCGCCAGCCACATTTCAAGTGTACAATAACAACTCGTGGTTAGTAGCTACTGTGCTGGACAGATAGAATGTTCCAGCAATGCACCGTGCTGGTCTGAAAGGATGACTGTGAATTGAGAACCCAGGACTCCTTAGAGTTCTGAGCTGGAATGAGGCAGTCTCTGGCCCCTGGCTCCTTCCTGCCTTATCCCAGGCTCCATCCCTCACTGCATGGGTACCCTAGCCAGCACAACCAAGGCAACAGTCAGCCCTGGCCACCTCGTGGGCCTGCGGCAGGAACAGCAGAGTGGCACAGTCTGCCCTTCGGAAGACGGGTATTGGAAGCAAGGCTAGGACCTTCAGGGGCTTCTGGCATCCCAGGTGTCCAGAGTATGGTTGGGGTGGGGGTGGAGGCACCCCTCTGGGTAGGCAGAATGGTTTGGCCCTGTGAACTCACCCTGTGGAGTAGGGGTCCTGCTGGAGAAAGAAAGGCTGGCCCACAGACCTCCTAAGTGCCAAACCCAGAGCAGGGGCCCCTCTTGCCAGGATCTAGGAGCAGAAAAGGCATTGAACACAGAGCCTGGCACCTAGTGAGTCCTCCATGAATGGTAGCTTCTCTTATTTGAGTGTCTGCATTTGTGCATTTGGAGACAGAAATCAAACCCACTGATCCAGTCGTCAAAGCTACCCCTTCCAGGTCCAAAGTGTTTCCTCCTGTGAATACCCCTTAGGCGTGGGTGCACACGAACCTAGGGCCTCACACAGTGCTCTTCAGGACCAGGGCAGGGCCAAGGTCCAGACGACCCGCCCTGCCCACACCCCTCCCAGCCACTCCCCGTCACTGCTGAGCCCTGCCTCAGGCACCCCCACACCTCCCTGTGTAAACAGGCCCACGGTGCCCACAGGCCCTGCCAGCCCCACCTTCCTTTGACCCCAGCTGGCCCCAAAGCAAGAGAATCTGGGACATTCAAGACCTCCTGGCCTTTTAAATAGAATTTGCTATTGCCTGTTCTATGTGGGAACTACTTTTCACTTGGGACGGGTTCCAAAGGCTAAAGGAAGATGCTGTGCCCTTTTGGAGACCTTGTATGGTTTGGAGACCATGTATTCATCATTCATTCATTCATTTCAAGTATTGAAGAGCATCCTCTGAATGCAGCGGATGAGCTGCTGATGAGACAGAGTCCCTGTCCTCCCAGAACTTAGGCTTGAACAGGAAGAGGGAAATGAACAAGTTACTTACACTTGAGATAAATGTTGACAAAGAGCTACAAGGCGCAGTTAGAGGATACGGACTCACCTGCCGGGTCATGCTGCCGAGCCCTGACCTTGGAGGTTCTCTCCCATGGCTGCATGGCAGAACCGGGGATTTCTGAGACCACACCCGGGCCTGGGCTTCCTTGGTCTGGGCCAAAGCCAAGGCCCAGACATGGGGGTCTCAGGGCTCTCCAGGGGATCTCAATGTGCAGCCAGCCAGGGGGAGAAGGAGTGTCAGCCCAGGAGGACAGAGTTGCAGACAGAGAGGACAGCAATGTCCTGCAAAGACCTCAGGCCCAGAGGGCATCTGCGTAAAGGCAGCACCTTCCTGAAGTTGCTTCTTCAATAAACCTTTGGATGGAATGGAGCCAGAGCCGCTGGATCAGAGCATGTAAGGCTCGGTCCACCTGCTTGACTTTCTGATTTCAATATGCAGGCGGAGCCACTTGAAAGTGCAGTAAGAAGACATATTTAAGGGACAATAAGTAGCAATTAAAAAGCGTGGCAGGAGCTACCCATCCCGGGGCTTGCTTTCCTTTGCTAGTTTCAAAGCAGCAGATGGTTCACACGACAGCTTTTTTTTTTTTTTTTTTTTTTTTTTTTTTTTTTTTTTTTTGAGATGGAGTCTCACTCTGTCACCCTGGCTGGAGTGCAGTGGTGGGATCTCAGCTCAATGCAGCCTCCACCTCCTGGATTCAAGTGATTCTCCTGCCTCAGCCTCCCGAGTAGCTAAGATTATAGGCAGGGGCCACCACCCCTGGCTAATTTTTGCATTTTTAGCAGAGACAGGGTTTCATCTTGTTGGCCAGGCTGGTGTTAAACTCCTGACCTCAGGTGATCACCTGCCTGGGCCTCCCAAAGTGTTGGGATTACAGGCATGAGCCACTGTGCCTGACCACATGATGGCTTTTAAAGATACGCAAGCTAACATTCTTAGCTTGGTTCCAAGGAAGCAAAGCACTCTCGAATGTGATAAAAGGTTATAAAATCTTGCAGGGTGTGGCAGTGGGAGGGAGCGTGTTCCTCTCTGTGTACCATCCCTGGGCTGAGGTCAGCCTTGACACTTACTACCTTTGTGCCTTGTTATCCCTCAGTACTTCCTGGAACCAGGAGACAGTCTGAGGGGCTGCATTGTGGTGCTTCGGGGAGCAAGCGGTGCAGGGGTCCAGGGCTCGTGTGCTGATTTCATGGGACATGGCTGTTCATCCAATAGCCCTGAGTCACATGGGGGAGAAAATCAATGCCATTTTCTCTTCCAGTCATTCTGACTAGGTCAAGGAGAGTCTCAGTGAGGTGCCACGATGTCTTTAATGCCTAATACTTTTAAAACTTTGCTTTTTCACAGAGAGATCAGGTCTTGGCAAGCCACAGCCCTCTGGCTGGAGCTCAAGACCTCTGCTTTATTTCCATTATTTTATTCTCATGCTTGTCTTCTCTGTGCAGCAAGCATTGCCAGCTTTCTACTGGGTAGTGATGTGTTTCTTTTCAAATGAGTTAAGTAGAGAGTGAATTGATTGAAATGAAAAAAAAATGGATTTTTAAATGTTAAGTAGAGGTGATATAAAATATGACAAAAACCATGGCAGAGATACACAAATGGCTATGGGTGGGAAAACGCTGGAGAGATGGGGGAGGACCCCAGCTCTGGAGTCAGACAAACCTACGTTCAAACGCCAGCTCCCCTGCCTGCTGGCTGGGAGGGTGGCTGAATTCCTGCACTGAGAAACTGGGTCGTAAGGGTGGGAGAAGGCTCCCTGGATACTGTAGGACCATCTGCCAGGCCTGCAGAGCCCCAAGTGTGCACCATCTGAGGCTCTTTCCTAGGAGTTAGAGCTACTGGGGAGAATAGCAGAGTTCCTACTCCTTTGTAGTTACAAACAGGGGTTTAGGGCTGGCCACGGTGGCTCATGCCTGTAATCCCAGCACTTTGGAAGACCGAGGTGGGTGGATCACTTGATGTCAGGAGTTCAAGACCAGCCTGGCCAACATGGTGAAACCTCATCTCTACTAAAAATACAAACAAACAAAAAATTAGCTGGGTGTGCTGGCACGTGCCTGTAATCCCAGCTTCTTGGGAAACTGAGACAGGAGAATCACTTGAACCTGGGAGGCAGAGGTTGCGGTGAGCCAAGATTAAACAACTGCACTCCAGCTTGGGTGACAGAGCAAGACTCCATCTCAAAAAAGAAAAGGGGGTTTAGAGACAGGGGGCGGCAGGTTCCAGTCTTGGCTCTGCCACTCTGGGCTGTGTGACCTTGCCCACATTTCTTAACTTCTCTGAGCCTCAGTTTGTCCGTCGCCAAAATGAGGCTTCTACAGGAACGTTTCCCACAGGTTGTTTTGATCATAAGTGAGGTAAGAAAAACAAAATGCTTAGCAAAGTACCTGGCACGTAATGTGTATTTAGTCAATGTAAGCCATCAACATTTAATTGAATTGAATTTGGTTTCATTTAAATTAATTAAGTCGTGAAGTCAGTGAGTTCTGGAGCCAGAAGCCTTTGTAAGTCTGTAAGTCAAGCCCAGAGCCTTGGCCACATCACCCTAATTGGGGATAATGTCTGGCCTGGTGGTCATTCTTAGCACAAGAACGGAGCTTTTCAACATCAGGGAATTGTGTAAGCAAATGGTGATGAATCCCTGCCATGAACAATTAGGCAAATGTTTAGAATGATGTTTCAAAGAATATTTCATGTCATGGAGAGATGTTTACATACATAAATAGATAGAAAAGCAGTCTGGGCCGGGCGCGGTGGCTCACGCCTGTAATCCCAGCACTTTGGGAGGCCGAGGCAGGCGGATCATGAGGTCAGGAGCATCCTGTCTAACACGATGAATTCCCCCATCTCTACTAAAAATACAAAAAATTAGCCAGGCGTGGTGGCGGGTGCCTGTAGTCCCAGCTACTCGGGAGGCTGAGGCCAGAGAATGGCGTGAACTCAGGAGGCAGAGCTTGCAGTGAGCCGAGACTGTGCCACTGCACTCCAGCCTGGGCAACAGAGTGAGACTCCATCTCAAAAAAAAAAAAAAGAAAGAAAGAAAGAAAGAAAGAAAAGCAGTCCGTAAGATAGTATGTACCTATTCAGCAATAAAAAGAAATGAAGTACTAGATGGGCGCAGTGGCTCACACCTGTAATCCCAGCACTTTGGGAGACGGAGGCAGGCAGATTGCCTGAGCTCAGGAATTCAAGACCAGCCTGGGCAACATGGTGAAGCTTTATCTCTACTAAAAATACAAAAACGTAGTCAAGCATGGTGGCAGCCACCTGTAATCCCAGCTACTTGGGAGGCTGAGGCACAAGAATTGCTTGAACCTCGGTGGCAGAGGTTGCAGTGAGCCGAGATTACACCACTGCACTCCAACCTGGGTGGCAGAGTGAGACTCTGTCTCAAAACAAACAAGCAAAAACCACAACAACAACAAAAAGAAATGAAACACTGATATGGACTCCAACACAGGTGAGCCTTGACAACGCTGTGCTATGTGAAAGAAGTCAGACACAAAAGACCATGTATTCTAAGACTCCATTTATACGTGATGTCTAGAAAGGGCAAGTCCGCAGAGACAGAGAGGAGATGACAGGTTGCCTGGGATGGGGAGGGGAGGACTAGGAGGTGATGGCTAACGGGTATGGGGTGTGTTTTGGAGGTGATGAAAATGTTCTAAAATTTATTGTGGTGGTGGATGCACAACTCTGAAAATATACCAAAAGCCGTCAAACAGTTTAAATGGGCAAGTTAGGCCGGGCACGGTGGCTCACGACTGTAATCTTAGCACTTTGGGAGGCCAAGGTGGGTGGATCACCTGAGGTCAGGAGTTCGAACCCAACCTGACCAACATGGTGAAACTCCGTCTCTTCTAAAAATACAAAAATAGCTGGGCGTGGTGGCAGGCACCTATGTAATCCCAGCTACTTGGGAGGCTGAGGCAGGAGAATCGCTTGAACCCCGAAGGTGGAGGTTTCAGTGAGCTTAGATCATGCCAGTGCACTGCAGCCTGGGCTACAGAGTGAGACTCTGTCTCAAAAAAATAAATAAATAAATAAATAAATAAATAAATAAATAAATAAATAAAAGGACAAATAGTATGCTGTGTCAATTACATCTCAATAAAGCTGTTAAAAATTATGTACAATACGATTAAAAGGAAGAGTCATACACACACACACGCACACACAGAGACAGAGAGAGAGAGACTGGGAGACAAACATACATATCCACAATGATCATCTCAGGTAGCGGGTTTACAGGGATTTTTTTTTCCTTTTTACTTATCTATATTTTTTAAAGTTTTTATTATGAATTGGTACTACTTTGGAAAAAACAAGGAAACCTTTTTTTTTTCTTTTTCAAGAACAGTTCATTTTCGATTTCAATGTCAATCAAATAAGGGCCAAAGTAACTTCCCACCTGGGCCCACATCTCTCTAGAAAGAAAAGGGACCTCCTTGGAAGCCATTACCTTGTCCGCGTGGAGGGGCACGGCAAACCTCCTGAGGGTGGGGACCGAGGTGAGCCTGCTGTTCTCCTTAAAGTCCTGGTTCAGGTTGGCCAGGTAGAAGAGCTGGTAGAGGCTGTTGTCCTCGTAGGCAATAACGTCAAACACGATGCAGCCGTCCTCTTCATAGGCGTTGACGTGATGGAAGACCACCATGGCGTCTGTGTAAAACTTGGTCTGCACAGGCTGCCTGGTCCTTTGGTCGATGATGTGGATATAAGTCTGAAAAAGGACGCACACCAAGGGCTCAGCTCACCCTCTCTCAGTCTGGCACTGTGGCACCTGGGGACTGAACAAAACCCAGCTCCACCAGGCGCTAGGCTCAGGACTGTGTCCCCATTCTGCGTTCTGTGTCTACTCCACAACACCAGACAGGCAAAAGTGCCCCCCAAAATGAGAGCTGTTGATTGTATTTCCATGAGTGTATCTTTCACATGGAGAGGAGGGACGCTTTGCTGCCAGAGTCTTTGCAGTCACTAGGAGGACAGTGTTTGGAGAGACTCTCCAGCATGCATGGTCCCCTTGTTCCATTGTGCTGACATCCCAGCTCCCTGGCAATGACCAAGTTGGGGAGAATCTGCCAGGTGCCAGGTCCCATCTAAGACTGGAACCTTGGCAGGGTACAGTGGCTCATGCTGTAATCCCAGCACTTTGGGAGGCTGTGCGGGCAGATCACTTGAGGCCAGGAGTTCGAGACTAGCCTGGCCAACATGGCAAAACCCCATCTCTGCTAAAAACACAAAAAATTAGCCAGGCACGATGGCGCATGCCTGTAATCCCAGCTACTCAGGAGGCGGAGGCAGGAGAATCGCTAGAACCCAGGAAGTGGAGGGTGCAGTGAGCCAAGAATGTGCCATTGCACTCCAGCCTAGGCGACAAGAGCAGAACTCCGTCTCAAAAAAAAAATTCGCCAGACATTGTGGCACGTGCCTATAATCCTAACTACTCAGGAGGCTGAGAGAAGAGAAAAGCTTGAACCAGGAGGCGGAGGTTGCAGTGAACTGATACCGCACCATTGCACTCCAGCCTGGGTGACAGAGTGAGACTCTACCTCAAAAAAAAAAAAAAAAGAAAAAAGAAAAGAAAAACTAAAAGTGCATGTGAAGGCAGAGAAGGTGGAGTAACACTGTGCCAGTAGGTAGTGGTGGCTCCCTTCAGACATGGGGGTGGACGGGAGGCGGGGTAGGGGGAAGTGAGTTAGGGAGTATTTTATACATGGCTTTCTATACTTGTATATTGTTCGAATAGGCAACACAGAACTACTGGATATTTTACAAAAGTGAAGTGACAACAGCAAAAAAAAAAAAAAAAAAAAAAAAGAAAAGAAAAAGAAAAAAAAGAAAAAAGGCCAGGTGCAATGGCTCACACATGTAATCCCAGCACTTTGGGAGGGGAAGGGAGGAGGATCACTTGAGCCCAGAGTTTGAGGCTAACCTGGGCAACATAACAAGACCCCAATCTCTACAAATCAATGAAAAATTAGCCAGGCATAGAGACATGTGCCTCTGGTTCCAGCTACTTGGGGGGGACTGAGGTGGGAGGATTGCTTGAGCCTGGGAGGTTGAGGCTGCAGTGAGCTGTGATCGTACCACTGCACTACAGCCTGGGTGACAGAGCAAGACTCTGTCTCAAAAACAACAACCCCCCCCCTAAAAATACCTAACAAATAAATAAATACTGGTAATACATACATACACACATGCATATATACATATATTCATACACATGCACATACATGCACATATACATGTACACATATACATGCATACGTTGCATATACAAGCATGCAATACATGCATACATACTTTGAGCACTCAGGTGTACCTGAATGGAAGGAGAGGTTTCTATTGAACCGTCTGGTGGAACATACTGTCATTACAATGTCTAAACCTCTGGCAGCTACCACCCTAACGCTACAGTGGGGTGGAGGCTGGGAGGAGCCCAGTTCTCCATCAGGACTCATCACCGCATCAATGACTCATCACCGTGGGGGTACAAAGGCCTGGGGGTCATTCTGAAGGACCATCCAGCTTCAGAACTCGCTGGAAGGTGGGTAGACGCCTCTGGTAGCCTCCTCCCTTTTCCATGCCACTTCCTTCCCTTAACCTTCACCCTTCTGCAGACCGGCCTCCCTCCACGGGCAGCCAGCACCCACTGGGCTAGAGTCCAGCCAGACCTCACCTTCTCCTCCCTGTGGAAAGCCAGGCAGGAGGCCCAGCTCATTCTCCGGATGTATGCGGTTGCCATCTTGAGAATATCCAACCTGAAAGGCTGCTCAAGGAAGATGACATAGTTCTCGGTGACTCCAAAGCTGTGGTAGTAGCTTGGGGAGAGCAGGGAGCGGGACGGGATGGAGCAGAACACCTCCGTGTGCTTCCAGGGACTCTTCCCTTGCTTCTTGCCCTCTAGCAAGACAAAAAGCAAGCCTCAGGAATTGTGCAGGATATGGCTGGCCCCCTAAGACCACACCACCATCACCTACAAACTGACTTGATTGCTGAAAAGAACCTTTACATTAAATAGCAACATGTAGACAGATAGTGAGGTTGTTGCTGCAGCTGCTGCAGAGGACAAGGCTGAGACCTTCCACTCAGCACCCACCCCATATACAATCTGAAAACCACCGAACCAAGAGGGAGCCCTCCAGGTCAGGGGTCTTCAACTATAGCTTGGGGGCTAAATCCTGCCTCCAGCTGTTTGTTTTAGATAGAGTATCCCTCTGTTGCCCAGACTGGAGTGCAGTGGCACAATCTCAGCTCAATTCAATCTCTGCCTCCCAGGTTCAAGTGATTCTCCTGCCTCAGCCTCCCGAATAGCTGGTATTGCAGGCTCACGCCACCACGCTTGGCTAATTTTGCATTTTTAGTAGAGACAGGGTTTCGCCATGTTGGCCAGGCTGGTCTGGAACTCCTGACCTCAGGTGATCTGCCCGCCTTGGGGATTAGTGCTGGGATTACATGTGTGAGCCACTGCGCCCAGCCATGATTAGGGGTTTTATATAAATGCAGATAGTCAAGCTAGGCTGTAGGATGGCCATTTTATAGATGAGAAACTTAGGCTTAGTGGAATGGGCTATCATTATGGTCAGAGTCACAGGGTTAAGCCAAGAAAACACAGCTCCCTTCGCCTTCCTCTTCTTTTATCAGGGATTATGACTCTCATAGAGTGAAGGTAGAGAACAGAATAAAATAAAGCAGTCATCCATGTGCCTCACCCTGCACCCAAACACCGAAGGTGCTCAATACATGTTCAGTTTTCTTATTCCTCTGCAAGCATGAGTCACTCGCTGGTCAAAAGGCCTCCCCACCCAGGCCTGCGGCTGGCTTATAATGAGTTACCTGCAAACTTCCCCACCTCTCTTGTGGCCACCTGTACACCCTGTAAACAGCTGGCTGGTGGGAGGGATGCTGTGGGGTTGTGGGATAGTTATTTTCTTTATAAAACAAATGGAACACAGTGCAAACTGAAACAAAAAGCACTGTGGCCTGGGAGGAGCGGGTTGCGGCATGAGTCCCAGCGCCACCGCCAGCATGGAGCAGGTGCTCAGAGGATCTCTGCTTGCAGGATGTCAGTGGCTCCTGGGAGCTATGTGACTGGGGTGTGTCACCTGATCCCCTGAGCCTCACAGTCCTTCTCTGTAATACAAGGTGGCAAATGCAAATGCCTAGACAATCCCCAGGTATGGCATTCTAGGATTCTGAGCTTGACCCCTGTATCCCTTTACCGGCCTAATTAATGAGAGTTCTATTTAACAAGTACACTCCATGTACCTTTTGACCTCAGAGGCTCACCTCTCCAGGCAGAGCCTGGTAATTTGCTCAGGGGGCTCTACAAGACTATGGGGGATGGGGGAGCAGCAAGGATCACAGGCAGAAACTAGTTTTTCCTAAACTAGAAGGTCAGAGGAAGCACTGTTGTAGTTCTGCACTGTCTCCTGAGTCCTGTCAGCTGTCTTCACAGGCCTAAGTCTCCTGGGTGTGGTTCCCAGGAGGGTCCTGGACAAACATGGGCTAAGAACCTCCGCCTCCTCCCCCTTAGGATCATGCAATCACAGTCAGTCTGGGCTTTGCTCCAAGGTCCCAGCCCCACATGGAAGAGGTCCAGAAGGCCTGGAGAATAGGACAGAGATCTGGAGTGGATCCCAGCAGGGCTGAGCTCCCTAAACAGCCCTGGAACCCTGGCTGCAGGGGCTGGGAATGAAAATAGGTAGCATAACCTTACCATAGAAAGGTTTATCAGGAGACTGAAAAACTGAATGGATGGACGGATGAATCGATAAGTGGGTAGGTGGGTGCATGAATGGGTGGATAGTAGATAGATGGATGGATGGTGGGTGGATGGATAGATGGTGGATGGAAGGATGGTGAGTGAATAGATGGGTAGATGCAGATGGTAGATGGATGTTGGGTGGGTGGATGGATGGATGGTGGATGGATAGATGGATGGATGGTGGGTAGATGGATGAATGATGGATGGATGGGCAGGTGGGTGGCTAAATGGATGGATGGTGGGTAAGTGGATGGGTCGATGGATGGGAGAAAGGGTAGATGGATGAATGGATTCATGGTGGGTGGGTGAATGGGTGGGTAAATGGATGGTGGATGGATAGTGGGTGGATGGATGGATGGGTAGATGGTGTGTGGGTGGATGGATGAATGGATGGATGGTGAATAGGTGGGTGGATGGATGGATGATGGATGGAAGGGTGGGTGGGTGGGTAGCTCAATGGATGGATGGATGATGGGTAAGTAGATGGGATGGATGGGAGAATGGGTAGATGGATAAATGGATTCATGATGGGTGGGCAGTTGGGTGGGTAGATGGATGGTGGATGGATGGTGGGTGGATGGATGGATGGGTGGTGGATAGGTGGATGGATGGTGGGTGGCTGGCTAGATAAGTGGTGGATGGGTGGGGTGGACGGATGGTGGATGCGTGATGGATAGGTGGATGAATGGTGGGTAGATGGGTGGATGGATAGTGAGTAGATGAATGAACGATGGATAGATGGATGGTGAGTAGATGCATGAATGGATGGATGGTAGATGAATGAATGATTAGATGGTAAGTAGACGATGGATGAATGGATGGATGGTAGATGGGTGGATAAACTAATAAAATAATAACCTGGAGCCTAAACAAAAGGAAATTAAAATAGTAAAGGGATTTCTTTCTTCCAAGAGGAATCCCAGCAACTCCTCTTTTCTTCTAAAGGAAAGTACTGAGATCATGGTTATCTGAATAATCCATGGGAGAAAGTACCACACTGAGTCTTGTGTCATCAACGAAAAATGGAACTCTTCAGAAGGAGCCACCCTTGGCTGTTTGTGTTTTATTCGATTCCCCAGAGTGGCCTACCTGGTACTGTGGCAGGGATCTTAAAAATCACATATTTTGTCTTCCCCTTTTCCACAATGGATGTGCCCATGTTGAGAACATTTCCAGCCTCATCATAATGGGGATGTGACGTTGCCAGATTTACCGTCACGTATTTACGATAATCAACCTGCAAGATATGACACCTCCTGTTTTTTTTTTAAGTATTTATGATAATCAATCTGCAAGATATGACACCAACTGGTTTTTCAAAGGAGAAAGGTTGAAATCCTGTGAAAACGTGACTGATTCTAGCTTCAGAGAGATGAGGGATATTTTTGCACATCTGAAAACGATACAGAATTTGCTTTTAAAGACTTTCACTCTCGTGACCTGATACGACTTCACATGGGGATTTGAGGGGCTCAGACAGCTAACAGGTTGCAGGGGAGTTAGGGAGCTGGTATGCTTCTGGGGCTATCATTCCAATCCTGCTGCTTGACCTTGCTGGAATCCTCAACATGGAAACAAGATTCCTCACTGCAGAAAGATCTGAGCAATGACCTGGGCAGAGAGGTAGCCTTCGAGCTAATCTTGGCCACAGCTCTGACATTCTGGCTTAAATTCTGCCGTTTTGCATTGCATAGAAGCATAAATCTCTAGGCCTCTCTTAGAGGATTATTCTGGGAATGGAAAGGTTACAAAAACACTTGGTCAAAGTGAAGCTCGATGAACGAGCTGAATAATCACCTTCACTCTGCAATCCACAGCTGCAGAATGATGGAATGGCTGCAGACCAACCGTCTGCCCTTCCTTCCCTAGAAAAACACAACCTCCAGCCCAGAGTCAGATAACTCCATTCTCTTCCAGCATTTCCTCTCTGTAGCCTTGTGGAAAGTGTCATCAGTTGGAGTGATGCCATCTAGCTTAAAAGCAGCTGGACATAATTTCACAGCTAAGAAAAGCTTCATCTCTTTAACAGATCGTTAAAACGTATTGCGGAGACATCGGACTTTTGAACAGCCAGTTGGAGAAAATTGAAAGTGGGTCTATTGATTTTCACCGAAATGTTGACTTGATTCTTCCCAGGAAACGTATGTGCTTGGGCACTTATTTTTGTGCCCTAGCTTTTTGCCTAATGCCTCCCTCTTCAGGTCAATAGAAGGTAGGATTTCGCTGAGAATCGCAGGTGTTTCAACAGAGTCGTTCATTCAAATTCTCACTGAACTCCCTCAGTACCAAGAATTATGAACACAGTTATGGGTTGAATTGTGTCTTGCAAAAAGACAGCTTGAAGTCCTCACCCCAGGTATCTGCGAATGTGACCTTACTTGGAAATAAGGTCTTTATAGATGTCATTAAGTTAAGATGAGGTCATACTGCAGTGGGGTAGGCCCTAAAGCAATGACTTGCGTCTCTGTAAAAGGCAGAACATGGTTGGGCACGGTGGCTCACACCTGTAATCCCAGCACTTTGGGAGGCCAAGGCGGGCTGATCATGAGGTAAGGAGATCAAGACTATCCTGGCTAACACGGTGAAACCCCGTGTCTACCAAAAATCCAAAAAATTAGCTGACTGTGGTGGTGGGTGCCTGTAGTCCCAGCTACTCAGGAGGCTGAGGCAGGAGAATCACTTGAACCTGGGAGAAGGAGGTTGCAGTGAGCTGAGATCACGCCATTGCACTCCAGCCTGGGCGACAGAGTGAGACACTGTCCCCCCACCAAAAAAAAAAAAAAAAAAAGAAAAGGCAGAACATTTGGACACATAGACCTGTAAGGAGAGGCAGTGTGAAGACTGAGGCAGAGGCTGGAGGGATGCATCTACAAGCTGAGGAACACCAGGGGTTGCTGGCAACCACGAGAAACCAGGAAGGGGCCAGGGAGAATCCTCCTCTACAGCCTTCAGAGAGAGCATGGCCCTGCTGACATCTTGGTTTCAGACTTGTAGCCTTCAGAATTGTGGCACAGCAAATTTCTGTTTTTTTTTTTTTGGTTGTTGTTGTTTGTTTGCTTTTGTTTTTGTTTTGGGACATCTCACTCTGTCATGCAGGCTGGAGTGCAGTGGTGCAATCTGGGCTCACTGCAACCTCTGCCTCCCGAGTTCAAGCGATTCTCCTGCCTCAGCCTCAGAGTAGCTGGGATTGCAGGCACATGCCACCATGCCTGGCTAATTTTTGTATTTTTGGTAGAGATGGAGTTTCACCATGTTGGCCAGGCTGGTCTTGAACTCCTGACCTCAGGTGATCCGCCCATTTTGGCCTCCCAAAGTACTGGGATTACAGGCGTAGGTCACCATGCCCGGCCAATCTCTGTTGTTTAAAGCAAACTTTTTTGTAGGACTTGGTTACAGCAGCCCCAGGGAACTGAAACAGACACAAAGATAAAAACAACACAGTCCCTGCCTAGCATCTAGCACTAAGTGTGGCACTAGGGCATGGGATCCAACGGTGTTAGAGGAGGGACCCGTCTGGTGAGCTCCTTGCAGGCTGAGCAACCTCACCCCGGCAGTCCCCGACCCTCCCTTTCTTGACTCAGGAAGTGATGCTGGGTTACTTATGTGTTGATACCTTCTCCAGGGTTTCCAGAGTCTGTGGGTTGATTTTCCTGATGTAATTGGTCTCTGAGGTCGCATAGAAGTCTTCTCCGCACTTCATGATGTTGATCAGGCAGTTGTCTGTGAAATCGGGGATGGTGTGAGACAAGTAGGTGAAAGCTCTGGGGAGAAAAGCAAATCAAACAGAGTCAGTGGCTGTGTCCACCCAGCCAGAGAAGTCTGTCCTTGATGGCTTTAGTTTTCCTAAAACGTAAAAATGCTTTACTTCAACTAAGAAAGAGAAAGCAACTGGGTTCCAATGGGTCACCTGAGGAATCCTAAGAACTCAGATATCAAGTTCCCCAAAGATACCCCCAGGTTGAGTCAGCTAAGAAGTGAGTCAGCCAGAATGCCATGGTCACCCGCTGATCCCTCTTGGGCTCCCTGAATCCCAAAGGTCTCCGATATCAGAGCCAGCAAGACATACTGTTCCAAAGTATGTCAAGAAGCTCTACGGAAATCATACATGAACCCATAACGGCTCCCAAAGCCTAACAAGGCAGCTGATATTGGCTTTGCCAGGAACGTGAGTCCACCCTGGTTATCTCGAATTTATCCAGGAAATTAGTTTTTAATTTAAAAAGGAAAACAAACTAATTATGAGTTAAGAACACATAGCTCATTTGCTCAGAAGGTACACTCAAAGCAAGAAGAAAGAAAAACCAGAGGGGTTTATTGGTGGTGAAATTGGCAAATCCTGGATCGGTTTACTGGGGAGTGCTCCTCCTACTGGCAAATACTGGAACAACAAGGAGGATTGGTTCTAGGACCTCCAGGTCCTGGTTTTAAATTAGTGATTGTGGTATCTCCCCTACCAGGTAAGTATGGTTGTTTGAAATTCGTTTGCTCCTTCCTCCTCCTTTCCCACTGACTCCTGCCCCACACCTCCTATTTGAAAATGTGAATTCAGTGCTTGCTCTGAGCCAGCCCTAGAGCTGGATACTGGAATGGGAGAGATGGCTTCAGTTCTCTAAAAAGCAGAAGCAATCTTCCATCTCTGGGCCAGTCTACCCTTCAACGCTTTCGTAACTCTTCTATGTCTAGAGAGTTTCAGAAAGAAGATACTGATGGCAGGCCAGATTCGCTCGGGCTGGAGTACAGTGGCTGGATCTCAGCTCACTGCAAGCTCCGCCTCCCGGGTTTACGCCATTCTCCTGCCTCAGCCTCCCAAGTAGCTGGGACTACAGGCCCGCCACCTCGCCCGGCTAGTTTTTTTTTTTTTTGTATTTTTTAGCAGAGACAGGGTTTCACAATGTTAGCCAGGATGGTCTCGATCTCCTGACCTCGTGATCCGCCCGTCTCGGCCTCCCAAAGTGCTGGGATTACAGGCTTGAGCCACACCACGCCTGGCCAAATATGTAACACATTCTTACGGATCCTAACCCAGATTATTTAAAATGTATGCAGTGGCCAGGTACAGTGGCTCATGCCTGTAATCCCAGCACTTTGGGAGGCCAAGGTGGGTGGATCACCTAAGACCAGGAGTTCAAGAGCAGCCTGATCAACATGGTGAAACCCCATCTCTACTGAAAATATAAAAATTAGCTGGGCGTGGTGGTGGGTGCCTATAATCCCAGCTATTTGGAAGGCTGAGGCAGGAGAATCGCTTGAACCTGGGGGGGCGGAGGTGATGGTGAACTGAGATTGCACCATTGCACTCCAGCTTGGACAACAAGAGTGAAACTCCGTCTTAAATAAATAAATAAATGAATAAAATGAAATGAAATAAAATATATACAGCAAAAAATCTCTCCCTCTCCTCATCACCCATCTGCCCCACGTCCCCTACGCATCCTTTTGTAGTTTCTTTATGCATGTACAAGCAAAATTTAATCTAGCTTTCTTCCTGCTTTTTCACACAAAGTACATCTTATAACAGGCTCTTTCTACACCTTCCTTTTTTTTTTTTTTTCACTTAGTCTATCTCAGAAATGTTTCTGCAGAGCACAAAGAGAACATTCCCATTCCTTTTTACTTCTACATGGCATTTTCTTGTACAGTTTTACTGTTATGGATTTAACCACTCCTCTTTTAATGAACATTTGGGTTGTTTTCAGCTACTTGTTATAACAAATGATGCAGCCATAAATGACAAATACCTGCTGCATGTGTCATTTTGTATGCAAGCAATAGATCTCTAGGCTGAAGGGAATGTGCCTTTGTAATTGACAGATGATTACAAATTCCTTTCCCACCAGCCATGTGGGAGGGCTTCTAATAA
The DNA here is from genome assembly GCF_007565055.1 of Rhinopithecus roxellana. NCBI lineage: Eukaryota > Metazoa > Chordata > Mammalia > Primates > Cercopithecidae > Rhinopithecus > Rhinopithecus roxellana. The sequence goes on from NC_044568.1 coordinate 56,799,384, forward strand.
TCTGTCAAATGCTCTTAGCCTCTCTGGCAGTCAGTGATCAACAACTGTGTAGCACCTCTGGTTAAAGGGCAGTCATGTGGAGTTTTCATGCACCCTAACAAGAATTGTTAGAGGAGGAAATGCTGGTTGTTTCAGCCATCAAGGAGAGCAAAAGGCATGAAATTTGCTCAGATTTAAAACAGGCAGTTACTTGGAAAATATGTTTTTGCAGGGGTCCGGATAGGCCATTGTTCCAAATTCAGACACCACAATCCTGTTTGCCTCAATATTGGCATTGTAGGTATCGCTTCTCAGGTATTTGCTCCTGTAATAGATTTCACCTGCAAGAGAAGAACCAGAATATTCTCAGGCTGACAGCTTTACAGGGCTTTGAAATCAATGTCAGTTAGGGGTTTTATTGGGGGAAGGAGGTGGTTATTTCACCAGGACAAGCTCACTTAGTACACAGGGCTGATACAATTAGCATTTGAAATATAATTTTTAAAATTTAATTATTATTATTATTATTTGAGTTTTGCTCTTGTCGTCCAGGCTGGAGTACAATAGTGCAATCTCGGCACACTGCAACCTCCACCTCCCAGGTTCAAGTGATTCTCCTGACTCAGCCTCCCAAGTAGTTGGGATTACAGGCACGTGCCACCACACCCAGTAAATGTTTGTATTTTTAGTAGAGATGGGGTTTCACCATGTTGGCCAGGTTAGTCTCGAACTCGTGACCTCAGGTGATCCGCCCACCTCAGCCTCCCAAAGTGCTGAGATTACAAGCATGAGCCACCGTGCCCGGCCTGGAATATAATTTTAGACACACATTTTCTCACTCCTGACTCAGAACAGTATGGCCAGATAGGTAAATGTTACGGTTTCGATGTTTTGTTCCTTCCAAATCTCATGTTGAAGCCTCTGATGTTGGAGGTGGGCCTAGGAGGAGGTGTTTGGGTGATGGGGTGGGTCCCTCATGAATGGCTTAGTGTTGTCGTGGTGATGAGTGAGTTCTCACTCTATTAGTTCATGGAAGATCTGGTTGTTTAAAAGATCCCTCCCTCCTCTCTCTTTCTCTTTCACCATGTGACTTGCCTGCTCCCCCTTTGCCTTCCACCATGAACCAAAGCTTCTTGAGACCCTTGCCGGAAGCCAAACAGAGGCTGGTGCCTTGCTTCCTGTACAACCTGCAGAACTGCGAGCCAAATAAACCTCTTTCCTTTATAAATTACCCAGTCTCAGGTATTCCTTTATAGCAATGCAAAATGTGCTAATGCAAAATATGCCTGTTCTTAGTTCCATTTTCCATAGGAGAGAACTGAGGCTCGGAAACATTCTATCGCCTTGCCCAGGGTCACCCGTCAGAGAGTGCTGACCAGGAATCATTCATCCCTTCCACCCTGTTTGTGTCCCTCCAGGGAAGGGGCAGAGCTGGAGGACTAATCTAGAAGGCTGCGTATGTGGGGTGGGTTTCCCCAAGGCCCCGTTCAGTCCTGGGAGCCCTGCCTCCAGAAGCCTAGTTTATCACTTCAGTCTGTCTGGAGTAACGTTTGATAGTGAGGGCAACCAGGAGGTGACCTAATGCCCAATCCTGCATACCAGTAGAGGGTCAGACCTGTGTTCACTGTGTAATTTATCCAGATTCTTCCGAGAGTCTAACTCATGGCATAAATCTCTTGACCAGTCCATTGAGACCAATCTGAAAATATACCAGATGGTTCTAGACCTGTGTTAGTTTTCTGTTGCTACCGTAATGACTTACCCCTCACTTGGTGGCTTTAGACAACACATATTCGTTATCTCAGAGTTTGGAAGAAAGTCTGAAATGAGAATTACAGAGCTAAAATCAAGATGTCCACAGGGCTAGTTCCTTCTGGAGGCTCCAGGAGAGGTCTGTTCCACGCTTTTTCTAGCTTTGAGAAGCTGCTGCCTTCCCTGGCTCATGGCTGCATCACTGTGACCCCTGTCCCCTGTCCCAGTATCACATCTCCTCTGAGGCTGACCCTCCTGCTTCTCTCTTGGGATTACATTGGGTCCATCCCTAATGTCAGATCACCTCCCCCATCTCAAGATGCTTCACCTAATCACATCTGCAAAGTATCTCTCTCTCTCTTTTTTTTTTGAGATGGAGTCTCACTTTGTTACCCAGGCTGGAGTGCAATGGTGGAATCTCGGCTCACTGCAAGCTCAGCCTCTCTGATTCAACTGATTCTCCTGCCTCAGCCTCCCCGATTTGCTGGTGTTATAGGCATGTGCCACAATGCCTAGCTAATTCAAAAAATATTTTTAGTAGAGACAGGGTTTTGCCATGTTGGTCAGGCTGGTCTCGAACTCCTGACCTCAGGTGACCCACCTGCCTTGGCCTCCCAAAGTGCTGGGATTACAGGCATTTGCCTGGCCTGCAAAGTTTCTTTTGCTATGTAAAATAACACATCTAGGCCGGGTGCGGTGGCTCACGCCTGTAATCCCACCACTGTAGGAGGCCGAGGCAGGTGGATCACTTGAGGTCAGGGGCTTGAGACCAGCCTGGCCAACATGGTGAAACCCTATCTCTACTATAAATGCAAAAATTAGCTGGCATGGTGGCGCACCCTTGTAATCCCAGCTACTCAGGAGGCTGAGGTGGGAGAATTGCCTGAACCCAAGAGGCAGCGGCTGCAGTGAGCGGAGATCGCACCACTGCACTACAGCCTGGATGACACAGAGAAACCCCATCTCAAAAACAACAACAACAACAAACCCACATCCATGGATTCCTCCTGGGGCAGGGGTGAGACGAGGTCCTTCCCAGCTGGGAATAAGTCAGGAGAAGTTTCAGGGAGGAGGTGGTGCATGAAATAGCTCTTAAAGGATGCGTAGAATTTGACTGCAATATGCTGGGGAGAGAGGGCAGAGCTGTCCGGTTCACCCACTAAGAGGTCCGTAAGCAAAGGCCCAGAGTTGGGAAAATGCAGATTCCTTCTTGCAGGCACTGAGTCCAGCTGGGCTGTAACATTAGAGAGGGATTTGGAGGACAGGAGTGAAATGAAATTGGGAAATGGGTTGGGGGGTCCTACTGGGTTTGCAGGCCTGATAACTTGTTCTTTTTTTCTTTTTTGAGATGAGTCACTCTGTTGCCCAGGCTGGAGTACAGTGGTACGATCTTGGCTCACTGTAACCTCCACCTCTCAGGTTCGAGCGATTCTGCTGCCTGAGCCTCCCGAGTAGCTGGGACTACAGGCACGTGCCACCATGCCCAACTAATTTTTATATTTTTAGTAGAGACGGGGGTTTCACCCTGTTGGCCGGGCTGGTCTCGAACTCCTGAGCTCAGGTGAACTGCCCGCCTCGGCCTCCCAAAGTGCTGGGATTACAGGCATGAACCACCGCACCAGCCCTGAGAACTTTTTTGGTGGGCAATTTGAAACCTCAGGGTGGGGTCCAAAGGAGGCAGTGTTTTATTGTCTTTTGCTGTTAATTAGCAAATGACATTATGATTTTTTTCCTTTTACAGAACACATTTCTTTCTCGTGGTATAATATGTGCTTCCAATGTTGGTACAATTATAACACACGGAAAAGCCAAGCCTGGGACATAGTGACATTGCATTCCAATAAGCAAAAAGTTGACCTCAGAAATGTGCATCATATATTGACTGCCACAGGATGGGTTTAGAGGAAACAACATGTTTCCAAGAAATTCTCGCCCAGTGCCTTTTGTTATTTTAGGAAAAGGAAGCTAGTACTAAGAGCCACCATTGGTCGAACACCGGTATGCTAAACACTGCTGGGCACTTTATGTGTGTTATCCGGTTTCATACTCAACACTGGAAGCAAGTAGAATACTCCAACTAGAAATGCATTTGCTGGGAAAAAAAAAAAAATCGACCATTCGCAGTGCCTCATGCCTGTAATCCTAGCAATTTGGGAGGTAGAGACAGGTGGATCACTTGAAGTCAGGAGTTCAAGACCAGCCTGGCCAACATGGGGAAACTCCATCTCTGCTGAAAATACAAAAAAAATTAGCTAGGGCAGTGGACACCTGTGGTCCCAGCTACTCAGGAGGCTGAGGCAGGACAATGGCTTGAACCTGGGAGACGGAGTTTGCAGTGAGCCAAGATCATGCCACTGAACTCCAGCCTGGGCAACAGGGTGAGACTCAGTCTCAAAGATAAATAAATAAATAAATAAAGGCATGGTGGTTCAGCCTTTACTTATTTATTTAATAAATCCTGTAATCCCAGCACTCTGGGAGTCTGAGGCAGGCAGATCACAAGGTCAGGAGTTCGCGACCAGCCTGGCCCATATGGTGAAACCCTGTCTCTACTAAAAATACAAAAATTAGCCGGGCATGGTGGCGGGCACCTGTAGTCCCAGCTACAAGCTACTTGGGAGGCTGAGGCAGGAGAATCGCTCAAACCCAGGAGGCAGAGGTTGCAATGAGCTGAGATCACGCCACTGCACTCCAGCCTGGGCGACAGTGAGATTCCATCTCAAAAAATAAAAAATAAAAATAAAATTAAATAAATAAATAACATAAAGTCATTTGTTAATTAGCAGCAAAATAAAGCAAGATCTAAACAGTGCTTACAGGTTCCAACTTTTTAACCAAATGAAGTACAAAGGGCTTGGGTACTCACAGCCCTGCAGACTCATTTCCCAGCTAATAAAATTGAGGCACAGAGAGGTTAAGCAGCTTGTCTTAAGCCACACAGCTAGCGAATGGTAATCTGGATTCGAAGGCCAGAAATGAGCGTCTAAAGCTGGCCCTCTTAACCAAGATCCTAACACAGCAAGAACAATCAGTTTGACTATTCTGTCGGCACCTTGCAGTTGAAATCACTCCTACAGAAATGTGCAGCTTGATGAGGTCCAGCCTGCTGCTGTTTCACAAAAGGGACCTACCCACCCAAACTACATCCTGATCAAGAAACAGGACCCAGGGCCAGGTGCAGTGGCTCATGCCTGTAATCCCAGCAGTCTGAGAGGCCCGGGGGGAGGATCACTTGAGCCCAGGAGTTCAAGACTAACTTGGGCAGCATGGCGAGACCCTATCTCTACAAACAATACAAAAATCAGCGGGGCGTGGTAGTCCCAGCTGCTCAGGAGGCTGGGGCGGGAGGATCACTTAGCCTGGGAGGTCAAGGCTACAGTAAGCCAAGATTGCACCACTGTACTTCAGCCTGGGCAACAGGGCAAGACCCTGCCTCAAGAAAAGAAACAGGACCACAGCAGGCCCCTGAGCGCTAGCCTCGTATATCCACCTGGTCACTAACCTCTTCCCTCTGCAGGGTAACTGCTATCTTGGCTTTAAAGAGTTTCAATTTGTTTTATTCTAGGGGTTGTGTTTCCATGTCCGTTGCCAAAGGATTTTTTTTTTTTTTTTTTTGAGGCGGAGTCTCGCTCTGTCGCCCGGACTGGAGTGCAGTGTCCGGATCTCAGCTCACTGCAAGCTCCGCCTCCCGGGTTTACGCCATTCTCCTGCCTCAGCCTCCCGAGTAGCTGGGACTACAGGCGCCCGCCACCTCGCCCGGCTAGTTTTTGTATTTTTAGTAGAGACGGGGTTTCACCATGTTAGCCAGGATGGTCTCGATCTCCTGACCTCGTGATCCGCCCGTCTCGGCCTCCCAAAGTGCTGGGATTACAGGCTTGAGCCACCGCGCCTGGCGCCAAAGGATTTGAGTGTACATTCCAGTGGCAATGACTCCCACCTGTGCACTTGGATGGACACAGTGACAATAATAGTAACACTAATTATAAGAAAGTTGAGGGGAGGCATGGTGGCTCAGGCCTGTTGTCCTGGCACATAAGAAGGTGAGGCTAGGTGTTTGAGACCAGCCTGGGCAATGTAGGAAGCCCTCATCTATTAAAAAAAAAATGCTGGGTGTGGTGGCCCATGCCTGTAATCCCAGCACTTTGGGAGGCCAAGACGGGCGGATTACCTGAGGTCAGGGGTTCAAGACCAGCCTGGTCAACATAGCAAAACCCTGTCTCTACTAAAAATACAAAAACAAGAAAAAATTAGCTGGACGGGGTGGCACACACCTGTAGTCCCAGCTACTTGGGAGGCTGAGACAGGAGAATTGCTTGAACCCTGGAGGCAGTGGTTGTAGTGAGCCAAGATTGCACCACTGCACTACTGCCGGGGTGACAGAGGGAGACTCCATCTCAAAGAAGGAAAAAAAATACAATAAAATAAATTGAGGGACATCATGAAAGACCTGCTAGTTCCTCCTCCAGTCTTCAGGAGGTTATTTGTGTTCCTAAGAGACAGACAATCATCTACCCTTTACGCAGACATCTTTCCAGGGGTGGTTACTGTGTGAATAATTGTTACTGAGATACTTCTTTCTTCTTTCTTTGTGAGACAGGGTCTTGCTCTGTCACCAGGCTAAGTGCAGTGGTGCAATTACAGATAACTGTAGCCTCAATCTCCCAGGCTCGAGTGAGCCTTCCACCTCAGTTTCCCAGGTAACTGGGACTGCAGGCATGTGCTTCCATGCCTGGCTAATTTTTTGTTTTTTGTAGAGATGGGATCTTGCTATATTGCCCAGGCTGGTCTTGAACTCCTGGACTCAAGTGATCCTCCCGCCTTGGCATCCCGAAGTGCTGGGATTACAAGTGTAAGGCACCGTGCCCAGCCTCACTGAGATATTTCTGTAGGGGGAGATTTATTCCTGGGCAGCAGAAAGAAATATGGAGGAACAGTTAGGAGCTTGAGCTTTGTGGCTGACCAAACCCTGAGTTCATGCTTTCAGCCATTACTTATTAAGTGCCCTGATGGGCCAAGAGTGAAAACATAACAATGAGCAGAACGGCCAGGATTCCTGCTGCTGAGGAGGCTCAATCTCCACATGGATATGAATCCTGGCTTCATCATGTACCAACCATGCACTTGACCTTGGTCAGAGTCAAGAATCTGTCCCCTGCACTGTGACATGAGGATTGTGACACATTCCTTGCAGAGTCATGTGACATTTGAGGCTTGCAAAGCACTGTGCACAGGGTAGGTGCTCAAGAAAAGCTGTGTAGAGTATTGAGATGCAGTAGACAGAGTGATCAAGGCTTCGGCTCTACATTTCATCTCATCCAGGTTGGGTGACCTTGGACAGGTCTCTTAATCTCATTGAGCCACAGTCCCCTTGACTGGAAGTTGGGAATCACGTAGTCCTCCCCTTCTAGGTGGGCAGTTTTTCATTTTTATTTTTTATTTTTGAGATGACATCTTGCTCCGTCACCCAGGCTAGAGTGCAGTAGTGCGATCTTGGCTCACTGCAACCTCTACCTCCTGGGTTCAAGCAATTCTCCTGCCTCAGTATCCTGAGTAGCTGGGATTACAGGTGCCTGCTACCATGCCTGCCTAATATTTGTATGTTTAGTAGAGAGGGAGTTCCACCATGTTGGGCAGGAGGGTCTTGAACTCCTGACCTCAAATGGTGAGGTGGGCAGTTTTAAATGAGATGAGGTGATGTAAGGTGTTCTGCGCATTGACTCACAGCATGCACTTGGTAAACAAAGGCTGTTGAAACTGCATTGTCCAAGAAAATCCGGGTGGCAGGCGGACTCACCTGCAGGTGAGCAAGGCCACACATACTCACTGGTCCTCAGCTACGTGCTGCACGGAGACAGAGGCCCACTTAAGGCCACCCTGATCTCCCCCTTGAGCCAGCCTGCCTTTCACTGGTTACTCTTGCTGGGAGTCACCACCCACAAGGCATTGGCTAAGGTGCTTGACCCAAAATGTTGAATTCTGTTCACTTGAAATATTGACTGGGTGCTGTGGCTCATGCCTATAACCCCAGCACTTTGGGAGGCCGAGGCAGGTGAATCACCTAAGGTCAGTTCAAGACCAGACTGACCAACATGGTGAAACCCCGTCTCTACTGAAAATATAAAAATTAGCTAGGCATGGTGGTGAGCGTCTGCAATCCCAGCCACTTGGGAGGCTGAGGCAGGAGAACTGAGCCTGGGAGGTAGAGGATGCAGTGAGCTGAGATCACACCACTGCAATCCAGCCTGGGTGACAGAGTGAGACTTCATCTCAAAAAAAATAGAAAGAAAGAAGGAAGGAAGGAGGGAGGGAAGGAGGGAAGGAAAGAGAAAGAAGAAAGAAGAAAGAAAAGAAAAGAGAACACCCAGGCTGGTTGGTGGACAGGCTGCCCATTTCCTATAAACAGCCAGCCCCAGAGCATGGAGTGCCTGGTGACCACAGGAAAATGTGTGTCTGGAATTACTCAAGGCTGACCCTGGACTTTGAGGTTGAGATTAAAGAAGGAGCCTGCATGCATTCCCTAGCAGCCTGCTTTCGGGAGAGCCCAATTAGCCACATTCCTTCTGAAGGGACATACGCAAACAGACGTGTTCCTGCCTGGGATCTTCTAGAACTAGGTCAAGTTTGATATTTTGGGGAAGAAGGGAAGATATATATATACATACACACACACACACACATGCACACACACGTGTGTGTGTGTGTATATAAAAGCAAACTTTCCAATGTTCCAATCCTGCTGGGACAATTACTTTGCCCATTAATTGTATTGGAAAATTAACAAATATCATAAATGAGGGAGACTTGAAATCACTCTATGCCTGCTTTATAAATCTCTATGCCTGCTTTATAAAAATTTTTTCTTTGAAATAATTTTAGATGTACAGAAAGGAGTGTTCTTGTACCCTTCACCCAGCTTCTCCCTCTGTACTCTGCTTTTTTGGTTCACATCTTTGATATTTTTGAAATGTTTTTATTTTTATTTATTTACTTTTTTTGAGACGGAGTCTCGCTCTGTCACCCAGGCTGGAGTGCTGTGGCCGGATCTCAGCTCACTGCAAGCTCCGCCTCCCGGGTTTATGCCCTTCTCCTGTCTCAGCCTCCCGGGTAGCTGGGACTACAGGTGCCGCCACGTTGCCCGGCTAGTTTTTTGTAGTTTTTAGTAGAGACGGGATTTCACTGTTAGCCAGGCTGGTCTCGAACTCCTGACCTCAGGTGACCCACCTGCCTTGGCTTCCCAAAGTGCTGGGATTACAGGCTTGAGCCACCGTGCCCGGCCGAAATGTTTTTATTTAAAATTTTTTTTTAGATAAGTTCTCACTCTGTCACCCAGGATGGAGTGCAGTGGTGTGATCTCAGCTCACTGCAGCCTCTGCCTCCAAGGCTCAAATGATCCTCCTGCCTCAGACTTCTGAGATGCTGGGACTATAGGTGTGCACCGCCATGCCTGGCCAATTTTTTGATTTTTAGGTAGAGACCAGGTCTCACTATGTTACCCCGGCTTGTCTTGAACTCCTCTGCTCAAGGGATCCTCCCACCTCAGCCTCCCAAAGTGCTGGGATTATAGGCGTGAACCACAACCTCTGGTTCCCTCTTTGTTTGTTTGTTTTTTTTTTTAGAGCATTCACTTCTGGTGGCCTCTGCTGAAGGCCACAAGCTATTTTCTGTCTTTTTGTTTCTTGCTCCAAAGTCTTTTCTCTAAGTTAGATGTTTGGTCTTAAGCACCTAACCCGCATCTACACTGGAATCACCTGGGTGCTTTAAAAAAATTACCAAAGGCTGTTCACTAGCCCATGGTTCTTTTGATTATGAGTATTAATAACATGGTCTCGGTTAGGCCTGGGCAGCCAGGCTGGAGGCCCATTGTAGAGGGATTGTCAAACCTCAGCGGGCTCGGGGTCACCTGGGAAGAGTGTTACAAACACCAACACTGTCTCTATCTTTTAGGACTATGACGCACTCAAGCCCTGTGCAGCTTTCAGGGTTCAAAGCTTTACTGAACGGCCGGGTGCGGTGGTTCACACTTGTCATCCCGGCACTTCCGAAGGCCCAGGCGAGTGGATCACCTGAGGTCAGGAGTTCGAGACCGACCTGGAGAACATGGCAAGACCCTATCTCTACTAAAAACACAAAAATTAGCCAGGCATGGTGGCTCATGCCTGTAATCCCAGCTACTCGGGAGGCTGAGGCATGAGAATCACTTGAACCTAGGAGGCAGAGGCTGCAGTGAGCTGAGATCGTGCCACTGCACTCCAGCCTAGGCAACAGAGTGAGACTCCATCTAAAAAAAAAAAAAAAAAAAAAAAAAAACGAAAGCAAAAACAAAAAGCTTCATTGAGAAAGGAGGCACACAAACCAACTTTTGAGAGTTATTGGCTTTGTGTTTTCAGCATATCAGGGACCCCAACTTCCCCATGTGTTCTCTTCTGAATCCGCTAGAATGGAACTGAACATTTCTGGTGTATCTTCCCACTGTTAGACCATGGGGTGCCACGGACAGTCCTAGAGGAGAGGATAGATGAGGCCAGGCTGTGCCACACCAGCATTGGCAAGCTGGCAGCACTGAGAGGATTGGGCTGGAGAGACGGGGAGGCAGGAGCTGGTGGGAAGGGGGAACAGGGCTGAATTGCACAATGGTTAGGACTTGGGATTCTGAAGCTAGAGAGTATTGCGTTTATATCTGGTCTTTACCAACTCTTAGCTGTGTGCTTCTGGGTAAGTGACTTGGCCTCTCTGGGACTTAGTTCCTCATCTCTAAAATTGTGGTAGTCCCCAGGCTTTGCTCCTCAGGAGTGATAGGGAGGGCTGAGTTGTGGATGGGCATGAAACACTTGCGGCAGGGCCCAGCAAACCCTCTTTGTAGTAAATATTGAAGAGTTTTATTGGGAAAGTATTGCCTCTGTCTGCAAAAACAACGACTGCCTCGCTGTACCATCTCAGCTCCATATACAGTTTCTAAGTGCCCCTCTGGGCCAGGCCCCATGCTAGATGATGAAGATACAACAATTCAGGCAGGCTCCCCAGACTCTGGGCCTTCCCACCCTATGCCAGAGACTGGCAAAATGATGCCTGCCAAGCAGAACGGGGCATGAACCCTCAGACGCCAGCTTAGGTCTAAGAGAAAGGTGGAGGGAAAGCAAATCATTGGACGTAATTCCTGGGTTTCCCAGCTAATTCCAGATTATTAATAAAACTGACTCGGCCTGGTGCAGTGGTGACTCACGCCTGTAATCCCAGCACTTTGGGAGGCCCAGGCTGGTGAATCACCTGAGGTTAGGAGTTCGAGACCAGCCTGGCCAACATGATGAAACCCTGTCTCTAGTGAAAATACAAAAAAACCTAGCCGGGGCCTGATGCAGTGGCTCATGCCTGTAATCCCAGCACTTTGGGAGGCCAAAGCGGGCAGATCACGAGGTCAGGAGATCGAGACGATCCTGGCTAATGCGGTGAAAACCCATCTCTACTAAAAATCAAAAAAACTAGCTGGGTGTGGTGGTGGGTGCCTGTAGTCCCAGCTACTCCGGAGGCTGAGGCAGGAGAATGGCGTGAACCCGGGAGGTGGAGCTTGCAGTGAGCTGAGATTGTGCCACTGCACTCCAGCCTGGGTGACAGAGCAAGACTCTGTCTCAAAAAAAAAAAAAAAGAAAGAAAGAAAGAAAGAAAGAAAGAGACCATGGAGGAGCTGGCAGCCTGGAGAAGCAATGCCTCATGGAAGGAAAGCCACTGGTGCTTTGTTTTTTGAGACGGAGTCTCACTGTGTCACCCAGGCCGGAGTGCAGTGGCATGAACTCAGCTCATCACAGCCTCTGCCTCCCGAGTTCAAACAACTATCCTGTCTCAGCCTCCCGAGCAGCTGGGATTACAGGTGCCTGCCACCACATCTGGCTAATTTATATATTTTAGTAGAGATAAGGTTTCACCATGTTGGCCAGGCTGGTCTTGAACTCCTGACTTCAGGTGATCTGCCCACCTCGGCCTCCCAAAGTGCTGGGATTCCAGGCATGAGCCACCGCGTCCGGGCACCACTGGTGCATTTACCTTCTGTGTTCCTCATCCAGAACAGTATTTATTTCCAAGAATCATTGGGAACTTCTGTTTAGAAAAGAAACGAATCGTTAAGGTTTAGTGCTGTCAGCAAAATATGGAACCACCCATTCTGTAGCTGAGTCACAGTAAAATCTGCAAGGTATTGCAAACTCGGAGCGCGCGCGCCTTTCATCCATGGTGTCTCTATTCATGTGTAAATGTTAGAGCAACTCACTGGCATAGAATACGCATTCAAAAAATAATTGCTGACTAGCTCAAAATAAATTAATAGTTATATAATTTTTTTTTTTTTTTTTTTTTTTTTGAGAGGAAGCCTCACTCTTGTTGCCCAGGCTGGAGTGCAATGGCACGATCTCAGCTCACTGCACCCTCTGCCTCCCAAGTTCAAGTGATTCTCCTGTCTCAGCCTCCTGAGTAGCTGGGATTACAGGCACTCACCACCACACTCAGCTAATTTTTTGTATTTTTAGTAGAGACGGGGTTTCACCATGTTGGCCAGGCTGGTCTCGAACTCCTGACCTCAGGTGATCCACCCGCCTTGGCCTCCCAAAGTGCTGGGAGTACAGGTGTGAGCCATCGTGCCTGGCCAATAGCTATATGAAATTAAGAGCAAATGCTTATTGAGCAGGTACTATGTGGGAGACATAACACAGAGCTCTTTACACATTCATTTAGATCTCATAGCAACTCTATGAGGAATACTACCAATATGTCCATTTTACAGAGGAGGAGACTGAGACACAGACAGGGTCATTACCTTGGCCAAAGTGATACAGTTTAGATGCATGTTAGCTAGGATGGTGGAGCTGGGATTCAAACCCAGAGATGGTGATGGTGGGTTTTATTTTTATGTTTAATTGATTATTCTTTTTTTATAAATTAAAATAGAAATGGGATCGGACGGGTGCAGTGGCTCATGCCTGTAACTCCAGCACTTTGGGAGGCCAAGGTGGGCGGATCACCTGAGGTTGGAAGTTCGAGAACAGCCTGACCAACATGGAGAAACCCTGTCTCTACTAAAAATACAAAATTAGCTGGGTGTGGTCCATTTCCTGTAATCCCAGCTACTTGGGAGGCTTAGGCAGGAGAATTGCTTGAATCCAGGAGGTGGAGGCTGTGGTGAGCAGAGATTGCACCATTGCACACCAGCCTGGGCAACAAGAGCAAAACTCTTGTCTCAAAAACATAAATAAAAATAAAAATAAAAAATAAAATAAAATAGAAATGGGGTCTCACTAAGTTGCACAGATTGGTCTGGAACTCCTGGGGTCAAGCGACACTCCTGCCTCTGCCTCTCAAGGTGTTGGTATTACAGGCATAAGCCACTGTGCCTGGTCAATGGTGGTTTTTAATCTATTAAGCATCTACCAGGTGTCAGGCCCTTGCTAGAACGTCCAGTACTTCCAATGATCCCAACAGTTCTCCGAGGAAGGATGAACAAGCTCATTTTACTGATGAAGAAACTGAGGCTGAGAGACTTAACATGATCACAGTTTGCCCATATTAGAACACAGAAATTAAAGAAAAATTTTGCAAAGTCTGGAGTGTTTGGACACAAATCTGTCCACTGTGTGACCCAGAGCCCTCTAAATCCATCCTGGACCTCTGTAAGAACTCAGTTGATGATTTTATGGCATAAACTGGCTCAGTGGTCAACAGCAAAGAATTTACATTCCACCTCATGAGCCAGACACGTGAACTCAGAATTTGCCGTATGTGATGCCTGTATTTAGCCATTTCCCTTCCCACTCAGGGAGACCCCTCGGCTTGTTGTATAAGTGGTCTGGCTCTCTCTTGCTTAATGGGCAATATATGAAGCTTTGCTCTTTCCAGCTCTGTACTCTTCTTCTTCTTCTTTTTTTTTTTTTTTTTTTTTTGAGACAAAGTCTGACCCTGTCTCCCAGGCTGGAGTGCAGTGGCACAATTTCAGCTCACTGCAACCTCTGCTCGCTAGTAGCTGGGATTACAAGCGATTCTCGTGCCTCAGCCTCCCTAGTAGCTGGGATTACAGATGTGTGCCACTATGACCAGCTAATTTTTGTATTTTTAGTACAGATGGCATTTCGCTATGTTGGCCAGGTTGGTCTCAAACTCCTGACCTTGAGTGATCTGCCTGCCTCAGCCTCCCAAAGTGCTGGAATTATAGGCATGAGCCACCGCGCCGGGCCACCAGCTCTGTCCATTTCCTGTTTCAACTTTAGGCATGTCTGATTCCTGTACTCTTCCACCTGCTCTTGCCTACCTGATTGAGGATGTATATTATTTTGCAAGATTAACTATTTGAAAGAGAACCTTGGCCTCCTTTTTAGGAAAGTCTGTGCTTGTGGTTGGCTGAATAATGTACCCCTCACAAAGATCTCCACATCCAAATCCCTAGAACCAGTTGAATATGTGACTTGATGTAGCAAAATCGACTTTGTAGATGTGATTAAGGATTTTGAGATGGGAGATTATCCAGAGATTATCTGAGTGGATTCAATGTAATCACAAGGGTCCTTATAAGAGGGAGGAAGGAAAGTCAGTCAGAGGAGGAGGTGTGAGGATGGAAAGAGTCAGAGAAATTGCAAGACAAGATGCTCTGCTGCTACTTGAAAGATAGAGATGGAGGCCGGGCGCAGTGGCTCATGCCTGTAATCCCAGAACTTTGGGAGGCCGAGGTGGGCAGATCATCTGATGTCAGGAGTTCAAGACCAGCCTGGCCAACATGGCGAAATCCCGTCTCTACTAAAAATACAAAAATTAGCTGGGTGTGGTGGCACATGCCTGTAATCCCAGCTATTCAGGAGGCTGAGGCAGGAGAATCACTTGAACCCAGGAGACGGAGGTTGCAGTGAGTCGAGATTGTACCATTGCACTTTAGCTTGGGCAGCAAGAGCAAAACACCATCTCAGGAAAAAAAAAAAAAAAAAAAAAAGACAGAGATGGAGCCACAAGCCAAGGAATGCAGCTTCTAGAAGATAGAAAAGGGAAGAACATGGATTTTTTTCCTAGAGCCTCCAGGACTGAATGTGGCCCTGTGAACACCTTGATTTCAGTTCAGTGAGACCCGATTTAGACTTCTGACCTCCAATCCCTAAAAGAATAAATGTGTGCTGTTTTAAGGCACTGTATTTGGGGTCCTTTGCTGCAGCAGTGGCAGCACACTCCTGGGTGTTCTCACCGTCTCTGATGGTGAAGCTGTGAAGCAGGGCAAGGCCGTCGAACCAATGGTTGTATCTGGACTCCCCCACCGTGTGCATCCCAGGCCCGTTGCGGAGCAGGGTTCCCTGCAGCCATGCTGGAATCTTGCCTGTGAAAAGAGAGAATGTTTAGTTTCCTGTTTCCACCTGCAAACCAAAATACTGGAAGAAATGTTCAAGGAAAGGAATTGGAGACTTGTAGTCCCAGTACCACTCCTTGCATCTGTTCGTTTACTCTACAGTCATTTCCAGAAAATGTATAATATGTTGGGCGGATGGAGACAATGTCCCTGTCCTCAAATTGCCCACTGACCATTAAGGAGACAGATGAATAAACAGACACCCAAGATCCACTGTGGTCGAGGCAATGCTGGTTGTGCGTTGGCTCACACCTGTAATCCCTGCACCTTGGGAGGCTGAGATAGGAGTATCACTTGAAGCCAGGAGCTCAAGACTAGCCTGTGCAACAAAGTGAGACACTGTCTCTACAAAAAATAAAAAATATAGCTCAGAGTCGGGTGCGGTGGCTCACGCCTGTAATCCCAGCACTTTGGGAGGCCTAGGTGGGTAGATCACCTGAGGTCAGGAGTTCAAGATCAGCCTGGCTAACATGGTGAAACCCCATTTCTACTAAAACCACAAAAAGTTAGCCAGGTGTGGTGGCAGGCGCCTGTAATCCCAGCTACTCGGCAGGCTGAGGCAGGAGAATCGCTTGAACCCGGGAGGTGGAGGTTGCAGTAAGCTGAGATTGTGCCATTGCACTCCAGCCTGGACAACAAGAGTGAAACTCTGCCTCAAAAAATAATAAAGAATAAATGTGTGCTGTTTTATTTATTTATTTATTTATTATTTTATTATTTTTTTTTTTGAGACGGAGTCTCGCTCTGTCGCCCAGGCTGGAGTGCAGTGGCCGGCTCTCAGCTCACTGCAAGCTCTGCCTCCTGGGTTCACGCCATTCTCCTGTCTCAGCCTCCCGAGTAGCTGGGACTACAGGCGCCCGCCTCGTCGCCCGGCTAGTTTTTTGTATTTTTTAGTAGAGACGGGGTTTCACCGTATTAGCCAGGATGGTCTCGATCTCCTGACCTCATGATCCGCCCGTCTCGGCCTCCCAAAGTGCTGGGATTACAGGCTTGAGCCACCGCACCCGGCCTTGTGTGCTGTTTTAAGGCACACATTTATTTAGGGTAAAAACAGGCTAGGCGCGGTGGCTCACGTGTATAATCCCAGCACTTTGGGAGGCCGAGGTGGGTGGATCACCTGAGGTCAGGAGTTCAAGACCAGCCTGGCCAACATGATGAAATCCCACCTCTACTAAAAATACAAAAAATTAGCTGGGCATCATGGTGGGTGCCTATAATCCTAGCTACTCAGGAGGCTGAAGCAGGAGAATCACTTGAACCCGGGAGGCAGAGGTTGCAGTGAGCTGAGATTGTGCCACTGCACTCCAACCTGGGCAACAAGAGCGAAACTCTATTTTTTTTATTTTTATTTTTATTTATCAAAAAAAAAAAAAAAAAAAGCCCCCCTCCCCACACCAAAAAAAAAAAAACCAAAAAACAAGAAAAACCATAACTCATTGTGGTGGCATATGCCTGTAGTCCCAGCTGCTTGGGAGGTTGAGTGGGAGGATCGCTTGAGCCTGGGAGCTCGAGGCTGCAGTGATCACACCACTCCACTCCAGCCTGGACAACAGAGCAAGACCTTGTGTCCAAAAATTAAAAAAAAAAAAAAAAAAAAAAAAAAAAAAGGGGCAATGCTATAGACATAGCAAAAGGTTCTGTGTGAAACAGAATCCCACCCTGGGGTGGGCTAAGAGCAGGAGGGTGTGGTCGGCTTCCTGGAGGAGGCAACCTGGCTAAGTCTTGAGGAAGAGTAGGTATTTGCCTCACAAAGGCAAAAGGAAAGAACATTCTAGAGCTGTACTGTCCAATATGATATCTATTAGCACTTGAAATGTGGTTGGTCTGAAATGACATGTGCTATAAGAATGAAATATACACCAGATTTCAAAGACTTAGTACGAACAAAAGTGAACCATCTCATTAGCAATTTTTAAAATATTGATTTCATGTTGAACTGATAATATCTTGGATTTGTTGTGTTAAATAAAATATACCATTGAAATAATTTCACCTGTTTCTTTTGACTTTTTCCAATGTTTCTACTAGAAAATTTTAAAGTGCAGGTGTGGCGTAGGTTCTCTTTCTAGGGTACAGCCCTGCTGTAGAGACAGGGTGCTGCAGCTGAAGCTGTTGGTACCTACACCCAAGTCTCCTCAGAGTTCCTCTCTTCCTGCAGGCGGCTTTCTGCAAATGACTGCAGCTCCCTGCCTGAGTTCTTGGTTCTGACTGCGGGTGGGCCAGTCTTTGCCTACAGGCAGGAAGAGCGGGAAGCACCTCGGAGAGGTAATGCCCTGGAAGCTGCTCTCACCCAGTGATGGATGCAGAATTCGGGGACAAATCCCACCGTTGCCTTGCCCTCAGTTGGGAACATGAGAGGCGTGTTTTACACCACGCCCAGGGGATTTAGCGCCAATGGCCTCAGCAGCCAATGGCTCAACAATGCCCCATTTATTGGTTTCCTTCTCTCTTTTTCCCTGAGTTCCTCCTGATGTTTCTTGGGATCACGTGCCAAATAAACCACTTAGTCTTGAATTCTTGCCTCTGGAGGAACCCAGAACAAGAAGATCAAAACTAGGAGGCCGGGCACTGTGAGGCATGCCTGTAATCCCAGTACTTTGGGGGCACTGTGAGGCATGCCTGTAATCCCAGTACTTTGGGAGGTGAGGCTGAGGTCTGGAACCCCGCCTACACCAAAAATACAAAAATTAGCCAGGTGTGATGACAGGTGCCTGTAATCCCAACCACTCTGGAGGCTGAGGCAGGAGAATTGCTGAAACCCGGAAGTGGAAGGTTGCAGTGAGTTGAGATCAAGCCACTGCACTCCAGCCTGGGTGACAGAGCAAACCTCCGTCTCATAAATAAACGAATGAATGGATGAATGATCAAGACCAGGAGACAGGCAAGCTGTTTAGTAAGACTGGACCATCATTTTCAAGCAAGAAAATTGTGAGCAATGAAACTGCAGAAATAACAGGGTCCAGAGGACGAAGGTCAGCAGGATCACGCTAAGGGTCCTGGTCTAATCCTCAGAAGAATGGGGCACATTTGATGGTTATAATAGGGAAGGACAGGACCAGATTTTTTCTGTAATTAAAAAAAATTGAGATAAAACTCATCATTTTAAAGTGTACAGCTCAGGGAGTTCTAGTGAATTCACAATGTTGTGCAACCATCACCTAATTCCAGGACATTCCATCACTCCAAAAAGACATCCCCCTTATGCATTAGCTATACCTCTTCTGCCCTTACCCCCAGCCCCTGGCAGGCACCCATCTATTTCCCTATGGATTTGCCTGTTCTGGATTCCATATAGATCAGCAGTCCCCAGACTTTTTGGCCCCAGGGACTGGTTTTGTGGAAGGTAATTTTTCCATGGACGGTGGGGTTGGGGGGTCAATTCTCATAGGAGCGCACAACCTAGATCCCTCACATGCGCGTTCACAACCGGGTTCACGCTCACAGTAGGGTTATATTTAAAACAACATTTCAAATAAAATACATTGAAAGTAATGGCAAAAACCGTGATTATTTGTGCATCAACCAAATAGTAGAGACAGGGTTTTACCATACCAGGTTGGCCAGGTTGGGGTGCCTGTTTTTTATTTATTTATGTATTTTTTTGAGACAGGGTCTCACTCTGTTGCCAAGACCAGAGTGCTGTGGCACTATCTCAGCTCATTGCAACCTCTGCCTCTGGGGTTCAAGCAATTCTGCCTCAGCCTCCTGAGTAGCTGGGACTACAGGTGCGTGCCACCATGCCTCGCTAATTTGTGTGTTTTTAGTAGAGAGGAGTTTCGCCATATTAGCCAGGCTGGTCTCAAACTCCTGGTTTCAAGTGATCCACCCTCCTTGGCCTCCCAAAGTACTGGGACTACAGGCATGAGCCACTGAGCCTGGCCTTGGGTGTCCTTTTAAAACATATAAAATGTACAGATGAAAGTCAGACTGAGAAAAATAAATTTAACGGTATACATTTGCTTTTGCAAAAAGTATTTACAAATATAGTAAAGTTATTTATCGATTCATCTACCTATGTTTTAAAAAGTTAAAGGAAATATACCCAAATATTAATAGTGTTTAAGAGATTTGGAAATACAACTGATTTTATTTCCTTCCATGTTTTCAATTGCACTCCTATTTATATATAATATACATACAGCTATATATGTATATACAGATTGATAGCTATAGATTGTGCCTTACCTTTGTAAACAGGAAAAAATATACATAAAAGCTGTTTCTTTTCTTTCAAAAGACTCCCAAGGCAATTGCTCAGTTGAAAAGCTTCAATCTGGTGTTCTCACAAAAATCACTCACAGTTGTCCTCTCCTTATGAGCAACTGAAGTCCATCTAGCAGATGAAAATGTCTGCGGGCCTGAGCTGACTCAGCTGTTCTTAAAACTGAGCGAGGCCGGGCGCGGTGGCTCAAGCCTGTAATCCCAGCACTTTGGGAGGCAGAGACGGGCGGATCACGAGGTCAGGAGATCCAGACCATCCTCGCTAACACGGTGAAACCCCATCTCTACTAAAAATTACAAAAAAAACCTAGCCGGGCGAGGTGGCGGGCGCCTGTAGTCTCAGCTACTCAGGAGGCTGAGGCAGGAGAATGGCGTGAACCCGGGAGGCGGAGCTTGCAGTGAGCTGAGATCCGGCCACTGCACTCCAGCCTGGGCGACAGAGCGAGACTCCGTCTCAAAAAAAAAAAAAAAAAAAAAACTGAGCGAGTACCACTCTGGGGACCTGGGAGTCCAGAACCAGGAACTGCCCTTTAGAGAACAAACAAGATGGTTCGAGGAGGAAAAAGCAAGAGATACAAAAGATGAAGTGAGACACAGGCCCTCTAAAGGATAGAAAGTCCTACTCCTATAGGCTCTACAGGTGCTGACACCTGTGAGTTCTGACAGAAAATCACATCAGACTGCAATCCCCTGCAAGTGTGCGTGGTGGATGTGCACGCGTGGGAGCTCATGCACGCCCCTCTAAGCATTTTGAAACTAATTTAGAATGCATACATTTGCACAAATACATCATGCATCTGAGACAGGCAGCAGTTTGCAGATTAATCCCGTTGTATATGCACCCACTGGGGCATTCCAAAGCTTTTTTCCTGGAAACAGTGAGACTGACTCTCCTCCCTTTGGAAACGGAGTTATAATGTGTAAAAGCACACCATTTTCACAGAAAATGTATCCCCTCTCTGTACGGTTTTCT
Source organism: Rhinopithecus roxellana (assembly GCF_007565055.1). Lineage (NCBI taxonomy): Eukaryota > Metazoa > Chordata > Mammalia > Primates > Cercopithecidae > Rhinopithecus > Rhinopithecus roxellana. The sequence goes on from NC_044568.1 coordinate 56,819,672, forward strand.
GGACTTTCCAAAAGTAATTTACAATTAGTATTACTTATATAATCAGGAAAAAAAGTGTCCATCTAAACATAAGGAAGAAGCCAGGTGCAGTGGCTCACCCCTGTAATCCTAGCACTTTCGGAGGCGGAGGGAGGCGGATCACTTGAGGTTAGGAGTTCGAGACCAGCCTGGCCAACATGCTGAAACCCCGTCTCTACTAAAAATACACAGATTAGCCGGGCTTCGTGGTGGGCGCTTGTGATCTTAGCTACTTGGGAGGCTGAAGTGGGAGGATGGTTTGAACTCGGGAGGCAGAGGTTGCAGTGGGCCAAGACCACCCCACTGGACTCCAGCCTGGGTGACAGAGCGAGACTCTGCCTCAAAAAAATAATAAATAAAATAAAATAAACAGAAGAAAGAGCCCAGTGTTTATCAGAATGCTCACCTGTCACTTTGGCCCTCACAGGCTCCAGCTGTTCTTTCCTATTCCTGCCAAATATTATATCCATCGTTCAGGGTGCCGAGGGAGACTGATTTTAACAGCAAACAGATCCTCCTCTGTGTTCAAAGGAGCTGCTGCTCCCTCCTCCTGCGTTTCCTTCCTGCTCTCCTGCTCCTTCCCTCCTTCACATCTCTGTCTCTCCTGATGCCATTTCTGCCTTTGTTTTTTCCTTTTTGGCTGGCTGTGACTTCTCCCTCTCCGAGACCCCAGGATCTCTTTACATTCACAGGAGAAGCTGCGCTGGCGTTATTTATAAGATGTTTGGTTAAAGGTTAATTTCCAAGCCATGTGTCATAGCTAATCTTTAATCCTCTTATTGTACCCTCAGCTTTCCCTCTCCAGTTTCGCTTTTGGCTTAACCAAAAAAAAAACGCTTGCTTTGGGCTAGGTTCTAAAAAGCAGAGAGAATTCAGTGCCTCCTGTTATGTTGCCCGACGTAATCCAAGAGCTGGAGATGTTTATGATCACAACAAGAAGAGAGGCAGTCGAGGCCATCAGAGATGCTGGGAATTAGGAGAGCCTTGAGGTGAGCTCCGTGATCATGCGAATGTCTGGTGCACAGCAGGGAACCCCTTCAGCAGGGACAGGTAAGGTTTTATGTTTTGTTTTGTTTTTAGTAAAGGCCCTGATGCTCCCCTCTAATAATCATACATAAAGAGCAACTTAATTATTTTCTTTTTGGAAGAAGGAGACAAAATGTTTCATGTACCCATTTAAAAAATAATGAACGGGAACCAAAAACTTTTCTCAGAAACTATAAAGAATAGTAAAAAAGACGGGCCAGGAGTGGTGGCTCATGCCTGTAATCCCAGCACTTTGGGAGGCCATGGTGGTTGGATCACTTGAGGTCAGGAGTTCGAGACCAGCCTGGCCAACATGGCGAAATCCTGTCTCTACTAAAAATACAAAAATTATCCTGGCACGGTGGTGGACGCCTGCAATCCCAGATGTTCAGGAGGCTGAGGCAGGAGAATCACTTGAACCCATGAGGCAGACATTGCAGTAAGCTGAGATGGCACCACTGCACTCCAGCCGGGCCAGAGTGAGACTCTGTCTCAAAAAATAAATAAGTAAACAGAATCGTAAAAAAGAAACTTCATTTCAACTTCCTGGTCTATCAAGAGGGCAAAACGATGCCTGAATTTGCTCTGAGCTTCCCTATTATTCGTGTATCTTGACGTGTTGCCATTGCCTGAAATTCATATTCAGCTTGCTGTATGCACTGATTGAAGTTAATGAACTCATCTGAACGTATTTTGCTTAAAGAAAGAACCAGTCATTTGCTCTGTGGGTAGAGTAAGAAAAGGCGGTGGCATTGGCCTTTATGCAAGCCAGCTGAGAATAATGATGTCTGGTCTGGGCTGAGACCACATGCCAGCACCTTGAGCCATTCATTCCGGACAGCTGTGTGTTCTGGCTGTGCTTCCGCCCTGGCACACATTGGAATCACCTGGTTGGCAGCACTAACTGTACCGGTGCTGGGCCTTACTCCAGACCCACTGACGCACAATCTCTGAAGGTGGATCTCAGCCATCAGTTTTTTTATATTGGCTGGGCATAGTGACTCACACCTGTAATCCTAGCCCTTTTGGAGGCCAAGGCGGGAGGATCACTTGAGCCCAGGAATTTAAGACCAGCCTAGGCAACATAATGAGGCTCTGTCTCTACCAAAAAAAAAAAAAAAATTAGCTGGGCATGGTGGCGCACGCACGCCTGTAGTCCCAACTACTTGGGAGGCTGAGGTGGAAGGATCACTTGAATCTGGGAGTTTGAGGCTGCAGTGAACTGTGATAGCACTGAACTCCAGCCCGGGCAACAAAGCAAGCCCTTATCTCAAAAATAAAAAATAGGGAGGTCGAGGCGGGTGGATCACGAGGTCAGGAAATCGAGACCATCCTGGCTAACACCGTAAAACCCCGTCTCTACTAAAAATATAAAAAATTAGCCAGGCTTGGTGGCCGGCACCTGTAGTCCCAGCTACTCGGGAGGCTGAGGCGGGAGAATGGCGTGAACCCAGGAGGCAGAGCTTGCAGTGAGCCGAGATCTCGCCACTGCACTCCAGCCTGGGTGACAGAGCGAGACTCCGTCTCAATAAATAAATAAATAAATAAATAAATAAATAATAAAAAGTGCCTACATGTGTGCAGCAGGTGTTGAGAAGACCTGACCCTGAGGAAAGATGCTACATGCCTGAGTTGAAACTAAATTCAAATTACAGCTCATTGGCTGGGCATGGTGGCTCATGCCTGTAATCCCAGCACTTTGGGAGGCCAAGGTGGGCAGATCACCTGAGGTCAGGAGTTCAAGACTAGCCTGGTCAACATGGTGAAACCTCGTTTCTACTAAAAACACAATACAAAAATTAGCCGGGCATGGTGATGAGTACCTGTAATTCCAGCTACTCGGGAGGCTGAAGCAGGAGAATCGCTTGAACCTAGGAGGTGGAGGCTGCAGTGAACCAAGATGGTGCCATTGTACTCCAGCCTGGGTGACAGAGTGAGACTCCATCTCAAAAAACAAAATTACAGCTCATCCTTTTTTCTTTTTTTTTCTTTTTTTTTTTTTTTGAGATGGAGTCTCACTCTTGTCGCCCAGGCTGGAGTGCAGTGGCGTGATCTTGGCTCACTGCAGCCTCTGCCTTCCGGGTTCAAGCGATTCTTCTGCCTTATCCTCCTGAGTAGCTGGGGTTACAGGTGCCCGCCACCACCCCCAGCTAATTTTTGTATTTTTAGTAGAGATGGGGTTTCACCGTATTGGCCAGGCTGGTCTGAAACCCCTGACCTCAAGTGATCTGCCCCGCTTGTCCTCCCAAAGTGCTGGGGTTACAGGCATGAGCCACTGCGCCTGGCCAGCTCGTCCATTTTCTGTGTGCCTGGGCCATTCTATCCTCTTTGAGCCTCTCTTTTTTCAACTGTAAAGTGAGGCATAATGGTATTAGCACCTCAAGCCTACTGTAAAGGGTCTAACGAAAGCACTTTGTCTCAGACAGTTACCAATCAATGCCTTTACCTTTTCCTCCCATTGTCTTACAGGGCATTTCCCTTTGATCCACCTTTCCAGTAAGACCTCCAATAACTTGCCAGTTTATCCTACTGTGTGGTCTAAACATGTGTATCCATGTCAGAGTTCTTTATTCCTAGCTTGTGAAAGCTGCGTTCTTGTGAGGATTACATGGGAATTTCTGGTATACACTAAAGTCTCAGGGAAAAAAACGACACCACCAGGGTGCAAGAAAGTGCTCAGGGCTTAGAGGTCAGAAGACCTGGGTATGGACCTCAGCTCTGAGATTCAGCAACTCTGCAGCTATTGTCACATGACCTCTCTGAACTTCACTTGATTCAGCAAAATGGGGATGGCAGTATTTATGTCACAGGGCTTGTTGGAAGGGTTACAATAAAACCATATGAGTGAAAACTTGCCAGGTGCGGTGGCTCAAGTCTGTAATCCCAGCACTTTGGGAGGCTGAGGCGGGCAGATCACTTGAGGTCAGGAGTTTGAGACCAGCCTGGCAAATGTGGTAAAACCCCCGTCTCTACTAAAAATACAAAAATTAGCCTGGTATGGTGGTGTGCACCTGTAATCCCAGCCACTCGGAGGCTGAGGCAGGAGAATCGCTTGAACCCAGCAGGTGAAGGTTGCAGTGAGCTGAGATCCCACCACTGCACTCCAGCCTGGGCAACAGAGCAAGAATCTGTCTCAAAAAAAAAAAAAAAATTATATGAGTCAAAACGTGACTGTGCTCTCCCTTCTTGTCAATCTTTGCATATTCAGAAAAGCAACTGAGCAGTTTACCTGCACCGGTTCACACTGGCCTTACACAGTCCTATGAGATGTGTGTTCCTACAACAATTCTCAAGGTCAGAGAGCACAGGGAAGATAACTTGCTCGCCCTCAATCTCACAGTGAGGAGCGAGTCAAATTAGGAAGCACAGCCAGGCAGCCCGACTTCAAAGTACTTACCCTGACAATTCTACACAGCTCCAATGCACGATGGCTGTTTGCTGGATTTTTACTGAATGAAGTAATGGGTGGATGTCCCCTGAGAGGGCCAGTCTTGGGTCTTGAGTTGGTGTCACTGCATTCTTATATAAGAGCATGGGAAGCTCTTTCATCCGGGTCCCAACTGCACCCAAGGGACAGATAATGAGATAAGGGTTTTTTAAAATACGAATGGAGTCTGCCCACGGTGGCTTATGACTGTAATCCCAGCACTTTGGGAGGCTGAGGCTGGTGGATCACTTGAGGTCAGAAATCTGAGACCAGCCTGGGCAACATGGCGAGACCTTGCCTCTATAAAAAATAGAAAAATTAGCTGGTCGTGGTGGTGGTGGCAAACACCTGTGGTCCCAGCTATTTGGGAGGCTGAAGTGGGAGGATCACCTGAGTCTGGTGAGTTTGAGCTTGCAGTGAGCCATGATTGCACCACTGCACTCCAGTCTGGACGACAGAGACCCTGTCTCAAAAACAAGCAAAGAAACAAAAAACCACAAAAAAACCTAACGGTGGTAATAAATTAAACATAACAACAGATATCTGTATAAGTTTCCTAGGGCTGCCGTAACAAATGCCACAGACTGGATGACTTAAACAACAGAATTTTTTTTTTCTCACAGTTCTAGGGGCTAGAAGTCTGAGATTAAGGTATCAGGTTTTGATTGGGCATGGTGGCTCACACCGGTAATCCCAGCACTTTGGGAGGCCTAGACAGGCGGATCGCCCGAGGTCAGGAGTTCAAGACCAGCCTGGCCAACATGGTGAAATCCCATCTTTACTAAACATACAAAATTAGCCAGGCATGGTGGCACATGCCAGTAATCTCAGCTACTGGGTAGGCTGAGGCAGGAGAATTACTTGAAGTGGCAAGGCAGAGGTTGCAGTGAGCTGAGATCCCACCACTCCAGCCAGGAGTGTTCGAGACTGCAGTGAGCTATGTGTGACTGCACCACTGCACTCCAGCCTGGGCAATGGAGTAAGAATCTGTCTCAAAACAACAAAAACAAACAAACGGAAAAAAAAAAGGTATCAGGTTCTTTGGAAGATCAAGGTAGCGGGTTTGATTTCTTGCTGTGTCTTCATATAATCTTTCTCTGTGTGCACACATCCTTGCTGTCTCTTGGCGTGTCTAAATTTCCTCTTCTTTTATTTTTAAATTTTATTTATTTATTTAAGAGACAGGGTGTCACTCTGTTCCCCAGGCTGGAGTTCTGTGGTGCAATCATAGCTCACTGCGGTCTAACACTGGGGCTCAAGCGATCCTCCTGCCTCAGCCTCCTGAGTAGCTAGGACTGCAGGCACAAGCCACTGTAACCAATCAAATTTCCTCTTCTTATAAGGAGACCAGTTAAATTGGATCGGGGCCAACCTAATGGCCTCATTTTAATTTAATCATCTTTTTAACGACTCCATTCCCAAATACAGTCACATTCTGCCATATGGAGTGTTAGGGCTTCAACTTATGAATTTTACAGAACACAATTCAGCCCGTAACAATATCATTAAGTCACAATGAGTAAGGGAAGACACTTTGGCTGCAGGTAACAGAACATCTGCTGAAACTCCCTTTTAACGACCCTGTCTCCAAATACAGTCACATTTTGCCATATGGGGTGTTAGGGCTTCAATGCATGAATTTTACAGAACACAATTCAACCCGTAACAATATCATTAAGTCACAATGAGTAAGGGAAGACACTTTGGCTGTAGGTAACAGAACTTCTGCTGAAACTCTAAAGATGCTCATTTATTGCAGACATCAAGCCCTCAAGAGGTGGCGTGCTGGGTGACTCAGAAGCTCGCCTGGTAAGGGCTTCCACACTTCCAGACTCAGAAGGTTAGCTTCTCAACCTTGGCTTGTTCAGTTCTGGTTATGAATGATTGCCATCACCCTGGAAATTATGGCCTCACATAGAGATACGCAAAAGCAGGAAGATAAGGTAGGGACAGAGGAGGCGTTTTCTTTGTAGACCTCTCATTTTATGCTGGAGGGAAACTTTTCCCAGAATCCTCTGAGCAGATTTTCTCTTGTGCCTCATTGGCTGAATCAAACTGTGTCACATGACCACCCCAACCAATCCCCGGCCAAGAGGAACAGGAGCTCATTAATTGCCTTGGACGAAGCTTAATTTAATTTCCTCTGATGAACTTTAATTGCCTCCAATGAACTTTAATTTCCTCTGAGTCACCCCTGGAGTGGCATCATTGCCACCTGCATCTTGTCAAAATTCCATTAGCAAGGAAAAAGGAGGGAATGGCCTGGGGTAGGCAACTGACAGTGTCTGCTGCAGGCAGTGCATGCAACACTTGTTTTTTTGAGACAGGGTCTCACTCTATCACCCACCCAGGCTGGAGTGCAATGATGCAATCTCAACTCACTGCAGCCTCAACCTCCTACGTTCAAGTGATCCTCCTACCTCAGCCTCTTGAGTAACTGGGACAATAGGCCTGTGCCACCACTCTGGACTAATTTTTTTGTATTTTGTAGAGATGGTGTTTTGCCATATTGCCCAGGCAATTGGGCAAATGGTCCCAAACCCCTGAGCTCAAGTGATCCACTTGCCTTGGCCTCCCAAAGTGTTGAGATTACAGGCATGAGCCACTGAGCCTGGCCCATTCAACACATATTGATTGAGCACCTAGTATGTGCTGGAAATGTAGCACTGAGCAAAACAAATCTGTGCCTTTTTGGACCTGACACCTCCCACACGCCAAGCTGTGAGGGAATGGAGGTGATTAATGAGACCTAGTCTCTGCCTTTTTTGGCTCCCATGATGCTCTTTTTGTTTGGAGGCTGAGGCTGGATATATATTTCCCAAAGGGAAAGGGGTTTCATAGTGGTTTGCAGGGCTGCCTCCATGTTGAAAACCCATTGACATGAAGCAGCAGCTGCTCTGCCCCTCAAAAGCTTTGGCATTGCTCTGAATCCATGGAGGCCTGACCCTTGTGTTCTGTTGTTTTCACTAATATGGGGAGAATGGGATGAGGGGTTGGTTCCAGTAGGAGCTGTCTTGTGGCCTGCTCTCCTCCAGCCTCTGATCTGAATGCTTGCATGTGCTAGGTACTGTGCTAAGTGTTCTAGTAGCAGTCTTTCTTTTAATCCCTCCACATCCCTAGAAGGATGTCACTAGCATCTTATTTTTATAGTCTCAAAGATGTGGAGTAACTTGACGTAGGTCAACAGCTGATCAGTACATGTTCTTCCCCACAAAACTGTAATGCTTCCCACCTTTCAGAGCTGCTGGCTGTGGAAGACCTAGGAGAGCAAAGGTGAGTGTTTCATAGACAATTTCTATAATGCATTCACTGCCTTAAAACGTGACTGAAAACTGGCCAGTGCATAAGAGAACAGGGGCAATGGCAATGTAGAGGGAAATGGCACATCTTATTTAAGAGTTTTGGTTATTTATTGCTGTGTAACATCCCACTCCAAAATGTAGTGGCTTAAAACAGCAATCATTCCTACGCTCTCTAAGTTCTGCAGGTTGAGTGGGCTCAGCTGGGCGGTTCTTCTGCTTTCATTGCTCAGGGTTCCTTATATGGTTGCTGGAAGTTGACTAGGATGTTAGAGGGGCTGGGCCTTGGCCTCGCTTTCTCTCTGTGAGATCTTTCCAGCACAGTAACCAAACTTTTTATAATACATAACATCAAAAGTTTCCCAAAGGTGAATGACACAAAAGAGAGGAAGCAGAAGTTGCCAATACCTTTTAAGACTACACCAGAACTGACATAGTTTAGCTTCCACTACCTTCTATTGGTTAGAGCCAATCGCAGGGCCGGCAAAAATTCCATGAGGAGGAACCACTCAAGGCTGTGACTATAGGGTCTGGGCTATGTGGTCCCTTTGAGGCCATCTTTGGAAACTAGCTACCCCGACAATCACATTTGCATTTGGGTTTCAGTTCTTCCATTTACAAATTAAATGTCTGAACCACGTACTTAAATCTCAGACCCTCAGTTTCCTGATCTCTAAAAGGGAAATTATAACATCTGCCTCATTGAGTGGCTACAAAGTTTAAATTAAACAATGTAAAACTGTGTATGTCACAAAGTGCTTAAAATACAGTAGACATTCAGAGCATTCTTTCTCCCTTTCTTGAGAAAGACAGAAAAACTGGAATGGCCTGTCAATATAATACTCAAACATATTAATTTTGAGTTACTTGCATGCAGTTGAAAAGTAGACACCAGTACTTAGGAATGTTGGAATTTAAGTCTCCTTTAGCCTGGCTGTGAAGTCATGTACACACACAGTAAGTAATAATTAGTTGCCTAGACTAGCTGCTCAACAAGAGACACAGATAGGAAGTATCATAGGAGTTCTGAGGAAGGAAAGCTTGGTGATGCTGGGGAGGATTAGGAAAGAAGGCTTCCTGGAGGAGGGGGTACACAGCTGAGCCCTTGAGAGTGGGAAGTATTTGAATGGGGATGGAGGAGGGTGTGGCCTTTCCAGGCAGGAGGACCATTGGCCATTTATTGAGAGCTTTGTATATGATAGACCCTCTTCTAACTCTTTTACACATATGAATCCGTGTCCTTCTCACAATAATCCTGAGTTTAGGTGATTTTGCCCCATTTTAAAAATAAGGAAAGTGAGGCACAGAGAAGCTAAGAAACTTGCTCAGTATCCCTGAGCTGGGCTTTGAATCACGGTAGCCTGGCTCTAGAATCTGTATTTGCAGCCATGTTCATCTCCACTACCTGGAGCTGGTAGGTGGTTTAAGGATTGCACTGTGCAGCATTTCTAAGAATATGACCTTTATACTAGAGGCAATAGCATCCTAGGAGAAGATGTTCAATGAAGCTATTCATGTGACAGTTTAGCTGTGCTGTTCAACACAGTAGCTGCTAAGCAATTAACAATTGCTAAGTTAATTGCAATGAAGTTAAATGAAAAAGTGAGTTCCTCATTCACAGTAGCCACATTTCAAGGGCTCTGTGACCCTGTATGGTTGGTGGCTGTTATATTGGACAGTGCCGTCACAGAACATTTCCATAATCACAGAAAGTTCTTTTGGCAGTGCTGAGTTACCAGAACTGTTAAGATGGCATTTATAGGTGACCAAGGGAGGCCGAGGCAGTTATGGCTGGATGGAAAGCCAGTTGAGAGGGTGCAATGTCAGGGAAGCCCATGGCTGACAATGGTAAAAATGTAAATTAGTCCATGCATCTTCGTTCATCTGTTCTGCAAGTATGGAACACAGCATGCTTGGCAACAGAGGAAGGTATGGGACATCGTACAAGGCTGGAGGAGCATAGTGGAGAGTGGACATCACAGAAAGACTAATGTTTGCTCCAAGACCTGAAGGATTGCTAGGCATTGGCCATGTGGAGAAGACAAGAAGAGCGTTCCTACTAGCAGAAACTGCTTGTGCCCAGACTCAAGATATCACACGGGGTGGCCACTACACAAATTGCTCTGGATTGTGGGAGGGAGAGCTGTGCGTTGTGTAGGGCTATGGTGGGAGAGAAGCAAGACAGGTGAGAGCAGAAGAGAGAGGGAGGGAGGGAATAGGAAAATATCCAACAGATTGGTGGGAGTGGAGGTGCGAGTTGCTGAGAGGAAACTGGGAAGAAAATTGGAGCATAGAGGGAGAAAGTCTGCACTGCACAGAGGCTTTGGGAAGAAACACAGAGCAAGGTCTACATTGCAAGGAGGTCTGCATTGCATGGAGGCCTTTACCAACAGACCCCTCCTGGCATTGGTGTCGGGTTGGAGATCTCCTGGCTTCCTCACAAGGCACACCTGTTTGCACAAGTTGACAGTGCTGCTTCTGTAGCAATCCAGAGATGGCAGAATTGGGTTTGCTTTGGGAGGGTAGAAGGCTGGGTGGTGAATCACACACAGTCAGCCCTTGGGAGGCTCTAAATTACTCTCAGAGGAGGTAGAATGCTTTCACCTCCTCCTTTTGGGGAGAAGAAGAACATGAACTTCGGGGCTGGAGAAGGAAGGGAGTTCACATAGAGTGTGCCCCCTTCTCTGCATTTTGCACCCATCGAATCTTCTAATCCTTGCACAGGCACTGTTTGGCAGGAGCTATTATTATCCCCATCTTATGGATGAAGCAGCAGAAGCTTGGTGAGGTGAGAGATCGTGCGATATGTGGCGAGGGTGGGAGATTTGACCATGGGATCCTCTTCCTTGAGTGATTTTGGGAAGGGGCAGGGAAGAGGTGTCTCTCCTTCCCTGAGGCCACTTGTCCCACCCATAGGATGGGTGGAGCCTATAGAACAGTCATAAGGTTAAGAAATAAAAGCTGAGTTCAAAAAGTTTTCATGCTATTAAAAACACAACAGCCTTATTTTGCAATTATATATCTCCGGTTACAAAATGATTACCTAACATTAGTTAATATTAACCTTTTGGAGATAATAGTATCATATTTAAATTGCTTTGCAATTATTCAATTAAGTTCGCTTCTAAATGGTGCCTCTAATTAGCCAGGGTGATAAGTTGACCAGATAACACTGAGATCTTTGAAATCTTAGGTAGCAGAGTGCAGAGTGACAGCCAAAGTCCCCACAAAGGTGGCAGCTGCTGTCCCCACAAAGGGAAAACAGCATGGGGAACCAGACAGCCTCCGTCAGGCTCCTGGAGGCAAAACTTCATTGGGTGCAGTGGCTCACGCCTGTAATCCCAGCACTTTGGGAGGGTGAGACAGGCAGATCACCTGAGGTCAGGAGTTCGAGACCAGCCTGGAGAACATGGTGAAACCCTGTATCTACTAAAAATACAAAAATTAGCTGGGTGTAGTGGCGGGCACCTGTAATCCCAGCTACTTGGGAGGCTGAGGCAGGATAACTGCTTGAACCTGAGAGGCAGAGGTTGTAGTGAGCCAAGATCTTGCCATTGCACTCCAGCCTGGGCAACAAGAGCAAAACTCCATCTCCAACAACAATAACAACAAACAACAACAACGACAACAACAAAAAACCTTCACCACCTAACAAAAGACCACAAATTATGCCATCAATATTTAAGTAGATTCATTAATTGTGCAATTCTACAGAGCAGTTAAGACTAGTGTCATGTGGAGTATTAGAGACAGAAAACTGGAGAATCGTATCTCCTGACCTCAGTGAGTTCAAAGTCTAACAAGGAAGATGAGAAGGCAAATAACAATTATAAGTGCTATAACTTATATAGCACTAATATCCCATGCGTAGGAGGAAGAATTGATAAGATTGAAATATAGAAGGCATTGCTGATAAATAAATACATAAAAATAAATTATTCTGATGTGTGAGCTGGAAAACCAAATTTCCACCATGTATGTAATTAGGGTTCAATCAAGGATGCTTGACAAAAATTCAATTTAAAAAATAACTATTGAGGCTGGGTGCAGTGACTCACAGCTTTAATCCCAGCACTCTGTGAGGCTGAGGCAAGAGGATTGCTTGAGCCCAGGAGTTCAAGATCAGCCTGAGCAATATAGCAAGATCTCCATTTCTACAAAAACTTTAAAAAAAAAATTGGCTGGGGCTGGCTGGGCGTGGTGGCTCACACCTGTAATCCCAGCACTTTGGGAGGCCGAGGCAGGCAGATCATGAGGTCGGGAGATCAAGAACATCCTGGCTAACATGGTGAAACTCTATCTCTACTAAAACTACAAAAAATTAGCCAGGTGTGGTGGCGGGCACCTGTAGTACCAGCTACTTAGGAGACTGAGGCAGGAGAATGGCATGAACCCAGGAGGTGGAGCTTGCAGTGAGCCGAGCTCTCACCACTGCACCCCAGCCTGGGTGACAGAGTGAGACTCCGTTTCAAAAAAAAAAGAAAAAAAAATTAGCTGGGACTGGTGTGGTGGCTCACGCCTGTAGTACCAGCACTTTGGGAGGCAGAAGTGGATAGATCACTTGAGGCCAGGAGTTTGAGACCAGCCTGGCCAACATGGTGAAACCCCGCCTCTTTAAAAAATGCAAAAATTAACCAGGCATGGTGGTATGCACCTATAGTCCCAGCTACTTGGGAGGCTGAGTCAGAGAATTGCTTGAACCTGAGAGGTGGAGGATGCAGTGAGACAAGATCATGCCATTGCACTCCAGCCTGGGCAACAGAGTGAGATGGTCTCAAAAAAAAAAAAAAAATTAGCTGGGTATGGTGACACATGCCTGTAGTCGCTGCTACTTGGGAGGCGGAGGTGGGAGGATTGTTTGAGCCCAGGAGTTTGAGGCTGCAGTGAGCTATGATCACACCACTGCACTCCACGTTTGCTCTGGGCAACAGAGCAAAACCCTGTCTCAAAACGAAACAAAACAGAAAACCAAACTATCAGGTCCTGATATTTCTACCTCCTAAATAATCTTTCAGATTGGTCCGCTCTCCTCCAGCCACCAGCCACTGTCATTATTTTTAACCTCTGGGAACAGGTCTGTGAGGCCTCCCTACCTCCAGTCCCCTCCAGTCCACCTTTGCTGCTGCTACTAGGTGACCTGGCTAAAATTGGAACCTGATGATGTCATGTTCCTGTTGAAATCCAGATTAGCATAGTGCCTTTCACAGAATAGATGTTTAACAAATATTTATGGAATGAATAAGTGAGCAAAGGCATGGCATGTGGCCTCATTGTGCTGCGCAGGCATGGCATTCGTGTGCTAGGGCTGCCATCACAAAGTACTGCTGGGTCCTGGGTCCTCTGAGGTTTCGAGGGGAGGATCCTTCCTTGCCTCTTCCAGTTTCTTGTGGCTGCCACTCTTGACTTGGAGCCATGTCCCTTGCTTATCACTCCAACCTTTGTCTCCATCTTCACATAACATCCCCCGCTGCCCCCTGTTCTCTGTGTCGATTTCCCTCTTCCTGTAAGGACACCAGACAGTGCCTTAGGGCCCACCCTAATGCACTCATCTTAACTTTGTTGTTTCTGCAAAGACCCTATTTCCAAATGAAGTCACATTCGAAGGTGCCAGGGATTAGGACTTTAATGTGTCTTTTTGAGATTAATGTTAAACCAATTGTCATCAAGCAACATACTTTTAAAATGGGAACAGAAAAGGCTAGAGGTGAATTTATTTTTACAGCCAAGTTCTTATCGTTTCTCTTGTACTCTATATGACTTGCTTTTTTTTTTTTTTTTTTTTTTTGAGGCGGAGTCTCGCTCTGTCGCCGGGGCTGGAGTACTGTAGCCGGATCTCGGCTCACTGCAAGCTCCGCCTCCCGGGTTCACGCCATTCTCCTGCCTCAGCCTCCCGAGTAGCTGGGACTACAGGCGCCTGCCACCTCGCCCGGCTAGTTTTTGCATTTTTTAGTAGAGACGGGGTTTCACCGTGTTCACCAGGATGGTCTCGATCTCCTGACCTCGTGATCCGCCCGTCTCGGCCTCCCAAAGTGCTGGGATTACAGGCTTGAGCCACCGCGCCCGGCCTGACTTGCTTTTTTTTTTTTAAAGCTTGCTGTCACCTTTAAATGGTACTAAAATGGAAGTACATTAAACTGCTATTAGGGCACAGAAGACGTGGTAATTAACTACAGTAGGACACGAGAAACCTTCAGAGAATGGGTTGGGCTGCGGGCGGTGGCTCACGATTGTAATCCCAACACCTTGGGAGGCTGAGGCAGGCGGATCGCTTGAGGTCAGGAGTTCAAGACCAGCCTGGCCAACATGGCAAAAGCTCATCTTTACTACAAATACAAAAATTAGCTGGGTATGGTGTCGCAGGCCTGTAATCCCAGCTACTCCGGAGGCTGAGGCAGGAGAATCACTTGAATCCGAAAGGCGGTGGCTGCAGTGGGCCAAGATTGTGCCGTTGCACTCCAGCCTGGGTGACAGAGCAAGACTGTCTCAAAAAAAAAAAAAAAGAGAGAAGAGACTGACAATTGAGCAATTCTAGAAAAAGGGCGGAAGTGTATAAGCAAGTGTACAAAAGAAAGCACTCCCAATACGGGGAACAGCATGTGTGAGAGTGTGGTGGTGTGACCAGGCACAGAGGGCCGCTCGGTGGAAAATACCTGGGGTGGTTGTAGCTTCTGTTGGTTCTGGGGCACTGAAATAAAGCTTTGGATGGCAGGGTGCGGTGGCTCACACCTGTAATCCCAGCACTTTGGGAGGCCGAGGCAGGCAGATCACTTGAGGCTGGGAGTTTGAGACCAGCCTGGCCAACATGGTGAAACCCCATCTCTATTAAAAATACAAAAATTAGCTGGGCTTCGTGGCCCACACTTGTAATCCTACCTACTCAAGGGGCTGAGGCATGAGAATCACTTGAACCCAGGAGGCGGAGGTTGCAGTGAGCCAAGATCACGCCACTGCACTCCAGCCTGGGCAATAGAGCGAGACTCCGTCTCAAAATATATATGTATATATATATATATATAGGGTTTTGGCATTCTGGACCTCTCCCTGAGACAATCATTCTACCTGCTCTCCCCCAAACTCCAACCTCTACCTCTGCCCCATTCTGTATGGCTAATCCTGCAAGATCCAGGTAACAGCCACCCTGTGAAAGCAAGCAACTAACATACATGAAATAACTTAACTGTACATCTTAAAATAAAAGGGTGTAATTGGATTGTTTCTAATTCACATGATAAATGCTTGGGATGGATACACCATTCTCTGTGATGTGCTTATTTCACATTACATGCCCTATCAAAACATCTCATGTACCCCAGAAATATACACACCTACTATGTACCCACAAAAATTAAAAATTAAAATAAATGAAGAAATATACGTGAGCTAACCTGTAGGGTTCATCTACACACGTTTTGAAAAATCAAAAGAAGGGCCAGGTGTGGTGCCTCACCCCTGGAATCCCAGTGCTGGGAGGATCGCTTGAGCCCAGGAGTTTGAAACCAGCCCAGGCAACACAGTGAGACTCCCGTCTCTAAAAAATAAATTTTTTGAAATTAGCTCTGCGTGGTGGCACATGCCTGTAGTCCCAGCTACTCAGGAGGCTGAGGCAGGAGGGTCACTTGAGTCCAGGAGTTTGAGACTGCAGTGTGCTGTCATCATGCCACTGCCCTCCAGCTTGGGTGTGAGTGTGAGACCCCATCTCTACAAAAATAAAAACAAAATAACGTTTAAAAGTAATAAAAATAAATCAATAAATAATCAAGAGTTCATCATTTCAACGACTGGGGTTGTTATCAGTTGCTCAAAGATGGTCTCCAGGTACAGAATTGAAGCCATCAGGACAGCAGCCAGGACCCCAGGACCCCACTTGGCTGTGCGAGGGTACGTCCTGGGATTTCATCTACCAGTCTTAGTCTTCAGGAGGGATCGGTCACATGAGCAATGTAAAGATAATTACTTTGGTTTAAATAGGACATTGAGTCTACAACAAGAATCATGAAGACATTCACCCCTGTGGTCCAGCTGCCCTCGTCCTGGAAATATGTCCGTCTAGGCCTGGGTTCCCCCAGAAGTAGAATTCAATCACAAGAAGTTTATTCGGGAGGTTGTAATGGTTAATTTTACGTGTCAACTTGACTGGGCTAAGGGATTCTCTGGAGAGCTGGTAAAACAGTATGTCTGGATGTGTCTGTGAGGAAGTTCCAGAAAAGATTGGCTTTTGGATCAGTGGACTGAGAAAGGCAGACCCACCCGCCCCAGTGTGGGTGGGTATCATGGAGGACCTGAGTAGAACAAAAAATGAGCTGGGACATCTGTTTCTCCTGCCTTTGGACATCAGAGCTCCTGGTTCCGGGGCCTTGAGACTTGGAGGGGGAGTTAGATCAGTGGCTTTTTCGGTTCTCCAGGTTGCAGACAGGAGATTGTTGGATCATAATCACGTGAGCCAATTCCCATCAAAAATCTCCTCATCTATCTATCTATCTATCTATCTATCTATCTATCTATCTATCTATCAATCATCTACTTTTTAAATTGCTTTTTGTTGTTTATTGTTTTAATTTTTTCTTTTATTACTATATATCTATCTTTTTTCTTTTGGTTGTTGTTATTATTGTTGTTTTTAATTAATTAATTTTTTGAGACAGAGTCTCATCTGTCACTCAGGCTGGAGTGCAAT